>NC_133123.1:196524220-197153567 GCF_033568475.1 Henckelia pumila | reverse complement strand
ATCCACCTGAACATCAGACCGCTGCAGAATGTGGGACTCATCCGCCACATACCGTCGCAACAGAGATACGTGGAACACGTCGTGAATACTGGATAGATGTGGTGGCAAAGCTAGTCGATAAGCCAAATCGCCAATACTCTCCAAGATCTCAAACGGACCGATAAATCTGGGAGACAACTTGCCCTTAAGGCCAAATCTGAGAATCTTGCGGAAAGGTGACACTCTCAGAAACACTTTCTCCCCGACCTCGAACTGCAAGGGCCTACGCTTGATATTAGCATAACTGGCCTGACGATCCTGTGCAGTCTTAATCCATTTCTTGATTTGATCAACAATGTCTATCGCCTGCTGGATAAACTCCGGTCCCTCAGCCTGTCTCTCCCCCACTTCTTCCCAGAAGAGTGGAGTACGACAACGTCGCCCATACAACGCCTCAAAAGGTGCCATCCCAATACTAGTGTGATAGCTGTTGTTGTAAGCGAACTCGATCAACGGCAAATGATCCTGCCAGGTTGAACCAAAATCCATGACGCACGCTCTAAGCATATCCTCTAACGTACGGATAGTGCGCTCTGACTGACCATCAGTCTCCGGATGATAGGCTGTACTCAAACTGAGAGTAGTACCCATCGCACGCTGAACACTCCCCCAGAATCTAGAAGTAAACCTGGGGTCCCGATCGCTGACAATGCTCACAGGCACTCCATGAAGTCGAACGATCTCCTGAATGTACAACCAAGCCATGCGATCCACAGAGTACTCTCGGCTATAGGCAATGAAATGCGCTGACTTGGTGAGTCGGTCCACCACCACCCAGATAGCATCACAGTTCCTCGGGGATACCGGCAAATGGGTCACAAAGTCCATAGTGATAAACTCCCATTTCCATTCAGGAATAGGCAGACTGTGAAGCAATCCTCCAGGTCATCGGTGCTCTGCCTTGACCTGTTGACACACCAAACATCTCGAAACAAATTGATAAACACTGCGTTTCATTCCCTTCCACCAGAAACGAGTACGTAGATCCTTGTACATCTTGTTGCTCCCAGGATGAATACTCAACTTAGTGCGATGTGCCTGAGATAAAATCTCCTCTCGCAACTCTTCATCCTGTGGAATCACAAGCCTACCAGACAAACACAGAAAGCCGTCTGACTGATAATGAAATCCAGACGAGCTACCCTCGTTAGCTAGACGAGCTAAACGCTGGGTCTTCGAATCAGACATCTGAGCATCTCGGATCCGCGAATACAAAGCTGGCTCAGATAATATCGCAAACATCTGGATACTCTGCATATCTTTCTTATGCTTGAAGGTAAAACCTGAAGTACAACAGTCACTGATCGCACTAGACATCGAACAAGTCTGAAGTGCGGATAGTCGCACCTTGCGACTCAAAGCATCAGCGGTGAGATTAGCAGCTCCCGGATGGTACTTAATCTCGCAATCATAGTCCTTAAGCAAATCCATCCAACGTCTCTGCCTCATGTTCAATTCTGCCTGAGTGAACAAATACTTGAGACTCTTATGGTCGGTGAAGATCTCAAATTTCTCGCCATACAGATAATGACGCCAGATCTTCAAAGCGAACACAATGGCTGCCAACTCCAAATCATGGACTGGGTAGTTGTCCTCGTGAAGCTTCAGCTGTCTAGAAGCGTATGCGATCACATGCCCATTCTGAGTCAGGACACAACCTAACCCCTGAAGAGAAGCATCCGTGTAAACTACATACCCTCCAGATCCTGACGGTAATGCTAACACCGGCGCAGAAGTCAACCGCCGTCGAAGCTCACGGAAATTCTCCTCACACTCGGAGGACCACTCAAAATCCACACCCTTGCGGGTAAGCTGCATCAACGGTCGAGCTAACTGAGAGAAGTTCAGAATGAAGCGACGATAATACCCTGCTAGACCCAGAAAACTACGGATCTCAGCAACCGTCGTCGGACGCGACCAATTAAGTACCGCTTCAATCTTGCTTGGATCAACAGAAATCCCCTCCCTGGATATGATATGGCCAAGAAAGACCACTCTATCCATCCAGAACTCACACTTGCTCAGCTTGGCGTACAATTGCTCATCTCGAAGAGTCTGCAGTACCAACCGCAAGTGAGAAACATGCTCTTCCGTATTACGCGAATACACCAAGATGTCGTCAATGAAGACCACGACAAACTTGTCCAAATACTCCCTGAAGACACGGTTCATCAGATCCATGAATATAGCCGGCGCATTGGTCAAACCAAATGGCATCACTAGGAACTCCTAATGCCCATAGCGAGTACGGAATGCAGTCTTGGATACGTCCTGATCACGGACTCTCAACTGATGATACCCAGATCTCAAGTCAATCTTGGAGTAAATTGATGTGCCCTGCAGCTGGTCAAACAAGTCATCAACACGAGGCAACGGATACTTGTTCTTCACAGTCACTCGATTCAGCTGCCGATAGTCAATGCACAGCCGCATCGACCCATCCTTCTTCTTCACGAAGAGAACAGGAGCTCCCCAAGGAGATACACTAGGACGAATGTACCCCTTGTCCAAAAGATCCTGTAGCTGATTCTTTAACTCACGCATCTCTGACGGAGCCAGACGATACGGTGCTCTAGAAATAGGCGAAGTACCCGGCATCAACTCTATGCCAAACTCGACTTCCCTAGCAGGAGGAAAACCCGGAATCTCATCAGGAAACACATCTGGAAATTCATCCACAACAGGAATGCTCTCTATCCCAATACTCTCAGCGGACAAATCAACTGCATAGATAAGGTAGCCTTCCCCGCCAGACTCTAGAGCTCGACAGGCTCTCAAAGCTGATACCAAAGGCATCGGGGGTCGCGCTCCCTCACCATAGAAAAACCAACTCTCACTCCCTTCCGGATGAAAGCGTACTAATCTCTGATAGCAGTCCACTGAAGCTCGATAGGTAGTCAGCACATCTATTCCCAGAATGCAATCAAAGTCGTCCATCGCCAGGACCATGAGATTCGCTAACAGAATGTTCCCTTCGAACTCTAAAGGGCAACCCATCACTAGACGCTTAGCCAAAGCAGATTGGCCCGTCGGAGTAGAAACAGACATCACTACGTCTAGTGCAATGCATGGTAACTTATGCCTCTTAACAAAATGTGCAGAAATGAAGGAATGAGATGCACCAGTGTCAATAAGTACAAGAGCAGGTATACCATAAAGCATAAATGTACCTGCGATGACTTTCTCATTCTCCTCCACAGCCTGATCATGTCTCAGGGCAAACACCTGGCCAGAAGCTCGTGGCCTCAAATGAGAACTCCCAGCAGACTGTCCCTGCGACCTCTGCTGTACGGTAGCCTGAGAACCCGATCCTGAACCAGAACCAGAACCAGAACCGCCTCCCCCAGACTGTGGACAATCCCTCCGGATATGACCAGTCTCTCCACAACGGAAACATGCTCCAGAAGCTCTGCGGCACTTGTTGGATGGATGGTTCTTCCCACAGTGATCACACTTGTCCTTCTTACCATAACGGACAATACCTCCAGAACCAGAGGAAGAAGAAGATCCAGTCTTCTTGAAAGTTTGGGCACGGGGACCCAAAGAACTAGTAGGCCTCGACTGAGGGAAAGACCTGTTCCGCCGAATGCTGTCCTCCGCTTGGTGACAACGGCTCACCAAACCCTCGTAGGACATGTCGTCACCAACCGCCACACGGTCATGGATCTCAGGGTTAAGGCCCTGAAGGAACAGATTATACTTCATCTCTGAGCTATCAGCAATCTCGGGGCAATAGGATAGCAGATCAAAGAACCTCTGCTGATACTCATCGATAGACATGGTTCCCTGTCGCAGACTCAGTAGCTCGCCTGCCTTCGACTGTCGGAGTGCAGGAAGAAAATACCGCTTTTGGAAAGCTGTGCGAAACTCGGCCCAGGTGGCCACTCCTCTCGCCGTAACAAAAGGTGCAGAAGTAAACCTCCACCACCTACGCGCACGCCCATCCAGAAGATAGCCAAGGGTCTCCACCTTCTGCTCATCAGTGCATTGGAAAGTCTGAAAAGTCGTTTCCATGCGGTCTAACCAGTTCTCCGCATCCTCCGGAGACTCACCTCCAACTAAGGGCTTAGGACCCATAGCTAAGAATCGACGCACAGTGAAACGCTCGTCGTCATGGTGACGATGACTCCGTTCTCGACGAGGCTCCCGGTCGGCATCACCCCAACGCCCACCAACACTGCCATGAGAACTCTGGTCGTCACGATTTGACATCTACAAAAATACCTCAAGATGAGACTAAATCCCAAGAAATCTTTTGCATGCTCTGATACCATAAATGTAGTGACCCTTACCCGGATCACCTACTAAACAGAACTTAGGCATGCAATTAACTTAATAAAACAGATATCAGAATAAAACTGCGGAAACCAATAACATTATACAATCCCAAGTAAAGGAATCTGTAATTATCCAATATTATACAACCAAATCGAATAGCTGTATAAACCCAAACATCAGTAATAAAACCTAGACGAAGCTCCAGCTGGCCAACCACTGACTAGCCCCTCCTGGATCCACCCTCCTCGTCCAATCGCAAACCTGCCCCATGGAATAGGGTGTCCAAAAAAATACAGAGTACGAGACGTGAGCATAAAACGCTCAGTGCGAGAGTATGAGTATACATGCATGCAAAGTGAACTCCCTATAGACTCGAGGTCAAGGATCAGATAACAGAGACAGACCGGGCCCTGGTATGTAGCACGCTGTGCCGTCGCTTCAGGAGGTGGCTCCCATACCGAGATAACTGTGGATACGCCGGACCCAAATCGATGGAAGTCCATCCACTAACAGGATAGGGTACAACCCTACTACAGACATCTCGAAGGAGATACAGCAAGATGCAAATGAATGCAGCATAATATCATGGCATATAAATCATGCAGTCATATAATACATGCATACTCAGTCAGGATATCTCGAACAGTACTTTCGTACCTCAATACAGTGCAAGCTCTACCAACTCTAGGTCCACGCCTATAGTCTGCTCTACACTGCCAAATGATACTACTATCATTAAAGTGCTCTAAAAGCCTTAACTAAGCTATTGCATACTCCTAAATATTTATAGGAAGCAAAAGCTATACCTTCGTCCGTCGTTAGCCCTTTGATGTCGATGCCTCCAGAACTTGGGCACAACTCCGCTACGACTACCGAACGCCTCTCCGACCTCCGGACCAAGCCTAAGAAGACTAGAACAGCTCCAAAAGGACTAGAAAGGAAAGGAGAACTCGGAATTGGCAAAGAGAAATGAAGTCTCGGCCTTCTATTTATAGACAACGATCGGAGCCTCCGATCCTCGATCGGAACGTTCGAACCTGGATCGGAACGTCCGATCCTGCCATCGGAGCTTTCGAAGATCCTGATCTGCCACGTGTCAAAATATCATTTGTTGACTTCGGATAGGGGTGATCGGAGCCTCCGGTCCTGATCGGAGCTTCCGATCCAGCCACACGTCATGGATGACGTAATATCATCGGTGCCTCCGATTCTCATCGGAGCTTCCGATCCCGATCGGAGCTTCCGATCGTCCCTTCGGAGCTTCCGATCCGTCCAATCCCCAATTTATTTAATTAGCATTAATCCTTTAATTACTCAATTAGGGCACGGGCTACTACAGTTTCTCACTGGAATTGCTAGTAAATCTACTTAATATGCCAATAGAACAACAAGATCAGGTCTTGTGTGATTCACCACATACATAATGCTACTAATTATTCTAGCATATTCTTTTTGATTTTTCGCTTGTCTTTGATTAGGAACTAACTTCACATGAGGATCAATCAGATACTTACTAATTTTGCAATCAAAGTAGTTAAATTTTTTCAATATATTTTCAATATAATGTGATTGTAATAAGATGTAAGTTCCATCACCTTTAAGAATTTTAAGTCCTAAATGACATCTACAGGACCTAAGTCTTTTATGTCAAAAATTTATTTCAAAAAGTTCTTAGTTTCTTCTATACATTGTATATCCAAATATAAGTAAATCATCCACATACAAATGTATAACCACTTTATACTCAAGAGTTACTTTAGTAAAGACACAATTCTCTACTTTACTACTTTTGAATCCAAATTTTCTAATTTCTTTTTTAAATTTCTTATACCATTGTATGGTGCTTGTTTAAGTCCATAAAATGATTTATTTAATTTACATACTTTATTTTCTTTACCTTTAACTACATATCCTTCGGGTTGGTATATATAAATTTATTCTTCTAAATATCCATGTAAAAATACGGATTTAACATCTATTTGATGAACCTCTAGTCCATAAATAGATGCAATAGCAAACATAGTTCTAATTGATATACATTTGGTAACAGGAGAGAACATCTCAAAATAGTCAATATTTTCTTTTTCACTATACCCTTTGACAACTAATCGAGCTCTATATTTTTCGATTGAGCCATCGGTTTTGAGTTTCTTTTTCAAAACCCACTTGCAATTAATTGGTATATTACTCGGAGATCCACGAGAGTCCATGTTTGATTATCAAGAATAGACTTGATTTCATCATCCATGGCCTTTTTTCACATAATAGAATCCAGTAAGGACATAGCTTCTTGAAAAGTGTTAGGATCTCTTCCAACGTGTATGTCAACATTTCAGGATCAAAATCTTTTTTAATTCTTCGTCTCTCTTACTCCTCCTTAATTCAGTTATTTCGTCACTCCCATCCTTTTTCAAATTTCCATCATTCTCATCTTTTTCTAGTTTTTGACATTTATAGAAGTATTACTAGATTTACTATATTAATTATCAAGTTCATATAGTAATTTATTATCTAACTCTAAATTATCAGCATCCTTAATATTTAAATGTTCATAGAATATAGCATGTGCAGCCTCAAACGCAACACTATCTTAGAGTCTAAAGAATCTATATGTTTTACTAAGTGCAGAATATCCAATAAAAATAGATTTCACATCTTTACTACCAAGTTTCGGCATTTTTAAAGTAGCATCCAAAACATATGCAATACACCCCATACCTTAAAATTTTTAATACTATTCTTATGTCCATTAAACAATTAATATTGAGTTTTCATATGTTTTTTATTCACAATTCTATTACTAATATAACAAGAAGTCAATAATGCCTCTCCCCACAAATTCATTGGTAATTTTGAATGAAAAATCATGGCACTAATCATTTTCATCAAGGATCTATTTTTTCTTTCCGCTACTCCATTTTGTGGTGGAGTATTGGGTGATGAAAATTCTCTAACAATTCCACTTTGTAAACAAAATGATATGAACTCATTTGAGGATATTCATCATCTCTATCTAATCTTAATCTTTTGATCCTTAAACTTGTTTTTATTTTCGACTTCTTTTTTGAATATTTTAAATTTTTCAAAGGCCTCATCTTTGGTTTTAAGTAAGTACACATATGTGAATTTAGAAAATTCATCTATAAACATAATAAAGTTACGTTTTCCTCCTTGAAGTTAAATGTTCTTTATTGTGTATAAGTTCAAGTAAACTAGTTGATCTTTTTACACTTTTAAATTCTATTTTAGTCAACTTAAATTGTGCACAACATTCACAATTTTTCATGGAATAAATTTTTGACTCACTAGGAATTAAATCATGATTCATCATGCGATTCATAGCATTTATACCAAAATTTCCTAATCTAAAATGCAAAAATCATTCTTTTCAAAATTAATTAAATAATCAGTAATATACGCAGAAGAACTAGTAATATTATCATTAATGTTTAACAAGTACATCCCATTTTTCATGTAGCCTTTCCCAACAAATGTACCTGATGCGATAACCATAAAATGGGTACCCGGGGGTGGGTACAACCCCGGGGATAAAATAGCAGCAAGCTTCCTCGCCTCGTCGTGAAGGCTATCTACACACCACAAACAAGGAAACTCGTTAATGGGGGCGCCGGAGAGGTTCTTCGATGTCGCCACTCCGATGCTTAAGTTACACTAAGATGTATGGAGTGAGCTTATGAGATTTAGAGAAATTGAGTGTGAATGTGAAGATGTAGATTAACGTAAAAGAAACATAAAAACATACCATGACCAAGACAGGGAGCCTGGTATTTATAGGAATTCCGGAGAGATCCCAATAATTGTACGTTATGGGTTTATGACATCTATTAAATGTGATTAGATGTTTCCGTGATTTTTGGACAGTGCCCATGCCTACTCATTATTATTCTCTGTCACTTTCAGATGGTGCCCATGTTGTGGGACCCGTGTTATGATTTGTCCTGGAAAGGGTCCTTTAGCCTAGATGACGGGGTGCTCAAGGCCAGGGTGCTCGAGGCCAGGGTGCTGGACGCCAGGGTGCTCTGGGTGGCAAGGGTTCTCTGGCAGGCAAGGGAAGGGAGGACACCTCTTGGCAAGGCAAGGGAAGACTCCTCCTGGTAAGGGAAGGGAGGACACCTCTTGGCAAGGCAAGAGACCTCTTTCATACTTCGTTTGGGTTCTACTTCCCTACCCCTCTTGGCAAGGCAAGAGACCTCTTTCATACTTCGTTTGGGTTCTACTTCCTCCCTGTCTTTCTTCTACCCACCAATCTAGAAACCACTCCGCATCCGGGCTCTCGACAATCACTCGGGTTTGGTGATAACCCGGGATATTTCACCGGGGTATCACCACTCATCACAAAGATAGTCAGACTAGGACCTGCTCCGCTGTCCCGAAAAAACTGGTCTCCAAACTCGAGTGACATGCTAAATCTCCAATCTTGAGCTTTCAAATAGATGCCAGAGCCTCAAACCTCCGGGACTTACAAGAGAGGTGCCAGAGCGTAGATTGCCCTGAGCTCTCAGTAGGTGCCATGGGGCTTTAGGTGCCAGGGTGGTAGATCGTCTGGGCTTAAGGGGCCAGAGTGGTGGATCACCTGGGTTTTAAGGGGCTAGCGTGGTGGATCACCTGGACTTATATGGCTCGTGAATTACCACGGGCCTCGAGTACCAGGGTGGTAGATCACCTGGGTTTTATGGGGCCAGGGTGGTGGATCACCTGGACTTATATGGCTCGTGAATTACCACGGGCCTCGAGTACCAGGGTAGTAGATCACCTGGGTTTTAAGGGGCCAGGGTGGTGGATCACCTGGACTTATATGGCTCGTGAATTACCACGGGCCTTGAGTACCAGGGTGGTAGATCACCTGGGTTTTAAGGGGCCAGGGTGGTGGATCACCTGGACTTATATGGCTCGTGAATTACCACGGGCCTCGAGTACCAGAGTGATAGATCACCTGGGTTTTAAGGGGCCAGGGTGGTGGATCACCTGGACTTATATGTCATGGGGCTGCCATGGGCTTTTAGGTGCCAGGATGGAAGATCGTCTGGGCTTCGAGATAAAGATATCAGGGTCTTCTTGCTAGATGACATGCCCGATAAATAACTCCTGGTGGGGCTTACTGCTAGATCGCATGCCCGATAAATAACTCCTGGTGGGGCTTACTGCTAGATCGCATGCCCGAGCTCGGTGTGACTGCAAAAAATCATGAAACCGAGGCAGAAATAATCCAAGATAATAATATCTCATATTAATATAAGATGCTGGATCCTAAAAATAATCCCGAGTCCATGGATTTTGACTTATAAATGCAAAATATAATATAATAAATAAAATATTCATATCTTGTGAGACTCATCACCACCACACATAAAAAATGGTTCGTTCACAACAAATAAATAATCAATAATGCTTACTCCAAGTCTCGTGCTCTATAATCTCTTATCAAAGTACTAGGGCCCATCATTTCAATTATTCATGGGTGACCAGTCATAATCCATTCATGTTTGGGTGCGCTTGGTACATGTGATGAGATTATTAATGTATGGATAAAAATTGGATTATAATGTTTCATGTAAGGATTTTTTTTTTACTAGGGATAAAAATTATTTTTGTTTGGTTTGGTTTTTATTGTTGTGTTTACAAATGAGACTAATTTTGTGTGGCCAAAAATACCCCTGGCCTTAATATTATTTACGGTCCAATATATCCCAACCCTAGAACCCGTTCTTCATCCTGAAATTTCCAATTCGAATGTGCAGCAGATCGTTTCGACTTCTCATATTTGCGCAGCAGATCTGTCGAAGATCCAGGTAATATTGTGACATCGGAAATTATTGTTTGTTTTTTACGATTCCGTCGGTGTTCATTTCCGCGTGCATTTAATCTGAACCATTGTTTGCATTTCAGGACAAATCTTCGTGCATTGTATGATTCTCAGCATACGGGTTTTGTTTCGTCCCTCATCTCACAGCAAAATCCACAATTTCGTCCAAGTATTCGTAGATGGTGATCTCTTGTTACTTATTTTATGTTTATTCTTTTGAAAATAAAGTTAGTTCAGCCTTCCCAATTTGGGAAACACGAACACTGGTTTTTACTGCATACAATAATCATCCTCGACTATTTATGTTTTTTATATACCATTTCTGTTGTAATGTGTGCACTGTGAACATATTTTACCTTTAAAGTGCTTTTCAAAATTCTATAAATCCTCCGAAAATGTATATATGTTAATTAAACTCACTTTAATATTTTGTGAGTTTGAATTAAGTTAGATTGTGATTCTGGGCTCCATACCTATTCATTTATATTACTTCCATTAAACTGAATTCACAGGTTAATATTAATATGACATTAGTTTGTGAATTGCATGAAAGAACCTATGTTGTATTCGTTGGACGGAAACCGGGAGTGTACAGTAGATGGTGTGACGCACACTCCCAAGTGAGAGGTTTCAAGGACCCTTGTTTCTAGGGTTACGATAGTAAAAAAGAGGCCGAAGAAGCATATAATTCTTATACCCAGAAACCTTTGGAAGATTCTAATTCGCATGAGTCAGGGTGTTCTAGTTCATCTACTACTGTCCCTTTAAGTACGCAACGTATTCCAGTAGAGAAACTGGTGCAAGTACTAAAAACCTTAACTGATTTGCGTAATGAGAATCGCAATTTAGGCATTAAAATGGACGAGTTATCTCGGGAGATCAGAAAGATTTTGGAAGAGTTGGGAATCAGTGATGATAAGTAGAAAATAGTTTGTATGAAACCTTTTTGTCGTCTTTGTGATTTCGTTAGAGTTTTAAAATGTTTGTGTTCCGATGTATGTCGTCGCTAATATAATTAGTGTTTTTTTTAGATATGTTGATGTGCAATTCGTTATTAGCTAGGAATATAGTGAAGTCGTCCTTTTTCAATCCTTATTTACTCTGTGTGCACCGTCCGAAAGTTATTTCACAAGCGGTCTTTCGAGTTCCTCTGTCTTTGGTGGTTAAACATATATTCTAAATGGAGGTATGACAATTACTTTGTCCTCGCTCATGCAAATTCCAATATTATGTCTAAATATTTTTGTTTGTGGAATTAATTTATGTCAGGTGGTGGGATTACGCAAATGTTCCAAGCATATATTGTTGGTAAGTTTCTTTTTTTACTTATGTCTATATAATTTAGTGTGAGAATATAGCATTTTTGTGGTTTTGTAATGATTTTTAGTTGATTTTTAAACAGAGATTTCCTAAAAATGCCTGATAATTTTAATTTATTTCGAGTATGGGGGAATTTATTCACTGCATTTGATGTGACAAATGAATCAATTCAATATATTTCAATATTAAAAATTTGTAGTTGAAACAGTAATTGACATAAATGCATTGAATAAAAATTTGTTTTCCAACGTAGATCACCAAATCCTTATTATGTGCTGACATTCTAAAGTTTCATCATTACGAATATGGCAAATCTACCTGTTTCAAATCTTTGTATTAAATACAAGTGGTTGGGCATGTTTGCAGATACAAACTTCTTCTATTTAAGTAGGGCATGCTTCCAGTCTTATGGAAGTAGAGAAAGTTACGTTTTCCATTCTGTCTGCTTGATTTGGAACTAAAAAATGGCTGTTAGTTTTAATTGTGGTTCGGAAGAAACTGTTACAAGCAAGCTCACCCCGCCTGTCATTCATCTTTGTTGTGATGAAGAATCGGTGTGCAGTACTGAAGGAGTATGTGGTCAAAACAAGTTGAAGTTGGTAGATGCTTTCGACAGTGGATGCTTGCCAGTAATTTCAAGGAAGAAACTGAAGTTAGGTGAACCAAAGACGTTGAGTTTCTCGCAGGATATGATGAAAACTTGCAAACCTCAAATGAGTGACGCTTCCCTGGAAAAAAATGAAGTGCAAAGAAAAATTTGTGAGTGTGAAGTTACCAGAACCATGTGTAATCATTGACATCTCTGATGATGATAGTGACTAAGTTTAGTGCACCCCTGGAGTAGTATTTTACCACCGTATTTTTGTTGTGTTCGATCCTTCGACACTTTTTGGTAATGTTTTGTAATGTGTTGCGGTAGATGCAATAGTTTTGAACGGTGGTTAAGGGGTCACATAAGATAAGTCACAAAGTATTTGTTGTATGTAATGTCACTTCATCTTTTGTATGTGTATGCGTTTATGTGTAAATGTGACTCATGTAATGTTTCTATGTCAATGTCACTTTCGCTTTCTGCAACATTTGAATTGGGATGGAATTATGTATTATGTGAATTCTTATTATTATTATTATTATTATTAGTTATTATTAGGTAAAATTTCTTGCCACATACCTCCCCTCTCCTCTCTATCACCCCACGTGCACGAAGAGCATAAAACATAGCCTAACCCTTTCACTTTGTACCCAATATTGCTCCAAAACCGGTGATGAGACAAGAGATAAGAGCTACATAGTATCTAATTCTCCCACACAATTATTCATTAATTTGCTCATCACCTCCCCTCCACCTTCTCCACCATCACTATCACTGTTTCTGCATCACCCATTCAACCTCAAAATCATGTGTTCTTGGATCAGTTTCCATGCCCTAACTTTCACTAAAATTGTGGAACAATCCCTTTCTTTTTTTTTTGTATAGATTTCGCATAGTTCACCATGTTCAAGATTTGATACACGGCCTTTTTAAAACCTTTTTTTGAACTGAAAAAGGAGACAAATTAATGTTATATAAATTAACCAACTGTTGTGAGATATGTTTCCTTCAATTAGCAACAGTAGTGATAGCCCTTTGGAGTCCTTGTTCAGGAGAGCAATCTTCTGTGACCAAAACCCTATATCCAAACCAGATGACGACCCTCCGTCGTAGATTTTCTCCGACTTCCCTTCTCCGTTATTTGACGAACATGAGTTGCCGCTGAACCAGATGTTGTCTCATAATCTTCAAGTGGGTGGAAGTGGTCACATAAGAGATGCTCTACACACCGAACAAAAGCCAGAAGATCATTGAGTAATTTATCCTCAGCATGATCCAACCTGTCTCCATATTAACCGATAGGGAAGACTGATATTTGCGATCGGAAATCATTTTCGATAGGGTGGCAATGTTGTAGGTGAAGATAAAATCATGGAAGAAAACGATCGAGAATAATCTTTGTGACTCATGTAATGCTTCTATGTCAATGTCACTTTTCATTCAACTATGCATAAAAGGTTGCTGCTGCAACAATATGTCATAACAAATTTTCCGAACCACAGCAGATTTGAGTATAATGACAAAATTTGTACAACGTTTTATATAAACCAGTTCATTGGACCAAAAACAACAAAAACATGTAGAACTACATTCTACATCAACAAGCATACATCCAAAATGACATATTCCTTAATCGTGATACGATACAAAAGGATTTATAATATTACCTAACATTGCAACAGAGTCATAGCTTAAGAACCTCCCAACAAAGTGTTGAGCAATGAGATTCTTCCATTCTCATCAAGTCGCTGGAAAAGTGCAAGGTCGTCGTGATTGTTGAACAGCAGCTTGGCAGCACGAACCCTTTGGTCTTTCGTGAATTCATGTAACCCATTTAGAGCTTCCAAAACCTTATCTTGTGTTGCTGAAATCTTCTCCTCGGCAGCCAGTTCTTTGATCAGTTCTCCCAGTGTATCTTTCGTGATATGAGCGAGGTTGTTTATAGCAACAACTACGGAGTCGTCATCATCATTGGACCACTTTCGTTTCTTACTTTTTGATGTTGCACCTGTTACTGGCTTAGACAAGGGAGTGTTAGTGTCTGAGACCGAGTCATCACCAACTGCTTGCCACTGGCTAATGATTGGAACATCAGGGCTCGACAAGTTAACATCCAATTCGGTTTCCAATTGTAAGACATCATTTACTGCATGTCGAAATGACTTCCAAGAATCACCAGTAGCTCGTTCGTTTCCAAAGATTTGACACCAATCATCATACATCGTCCAGTGCTTGTATCTCATTGTCTTCATAGACGGATCTGACTGTGATAGAGCAGATAAATACATGAAAACGCAAGGCTACTAGGCAGAGATTTGTATATCGAAAACATACCTTGATGATTGACTCCCATGTTTCGTCGTTAGCATCCACATTGTGGTTACTATCATTCCAACCAACACCACTTCTGCTTAGTATCGACACCAACGATCCATAGTTTTTCTTCCATACATGAATCTTGGAATTGATATGTGGATTCCCACGTAGCTCACAACCAGGAAGGGCCTTTTGCATTGCATTCTCCAGAAACGTTAAGTAGCCAGCTTTGAACCCATTCTCACTTTTCCATCCTTTTAAGCATGCTTCTTTCAAAGATTGTAGAAGACATTCTTCTTCATGTGCAGTCCAACTTCTTCGTGTCTTGTCAGCCATCTTGATCTTACCAATACCACTTGCAGAACTCGCACCACTATCCATTGTCTACTTAACTGTAGATCAAAGTACAATAAACAAGATGAACAATATATTTTAGAAAACAGATTCATCTTCAAGATGAAAATGTGCCATGTTGCGAATGCTTTCAATGCTGGCCCAGCAAATCATAAATTTTAATCACACATAAATCCAAGAACTTCAACGACTACAAATATTGACAATGTGTTCAGCAACAGTACATTCGAAATACAAGGAATAATGAAATTAATCCTCAGAACATAATATGATATGATAATGCAAAATTTAATTCCCGAAAGTGTTCCACATTTCCATTGCAAACTGGTCTCTCCAATCGTCCCACGCGTTGGAAGACTCCAACGTAGTAATATAACCGGGTTCAGTTTCGCAAACAGGGATACCTACATCTTCTTCAACTTCATCTAATGGGTCGTCAGACATCTCTAAACGGATAAAATTATGTAATAGAATACATGCTAGAATTATCCGATTTTGCACTGCCAAGGGGTAAAAAGAGGGACTTCGTAGGATGGCCCATCTCTTCTTCAGCAAACCAAACGATCTTTCAATTACGTTCCTTGCTTGAGAGTGTCTCCAATTAAACAATTCCTTATAATTTTTAGGCCCAGATGCGCGGTGGCCCCAAGCATCCCTATGGTATCGTACTCGCCTGTAAGGAGCAAGAAAACCCTCCACATTTGCATATCCGTTATCGCACAGGTAGTAGCAACCTGCATGGTAGGTAAATATTCAATTACTCAGTGATAAATACAGTAATTCATCATGTATTAAATTTTGAAACAGATCACAATATTATTATACCTCTTGGAACTTTAAAAGAATCATCTCGAGTCAAAGAATCTCTCAAAACTCGAGCATCTGCAGCAGATCCCTCCCAACCTGTGAAAGCGTGAATGAAGTTCATATTGCGGTCACATACACCAAGAACATTGACCGTAATAGTGCCCTTTCTATTCTTGTACTTTGGTTTATCTCGTGAAGGGACATGAACCTGAATATGGGTTCCATCTAACGCACCAATACACCCCTGTCGTTAATTAATAAAAAATACATGAATAATATCAAGAAACGTTACAAGGCAGTACAAAAACATTTGGTATGCAAAGAAACTTGTGTCGTACATGAATGAAGTTCACATTAAATGTAGTATTACCTTGAACCACTTCCAAGTGTCATTTGTGCAATTTTCATCGACTGCGGTAGGCTTGACAAGAAGAATCGTATATAACTTCAACATGGCATTCAAAACTTCATGAAAATGAGCGCTTATAGTTTGACCGCTACGCATATAATCATGACCAGCCACTCGGTTCTTTTTGTGATGGGCTAAGATAGACAGAAACATGGCTACTTTTTCCTCAACTGACACGTATCTCGAATGAACGACACCCCCTACATTAGTAAGCAAGAAACACAACCTTCCAAATGCGTTCCGATTCATTCTCAAGTTGACAACGCATTGGTAATCTCCGGCATCAATAATCCTACGTAAATGGGTCAATTGGCCCTCAATTCTATTTATCATTCTATACGACAAAGATTCTCTGCGCGGGTTCGTACTTCGTCTTCTCAACATTCTCGAACATTTTCGAATTAAAAGGGTTAACATCAAAATATTCATACACAGCAATTGGTGTACCACGAGAACGATTAAAAGCTTCTTACGCCTATTCTCCATCTTGCCACAACTCTCAACAAACCAAGAACAGTGTAAGCTTCAACAAAAATGCTACACATGTATGGAAAATTCACACAAAACAAACGAGTTTCAGGAACAAGAAACTGATATAATTTATGAAATCATTGCAAAAACGAAAATCAATGTATGGAATATAACAAAGTAGGAATTCAGACATTACCGAAGGAATCAAGTGGTAGGGACTGTGCCGATTTATATCTGCCGGTTCAATCTAATGTCGAGTGAAGCAGTCCTACCCACTGTACAAAATATTAAATCGGTAAAACTGAGTTTATTTCCTATATTTGCTAAACAAAAAAAAATGGAGAAGTGTTGTAAAACTGGAGATTTCATGGCCCAAAAAAATGCAGACCAAAAAAAGAAGAAAGCTAAAGATGAATAGGAGACACGGTATTCAGTAATCTGAAAAAATATAAAAAATGAATCGATGAATGAAGAAAAATTGCCATGGCTTTCGTACCTTTCTCCACCTAGAGCGATAATCCTTGCTTTCGAAACGAATGAACGGCAGAGAGGGTTAAAAATTGGGAAGGTAGAGATGTTAGGGCGAAGGGTAGGAATGTAATTTTTATAAAGAATCCTTGGTACTGTGCAAGCTCGGCTTACAATAATAGAGGGGGGGGGGGGGCAATGGATTGTATAACATCCATTTATCCGGGAAAGAGAGCTTTAAACACGGGCCTGGGTTTTTTATTTTTTGATCCAAAAAACGAGACAAACATGGGATAATTTGGCAATCCTTGGCTAATCCCATATACCAAGCACAGAGAATGAAATTCAACCTTTTATCATGCGTTTGAAATTTAGGTGATGGGTCCCACACATATTCTTTGTTTCTTTCTCCCACCCACGCAGCATTCATTCCAGAATATATTTGCAAATTTTAAGTGATGTAAAACGAATAATTATCTCGAGGACGAAGATACGAGATGGGCTCTCATGACTCAGACAACGCAAGGAAAATCAGCTTCCTTCAATTATCCATCTCAAGATCTGCGAACCCTCTGCCTTCGAGAATCCTTGGCGTGAACGTCCTTTCTTGAGGCTAGATACCAGGTTCTCGGGTTCCTCTTCTCAAATGTGTAGAAACAAGTCGAGACAGGCGGCGGAGAAAAGCTCCCGAGCCCCGACACAGAGTGATCACCGCATAAAGCTCCGATCATGGTGTGACGGTATGCCACGTACTTGTGCCCGATCTAATGGAGATAGTTGGCAAGGATGATGTGCATGGTGAAGATGGCATCGATGGAGGTAGAGAGGCCCGCCGGGGAGGCGACCATGTGGGCTCCGACGGAGAGCGGTGGAGTGACTTTAACGGGCATAAATGGAGACTAAGTATCCGGAGAGCAGGCGAGAAGCCATGGCGGCGTTAATCACGCTGATATCTATTCATCTTTTTTGGGTACGAGTCGGGTTCTTGGGATTCGGAAAATGAGAGAAAGTCTGGCTTCCTCGAAGTGACCATCTCAAGCCCGGGGGCCCGACTGCTTCAAACCGAATTGCCAAGATATTTACACATCATACTTTAATATTTGCAGACCCACTTTCCTCCTCCATATTAATGCTCCTGCCACACAGCTCAATAAAAGCATAGATGCACGTCTTTAACCTCCTTTAAGTATATATAAATGATGAGCAATAATTCCAAGTCATATGTTTGGTCAACATTTTGAATGTGAGAACTCCAATAATGAAACCCTTGAAGAAAACCCACGTGTCTTTCAAACAAAATGGCAATAGTCAAATGATCAAGAAGAGAGCTAATATCAACAAGTGGCCAAGAACTAGGGCCCATTTGATTTAATTAGGGTAATGAGACTTATCTGTAGCCCAAACGAGTGCAAATGTTATGTCCAATATCCGGGCCCAAATATTAAAGGATGTCAGCAACTTTATCTCTTCTCCCCTCCATGTTTTCTCTTGCCCCCGGGAAATATGAGTCGGGTCCTTGGGATTCAGAAAGTGCAAAAGAAACAGGCTTCCTCTGAGTGCTTATCACAATATCGTTGAACCTGATGGCCTTAGACCATACTGCCAAGATATCCAACTCCATAATATCCACGCCCGGCTTGGAAATCTCCGAACTTAGCGTCTCGGGCCTTTGGAGTACCAGCTCAAGGATCAAAGCAAAACAACGGCACGGGTGCAATCGCAACTACCATTTTGGAGGGGTACTCCTTGACATGGATGTAAAACACAGCCCGGAAGGAGGATGCCAATACTTTTAAGCTTCCCGAGTGGAATTATATGGTGGCTGTCGGGACCTTTGGTATTGAACTTCACGAAGCATCCCAGGTTGGCTGTCTCCTCGGCAGAGATACTCTATCCCGGCGACGTACAAGGCCACCCCCAGGAGCTTAATTCCTTTGCCCTTACCTGTTCTTCCCGAGTCCTGAGCAGTGCGCCTAGGTGATACACCATATACGACCTTGGAGATTATTCATTTCCTTTTCTTTTTATTCTTGAAAGAGCCCCTAATGGGTTGGTACTTATCACTGACGAGCTCCTCTCACTTCGCATAGCTTAAGGCCCGGCATGTATCTCCAAGGAACTCCCTTGCTCGCCCTCTCGAGTGAAGTACCTCCTCTTTGCAATCATTCTGATACTCACATTGAAGGTAAGTTCAGAGACCCGAGGCCTAAATATGACCCTCGAGAATCCATAGCGTGAAGCTTGCTTGAAGCCCGATAGTATGTGCCTGATTCCATCCACCCCAATCTGTTGAAACTTCCTGATGCGGTCGGCGGATAGTAGCTCCCTGGTCCCAACACGGTAGAGGTTTCTCCCGTAATCTCCGTAGGGAGCTCCGACCAGGGTGACTGGTTGCATCCCACGTACCTGTCTACGAGAATAGGTGCAAAGATAATATACCACGATGGCGCGGCGAACACCGAGTTTATGGGAGAAGACGAGGCCACTTTGGCAGTTGTAATATGGTAGCTTTCCTTGTTTGCTCCATCTCCTTCATACTCTCTTTACTAGAAACCCCGCAACGGCCCGGGGTCGGTAACATCATGGCCCGGGCTTTCGGGTCACACACCAGCATAATGAAGGAAATTCTCCAGCCACTAATGTCCGACGTGAGGGAATGTTTTCATCGGAAAATGGGCGCTTCAAACTCAAGAACTGCAAATCAATTCCCGAGTTCTCTAACCCGGGCACCTTGTGGTTCTTTGAGGCCGAACATGAATATCCTCCGCCGCCGCCTCTGGAGCTCCCATGGTTACGCCTGGGTAATTCTCCATCAAAGACTAATCCCAAGTAACTAAAATCAACACAGAGGTCTCCGAACTCGAAGAAGAAGGCCCGAGAAATAAGATGAACAAGGCGAGTAACATAACATCCGAAACCAAGAAGATCCAACAAAGCGTACAAACCCACAGCTCCGTCGCCGGAGCTGACCACCCTGGGATAGGTAATCCCAAACAAACAATACCCAAGCAAGAAAATCCTACCCGCAACCTTCCAAGGAAATTCGCCATTTTTTCCTTTGACCAGAGAAAGGGAGAAATCTTTTCCCTCGGCTTGTTTCTTCAACGAAAATCATATCAACGTCCTAGAACTCAATTTTCCACGGACGACGCCAATGATGTGATTATCATAAAATGGGTACCCGGGGTGGGTACAACCCGGGGATAAAATAGCAGCAAGCTTTCTCGCCTCGTCATGAAGGCTATCTACACACCAGAAACAAGGAAACTCGTTAATGAGGGCGCCGGAGTGGTTCTCCAGAATCAACCCACCAATTAGAGTCAGCATTGTTTAGAAAATAGATTTCGGTTAAAACGACAATATAGTTATCATCCACCAAGTTTGTTTGATCGATCAACATTTTTCTGTTCCTACGACATTCTCGGGCATAATGATTTGGCTTAATTCCAAACACATAGCATGAGCCTTTTTTATTTTTCCAAATTCAATTTTTGTTGATTTAAAATTTTTCTTCTTCTTGAACTTTCCTTGATTTCTCTTGGAACTTTCAGGAAGGTTTTCCACTTGATTCACACCATCAATCATTGAAGAAAATATACCATCTCTTTTGAGATTTTTGGTCTCAATTTGGATCCGGTCCTTGAAGAAGTTCATCCAAAGAAATTGATTCTTTCTTATGCGTCAATTTCTTTTGGTAATCCTTCCACGAAAGCGTAAGTTTATCGATGATGGTGAAAACATGAAAAGTTTCAGAAATGGGTTCACCCGCGTCGGCACCCTTGCTGGCTATATCACTTAACTCATTGACTTGATCTATAACAGGACGTGTATCAACCATCTTGTATTCAATGTACTTGTTAACCAAAAATGATTTATTACCTGCATCTTCATTCACATACCTGCGTTTGATTGCGTTCCAGAGTTCCGCGGCAGTCTTGTGGATATGAAACACATTGAACAATGTGTTGTTGAGTGATTGCAGTATTGTGAACCGGCACATGAAATCATCTGTTTTCCATTTCTTTATTTTCTCCGTAGAATCCTCATTTGATTCAGATGGTTCCCCTGGATATGGATCAGTCAACACATAAAATACCTTTGCAATGGTTAAAAGGTATTCCATCTTCAAACTCCAACGCTTGTAATTCAATCCATTCAATTTCTCCAGTTTTTCTCCATCATTGAGTTGCGCTTTCATCAAAATGGACTTCATTGTAGTAATTAATACCTTTAAAATTGTTGCAAAAGATGTGTGAAAAATCGAGTTGACAATGAAATTCGTATATAGGTTAGGCACACCAAATTTGATGCTTTCTTTAAAGATATTAACTCCTCCCTCAAATGATGTAACTAGTTCTCAAGGAATTAACTTTCCAGGATACAAAACCTATAATCACCAAAATTCGAAGTTTACACTCCCTCGAATTTCCAGAGCAATAAAACACAAGTTTTTTTTTATCAAAGTAGAACACGAAAGATAGTATTTAAGACGAAAGCTTTGCTTCTCGGTTTTTGCACGTTTTGTGTAGATTTTTTAAGATGGAAAAATTCATTCTTATTTTTAGTCTTTGAATGATTATATAGTTTCCTAATAAATGCCATGAAATGACTTGAACACAGATAAAGAATGACTCTCCAAAATACAAACTATAATGCACCGCTTAAATCGAAAGAAATCATCCTTTCATTTAAATTTAGAAACCGACCACTTATTTTGAATTTTAAATGTTAAACGGTAGTTTCTTTTGTTATTTATATTCTATGTTATTTAATTATTATATTACAACAATTATCTTACAAATGAAATCTACCCGAAATGGACTGCTTTCGTCAAGAGTTTTTCGTGCTCCGAGGATCCCAAGAGAAATAAATTCAAGGAGAGACAAAAGTCTGCAAAAAATGACGTTGAGAGAGCATTTGGAATGCTGAAAGCTTGTTGAAAATTGTTAGAGGTCCTGCACGATCTTATTACAAGAATGACTTAAGGAATATCATGCATGTACACGTGTTTTATTTTGAACAACATGATTATTGAGGACAAGTGAGATGAATCAGTCAAATGATCGGATGAAGACTCTCCTACACCAGCAGAAATTGTCATGGGCTCTACAGCCTCTACCTAAGAATTCCGAGAGTATCTCCAGAATTATATCGAGCTACGTTACAAAAAAACACATCACCAACTTCGAGCCGACTTGGTTGAATATATCTGGGTACGATACGTTTGCGATTAGTGAGAAACAACTTCATCGTTCAATATTTCGGTTGTGTACGTTTATGGTTTTTAAATTTATCTTGGTATTTGTCATTTGTGCACGTTGATGTTTTTTTTATTTTAATTTATGGGTCCTTATTTGTTTTGTAAGGATGCAATTCATGAATTCAAGCTTTATTATTAATTATGAATATCTTAATTATATCGTTTCTTAAGTTATTAAATTATTATAACACTTTAAATTGTAATTTAATATATTATTACAATTATCTATTAATAAAATATTTAATAAATCTATTTCAGATATAGTTTATTTATTTTATACATACATGAATTTTGTAATAGTTATTAAATTTTTATTAGAGATTAATTAATTAAATAAAATATAAAATATTAATTAATAAAATCACCTTACGTGTTTAAGACAAAATTTTTGATTATATTATAAAAATTAAAATTTAAATATATGGATAATAATTAGAAACTGTATAATGTGTATAGAAATAATTAGTGAGACTCATGAAAAAATTATTTTATGGGTTTAAGGTTGTGAAGAAAAGTCATAAAATTTGTGTTTTTTAAAATGTTGAGGTAATAATAATGTGATATTGTAACTTGTAAGTCTCGTGTTGAAGTTAAAAGTATAAGATTAGAGTTGCGGATACATAGCTAACACGGCAAAAATAGCTCCAAAAGGCCGGCCACATTTCCAAACCTTACGGCTCAATGAACAGAAATACAAAACATGACAAGTAGTGGCAATCGATCGAGGCTTTGCACATAAAAATGTATATATAATTAAATCTAATGTTATGTTTAATTTTATAAATAAATTTCATAATAAAATCAAAATGTACATGAGGAACAAACTACGTGCAATATATATTGATATATTATATAACACGTACCATGTGGTGTGGGCAGGTGCTAGTGTAAATAATGTGTCAACCCCAACAACATAAATTATTTTCTCGGTTTCTGAAATTTACTTAATTACTGTATTCTTTACCAATCCTTCCAGTTGCAGTCTGACTTGACATGATTACGGCCTGTCAATAATTTTTATTTTCGTAATTTTTAAAATTTGGCTAAACAAATCAGATAATGTATTATTAATATATATATATTTTTTCACTCTTGGTTTAATGAAGCATCCTTCCAATCCAAGGACAGTAAAGAAGTGAATCTGATGGAACTGGAGCGACTATCCAAACCCTCTTTCTTCAAGGTTTTGTTCAATGAATGCTTCACTCGCCAACTGGTAAGTTCTTCATCCCATCACTAAACAAATTAGTGATTTTCTGTTGGGTACTAATTATATTTAATTTCCTGCAGAGATTGCCGACTGCTTTCGTGCAGAAACATGGTGAAATGTTGGCTGAAAATGCCGTACTGAGAGGTAGTTCGGGGAAATGTTGGGCTGTGAAGCTGGAGCATTCTGGGGATGAGGAATGCTACTTTAAGGTTGGGTGGCCGAAATTTGCTGAGGATTGGGGGCTTAGAATGGGGGAGTTTCTGGTGTTCTGGTTAGCTGGAAAGTCCACATTTGATGTTTGGGTGTTTGGAATAAACGGCTGCCAGAGGGAACTAATTTCCAACTCTGACTCTCATGAACAAGTCCATAACTTACACACCCACCATGGTTTGAGATTTTCTTTAAACAAGGATATATATATATGTTGGTGTTTATTTAATTTGTAGTTTTGCTTATGCAGAAGCTCTATTAAAACAAAGGGATCGTAGGTTTTACAACCCTTCCCTTCATTTTGACCTTTCAAAATCGCTCCTAAAGTTTTAACAGCAGTACTTACGCTTTAGAATTGTTTTGTTACTGATCTTGATCATGTCATTTATGGCTGTCTTAATTTCATCAGCACAAGTGAGTAACAAACGAAGAAATACTAGCGTTTTGGAGAAAGAAGCAGCTAGGAGTCCTCCCAAAGTTGATCTTTCGAGCCCACTCTACTTCGAAATAGTTTTGAAGAAGTATCACAAATCAAGAGTGGTAAAATCTCTACTCTACTCTCACATTAGCTACTCGAACATTTGGCCCCGTTTGGATTTGGGTAACATTTTTAAAAAAAAAAACACTTTTTAAGCTATAATTTTTTGCTTTTGAAAAATCTCTAATTTTAACTTAAAAAAGTGCTTATTTAAGCACTTTTTTGGTCAATCAAACCATTTTATTAAATGAGAAGCACTTAAAAAAGTGTTTTTTTGCCTTGATTTTTGAAACCAAACGGGGTCAAACTTTTTTGAGTATCTGAACTAAATTTGCTTAAAACATATATATATATATAGGGTCTCGGTATGAAATTTGCAAAGGCGTCTGGTTTGATAAGCCAAGACAGAGTGGTGCTGGAGTATGTGCCCAAGCATCATTTTACTGCTGTAGCACTGCACCCGAATACTTGTAGGGTCGATATGTCTTGGTCGAGTTTCAGACAAGAAAATGGACTGATCATTGGAAGAACCTACTCTTTTCAATTCAATCCCAGCAAAAATGTGATTCAGGTTTGCGATAAGAAATAGATGTGTCGCCGGTTATGTTATCATCGTTCATCAAATGCCGGTAGCTTATGATACTCATCTTTTTGGACAGTGTTTGGCTGCTACGGACGTGTATCTATATTCTATGTTATGTATGTGTTCCTGGCATTTTGCACGACGAATCATGTCCTATTATCCAAACAAATTTAAGTAGCTTCACTCGACCCTTTCTGTTTGATTGTACAATGAGTTATATAGTTCTCCAGAATTAAGGGATGTACAGCCATCAATCTCGGAGCCATATCATGCTACTTCTAAAATAAGTTTAAGCAAAACCAAGATTTTTTAAGTGAAAATGGTCATTTTTCAACGTGTAAATCAACTGTAAATCTAATCTAATTTCTAATTCTTATCTAATCTAATTCTAATTCTAATCTAATATAAAAGCATGAATAAGATCCCTAATTGTGTTTTTGTTTTTTGTGGCCTTAACTATATTTAGTTCTCAATTTTACCCGTTGCCTTTGTGCCCTTAATATTTATTATTACCAGCCAACTTTTGGTGTTCCGGGCATTCCTAAGGACATGAAAAATGATAAATCATTAATTCATCATCGATCAAATGTCAAATTTTTGGGCAAATACACTGCCCATTGCTTTTGTGCCCTTATTATTTGCCAACTCTTGGTGTTCCAGGCATTCCAACTAATCAATTATGAATTAATCATCATTAAAATATCAAAGTTGAGTTCTTTCAAAAAAAATATATATATATATATCAAAGTTGAGCAAATACACGGCGTCCTATGCATTGTAAACGCCACTGAGGGCTTCCATCCTTCGTCAGTGGGTTTTCATTTGTATTCCAGAATCTCAAAGGTGGATTTGTTTTCCTCATTCCTGTTTTTAGTCTCTGTCATGATGTGGGTCAAACATTGGAATTCCTTGCATAATCAGAAATTGTTGGTCTAGAATTAGATAATAATAATAATAAGAGAATAAATGAGTAAGTGGAGAAATTTATGGATTTTTTTAAAAAAATATAAAAATTAAAAATAATTATAAAAACAAAACAAAATTTATAACCTTATAAAAATATCACAATCTGGGGCATGTTGTCCTGGATTCATGATGGACACTGCCATTTTGGCAGATTCTCTAATGAATCTGTCCCGATTCAAATTTTATTTATTTATTTATAATTCGGTACGATTGAAAAAATCGGTTGGATTGATCGAATTTTTTTAAAAAAAAAAACGAATACGGTGATAATAATTATATTTTTCTTTTAAATTTGACATATCTATCATTTTATAGAAATCATGTGTTGAGTTAAAAAAAACGTGGAGCATTTTTTTTTAATCGTAGAATATAAAATATGGATAAAATATAAAGAAAAATAGAAAATAGAAAATTGTTGTAAAATAAAAAGGGTAAAATGAAAAAAAAAAAGACGGTGTTCTCACACCATCAGTTTCTATAAAACATTTCAACTATTATAAAATAGTAGAGATTTTGATTTTTGAAGTAAAATATATAAAATGTATCTTAAACCAATTTTTTAATTAAATATACGCAAATTTTTAATATTTATTTTTTCGTAATATTATGGATATTTGATATAGTAAAAACTACTCTTTATAGTTAAATTTATTTTAAATCAATGTATTTTTTTTATGTTCTTGGTCTTTTCAAATTAATACTATAAATGATAATGTTTATAATTTAGACGTATATTAGGTTAGTTAGTGTTTGTAATTTTTAAAAATAAGTGATTAGAAACTTTTTTCTTCATAAAATTGTTAATAAAAAAATCCATAATCAGTTATTTTTAGAGGTTGTAAACAAAATATTTTAGCTATCAAAAATTACAAAATTGAGAGATGATAGTGTATTAAATTTATTTTTCATCTTTAAAATACGGATAAAAAAAACCGATTAAATATTTTATAATAAAAAATAATTTAATACTCTATCATCTCTTAATTTTATAATTTTTTATCGCTAAAATAATTTAAATACATGTCTAAATCATAAACTTTATGACTCATGATATTAGTTTAAAAAGACTAAGAACATAAAACAAATCTATTGATTTAAAAAAAATTTAACCGTAAATGGAAGATTTTACTGTATAAGATATCCATAATATTATAAAAAATAAATATTAAAAAATTATGTGTATTTAATGAAAAAATCCTCCATCAATTAGAGGAGGTGGCCGAGAGAGTTTGAAAATTGACATTGGTCAATCAAATTTTTTGATTTATGACATTCCTTCAAAAATAATTTGCAAAATGACCTTCAAATACAAAGGAAATGCAAGAACAAAAGAAAGGAAAAAATTGAGAAGGTTATATTTCCAAATCATGGTCAAAAACTCAAACAGAGGTTATTTAGTTAAATACATCTTATAGTAGTAGGTAGAGATAGTATAGTAGGAGAGGAAATTTATGGGTGTCTTTTTCGAAAATCATACATGTATATATTATGTATTTTTCTTAAAGAGCAAGTTGTGTGTTAAGGCAATAATATATGGGCTTTTCTATACTCCATCGGGTGAATTTCATCCAGTGGATCTTGACCGTTCATAGGGCTCGGGCCACACATACAGAGGCCGGGCTCCACGCAATTCCCATATAAATTGTGTGGGGCCTGGGTCCCATGAGCGGTGGATGCTGCACCTGCAGCATAGAATGAGTCATAATATATCAACTCTTGTATTTTATTACTATATATAAATATATATCATATATATATACCCACACACACGATTTTGTGCACAAATATATATATTGTATCCATATGTGCATTATTGCATACATATGTACTAATATATATCCTATATATATATGCATACATAGACTAGTAGAAATTTTCAGTTACCCAACCAATAATGCACAATTCATCCCCTATCACTAAAACCCGGTACCGTATTTTAGTCATACAAAAAATAAAAAAAAAAGGATCGGGGACGAGGTGGGCAGGAATTGTTGGGAAGCTTAAAACTTATCTATAGACTAGATCCCCCGCACCCTAGGGTGCGGGGAATCTGCTCACATCCGTGCTTTGAAATTTTCAAGTTAGGATCTTCTCGAAAATGCGAATTCAATGATATATGATATGATACAAATTGCAATCTTGGTGTCAGTAATTATGAAGATGGTCGGAAATAAGGTGAATCCAATAGTTGAGTGCCACATCATGGTGGACACATTAGTTGGGCACGGTAGGTGGGCAGTGATAAGTGAATTTGTGTGCATATTTTGGTGTTGTTTTTATATTTATTTTGCATGCATTCATAGTTTTTTATAAGTTTTATTCATGATTTATCGCACGTGTGTGCATTTCACTCTTCGGGTTGATTTTTGTAGAAATATTGAAGATATCATGATTTTTGGAGCAAGAGAAGAAACGCAAGCATGAATTACGGAGTAGCAATGGTCAAAAATATATTTTTAATGTTAAAGAGATTCAAATCCAATCTCCACCGTTCAAAATCAAGTTTAAGATGTTTTGAAGCTGCTGTCCAAATTCGGCTCGATTTGACGGAAATAATTCAAGATATAAATTTTTGAAGAAAAGTGTGCGCTATCAAGGATGTATAAACGGACCCCGTCCATGGGTCCCGTTAAGGGTCTGTGCATCTTCGTAAAAAAATCGGTGTTCCAGTTTAATGCACGGACCTAGGCACAGATCCTTATCCAGGGTCCGTGCATGTCGCAGAATCAGAAAAAATAGAATTTTCGGGAATTAAAACTTTCAACTTTCCGAGCTTTATTTCTTGGGCTTTAAAAAACATATAAATAGGAGAGTTCAGAATGTGATTAGGGGGTTCGAATCGCACGACATCAGAACGTGATTTTGGGGTTCGAATCTGATATTTGAGTTTTTCCTGTCTGTGTATCGAGCCCAGAGTGTGTATACTCTACTAGTTGTGCTGATTTTAAACCCCATGGCGGTCTTGCTGGAGGTAGAATTGTTGGAGTCAAAACTGTTTGGAATTGTGCCTTTTGAACTTTGACAATGTCGTCAGAATCGTCATCTGTCTGAGATTCTTGGAGAGGCTTTACACTTTGAATTGGTTCAAAAATCATTGTTGTTTTCCCTTGAGATCAGATTTTGCTTGAATGCATTGGTCCTTGAGTGCTTCATCGGATAAACTGGGAGCTTTTGAAGTGAAGATACCTGCTGATTTAGGAACCAGAGAAATGATCAGTTCGGTAGGTGATTTTGTAGGTTTGGCCTGTAGATTTCTTGAATTTTTCGGTGGAGGCTTGAAAATCCCCTCATTGTCAGTTTCCTCACTATTAGAAATGACAAGGCTCCTCTTCTTCTTGATGTTTCTCTTGGCCTTGGTTTTAGATTTTTTAAGAATAGTAGGTCGGTAGACTCCTTTGAGTGAAATTTGGTTCGATATTCAGTGTTCATCACTCTCAACTTGTGTAGAAGAGAGGTTTCTTGAAGAGTGACTCCCAAACTTTCAAGTAGTCTGCTGATTTGAGAAACATAACATGGTGATTGCTTGGATGATGTAGTCATCATTTGAATGAAGATTTTGAATAGAATATTGCCCCAGTTGATTTTGATACCCTTGAAAATTGTTGTCATCATCTTGAACTTCTCAACTGTTAGTTTGGCAAAAGATCCCCCTTTCGCTAGAAGGTTTTTTGCAATGATATCAGCAAGAAGTTGAAATTCCAGTTTCAAGTTTCTTTTGAATGCAAAGAGAGATATAACTTGATCGGAATTAGAGAAATTACTTTGCATTTCAGTGAGAAATTACCTCTTCCCCAACACGCCTAAGACTCCATTGAAGACTCCCCAACGTGTTCTTGAGCTTCCAGATTTCTTCCCGAGCTCGATCCGTCCGTTAGAATTTAATTTTCAAGGAAGTTTAGCGATCACAGCAGCGAGAGCTTCGTTATATCGAAAGTTTTTTTTCGATCAGCTAAAATTTGATTTTCTGATGTTGTTAGAATCGATTGAGTTTTGGTTATGTTGTGCTTGGCAGAGTTTTGATTGTTTATTCTCAGTCGATTTTGAAATAGAGCGACGTTCGGAATTGTTGTGATTTTTGGAAACCTATTTTCGAAAATCTAGTTTTGAGATTGGTTGGGTTTGAGCCTTTATTGTTGTCTTAGCATTGATATGAGTTGATATCGATATTGTACTGCTGTCTGCATTTCCGGTTTGTTCATTTTATAGTCGTTATGCCGCCGGTTTGAGTTTTAGAGATTTTGAACCGTTTTGTGTTGTTGAACCTTGGCTTGTGAGTTGATCGTCGTTGTTGATCATCTTTTGTCTCCGTACAGATTCGTTTGGAGTTCGTCGAGCCCTGTGTTAGCAGCATTCGATCGTCAAAGAGTTGGAAGAAGAGCGGTAAGGAGTTTACCTTGAGTCTTGTTGTTGTTAAGGTTGTTTAGATTTTGATATAACCTCTTTTATAGTTTATCTAGAGTTGGAGCTATTCGTATCGAAAGGTACAAGCAGACATTGTTTTAGCGGGATAACACACTCAAGAAAGTTGGTTCTTGAGTTTTTCTTAAATCACATACTTGCATCAATACTTGTTCTAGAATGGGGAACTTGTATTTTGTGTTTGAACTCTTGTTATTATTGAATTATGGTTTAATGCATTTCGTTTTATTTATGCATTCATCTTGAGCCAAAATCCTTGATTTCACCGGGCAGAACGGCCCTTTTATGTTAGACATTTTGGGGGCTTTAAGCGAGTGGCTTAGGCATAGAGGTTCGCCTAGTGTCAGCATACTCCTTATAGTCGGACCAAAGTTTAGAGGATGGAGATACGTGGCACCACCTCGATCGAGAGAATCGGTGAGTTGTTTACGTGATCTCATCCTCGGGATCCCAAAAGCAGAGCAACAATTCCTTGATTATCAGAGTTGATATCCCTGTTTTAAAGACATGCGTTTCATTCGTATTAGCATTGAATATGTTGTTTTATATTATGCTATTGATATATTATTTGCATTGCATGTTATGTTGCTTTTACTGAGTATATCATTCTCACCGGAGTTATCCAGTTGTTGCTTTGTTTTGTATGTGTACTTGACAACAGGTGGGGCAGGATCAAGTCAGAGGAAGCTTGGTTAGCTTCGAGGTCAAGGGATAAAAGTGAGACTTGGTTTAGAAGTCGAATCAGCATGTTAATCTAGTTTATGATTTGAAGCATGTTAGAACTCGAACTTGTTGATGTTTGTAGTTCCTATTTTCGAATATGCGAGTCTTATGGGTTGAATGTTGTCGTTACATGTACTATGAACCTCGTTATGTTTTGTATTGAATAAACTAGACTGAAGCATGTTCTACTAGTTTGAGATTGTGTAACTCTAGAATTATCTTGCTATGTTTGGATGTATTGGACTTGAGTTTTGGCAAGTTTTCTGCTGTTTATTTAACTCTGTTCTGTCACCGCTTGATCGGTAAAATTTAACCGATCGAGCGATGACAATTGTGCCAAGTTTCTGTTTTGCATTTTAGGTGGCCGCTCGATCTGTTGGATCTTACCGATGGAGCGGAGCTGGTTTCTTCGGGCAGTAACTTTTTCTTTTGTTGCTCGCTCGATCGTTTGGATCTTACCGATCGATCGAGGCCCTATTTCAAAAAAAAAAAAATTATTGCTTTTAAACTTGGATTTTGTATGCTTAATTGTTGTTTTATCCGAGATTAGATGTTTAAAATCGAGGTCTCACACATTGCATATCATTGCATTGCATTTACATGGTATTATTGCATGTCGTTTATTTACATAGTAATTTATGAGTTTGTCGTACTGCCGACCCCTGTTTTTCTTTTATGTCATGTTTGTTTTTGATGCCATAGCAAAATTTAGGGACTTCTGACGCTTCTACTGGAGCGTCAAGTAGTGGTATCCAGTGATGGCTAGTAGTTGTTGTGTTCCTATATATATATATATATATATATATATATGTGTGTATGTATTGTGTCTAGTTTTGTTTTCTGCCGGGGAGATGCCCGAGTAGTTGTATTATATACTTTGTTGTTGGTTTGATTTAATTGTGGAGTGATCGAGCCTTGCCGGCTCTGCTTGTGTTTAGTCATGGCCAGTGCAGCCGTAGGATTTGTGTTTGTGGAATATGACTCTATTTTTGAGTATATGTTATTGTTGTGTTGTTTGGATTTTTCGATATGTCTTATTTACGGGGAGGTCATGCCTTTCTCGGCCCATTCCTCTACTTGTTGGCCCAATAGATTGGGGTCTGCTTCAATATATCTGTGTCTATCAGCCTCTCATTTTAATTTTACTTTCTAGAGTTTAATTTGAAGATGAACCAAATATTAAATATTATTTCACCATTATTCTTCATCCATCCTTGAAGGTTTTTCATTTTTTTATTATTAAATATTAATAGCACAAACAAATGCTAGTAAGGATAAACTGACATTAAATTGTACTTGTAACACTTTTATCTAAATCTAGTGGCATATAAATAATATTACATGAATTTTTTGACCGAAATAAATATAATGACAAATTAAGTTAAATAATTTTAATAAACAATTAATCACTTTAAAATTCAGACATTGGTTCTTTTTTTTCAATTAAATTATACTTTTAATAACTTATAATGGTTCATAATTGGTATGACAGAAATTTATAATAAAATGAGTTTGTGAGAGGGGAAAAAAATTATTTTTGGGTTTTTTTCAAGTATATATATATATATGTAATAGCAAAACTCATATATATTTCTTCAATTATATTAAGTGTGAGGCCACACCAAGTTGGTATGTTGGTGTGATCTATTTGTTTTTAATTTTTTTTTTACAAATTTTTTTATTTGCAATGAATTAATATTTTTTATTTTCTAAAATTATTTAATAAAAAATGGACTTTACATGGTACGCAAAAACACAATGTATAGATACACAGCGTGCAATTCCATATATATATATATATATATATTTCTTGAATATGAAACTTTTCCATGTTTTTAAAATTTTTTCTTTATTTTCTTCCAAAATCTTATTAGACTAATTAATTGATGTATATGATACGTTTTATAATTTTTATTTTCATTTTTTTTCCCATTAGATTCAAAATATCTAGCTACGCCCCTGCTACTAAATATGTTCAATTATTGATTAAAAGTTTCGCAATTAATTATTTTTTTTAACAAATCAAAAATACTTTTACGTACCATATATATATATTTATTATAATAAACTGGAAAGATTTTTTTTAATTAAAACATTAAAATTTCATAATATTTGTCCAGCTGGCATATTCTAAGGGGAAAAATAAAAAAATAATGGATAATTATTTTGAAATCGAAAATGTTATTATTTAAGATAATAGTTATTTCCGACTTTTCTAGCGTAATATTTTAAATTAAAGATTACCAATTGATTAATGATAATTTTGTTCCAAGAAAATCTCCAAATTGATTTTCTTGGATTGATTTGTGATTTGCATTCGTAATTATAATTCTATTTGGTTCAGGATACCAAACTCTACCGTGACACCCACACTATATATACAGAGGCGGAGCCACCCCAAAGGCTGGGGTGGGCTCTAGCCCTGGCTTAATTATTATTATTATTATTATTAAGTATAGTGATATTTAATGTTAGCAAAATTTGGTCCAGTCCACTTCAACATTTGGCCAACCCACTCCAAGCATTATATTAACACATACCAACTTTAATATTTGATCTAGCCTACTGCTCTTTTTTTATGTTTTTCTTTCTTCGGCCCACATATTGCTAGATTTTTTAATTATTGATGAAATCATAAAATATGCTATTGAAATTGAGATTTATTTAAATTACAAACTAAAGATTTAGATCTATAAAATCATCAATCAGAGCAGAATATGATAAGAAGATTCAATTAGTGAAATAAGAAAACTACATAAAGTGTTAAAGTTATATAAAAACACCTGCAGATTAATTATTTAGTACCCGATTGTGTATTCTGATTTTTAAAAGAAGAAAGCACGATATTGTTTTCAAGTTGTTCGATGAAATGTTTGAGATGTGAAATTGAGTATTTTTTAACTTTCACATAATCTCAATCCAAGTAAGCAAATTGTAATTAAGCTATGAATTTTTGAGTTACTAAAATATTTCTCTCTTTCTCTCGCTAATTCCACATGAATGGTTGAATTCTAGAGCATGGTAGATGTTGTATAAATTCTAGAAGTCTCTACATTAATCGTGTCATAGACATGTGTATAACTCTGTAGAATATACTTGTATATACATGTAACTTGTATAGAATTATGTAGAAGGAAGGATCTATAATCGTGTAGATTGTATGAAGCTCAACTATAAAAGGGTGCAAGCCCTCATTTGTAAACCACCAAATTTGAAAGCAATACACAAAATATTATTCAAGCTCTCTTGTGTTCTTACACAATTGACAACTAAATAACCATTTAGAGCTAGTTGGCTAGTCCATATTAAATTTTGTACAGTAGTTGTGATTTTAGAGTAAAACAAAACTATGTTTTCATTTTTTTAAAACCAAAAGCTAGCACATCGATTTGTAAGAAATATTCTCCAAGTAATGATGAGATCTCAAACCATGATGAACACCCCGCTAAGTATCAAAGAGTGAAAGAGTTGATATTAATGTTAGTATTTATGTTCAACTAGATCCGGCAATGCGTACTCTAATATGACAATATCCTGTCAATGAAATAGATGCTATAAATGTTTATCAGCCTAGGATAAAAAAATTTTCTGGCTACGCCCCTGGTTGATGGGATGTTGAATACCGTCAAAAGAGACGTGTCATCTGGCCTAAGCAATAGAGCCTCTTGCAGTTTATCTGCACCAAATTAAATATCTAGAAACAGATAAGTACTTCGGTTATCCCCAATAGAGTCACGTGACAAGACATAAGTTGGATCAACCTGGATATCTCACCTAAATCTGTGCACATATCACGCATTATTCCTTATAAACTTTGCAAGAAGTTTCGTTTCCATTTACATCACTTAAATATCGTTCTTGGCATAACCTGAAAATCCTTCTGTGCCATATCATGTTAAAAATTTAGAACTGGACAGACAGCTGGAACATTGCACATAAAATTCTTTTCGTAATTATGGATCCATTAACTGTTTGATTGAAATTCACAATTTAATAATTTCTTGTTCTTGCATTTTTTCTATGTTTATTAATTCATTTTGCTTCATTGATGGATTAATTAGTTCCATAGTATTTCTTGTATAATATAATAATTCTTTTCGTTATGGGTGTTTTTTGAGCAATTCTATGATGAGTTGAAATATAAGATAATCGTAGATATCAAACGAATAAATGAATTTATATTTTGTGATCAAAATAAAATTACTAAAAACACTTTTATCTTATTTATAAATTAAATTATTATTTACATCTCAATTACGACATGAATATATATAAGGAAATTATTACATAGATGAACATATTTAACTTATCCAATAATTAACTTCTTGCGATGAAATTAAGTGCTTAATGAATCAGTGCATGAACACCGATTTCCCAAAGTATGAAATTAAAACAATTTTTAAATTAAAAAAAGAAAAAAAAAATTGATTTAATATGATCTCTTGACTTTTCTAGTTTTCTGTCTATGAAATCCGTTGAATCCCAGCATAACGACTTCGAGTTTAATTAACTCTTCTCTCGAATCCAACGGTTAGGACATTTGGTCTAACATAATTTGCTATAGTTTTCATATGATAATGTAAATATCGCTTCTCGAATCCTTAACTTGATCTAATATAATAATAATGAGTATGTTAAATTCTTGATTAAACAAAAAAAAATAAAAATTAATGGGAGATCGAATGCACAATTTGACCAATCTTGCGTTCCAAGAACTTGTTTAATTGATTTTCTTGGATTCACGTATACATAATATTTGCAAAGAAAATAATTCGTCACTTCATCATCTAAAATACACACAACAAACACAGAAAGACTAGTTAACATAACATGCTTGATCATGATCTGGACTACGGTGCTTCCTTTTGTGGCGACCCAAAGCCCGACGAGAGTCGTAAACATCGCCGCATATGGAGCAGTCGAAAACCTTCAAAGGTTGATTGAGATCCGGGATGATTGGCTTGCGGCGATGACTGGTTTTGTGTCCCCCGAGTGCTTGAGACGACGAAAACTCTCTATCGCATATATCGCACTTGTACGTGATTTGTTTTGCCGGTTTGAAAGCCAGTTTTATACGTAGCACCAGAGGATTTTTCTCGTCTCTTGATATCTGTGTTACAGTTGATTTCTCAGAACTATCTCCGGACTTGATATTTGATGTAGAACCGGAAGAGGAGGAGATGCAGAGTCCGCCACGGCTGAGGGAGAGCGATATCAGGGCATCCGCCGTTTCATGTTCGTCTTCAGAATAACAATAATAATAATCTCGCCCTTGCTCCGTCCGTCGATGAACACTCCGATCAGCAATCATAAACTCTTCCATTAAACTAATTGGAATCGCCGCCATGTACGTACAAATCTAAAGACCGTCTAGAAGAGAGGATGCACTGTGTGAATTAAGTTAGCAAGTTTGGTGGAATGCATGGGAAATATATATATAGGCATCAACTCTAGGTATTATTCATATATAGCATAAATCACACCTTGATGCATTTAGGGTTACTGTTAGTACAAATATATTTTCTTTGTTTTGTACTTGCTAAAAATTGTTGATACTACTGGCTTCATCTTTATATGCATGAGGGTGGGAATTTATACATTTATGTTGTTTTAGGTCAGCAATCACGTTGCTTCTATGGATGACCCGTTAGTTCTTGCTTCTCTGCTTCCTCCAAGCATGTTGCTAAATGCTCGTCATTTGAGATATATGGACTCTTTGTGCATCCGATCGATGTTTTAAAAATCCTATCACAGCTGCTTTCTTCAAGCATGTCAAAGTGTTGCCGCTTTGTCGTGGGGATGGAATATATCAGAAGGTATTCCTTTTCTTTGGATTGATATTTTACCTTCAGTTAGTCATAATCAATGTTTTCTATTTAATACAATCATGCAAAGCATTTTTATGTTACATATATACCTATGTTTTACTTGTTTAGTGATTGGATATTAAGAACTTAAAGGTCGATCGGAGACAATGTTGGAGATCGTGTTGCTCGTGGTGTCAATCTGTTGACATGACAAGCCACAGGAGCAATACTAATCTTATTGGTAGATGATGATATTTATTTAGGATTAGAGAATTTAAACTTGTATTCTCCTAGAATAGATTCTAAATCTGTCTTATTAGTTTGCCGAGTGAATTGCAGAGATGCATTAAATTGTGAACCCTTTTTGAATTTTCTAGTTTTTTTAACCCTTTTTCTTGTGTGGTGAATTATATATTAAATTTTATTTTTGAAATTTTAAATTTTGATTTATTTATAATATTGAAATTGAAATTTTATATTAATTTTTATTTTTTATTTTTTAGTTTTTTATATGAAAAAAGACAAGGGATAAATCGTAGGTGGACTAAAACTGTTGTAATTGATGATGATGTTAAAAGCAAATCTAACGACCAAATGGATTTTATCTCAAAAGCAACGACAACGGATTCAGGGGCGTAGCCAGAAATTTTTTTTATCCTAGGCTGATAAACATGTATAGCATCTATTTCATTGACAGGATATTGTCATATTAGAGTACGCATTGCCGTATCTAGTTGAACATAAATACTAACATTAATATCAACTCTTTCACTCTTTGATACTTAGCGGGGTGTTCATCATGGTTTGAGATCTCATCATTACTTGGAGAATATTTCTTACAAATCGATGTGCTAGCTTTTGGTTTTAAAAAAATGAAAACATAGTTTTGTTTTACTCTAAAATCACAACTACTGTACAAAATTTAATAGGGTCTAGCCAACTAGCTCTAAATGGTTATTTAGTTGTCAATTGTGTAAGAACACAAGAGAGCTTGAATAATATTTTGTGTATTGCTTTCAAATTTGGTGGTTTACAAATGAGGGCTTGCACCCTTTTATAGTTGAGCTTCATACAATCTACACGATTATAGATCCTTCCTTCTACATAATTCTATACAAGTTACATGTATATACAAGTATATTCTACAGAGTTATACACATGTCTATGACATGATTAATGTAGAGACTTCTAGAATTTATACAACATCTACCATGCTCTAGAATCCAACCATTCATGTGGAATTAGCGAGAGAAAGAGAGAAATATTTTAGTAACTCAAAAATTCATAGCTTAATTACAATTTGCTTACTTGGATTGAGATTATGTGAAAGTTAAAAAATACTCAATTTCACATCTCAAACATTTCATCGAACAACTTGAAAACAATATCGTGCTTTCTTCTTTTAAAAATCAGAATACACAATCGGGTACTAAATAATTAATATGCAGGTGTTTTTATATAACTTTAACACTTTATGTAGTTTTCTTATTTCACTAATTGAATCTTTTTATCATATTCTGCTCTGATTGATGATTTTATAGATCTAAATCTTTAGTTTGTAATTTAAATAAATCTCAATTTCAATAGCATATTTTATGATTTCATCAATAATTAAAAAATCTAGCAATATGTGGGCCGAAGAAAGAAAAACATAAAAAAAAAGCAGTAGGCTAGATCAAATATTAAAGTTGATATGTGTTAATATAATGCTTGGAGTGGGTTGGCCAAATGTTGAAGTGGACTGGACCAAATTTTGCTAACATTAAATATCACTATACTTAATAATAATAATAAAAATTAAGCCAGGGCTAGAGCCCACCCCAGCCTTTGGGGTGGCTCCGCCTCTGAACGAATTTTATCCATTGTCTTTGAAATCAACCACAACCTATAAAATTTTGACGTTTTTGTTGTAGTGAGGTTCTCGTGATAACCCAAGCTTTCGTGTGTCGCTTTATATTTCAAAAGAAAATATTTGGTGAAAACATTTTTTCCGACTTACTATATTGTTGATGATGGCGAGCTTATCGTAAGCTCGAGGATAAGGTGACTGCATGCATGCCAATTTGATTTTCGCTATTAAATATGTTCAGTTCAGTTATTGATTATAAAAGTTTCACAATTAATTATTTTTTAACGAATCGAAAATACTTTTACGTACCATATATATTTTTATTATAATAAACTGGAAAAACTTTTTTATTAAAACATTAAAATTTCATAATATTTGTCCAGTTGGTATATTCTAAGGGGAAAAAAATAAATTTTAATGGATAATTATTTTGAAATCGAAAAAGTTATTATTTAAAATAATAGTTATTTTCGATCGACTTTTCAAGCGTAATGTAAATTAAAGATTCCCAATTGATTAATAATAATTTGGTTTCAAGAAAATCTCCAAATTGATTTTCTTGGATTGATTAATTTGTGATTTGCATTCGTAATTATAATTCTATTGTGACACCCTCACTATATATATTTCTCGGCCATGTTATATTGCATGTCAGCAAAGTAGCTAATTTTAATTCATACAGTGCATGTTCTCTCTTCCACGCGGTCTTTAGATTTGTACGTACATGGCGACGATTCCAATTAGTTTAATGGAAGAGTTTATGATTGCTGATCGGAGTGTTCGTCGGCGGATGGAGCAAGGGCGAGATTATTATTATTGTTATTCTGAAGACGAACATGAAACGGAGGATGCCATGATATCGCTCTCCCTCAGCGGTGGCGGACTCTGCGTCTCCTCCTCTTCCGGTTCTACATCAAATATCAAGTCCGGAGATAGTTTTGAGAAATCAACCGTAACACAGATATCAAGAGACGAGAAAAATCCTCTGGTGCTACGTATAAAACTGGCTTCCAAACCGGCAAAACAAATCACGTACAAGTGCGATATATGCGATAGAGAGTTTTCGTCGTCTCAAGCACTCGGGGGACACAAAACCAGTCATCGCTGCAAGCCAATCATCCCGGATCTCAATCAACCTTTGAAGGTTTTCGACTGCTCCATATGCGGCGATGTTTACGAATCTCGTCGGGCTTTGGGTCGCCACAAAAGGAAGCACCGTAGTCCAGATCATGATCAAGCATGTTATGTTAACTAGTAGTCTTTCTGCTTTTGTTGTGTGTATTTTAGATGATGAAATGACGAATTATTTTCTTTGCAAATATTATCATGTATACGTAAATCCAAGAAAATCAATTAAACATGTTCTTGGAACCCAAGATTGGTCAAATTGTGCATTCGATCTCCCATTAATTTTTTTTTTTTTGCTGTTTAATCAAGAATTTAACATACTCATTATTATATTATATCAAGTTAAGGATTCGAGAAGCGATATTTACATTATCATATGAAAACTATAGAAAATTATGTTAGACCAAATTAATGTCCTAACCGTTGGATTCGAGAGAAGAGTTAAACTCGAAGTCGTTATGCCGGGATTCAACGGTTTTCATAGACAGAAAACTAGAAAAGTCAAGAGATCATATTAAATTAAATTTTTTTTTTCGTTTTTTTAAAATCTGTTTTAATTTCATACTTTAGGAAATCGGTGTTCATGCACTGATTCATTAAGCACTTAATTTCATTGCAAGAAGTTAATTATTGGATAAGTTAAATATGTTCATCTATGTAATAATTTCATTATATCCATGTCGTAATTGAGATGTAAATCATTTAATTTATAAATAAGATAAAAGTTTTTTTAGTAATTTTATTTTGATCACCAAATATAAGTTCATTTATTCGTTTGATATCTACAATTATCTTATATTTCAACCCATCATAGAATTGCTCAAAAAACATCCATATCGAAAAGAATTATTATATTATACAAGAAATACTATGGAACTAATTAATCAATCAATGAAGCAAAATGAATTAATAAACATAGAAAAAAATGCAAGAACAAGAAATTATTAAATTGTGAATTTCAATCAATCAATTAATGGATCCATGATTACAGACCGGTTGCTTAGTCTTTCAAGAATTTTGGTTCTACTTATTCTTCCTCAGGATCCGAGGAAGTGATGCGCTTTGGAAAGAAGAATCAAGGCCCTTGCAGACATTGTGGTGGGAGTCATCCTACTAACAGGTGCCGAAAAAATTCAGGGGCATGTTTCTGCTGTGGGGAGATTGGACACCTGAAGAAGGATTGTACACAGGCCGGGGGAGCTGGTTCTGGTTCTGGTTCTGGTTCTGAGACGTCAATGCAACAGAGGCCACAAGGACAGTCGACGGGAGGTTCTAATCTGAAACCTCATGATTCCAGCTAAGTGTTTGCCTTGAGGCATGATCAGACAGTAGATGAGAATGAGAAAGTCATAGCGGGTACGTTTATTCTATTTAATACACCTAATTTTGTAATCATTGACACTAGTGCATATCATTTTTTTTTTATTTTTGCACGATTTTTTAAGGGACATAAGTTATCATACATAGTTCAAGGCCCCGTTTGGTTTCAAAAGTTAGGCCAAAAAAGCACTTTTTTAAGTGCTTTTCAGTTAACAAAGTGTTTGGTTGACCAAAAAAGTGTTTATATAAGCACTTTTTTGAGTCAAAATTAGAGATTTTTTAAAAGCCAAATTGTAGCTTTTAAAAGCACTTATTTTAAAAACTCTCTACAAAATCCAAACGGGCTCCAAGTGGTACCAGACTTGGAAAATCTTGGTACTTATCCTGGAGGTCCGAGGTTCGAGTCTGGGGAGGGTATGAAACTCACTGCCAGGGGTGAGAAGACCATGAATGAGGCCCACTCGGAGCGGAGCCTGATGTGGCAGAGCGGAGGGTGTGGTCGTTACATCTGGAGTTCGATGAAAAAGGCTACCTTATTTATGCAGTCAATACATCCGCTGAAAGTGTTGGTATAGAAGCTTTTCCAGTTGTGAATGAATTCCCAGATGTGTTTTCAGATGAGATTCCAGGATTTTCTCTAGTGTGTGAAGTTAAGTTCAACATAGATTTGATGACGTGGACTTTGCCTATTTCTCGATCACTGTATCGTCTGGATTCATCAGAGATGCATGAATTGAAGGAGCAGCTTTAGGATCTATTGGAAAAAGGGTTACATTCATCCTAATGTTTCTCTTTGGGGAACACATGTTTTGTTCGTGAAAAATAAGGATGGGTCTATGCGTTTGTGCATTGACTATCGTCAGTTGAACAAGATAAAAATCAAGAACAAGTATCTTTTACCTCATATAGATTACTTATTTGATCAGTTACAGGATACTTCAGTTTACTAAAATATTGATTTGAGATCTTGATATCATCAGATGCGAGTCCGAGATCAAGATATATCCAAGACAACATTTAGGACCAGTTATGGGCATTATGAGTTCCTAGTAATGCCATTTGGGTAGACTAATGCACTGGCTGTATTCATGGATCTCATGAATTGAGTATTTTGGGAATTTCTGGACAAGTTTTTTGTCGTGTTCATTGATGATATTTTAGTATATTCACATGATGTAAATGAACATGCCTATCATCTGAGGCTTGTGTTGCAGACTCTGAGGGAAATACAGTTATACACTATGCTGAGTAAGTATGAGTTTTGGCTTGATTTGGTGGTACAGTTATACACTATGCTGAGTAAGTGTGAGTTTTGGCTTGATTTGGTGGTATTGCTTGGCCACATTATATCCAGTGATGAAGTTTTTGTGGATCCGAGCAAGATTGAGAATGTAATGAATTGGGCATGTCCGACGACGGTAGTTGAGATCCGTAGTTTTTTGTGTCTAGCAGGATATTATCGTTGATTTATCGCAAATTTCTCGCAGCTAGCTCGATCTTTGACACAACTTACTTGAAAGGGAGTGAATTTTGAATGGTCCTCAAAATATGAAGAAAATTTTTGTGAGCTTCGTAGACGGTTAACTTCTGCACCTGTGTTCGCTTTACCGTCTGGATCTGGAGAGTATGTGGTTTACACTGATTCTTCTCTTTACGGAATGGGATGTGTCATGACTCAAAATAGGCATGTGATTGCATACGCCTCTATACAGTTGAAAGTTCATGAGAATAATTATCCAGTACATGATCTTGAGTTAGCAACTATTGTATTTGCATTGAAGATCTGGCGTCATTATCTGTATGGCGAGAGATTTGAGATTTTCACAGACCACAATAGTCTCAAATATTTGTTTACTCAGGTAGAGTTGAACATGAGACAGAGACGTTGGATGGATTTTTTTTAAGGATTATGATTGTGAAATTAAATACCATCCAAGAGCTTCTAGTCTCACTGCTGATGCCTTAAGTCGCAAGGTGCGAGTGTCTACACTCCTGAGTGGTTCTGTAACCGGTATCATTGAAGATTGTTTTTCTTCAGGGTATACCTTCAAGCATAAGAAAGGTATGCAGAGTCTTCAGATGTTTGCGATTTTATATGAGCCAGCTTTATATTCTTAAATTCGAGATGCTCAGATGTCTGACCCGAAGATCCAGCATTTGGCTCATTTAGCCAGAGATGATAGTGGGTCGGGACTCCACTATCAGTCAAATGGTTTTCTCTGTTTGTCTAGCCGTATTATTGTTCCGGAGGATGATACTCTAAGGGAGGAGATTTTATCCCAGGATCATCGCTCTAAGTTGAGTATTCATCCAAAAAGCAACTAGATGTACAAGGATTTGAGTACTAGGTTCTAGTGGAATGGAATGAATCCAAGGGTGTATCAGTATGTTTCGAGATGTTTGGTGTGTCAATAGGTCAAGGAAGAGCACCGATGACCTGGATGATTGCTTCACAGTTTACCTATTCCTGAGTGAAAATGAGAGTTGATCACGATGAACTTTGTGAGCCATTTACTGTTGTCCTTGAGTAATTGTGATGATATCTGGTTGTGGTGGACCGACTCACCAAGTCAGCACATTTCATTCCTTATAAATAGGACTACAGTTTTGACAGGATGACACGTTTGTACATCCAAGAGATTGTTCGATTGCACGAAGTGTCTATGAGCATAGTCAGCAATCGAAACCCCAGGTTTACTTCCAGATTTTGGGGGAGTCTTCATCGTGATATGGGTATTACTCTTAGCTTGAGTACTGCCTATCACCCAAAAACTGATGGGCAGTCGAGCGCACGATTTGTACTCTTGAAGATATGCTACGTGCATGTTTTTTGGATTTTCACTACAAGAAAAACGAAAAAAGACAACGGATTTTATATGTTTTCATAGGGGGTGTAAAACTATTGTAACTGATGGTGTTGTCAAAACTGTGCCTCTACGACAACGGATAAAATCTGTTGTCGTTGCCCTCAAAGACAACGGATAAAATCTGTTGTCTTTGAGGGCAACGACAACAGATTTTATCCGTTGTCGTAAGCACAAATCCATTGTCTTTGAGAAAAACGACAATGGATTTTATCCGTTGTCGTAGGGGCACAGTTTTGACAACACTATCAGTTACAACAATTTTAGACCCCCTACGACAACGGATAAAATCAGTTGTCTTTTTCTATATAAAAAACAAAAAAAAATTAAATTTTTTATATAAATTTCAATATTATAAATAAACCAAAATTTAAAATTTCATAAATAAAATTTAATATAAATTTTTTTAGTATTACAAATCACTCGAAATTAAAATTCTAATTCAATGCACACTGCAAAAAAATATCGATAGAGTGATCCGACCCTTTGCATCCTTGATGGTGTAATTAGCTCCAGCTCTCATCAACTACTCTTTGATATTCGGTTCATCACTGGCAATGCGTCTGCGGTAACAGAAGTTGTGGAACAAAGTCCTGATCTCCTTTAGCTTGGTCTTGGCAACAGCAAGCTCTCGGAGTGCACGTAGAGCCTGAGATCTTCGAATAAGATAAGCCCGAAAAGTAATTAATCTGAATCAGCGCTGCCGCATCCTCTGGAGATAACACCCTTCTCCTACCCCAGCTCTTCTCCACTCTCTTAGCATAAGCCTATAGCCCACAAGAAGCAATAAAACAGAATACAACAAATATAAGCCAGAAAAACTGAAAATGAACTATTTTGAGAACCCTTTTCACGCTTTGGATAGTTATATCAAAATCTTGGCAGCCAATACTCAGAGATACACTATGCACGAAAACAAAAGTCCCATAAACCCTAACATTACAAGCTATCCATTTATTCTTCCTCTCTTTTCCACAAATTCATAAAGTATAAACAAATGTCGATCGAAAATGTAATAAAAATAAATAAATTATTTAATCTGAAAAAACTTGACTTCCCTTGAGAATATGACTGGCTCATCTTATTATCTAAGTAAAACAATAGGAACCACTAGATGATGGCATGCAGATTTAGACTTTAGAGAAGCTAATTCGCATAGAATTAAAGAGATCGACACATGCCAATATTCATAATTTCTTGATAATGACTACTTGCTCGTTAAAATTTATAGCACTGATTCTGCATTTACTTCCTAAGAGTACGGAACCAACCCAAACTAAGATCATGAGTTAATGTTTATATTAAAAAAAATTTGACAAAATTTTTGAATTAAATAATATATAGTAACCTGCTCACCGGTGGGAGGGAGCTTGTAGATAGATATATTTGAATGAAATATATGTGAGAACAAAGTTTAATTATTTTAATAATATTTTGACCATAAATATAATCAGAAATGCATATTAATATTTTGTAAGTCGTGATATTAGAGTGTAAAAAACGAATCACTCAATCCAAACACACCTGACCTGAACAATAAAACAAATAGAGACATTATTTTAGTAAACTTTGAGGTTATAATTAATTTATTTTTTTATTGTTGCCCCCTCACACTCACACCTGAAAGTAACCACTGTAAAGACTATGTACGATGAGATCATTATTTGTGTGGTGACCCGTATCTATAATTAACGATTAATGAGTATATTAATCATTTGATCATGTTTTGATTTATTAATACATGATTAAGTAAGTTTTTATTGGATTAACGGACTTCAGAAATGGATTCATAATGATCGAAAAAAGCCCGAAGGGTGACCAGGAACGGAAGCAACGTTCATGATCGGAAGCAACGTTCTGGCAGCTGATGTCATCTGTGACGGCAACAAGATGACGTCATTGCTTGCGCACTTGATGGGACATCGGAGCAACGAAGAGGAACGGACGCAACGTTCGTAAGGTGGAACGGACGCAACGATGGAGAACGGACGTTCCGTTCCGTGTCTATAAATAGAGGGTCCGAGAGCTCATTTCCTCGCACCTCTCTCCTCTCTTCTTTCTCGATTCCTAGGCCTTCTAACTCCGATCTAGGGAGATCTAGGCATCCTATGGGGAATCCGGAAGTGGCATAGCGATCCAGGAGTTGTAGCGGAGCTGTGACCTAGTTTTTAGTCTATCGACAGCAAAGGGCTAACGACGGAGCAGGTATATTTTTGGCTTCCTAAAAATATTTAGGAGTAAAAAATAGCTTAGTTAAGGCTTTTAGAGCTTAATTTATGATGCATGGGTAATTGCATTGTTGTAGCAGTAGACTGGACTAGTAGGCTTGAGTCTAGACCATCGAAGCTAGGTTTTGACCAGCAGTATTAGAGGTACGTAAGTACTGACCGAGATAGCCGGCATGATATATTTGCATGTATGTTGCATGAGTATGTGCTATATGTTTTATCATGTTTCAACATGTTTTATCGCCTTAGCACATGCACGATTTTACGTATGACTGCATCCCAAGAGATGTGAGTCATTGACAGTATCCATAGGGAACAGTGATCTCATGTTGCACTAGAGTCAGATATGATAGTTTCCATATGGGACTTGTATCATGTTTTGGATTTGGGTCTGGATGGGATTGGCTCAGCCCTGATATAGAATATACGAATACCCCGCGGAGTCGCTTTCTAGCTGGTACTGTATATTCCTGGTGCCATGAGCAAGTGTTTTACCTGAGATTTTAAATCATCTCTATGCGTATATTTTTACTTATATCATTGCTTATGTATTGAGCGTAGTCGCTCACGCCTTTGTGTTTGGGTATTGTGGTGTACCTTATGGCGGGGCAGGTTTGAGGCTAGACGGTCCAGGTGGCTCTCAGCAGGATTGAGGATCCGAGAGCGTGAGGTTTTAGAGGGTAGGGATTTGTTTACCCTGAACCTTTGATTTGGTTGTATAATGGTATTTATACATGTTTGTTATCATCGGTTGTATTCTGTCGATTGGATTTGTTGTATTTTAAATTATCCGCTCCTTACGCTTTAAGTATTATTGCATGCGCTTAATTATAACTCTGATTAGATAGTGGTTCCGGGTTGGGTCACTACACTTTTTGGTATCAGAGCGCATTGCACTGGGAATTTCGTATAAGCGAATTAAGTAATTATCTGTTGTTATGCAACAGATTTCATATTACGATGAGAGCCACGATAGCGGAGGCGGCGGTCGATGGGGTGATCCGAATGATCGTAGACGTCGTCGAGGTCAGCATGAGGAGCGCAGAAGAGTGAGCATGCACAGGTTTAAGGAGGTTAGCCTCAAGCCCTTGACAGGTGGTGAGACACCTGAGGAGGCTGAAGATTGGCTTGAGAGGATGGAGCATTGTTTTTAGGAGTTCCGTTGCACAGATGAGGATAAGATGGAGATTCTTGCCTTTATGCTTGAGGGTCGAGCGAGGAAGTGGTGGAGATCTACTTCCGCACCATTCATAGCAGCGAGAGGAGCAGCTACGTGGGTCGAGTTCCGTACAGCTTATCAGAGACTATATTTTCCTCCAGCTCTACGGCAGGCGAAAGCTAGTGAGTTACTGAGTTTGCAACAGGGTACGATGACGATCGAGGAATACCAGCAGAAGTTCTTTGATCGGCTACCTTATTGTCCTCACATTGCTGATAGTTCTATGGCGAAGTACGACCATTTCCTTCAGGGTTTGAACCCTGAGATTCATCGGATGGTTGCTGTGGGCGGTGATATGACCTACGAGGACTTGGTGGACCGTTGCCGCCAGGCGGAGGACAGTATTCGGAGGAACAGAGGACTTTTCTCTTCTTCTTCCAGGTCAGCGAGTGCCATTACTTTGGGTCCGAAGGGAAAGTCTTTCAAGAATCCAGGAGGCACTTCTTCTTCTTCATCTGGATCTGGTGGAGTGCATAATTTTGGTGGATAGAGACCGAACCGATGTCGTCAGTGCAGATGCAGGAATCTGCCAGGACAGTGTGGTCGATCGACCAATGCATGCTTCCAGTATGGCTAGGAGGGTCACATGAAGAGGGATTGTCCGATGCTTATTGGGGAAGCGAGTGGTTCAGGAGGTTCTCAGACATCTGTTCAGCAATCTCAGTACCAACAGCCACCTTTTCAGCAGCAGTATTTGCAGCAGCATCAGCAACCGCAGCAGTCTCAGCGGAAGCCTGCTCAGACTCCTTCTCGGGGTCATTCTTCTTTGCGGCCACGTGCCCAGGGTCAGGTCTTTGCGCTTAACCAGGAATAGGCAGAGGCTGACAGTGATCGGATGATCGCAGGTATCTGTAGTTTGTGTGGTTTTCCTGCATATATGTTGATTGATACCGGTGCATTGCATTCTTTCGTCTCAGCACATTTTGCTAAGAAGTATAAGTTGCCATTCATTCCTTTAGACGTCTTGATAGTAGTTTCTACTCCTATGGGTAGCAAGGTTTTAGCCAAGAATCTAGTTGTGGGTTGTGTTTTGGATTTTGAGGGGCATCAGCTTAGTGCTAACCAGATGATTCTAGTCATGGAGGATTTTGATTGCATCATTGGGATAGATCTCCTGACTACCTACCGAGCGATAGTGGATTGCTATCAGAGATTTGTTCAGTTTCAACCAGAGGATGGCGAGTATTGGTATTTCTATGGTGAGGAAGTGCAACCCCCGATGCCAGTGGTTTCTGCTCTGAAGGCCCGATGTGCTTTAGAGTCTGGCGGGGAAGGCTACTTTATCTACGCCATTGACGCATCCTTAGGAGAGCCGGATATCCAAGAGATACCAGTGGTTCGTGATTTTCCAGATGTGTTTCCAGAGGAAATTCCAGGTTTGCCACCAGTGCGAGAAATCGAGTTTGGCATTGAGTTACTGCCAGGGACTATACCGATTTTTAGAGCTCCTTATTTTTTAGCGCCATCGGAGATGAAAGAGCTGCAGAAGTAATTGCAAGATCTTCTTGATAAGGGCTACATTCGACCCAGTGTTTTGCCATGTGGAGCCCCAGTGCTGTTTTTCAAGAAGAAGGATGGTTTGATGCGGTTGTGTATCGATTACCGTCAGTTGAATCAAGTGACAGTGAAGAATAAGTATCCTCTTCCGCGGATAGATGATCTCTTTGATCAGTTGCAGGATACTTCTGTCTATTCAAAGATTGATCTTCGGTCTGGGTATCATCAGTTGCGAGTTTGGCAAGAGGATGTTCCTAAGACAGCATTTCGTATGCGGTATGGACACTATGAATTTCTAGTGAAGCCGTTTGGTCTGAAGAATGCTCCAGCTGTTTTTATGGATCTGATGAACAGGGTCTTCCGCGACTTTCTGGATAAGTTCGTGGTAGTGTTCATCGATGATATCTTGGTTTATTCTCGCAACATGGATGAGCATGCCTATCATCTCTAAACTGTACTTCAGGTCTTGAGGGAAAGACAGTTGTACGCGAAGCTGAGCAAGTGTGACTTCTGGATTGACCGAGTTGTATTCTTTGGTCATGTCATATCTCAGGAGGGCGTATCTGTTGACCCTAGCAAGACAGAGGCTATTCTGAATTGGACGCGTCCGAATACAGCTTCTGAGATTCATAGTTTCCATGGTCTGACAGGATACTACCGTCGTTTTGTGGAGAACTTCTCTCGGATAGCTAGGCCCTTGAAACAGCTGACGAAGAAAGATGCTTCTTTCGTGTGGTCTGATTCTTGTGAAGATAGTTTTCGAGAGCTGAGACGTCGTTTGACGACAGCTCCAGTTCTTGCTTTGCCGTCTGGATCAGGTGGGTTTGTAGTCTACACTGATGCTTCTCTCCAGGGTTTGGGGTGCGTGTTGACTCAGAGTGGCCACGTGATCGTGTATGCTTCCAGACAGTTGAAAACTCACGAGGAGAACTATCCCGTACATGATCTAGAGCTAGCAGCCATTGTCTTTGCTCTGAAGATATGGCGTCATTATTTGTACGGAGAGCGATTCGAGATCTTCACCGATCATAAGAGTTTGAAGTATCTGTTCACTCAGGCTGAGTTGAAAATTTGGCCGCGTTGTTGGATGGATCTGTTGAAGGATTATGATTGTGAAATCAAGTACCATCCAGATTCTTCGAACCCCGTTGTTGATGCGCTTAGTCGCAAGGTCTATGTGAGTTCCCTTCGTACCAGTTCGGTTTCGAAGGAAGTGGAGGAGTGTTGTTCTTTGGGATTCACATTCCGTCATAAGAAAGAACAGCAAGGGATTCTTGTAGCTTATGTGTTTGTAGAGCCAGCCTTGTATCGACAAATTTGGGAAGCTCATAATTCCGATCTGAAGACTCAGAAGTTAGCCCGTTTGGCGGAAGGTGGTAATACTTCTGGTTTTTATATGCAAGGAGACTGTCTGTTGTGTCTTTCTGGTCGAGTTGTAGTACCCGAGGATTCTGTTTTGAGGGATGAGATCTTATCGCAAGCTCACCACAGTCGATTCTCTGTACATCCGGGCAGCATGAAGATGTATAAGGATCTTCGCACATGATTTTGGTGGAAAGGGATGAAGCGTAGCGTTTACCAGTTTGTATCCCGATGTCTTGTGTGTCAGCAGGTCAAGGCAGAGTTTAGACGACCCAGAGGGTTACTTCACAACTTAGAGATACCTGAGTGGAAGTGGGAGCATGTGACGATGGATTTTGTCGCCCACTTGCCCATGTCTTTACCATTGGTGGAGTTTGCTTACAAAATTGTTATCATCGCAGCATTGGCATGACACCATTTGAGGCTCTTTATGGACGTCGTTGTCATACCCCTCTGTTCTGGGACGAGGTTGGCGAGCGTCAGGTTGAGGGTCTTCAGATGATTCAGCAGATGGTTGATGCAGTGGAGTTGATCCGACGCAGGATTAAGGCGGCCCAGGATCGACAAGCTAGTTACGCGAACACTCACCGTAGGCCGTTACACTTCGAGGTCGGAGAACATGTATTCTTGCGGGTGTCACTTTTCCGGAAGGTGATGAGGTTTAATCACAAGGGTAAGTTGACACCGAGATTTATTGGCCCTTTTGAGATTCTCGAGAAGGTTGGAGATGTGGCTTACCATCTGGCCTTGCCACCCGATCTTTCCAGCATTCATGATGTGTGTTGGAAAACTGTGTTCAGATCAATTAAGAATTGATACCCGGTGCAGCGGAAGTTTAAAATTTTATTTTTATTATATGGAACGATTCCATATATGGGAATCAAAACTTTTACGATTAAATTTGTTCAAGTAAAAATAAAATCACAATTAAATTTTTACCTCGTCAAGCAAAGGCTTGATCGTGGACTCCAACCAAATTTAATCTGCTCTTCTTGTAAATCCCGGGAACCGATGACAGTCACGATCTAACTCTGGAATTAGGTCCACGAACGAAAAACAGAAACCCTCTGATTGACTACACTAGAAATCAATCAGAAGTTTTACGTAGAGAATAAACAGATATGATCTGTTAATTCGATTTGTAATTTTTCACAAAAATCACAAGTAGAATTTTCTCCAAAAAGGGATAGAGGAATTTTCGAAAAATCCTCTTGAATAGTATAGAGTGAATTTCGAAAATTGCAGTATTCAATGTGTCTAATTTTCGAACCCAACACCTTTATTTATAGATAATTTCTAGTTATAATTGTATCAGGACTCTAACTCCTTAAAGCCCACAATCCATAACTTAAGCCCAATAAGCCAAGCCTGTTGTTATAAAAATTAATATAAAATTCATCGTGACTCCGATTGATAAACTGATTTCACCAATGTGCACAGAAACTATTTCTGCATCTTTTAGAGTCAAGATAATTTTTATGAATCCGAATTCAGTGATTTCCAAAAATGCCCATCCCTATGTCATTTTAGGAAATCCCACTCCCTTTAGTTAAGAAGTCCAACTTCTCTTTCATTAAATTTAACTCTTTAAATTTAACTATCTCTACGGGGTTTTAGTAATCCATTACTTGTGTAACCCTCAATGGTTCAGGAATACAGCTAGCCGTGGGCTCACAACTCCTTGTGACTCGGAACAACAATTTTCGACTTACCCATCGAATCATGGTAAGAGCGCCTAGCAACATCGCCCCATGATTCCCTAGGTATTTCTGATAGTGCCTGCAAGAACCAGTAGATTTTGGTTAGCGTACAGTACGGTCCCTTCATCCATATATCCCGATCGAATCAACAACCATTGGTATATCGAGAGTCGTTCGAGATTCGATAACTATGCATAACATCTTGGAGATCTATTAATGACATCGCATGTGTTACTAGGAACACCATGTAACCTAAAACACATCATGTACTCTGGCCAGAGATTCGTCACACTAATATCTCCTCAGATCGCATAGGATATCCACACTCGCGAGTATATGGTGAATCCTTGACAACAAAGCATCGACTCCTATATGTGTCGTAACTGTACCCAATCCCGACACCTGATGACCCCAATAGAGTCGGTAAACGAGTTAAAGTACAGTACTAGCATATAGAGTCTCAATGATGTTTCAAGTAATAAGGACTAATGGTGTACAACCAAAACCGCGGACTTTATCCACTCGATAAGTGATAACCACTTGGAAAGTCCGAATAGGGTAGTTCGATCATTCATCATATGAATATCCATTTGCATGCTTTGAACATCTCTATGTTCCATACCAATGAAACGTGGTACTCGACATCGCAAATGCTAGTCTCAATCTCGAGAGATCCTTATCCTTATTTGCGGACGGCTCAATTGACTAGAAACTGTTTAGAATATACAGTGACTATAAGATGTGTTTCATGATAGCCATCCCCATGCTACCACATCTTACATACACTATAGTATATTCAAGGTCTTTATCAAAACAACAATAGTATATCATAATATAACATTATGAAGAAAGATAAAGTCAATGCCATTATAAAAGTGTAAATTATATTAAACAAAAGATTGTTTTACATAGAGTCATAAAAGCCCTTAGCCACAAGTTGGCTAACCGGGCACCCACTCTTTCAATGTGTTCCACATGTCCTTGCTGAGACAGTACGTGGTGGATCAGTCGCACATTTTGCATCCGACCGAGGTGCAGTTGGATCAGGATTTGTCGTATGTGGAGAGACCCCTACGGATTCTCGACAGAAAGAACAAGGTACTTCGTAACAAGCGTATACCGTTGGTGATGGTACAGTGGCAGCGCAGAGGTACAGAGGAAGCTACTTGGGAGTTAGAGAGCCGGATGCGAGCCGAGCATCCCGAGTTATTTTGAGACTTTGTACTTCCTTGTATCAAGTTTGTACTTGTTCAGTTGTAATAAAGAACATTCGTGTTGAGTCTTGTACTTTTCCTCTGACTTTAATTTCGAGGACAAAATTTCTTAAGTGGGGGAGAATGTAGTGACTCGTATCCATAATTAACGATTAATGAGTATATTAATCATTTGATCATGTTTTGATTTATTAATACATGATTAAGTAAGTTTCTGTTGGATTAACGGACTTCAGAAATGGATTCAGAATGATCGAAAAAGGCCCGAAGGATGACCACGAACGGAAGCAACGTTCATGGATCGGAAGCAACGTTCTTGCAGCTGATGTCATCCATGATGGCAGCAAGATGATGTCATTGCTTACGCACTTGATGGGACATCGGAAGCAACAAAGAGGAATGGACGCAATGTTTGTCAGGCGGAATGGACGCAACGATGGATAACGGACGTTCCGTTTCGTGTCTATAAATAGAGGGTCCGAGAGCTCATTTCCTCGCACCTCTCTCCTCTCTTCTCTCTCGATTCGGCCTTCTAACTCAGATCTAGTGAAATCTATGCATCCTATGGGGAATCCGGAAGTGGCATAGCGATCCAGGAGTTGTAGCAGAGCTGTGGCCTAGTTTTGAGGCTATCGACAGCAAATGGCTAACGACGGACGCAGGTATAGTTTTGGCTTCCTAAAAATATTTAGGAGTGTAGAATAGCTTAGTTAAGGCTTTTAGAACATAATTTATGATGCATGGGTAATTGCATTGTAGTAGCAGTAGACTGGACTAGTAGGCCTGGGGTCTAGACCAGCGGAGCTAGGTTTTGACCAGCAGTATTAGAGTTACGTAAGTACTGACCGAGATAGCCGACATGATATATTTGCATGTATGTTGCATGAGTATGTGCTATATGTTTTATCATGTTTCAACATGTTTTACCGCCTTAGCACATGCACGATTTTACGTATGACTGCATCCCGAGAGATGTGAGTCATTGACAGTATCCATAGGGAACAGTGATCTCATGTTGGACTCGAGTCAGGTATGACAGTTTCCATATGAGACTTGTATCCTGTTTTGGATTCGGGTTAGGATGGGGTTGGCTCAGCCCTGATATAGAATATACGAGTACCCCGCGGAGTCGTTCTCTAGCCGGTACTGTATATTCCTGGCGCCATGAGCAAGTGTTTTACCTGGGATTTTAAATCATCTGTGTGTGCATATTTGTACTTATATCATTGCATATGTATTGAGCATAGTCGCTCACGCCCTTGTGTTTGGGTATTGTGGTGTACCTTGTGGCGGGGCAGGTTTGAGGCTGGACGGTCCAGGCGGCTCTCAGCAGGATTGAGGATCCGAGAGCATGAGGTTTTAGAGGGTAGGGATTTGTTTACCCTGAACCTTTGATTTGGTTGTATAATGGTATTTATACATGTTTGTTATCGTCGATTGTATTCTGCCGATTGGATTTGTTGTATTTTAAATTATCCGCTCCTTACGCTTTAAGTATTATTGCATGAGCTTAATTATAACTCTGATTAGATATTGGACCCGGGTTGGGTCACTACTGTTTGTTTACTACCTGAGACCATGTCAAAAAAATCACAGAATGGTAAAAAATTAGGTTGTTTACTTGTTCGTTAGGCCTCCTCACCAGCCATTAAATGGCAACAACCAGGAAGCAGTAGTCACCATCTACATACAAGACAAACACTTTTTTTAAAAAAAAATTTATAATTTCTTTTCTTCTTTTTTCCTTTTTTGTTTTTCCTTCTTTGGTTATTTTATGCAGCTTGAGTTTGGAGGTTTTTAAGAGGTAGACAGATCTGTAGGATAGGGGACCAAGAATATATGGCTAAGTACCGGATAGTTTGGTGGTATTCAAGATTGTCTTCATTTTCTTTTATCTAGTATATAATAGCAATCAAGTTCATGAATGGCATCTCATTCTAAGTATCATAATGAGTGTGTGTCTTTGCTTATTCAGTCATCACAACATTCAGTTCTAAAATTAGAATTTAGATTGCTCAAAGCATTAATAAGAACATCAAAGGTTGAAATGTGTATAAAACAACAACTGAAGAAATACCTTCCCACCAGGAGCATAGCGACTCAAAGCTCATATATATGTATTTCTCATGCATCTCATATAGGCGATCTAGGTCCACTTCTCTTTCGTCGAGCTTCCTTAGAATCTGGAAACCATACCAAGGAAATCAATCAGGGGATAAACAGTGAGAGAACTAAGAAGAGCCCCTTAAAGGGAACCACTAACCTTAATAAAAGAAGAGATCAAAGAAAAACAGGCAGAGAAGTATTCCATATAATTAATTAGCAAGGAACATGCAATAAAAATTGAAGCTAACCACTAAACCAAGTTGAATTGCTGAAAGGTTGAACCATGTTGTTCCGCTTAGCTTAGGTGACTGTAAAATGACAGCAAGAATTATCAAAGCTCCAACGGAGATCCAGGACATCAAGTAGGAATGTTACCTGTCAATTGGTTTCAAACAAAAAGCAGCAAAGTTCTCGCAATCCCACTTAGTATTCCAATCCATCTCAGAACAATAGCTCATCAATCAGTTTACTTCTTGTACATGGAGAGCATTATAAACTGACTGATGATCAGATAATGAGAATTAGAGCACGATCAGAAAATGCTGAAAAAGTAAGAGACAAAGCAATAATTCGCATAACTAACACGACACTGAGATACAATATTTTTGGAACCATGACTTAAAAAGGAGATTCAAGAAATTATCAGGTAATTTTTACTCTCGAAACACAAGATTTAACGGATAAGTAGCAAGAAAAATCAACACTCACTATACATAAAACCACAGGTTCTATTAAACACCATCATAATCAAACAAAAATCAACCAACAAATTCCACAATTCAAAGTGACCAAATAAATAAATAACTCCGGAATCGATGGAATGCAAAAAATACTCCAGCCACCTTCTCTCTGTTTGTTTGTACGTGCGTGTGTGTGTGTGTGTCGCTGATGGCATATCATTTAAAGCAGAGCATTTCTTGTTTTGATAATAGGTACGCCAAATGAAATAATGCGTGAAAGGTAGGAAAGAATTTTACCATTCACTGTGTATCAAGTAACATCTTATATACAGTAAAGGAACTGTTTCATTCTTTCCTAGAACAAGAGCGATTGATTAAGACCCACCAAAACCACAGAAGAATAGAAAAAAAAAATAACAAAGAATATTATCTTCGTCCATTAAAGTAATCAAGAAAGATGAAACTATGAGTCCAACAACATACGCCAAGAAAACCCAACACTTCTCTGTGTCTTCTTCCTTCTGCTTCCTCCCGTGACTGCATCGCCTCAGCCATCGTCAAAGCGCTCATCAATATGGAGGTCCCTATGTCTCCCAATGCGGCGGCGCCACTGCTTCCTTCTCCGTCGCTCCCTCCTTCTCGTTTCTTCCTTATTTTCGTCGCGGGCGAGTATGTGTACTCACTCGTGTCCTCCGAATCTGAGTCGTTTGATTATCATATATAAATTAGAGACGAGCTGCCATTTGGAAAATGATCGGGAGTGAGTGACCAAAAGTCTTCCATCATCGATCCTTCTTCTGTAACCGCTCTCGATCTAAAGTCGGCTAGGGTTTGGAAATTGACGGTGAGAGCGATGAGGAGAGAAAGGAGATATCAAAAGAACATGAAAGTGTGTTTCTCTTTCTAATATTATAACATATTTTAAAAAATTAATTTTATTAATATATAAAATAATAATACAACAACGGTTTTGTAGAATTCGTTGTCGTGGGCCCATAAAAAATGCGCTCAATGACAAAAGATTTTAAAATCCGTTGTCGTAGGCCATAATTCGTTGTCGTATGACCATAAAACAAACACTCATTGACAACGAATTTTAATATCCGTTGTCGTAGGTCATAAAAAAAAAGCGCTAATAGACAACAAATTTTAAAATCCGTTGTCGTAGGTCATAATCTGTTGTCGTTCTTTAACAAAATAAGGCAAACGACAACGGATTTTAATAAATCCGCTGTGAAAGTTCATGAAACAACAGTTTTTTCACAAAACCGTTGTCGTTTAGACGTTGTTGTACATCAAATTTTTTGTAGTGTTTGGTCCAGCTTGGCAAGATCAATTTTCATTGAATGATTTTGCGTACAAAAATAGTTACCATCGCAGTATTGGGATGACTCTGTTTGAGGCGTTGTACGGACGATGATTTCGTATCCCACTGTTCTAGGAAGAAGTGGGGGAGCGACAGGTAAAAGGAGCAGAGTTAGTCCAACAAGCCGTTGATATTGTATGACAGATCAAGAAATGAATTAAGACTGCACATGATCGGCATGCTAGCTATGCTTATGTTAAGCAAAGACCTTTGCAGTTTGAGGTGGGCAAGAAGGTGTTCTTGAAAGTCTCACCATTGCGCAGGATTTTAGATTTGGTCTGATCAAGGGTAAACTATATCCTAGGTTCATTAGTACATTCGAGATTTTGGAATGTGTATGAGATTTGGTTTACAGATTGGCGTTACCTACGTATTTGTCAAGTATCCACGATGTGTTCCATGTATCATTGTTGCGAAGGTTTGTGGCAAATGAGTCTCATATCTTACATCCGTCTGAAGTACAGTTGGATACAAAAAAGACATGTGTGGAGATTCAGCTGTAGATGTAGCAATAGATGTTTGTTTCTTGCTGAACCAAGAAATGAGTATGTCTCCAAGAAATTGGCAAGTTCCACTTGTTCTTTTACGATCAATTCGGCAACCTGCATAATCTGAATCTGAGCAACCAACCAGATTAAAGCTAGAATCTTTGGATACCATAGACCAACGTTCTGAGTTCCTTTAGATATTTTAGAATTCTTTTGGCATCAATTAAGTGAGATTGTTTTGGATCAGATTTAAATCTTGCACACAGACCGACTGAGAACATAATGTCCGGTCTGCTTGCTGTCAGATAGAGTAGGGATCGTATCAATCCTCTGAATAGAGTTTGATCTACTGAAGGTCCAGCTTCATCTTTGTCCAGTTTGATTGAAGCACTCATTGGAGTACTAGCAGCAGAACAATTCTCCATTCCGAATTTCTTCAAAAGCTCCTTTGTGTATTTGGTCTAATTGATGAATATTCTTTTACCCATTTGTCTGGCTTGAAGTCCGAGAAAGAATGTCAATTCTCCCATCATACTCATTTCGAATTTATCATGCATCATCTTGGAAAACTTCTTGCATAGTTTGGGGTTAGATGATCCAAATATGAGATCATCAACATATACTTGAACTAATAAAATATGATCACCTTTGACAAATTTTAAAAGAGTCTTGTCTACAGAGCCAATAATAAAGCCATGATGAGTTAGAAACAGTGAGAGAGTGTCATACCAAGCTCGTGGAGCTTGTTTCAACCCATAGAGAGCTTTATCCAGCTTGAATACATGTTCTGGATAAGTTGAATTTTCGAATCCTGGGGGTTGTTCAACAAACGCTTCTTCTTGAAGAAGACCATTTAAAAATGCGCTCTTAACATCCATCTAATATACTTTAAAATCTTTGAAGGAAACATAAGCAAGAAAAATTATTATAGCTTCAAGTCTAGCTACCGGAGCAAATGTTTCATCGAAATCAATACCTTCCTCTTGCCTGAAACCTTGTGCCACTAAACGGGCTTTATTTCTAACTACAGTTCCACTTTCATTTAGTTTATTCTTAAATACCCATCTAGTTCCTATTACATATTTATCTGAGGGTCTAGGAACAAAATGCCAGAAAAATTTCTTTCAAATTGATTCAATTCATCTTGCATAGCTTCTATCCAATTACTGTCAAGTAAGGTTTCTTCTATTTTCTTGGGTTCTATATAAGAAATAAAAGCAGGATGCATTAATTCATTAATCATCTGACCTCTGGTTCTCAAAGGTGCAGATGGATTACCTATTACCAAGCTTGGTGGATGAGTCTTGGACCATCTATAATTTGGACCAAGTTGATCTGTGTTTCCTTGTTGTCCTTGATCATCATGATGCTCAATATGATCTGCATTTGTTAGAACCTCATTGTTAATCGGTGGCTCTTCTGGTCTTTGTTCTTCATCCTGAACTAGTTCATATTGAATTTATCTATTACGTCTGATCTGGATTTCTTCTTATTCATCTGTATCAAGCTTTGAATATTCTATTCTGTTACTGATATCATTTAAACTTGGAGATTCATTAGCTACAGATGTTTCATCAAACACAACATGCGCTGATTCCTCAACTGTTAGGGATTTGGTATTAAAAACTCCATAAGATTTACTAACAGATGAATAACCGAGAAACAAACCAGCATCTGATCTGACATCAAGTGCAGTCAGATGAGTTTTACCATTGTTGTGAATGAAGTATTTACATCCAAATACTTTGAAATATGATATCACTGGAACTTTACCATACCAGATCTCATAAGGTGTTTTTCAAATTTTCTTATTAATCATCGATATGTTCTATATAACAAGATATATTTATAGCTTTTGCCCGAAACTTTTGTGAAATACCTGAATCAGCAATCATTGTTCTGGCAGCTTCTTTCAGAGTTCTATTACTTCTTTCTGCAACACCATTTTGTTGTGGCGTTCTAGCATCAGAATACTCATGCTTGATTGCATGATTTTCCAGATAAGTGGACAGAGTTTGATTAGTAAACTCGGTTCCTCTAGCACTTATAATTTTATCAATTGTTTGAGATTTCTCATTTTGAAGTCTTAAAAGAAGTTTTATCAATTGGGTGACAGTTTGATCTTTGGATTTTAAAAATATCACTCAAGTAAATCTTGAGAAATCATCAACAACAACTAAGGTGTACTTCATTACCCCTAAGCTCATTACTGGTATAGGACCAAAAAGATCCATGTGCAATATTTCTAAGCTTTTGAAAGAGGATTTACAACCTTTGTTTTTGTAGTAACCCGGAACCCATTTTAAGATAATAATATGTTAAACATGATTAAGGGTTGGTAATTGATCTATTTCGGAGTGTTATTTGACTTCGGAAGAGGAATTTGGGCTTTTGACTTTGGGCCAAATCGGAAGCTCCGATCCCAGTTCGGAAGCTCCGATCCTGACCACTTCGGAAGCAGATCGGATGCACGGTGATCGGACGTTCCGATAAGGAACGGAGGTTCCGATCTCAGCCAGCCAGCAATGCTCGATGACTCAGCCGTGAGTTTTGACAAGTGTTGATCGGGGGTTCGATCGGAAGTTCCGATCCCGGAACGGTGGTTCCGATCCTGACATGTCGGACATGCACAAAATGAGCTGGAATCGGAAGCTCCGATCCCGAGATCGGTGGTTCCGATCGTTGCCGAGATTTTGGCTATAAATAGGGCTCATTTGCTTCAGTTTTGAAATACGAATTCCCGTGTTTCCTTCTTCAGTTATATAGTGTGAGATATACACTTGAGGGCCCTATCGATTATAATAGAGGTTCTGGAATAACCAAGGTGTGGTTATAGTCATCTGGGACTAGCGACTCCAAAGGGCTAACTACGGACGAAGGTATGGTCCGGGAATCTATTTAATTTTTGGGAGTACTTATTAGCTTAGTTAAGGCTTATAGAAGTTATGTAGTGATACGGTGAACTTTTGAATATAGGCTTGGAACCTAGGATCCTATTATACTTGAACTAGCCTAGAGGTACGTACACATTGACTGAGATTGCCAGCGAGTATACATGTTTATATGTTGCATTTATTTGGCATTATTATATGGCATGATGTATGATTTACCATTTTCTATACTCATATGTCATGTGCATATACACGTTGAGCCTATACCTTGTTATACCTGATTATAGAGCCGCTCAGCTCTATACTCGATAGTCTGTCACTGAGAGTACCGCGACGGCGGGGGCATTTATGTCTGTCTACTCTGGTGTACTAGACGAGTGTGGTTGCACCCAGAGGTTGATCCGTGCGGTGGCAGCACTCATATGGCGCCGGTTCTAAGCATGACTTTTCAGATGACCCTGTACCAGTCATCATCTTGCATGCATTATATACATATGTTTACTCATGTCTATGTACTGGGCGTAGCGCTCACGTCCTAGTTGTTATCTTGGACACCCTATTCTATGGGGCAGGTCGCAGGATGGACGGAGCTGGTAGTTCAAGACAGGACTAGGGAGCAGGAGCTTTGAAAGTTTTTATACAGCACGATTTATTAGCTGTATAATGTTTATTTTAAGAATTTCGATATGGTTGTATCACTACAGATTTAAGCCTGAATTATATTACTAAGCTGATATGTAAATTATGGATTATGTTTCCGCACGTTTTTACTCTGTTAAGTATTTTGCTGTATTAAGTTTAATGCATGCTATTAGTTGCCAGTTAGTAGGTGATTCCATGCAGGGTCACTACATTTTTGGTATCAGAGCATGCATAGATTTTGGGATTAGTACTTGGGATTTAGTTTAGTCTTGAGTAATTCTTGCGCATTTGGGATTTTAATGTGCAATTCTTTTCAGGATATGGCTGACGAGAGTCACGGTAGTGTTGGCCAGGGAGGTGGTCATTATCATCGTCGCCATCATCATCAGGATGATCAACATCGTCATCATGAGGGTAGACGTCGCTACTCTATCAATAAGTTTATGCAGGTAGGACCGAAACCCTTAGTGGGAGGCGAGAATCCTGAACAAGCTAGAAGCTGGATGTCTAAACTTGAGAGCACGTTCCGAGCTTTTGAGTGTACTGAGGAGCAGAAACTGGAAGTTCTAGAATTCGTTCTAGAGGATAGAACACGTTTTTGGTGGGATGCCAAGGTTGCTCAGGCACGTACTGAGAGAGGACAGGTGACTTGGGGGGATTTCTGTCGGGAGTTTCAGAAATTATATTTTCCTCCGGCTGTTCGCCAAGCACGATCTATGGAGTTGCTTACTTTGAGGCAATGATCAATGACTATTGATCAGTATCAACAGCGATTTCTTGATCTGCTACCTTTCAGTCCTCATATCAATGAGAGTGATGCGTCGAAATATGATATCTTTCTACAAGGCCTAAACCAAGATATCTACTCTCAGGTTGTCGTCTGTGATGACCCGGTATCTTATGAGACTTTGGTGAACCGTTGCCGTCTTGTGGAGACCAGCAACAGGCGTGGACAGTTGATGATGTCAGCACAGCCTAGTGGATTTATTGAGCCTCGAGCTCAATCTGTTGTGCCATCTGTACCTACGTATTCTTCTACTCCTACTACTTCGTCTAGTTCTCGTGGTTCACGAGGTACTTTCCGCTTTGGGAAGAAGAAGAAGAAGGAGGAGTTTTGTAGCCACTGTGGTGGGAAGCATCCTGCAGCTTCATGTCGGAGAGCTACTGGGGCGTGTTATATTTGTGGTCAGCAGGGACATCTGCGGAGAGATTGTCCTCAGCGCATGGGTTCTGCTAGTGGATCGGGATCCCAGGTTGGATCTCAAGCTTCTATTTTTCCACGTCAGCAGCCAGCACCACAGAGTTCTTCTGGTTTTCGTCCCCAGACTCAAGGGCAGGTGTTTGCTCTGTCTCAGGAGCAGGCTACGGAGGGAAGCGATCGCATGTTGGCAGGTAACTTCTTGTTATGTGGTATTCCTGCACTTGTATTAATTGATACTGGAGCATCGCATTCCTTTATTTCTAGTCGCTTCGTTAAGAGACATAGATTACCTTATGTATCATTAGATATGGATTTAGTTGTATCTACTCCGTTGGAGCAGAAGGTAGTAACTAAGCGTCTAGTGATGGGTTGCCTTCTGGAATTTGAGGGTAATGTATTATCGGCTAATTTGATGATATTAGCGATGACGGATTTTGACTGTATCTTGGGAATAGATATGCTGACTTTGTATCACGCTACTGTGGATTGTTATCAGCGTCTGGTACAGTTTCATCCCGTTGAGGGTGATAGCTGGTATTTTTATGGTGAGGGTGCGCGACCTCCGATGCCACTTGTTTCGGCTCTGAAGGCATGTCATGTCTTGGAGTCAGGTGGGGAGGGCTACCTCATCTATGCAGTTGACATGTCCATGAGTAGTACGGGTATTGATCAGCTACCGGTTGTCAGCGAGTTTCCTGACGTATTCCCTGATGAGATTCCTGGTTTTCCTCCGGTTCGAGAGGTTGAATTTGGTATTGATCTAGTACCAGGAACTACGCCTATATCCCGAGCACCTTATCGTCTGGCACCGTCAGAGATGAGGGAATTGAAACAGCAGTTACAGGATCTGCTTGATAAGGGATATATTCGTCCGAGTGTTTCTCCGTGGGGAGCACCTGTTTTGTTTGTAAAGAAGAAGGATGGATCGATGCGATTATGTATTGATTACAGGCAGTTGAATCATGTCACCATCAAGAATAAGTATCCTTTGCCGCGAATCGATGATCTGTTTGATCAACTACAGGGTACTTCTGTTTATTCAAAGATAGATCTGAGATCTGGATACCATCAGATGCGGGTACGAGACTCAGATATATCTACGACTGCTTTCAGGACCAGATACGGGCATTATGAGTTTCTGGTGATGCCATTCGGTTTGACGAATGCACCGGCAGTCTTTATGAATCTGATGAATCAGGTATTTCGAGATTATCTCGATAGATTTGTCATCGTCTTCATAGATGATATTCTTGTCTATTCTCATGACAAGGATGAGCATGCACAGCATTTGAGGATTGTTCTACAGACGTTACGAGATAAGCAGCTATATGCGAAATTAAGCAAGTGTGAATTCTGGCTTGATCGGGTAGTATTTCTCGGTCATGTGATTTCTAATGAAGGAATATCTATTGATCCTAGTAAGATAGAGGCAGTGCTGAACTGGTCTCGTCCGACGACGGTTGCTGAGATTCGTAGTTTCTTGGGTCTAGCGGGATATTACCGTCGGTTCATCGAGAATTTTTCACAGTTGGCCAGGCCTTTGACTCAGCTTACACGGAAAGATGTTGCCTTCATTTGGTCCTCGGATTGTGAGGAGTCATTTCACGAGCTGCGTAGACGTCTTACTACTGCACCTGTGCTAGCTCTACCTTCTGGATCAGGAGGTTATGTTGTCTATACTGATGCCTCTGGTCAGGGGTTAGGATGTGTTTTGACACAGCATGGACATGTTATTGCCTATGCTTCTCGACAGTTGAAGTTGCATGAGAGTAATTATCCAGTGCATGATCTCGAGTTAGCCGCCATTGTATTTGCGCTCAAGATTTGGAGACATTATCTTTATGGCGAGAAATTTGAGATATTTACGGATCACAAGAGTTTGAAGTATTTATTCACTCAAGCAGAGTTGAATATGCAACAGAGACGCTGGATGGATCTCCTGAAGGATTATGATTGTGAAATCAAATTCCAGGTTCTGCTAATCTTACTGCTGATGCCTTGAGTCGGCAGGTGAGACTGTCTGCACTTCAGACTAATGAAATATCTCATATGATTCAAGAGTGCTGTTCATTGAGTTTTACGCTCAAGCACAAGAAAGGGAGGAATGGGATTCGTTTGTATACTATTCTATCTGAGCCAGCATTGTATTCTCGGATTAGAGATGCTCAGATATCTGATGTTAAGACTCAGCGATTGGCACGTCTAGCCAATGGAGTTAATACATCTGGATTCCATTTTCAGGCAGATGGTTTATTGTGCCTATCCAATAGAGTGGTTGTACCTAATGTTGCAGAGCTCAGGAATGATATTCTATCTCAAGCTCACAGGAGTCGATTATCAGTTCATCCTGGAAGTATGAAAATGTATAAGGACTTGCGAACTAGATTCTGGTGGAAGGGGATGAAGCGAAGTGTGTATCAATTTGTTTCGAGATGTTTGGTTTGTCAACAGGTCAAGGCTGAACATCGACGACCAGGTGGATTACTGCAGAATCTTGAGATTCCCGAATGAAAGTGGGAGCACGTGACTATGGATTTTGTCACCCACTTGCCTATGACTTCACGTCAGTGTGATGCTATCTGGGTCGTTGTTGACCGTTTGACGAAATCAGCACACTTTATTCCTTATAACCGGGAGTATTCTTATGATCGCATGGCACGCTTATACATCCAGGAGATAGTGCGATTACATGGAATTCCAGTAAGTATTGTTAGTGATAGAGATCCGCGATTTACTTCACGTTTTTGGAGTAGTTTTCAGCAGGCGTTGGGTACCACTCTGAGTTTGAGCACGGCGTATCATCCGGAGACTGACGGGCAGTCAGAGCGCACTATTCGTACGCTGGAGGATATGCTACGTTCTTCTGTCATGGACTTTGGTATATCTTGGCAGGATCAGTTACCTTTGATTGAATTTGCCTACAATAACAGTTATCATCGTAGTATTGATATGGCACCTTTCGAGGCATTGTATGGTCGACGGTGTCGTACTCCGTTATTCTGGGATGAAGTCGGGGAACGGCAAGTTGAGGGTCCTGAATTGGTGCAGCAGATTGTAGACAAGATAGATTTGATCAAGCATAGGATCAAAGTTGCTCAAGATAGACAAGCCAGTTATGCGAATATTCGCCGCAGGCCACTTCAGTTTGAGCCTGGTGAATATGTATTTCTCCGGGTATCACCTTTCAGGAAGGTGATGAGATTTGGTGTGAAAGGCAAGTTGTCTCCTCGTTACATTGGGCCTTTCCAGATACTGGAGAAGATCGGAGATGTTGCTTATCGTTTGGCTTTACCGCCATCTCTTTCCAGTATACACAATGTTTTTCATGTGTCGTTGCTTCGACAGTACATAGCTGATGAATCTCATGTGATTCAGTCTACTGATATTCAGCTAGAGCCAAATCTGTCTTTTGTTGAACGACCAATCTGTATCCTAGACAGGAAGGAGAAAGTTCTTCGGAACAAGACTATACCACTTGTGATGGTACAGTGGCAGCGCCGAGGCGTTGAAGAAGCAACTTGGGAAACTGAGAGTCGTATGCAAGCAGAATATCCTGAGTTGTTTGCTTTGTATTTTTTATTACCATATAAGATGTAATTACCGTTGTTGTAATAAGACATGGTTTGTTGTTTCATATTGTTATCTTGATTTATCTTTAGATGTTATTTCGCGGACGAAATATCTAAAGGTGGGGAGAATGTAGTAACCCGGAACCCATTTTAAGATAATAATATGTTAAACATGATTAAGGGTTGGTAATTGATCTATTTCGGAGTGTTATTTGACTTCGGAAGAGGAATTTGGGCTTTTGACTTTGGGCCAAATCGGAAGCTCCGATCCCAGTTCGGAAGCTCCGATCCTGACCACTTCGGAAGCAGATCGGATGCACGGTGATCGGACGTTCCGATCAGGAACGGAGGTTCCGATCTCAGCCAGCCAGCAATGCTCGATGACTCAGCCGTGAGTTTTGACAAGTGTTGATCGGGGGTTCGATCGGAAGTTCCGATCCCGGAACGGTGGTTCCGATCCTGACGTGTCGGACATGCACAGAATGAGCTGGAATCGGAAGCTCCGATCCCGAGATCGGTGGTTCCGATCGTTGCCGAGATTTTGGCTATAAATAGGGCTCATTTGCTTCAGTTTTGAAATACGAATTCCCGTGTTTCCTTCTTCAGTTATATAGTGTGAGATATACACTTGAGGGCCCTATCGATTATAATAGAGGTTCTGGAATAACCAAGGTGTGGTTATAGTCATCTGGGACTAGCGACTCCAAAGGGCTAACTACGGACGAAGGTATGGTCCGGGAATCTATTTAATTTTTGGGAGTACTTATTAGCTTAGTTAAGGCTTATAGAAGTTATGTAGTGATACGGTGAACTTTTGAATATAGGCTTGGAACCTAGGATCCTATTATACTTGAACTAGCCTAGAGGTACGTACACATTGACTGAGATTGCCAGCGAGTATACATGTTTATATGTTGCATTTATTTGGCATTATTATATGGCATGATGTATGATTTACCGTTTTCTATACTCATATGTCATGTGCATATACACGTTGAGCCTATACCTTGTTATACCTGATTATAGAGCCGCTCAGCTCTATACTCGATAGTCTGTCACTGAGAGTACCGCGACGGCGGGGGCATTTATGTCTGTCTACTCTGGTGTACTAGACGAGTGTGGTTGCACCCAAAGGTTGATCCGTGCGGTGGCAACACTCATATGGCGCCGGTTCTGAGCATGACTTTTCAGATGACCCTGTACCAGTCATCATCTTGCATGCATTATATACATATGTTTACTCATGTCTATGTACTGGGCGTAGCGCTCACGTCCTAGTTGTTATCTTGGACACCCTATTCTATGGGGCAGGTCGCAGGATGGACGGAGCTGGTAGTTCAAGGCAGGACTAGGGAGCAGGAGCTTTGAAAGTTTTTATACAGCACGATTTATTAGCTGTATAATGTTTATTTTAAGAATTTCGATATGGTTGTATCACTACAGATTTAAGCCTGGATTATATTACTAAGCTGATATGTAAATTATGGATTATGTTTCCGCACGTTTTTACTCTGTTAAGTATTTTGTTGTATTAAGTTTAATGCATGCTATTAGTTGCCAGTTAGTAGGTGATTCCATGCAGGGTCACTACAGTTTTTAAAAGTTGATCTGATCTGCTTACCTAGTTGGCAAGCTGTACAAATTTTATCCTTTGAAAACTAGATTATGGGCAGACCTGTAACCATTTCATGTTTACTCATATTGGCTATAGCTTTGAAGTTCAAGTGATTGAGTCTCTTGTGCCATAACCAGTTTTGATTCATCTTTGTGGAAACCAGACAGATTGAGTTGAGTGGTTGATCCGACCAGTTTACTTTGTAAGTATTTCCACTTCTTTCTCCTGTCATAATTGTTAGTCCAGATTGATCTTTTATTGTGCAAGTGTTCTTTTGGAATTCTATACAATAGTCATGATCGCACAATTGACTAATACTAATCAGATTATATTTCAAGTTTTCTACAAGTAGAACATCATTAATGTGAATATTTCCATGGATAAGCTTACTCTTACCCATGGTTATACCTTTAGAGTTATCTCCGAAAGTGATCTTAGGTCCTGGTCCTGGAATATATTCAGATAACATTCTTTTGTCTCCAGTCACGTGCCTTGAGCACCCACTATCAAAGTACCAGACCGCTTTTTCGATAAGTTCACTTTTGTTTACCTGCAAAAATAGATTGAAATAACTCTGGTCCCCATTTCTACTTGGGTCCACGCTGGATTAATCCCTTTGTAATCCATACTTGGATTATCCTTACAAACTTTCCATGATGTTGTCCTTTGGGAATAGTATATATGTTTGATGTTTTTCGTGCATCGTGATGTATGTGCCAAGTGTAGTGATCAGATTGATTATTCCTATTTGACTTCCAATACCTTTTATAAGAGTTATTAAAACGTGGTTTATATTGAGTTGAATGAATTCTTTCGATCTAGGCATAGTCCATTGTGACTTAGATTCATCTGGCTCAACATATCCCAGCCCTCTGTGTAGAAGTTTACTCGGTTGAGGTGTTGAGTATGTCATAGGAGTATTTGGTTCATATATCGTGCTGGATCTCACAAACTTCATATGTTTGAAATTTTTATTTTCCAGACAGGATTGATTGGTTGGAACAGATGAACTTCCTTTACTTATGCCATAGCCTAAGCCAAATTTATCTCCAGCTTGCTTTTGCATTCCAGTAAGTTTATCTAAAGATATCGATGCTTTGTTTCAAGAGTTTACCAGATCTAATAATCTCTTATTTTCAGATAAGGTTTCTTGAAGCTTACTTTTCATATCATTGTTTTCACTCGTTAACAAACTTATTTGAGCCTTTAGACTGTCTGACCCAATGTACTCATCTAAGTTACTTTGATCAGACTTGTCTATTAGACTCTTTCCATTTGTTCTGACTTCATCAAACTTGCGAGATAGTATACTATATTCAATAACCATTTCATTTAATGCATTAATAAGATCTTCCTTACTAAATTCATCAGAAGTAAAGTCAAGTACCTCTTCGTCATCTGGAATGTCAAATTCATTCGCCGTAAGACATTTAACAGCGTCATCTTCACTTTCGCTTGTTAATGCTTCTGATTCAGATGAAGTAGAGTCTGATTCAGCCCATGTGTTGTTGCTTTCATCTTCAAATAGAGCCTTCTGTTCTTTATTCTTTCTGAATCTTTTTCTTTCTTCTCTTGGAGTCTTCTTGTAAGTTGTTCTCTTCTCATCCTTTTTAGGCTTGGTGCAGTCAGCTATGAAGTGTCCTCCTTTTCCACAGTTGTAGCAAGCTCGATTTTCTTCAATTGATTCTTTTGGTTTGAAGTTTGATATGTTTGCTCGTTGAAAATTACTGTGATTCTTCCTCATGAATCTCCCAAACTTCTTAACAAATAGTGACATTGCATCACTACTGATTTGTTCTGCAGTTTTAGTTGTTGGAGTTACATCTGCCGCAGTAAGTGACTTGGTAGCTTGTGATGTTGACGTGTCTTCCTCAATTTGAACTCCCAGCTCGAATTCATAGGCTTTAAGATCTGCAAATAGATAATGTAATTCGATCTTATTGAGATCTTTTGATTCTCTCATAGCTACTGTCTTCACATCCCATTCACGTGGCAGAGCTCTCATGACTTTGAGTCCTACTTCACAATTACTGTAATTATTTCCAAGTGCATTCAGCTTGATCATAATGCTACTAAATCTTTCATCAAATTCATTCATTGTTTCTCCTGGTTTCATCTTCATATTGTCAAACTTTTGGATAGCTATCATAAGTTTGTTTTCCTTTGTTTGATCATTTCATTCACATAGTTGGGTGAGTTTTTCCTATATTTCCTTGGCAGTAGAACAACTTTTGATTTTGCTGAACATATTTTTGTCCAAGGTCTTGTATAGTATATCTTTGGCTACATTGTCCAGATTGGCTTTTCGCTTATCTTCAACAGTCCATTCATCTCGAGGCTTTTCTATCATCTGGGGAGCACCTTCAGTGATGGCAACGGCAGTATTGACTTTCATAGTATTCATTGGTCCGTCTGTTACTACAAACCACATATCATCATCTAGTGCTGATAGATGTGCCTGCATACGAATTTTTCAGTCATCATAATCTTCTTTAGAAAACATAGGAATTTTACTAAAAGACGCCATAGCTAGGGATGCCGTAGTTAAGAGGTGATTCAAGTTATAAACAAGAACCCTCTCTGATACCACTTGTTAGGATCGAAATATGTGTAGAGGAGGGAGGTGAATACACTATTTAAGATTTAAAAGTTCTTCTATCTAATTCGCAAAAACCAGATAAAGTTTTGTTGCTTAAGGCTTTGATCTGCTCGAAAGATCTGAGATTATCAGGTGCAATAAATCTTCCTCGCAGATTTGAATAACTATATAACTAAGGCAGATAATATAATATAAGTGCAGTATGTAAAGTAGATAGAGTTGTTTCTGGATGTTCGGAGATGAATATTCCTACGTCACCCCTTCTTCTGTTTCCAAAAGGATTACACTAGAAGACTTTGATTTATACAACTTTATGTACAAATCCAATCCAATCAATCCTTTGAAAGAAACTCCTAGCAATACTTTCTCTCTTGAAGTAGAATACTCGATCTGCTTGAGTTACAAATAAATCTACAACGTGTGCTTTGGTGTTTGGTCTGGATAGCTGTGAATGGCTTTGATCTGGATCGTTCTTGTGTATATCTTTCTTCTAACACGATCGATTTCTTGTAATATTTCTCTAACTCAAAGTTTCGAAACTTTGATATGGTAATATGGGTTTCTGAGTTAGAATATTGAGTGAAGGCTTTTGGCTTTTCGGATGAGCTTAGATTTCAATAGCTTTGAGATTTTCACTCTTGGTTTCTTTTCACTTCTCTTGTTTTTTTCTTACGATGGATGTTTGAATCCTTTGAGTATTTATAATCTTCAAAAAAATATCCAGTAGGCATCGAGCCACCAAACATTTTGGATTTTGAGCTTCCGACATATTCCATAGATTGGCTCATAAATCTTGACTTTTAGTGAGTGCCTTTTTCATCGTTCAAGGTGCTTTTGTCTTCCAGCTCAATGGTCACTTTCAAGTGGAGTTTTGACCTGTTTGAAGACTGGCTGATCTGGATCTGAAGGCTTATTGATCCGGCTAGAGTCGATCTGGATTGTTCTTAGAAAAGGTCCCGTGTATTCGATCTGCTTGAGGTAGGTTGTTCACACAGGACTATAGATCGAATACTTGATTTATCCGAAACTTAATTTACATCGGACGTTTGATCTGGCAACTTTTTAATCTTCGGTCCGACTGAGTTTGATTGGATATGTTCTTAATTTCTTTTATTGCTTGGTTTTGTTTTGACTTTAATCACCAAAACATTAGGATTTGTTCTCCAACAAAATCCCATTGCAACCACTGATCCTGATCTCAACCCTTTCTCGAACCTCCAGCCTCTCCCAATCTGAACCATGCCTAGTTGAATGAGATTTCCAAGAAAAATTAAAAAACATGGATGTCAACGATCTACGCTCAGAATATAAAGCACGAGTATACAAACCTAATATGATGCATGCAAATGACGAGGGTACTAGTCAACTTTCTAGTCCTGCTCAGTCTATGCGCCAATGAGTGTATATTCCCATCTAGAGTCAACTCCGCTGGGTACATCCACACACTCGACAGGATCACCATAGCATTAGTATCCGTCATCATGGTGTCTCTCGGTGTCCAATAATATAACAAGAATGTAAGGTTGAGCGACTCTACTCAAATGACTATTTCGAAGGAGATTCGACTCAACATGAATAAGCATATGCATATAATATATAAAACAGTAAAACGTGGATTATGTCACATAAAATTCAAAATATAAACATTTACTCGTTGAAAATCTCAGTCACTACTTACGTACCTCACTAAGGCAGTCCTAACAATACTAGTCTAGGGTCCATGCCTACAAGCTAGTAATTATCATATCAATAAAACTTGTCTTAAAAAATTTAACTAAGCTAATAGATATATTCCCTAATACTACTAGTGTTCTCAGACTATACTTGTGTCCATCGTCACTCCTTTGCTGTCGAAGGCCCCAACTCCTGAGCATGTCTCCACAGTCCTACGAATGCGTCTCGCTATTGTCCGACTCTCGATTATATGGTTGGAATTCCCCAAGAACACACCAAGATGAGAGGAGATATTTGTGAATTGACACTTGAAAATGTGGCTGAAATGCCCTATTTATATCCGACGATCGGAATCTCTGATCTTTGCATGCATGTCACGTTCCGAACTTGGACAATTCGAAAGCTCCGATCTCCACTTCGGATCTTCCGATCCATACAGGCATCGACATGTCTAAAGCCTCTTGACACCTAAGTGGTTGGTTGAGTTCGGAGCTTCCGAACTCCCACGTGTCATTGTGTGGTTGATACCTCACTAATTGCATGGCCTAACTCTGATCGGATGTTTTGATCGTTCAGATCTTTCGAACTACATCCTTAGCTAACGAACTTGAACAATGCATCCGAACCTCTTCGGATCTTCAGAACTCTACGGTGGTTCTGAAGTCATATTTTCTCATTTCTGATCCGATTAAACATTTGACAAATTAGGGTTATAGTTCATTAATCATGTGCTTATAATTTAATATCGTAAAACAAGGTGCAAGTTACTACATATTTAGACCTGCATTTAACGTAAACTCAAATCAAATTGACGGCTCTAGTGATAACTGAGCAAATCACATCAACGCATTAAATATTGTATCATGCCATTTTATTTATCCTTGCAATTCAACTTTTCATACCTTGCATTATAATTTATACATCCTCCCTAATCGTATCTTACGAACGAAATAATCAATGCTCATACTATCCTGTTTCATACCAATCGAATTACGAAACTACTCATATTACACAAATCAATTACAAAACTAAAAATAAAAAATTTCACAGACTATACAAACGCACAATATGGAGTACTCTGGAGCACTCGTGCAAATGAAAAAGGTGTTGATGGGCAAAAACGTAAAGATAGTACATAGTGAGTTTAATCACAGGCCCAATATGGATTATTTACCGGGCTTTCGAAAATCGCACCAAATATATTCTGAAGGGTGATAATTTACTACCATCCCTCCATCCTCAAATGCACCAACTCATCGCAAAGCAGAAGGCGAAATGGAACAATTTCGAGAATATATAATGGAATTTGCGGAAACTTGCCCCGATGGGCCATCAAATCCAGCATCCAAGACCCTTTTCCGAGATCGCGTGAACAAGTGGCTTTCCGAGTATAAAACTCCCGATCATCCTCCTTATTCTGCGGTAACCATCTCTATTTTTTTTAAAACCTTTTGTGTGTGTTTTTGTGATTATGGGCTTATCCGTTTCCTGTGTGTTTGATGTAAGATTCATGGACGTTGATTTTGTGCATTTCCTAATTTGTTTATAGTGCGGGAGGGTCCTCGATCGATGTGTTTTCAGAGAAGTTGCAAATTGCTGTGTTAGTCTTTACATTCATTCGAAATTTTGCGGAAGAATAAAATTAATATAAATGAAGCATATTTGATCATTTTTGGTTCGTGTCTGGGAAAATTTTGATGATGATCATGGATATTAAAAAAGATACCAGTTTTGTTGGTTTCTTTTTGGCAAATTTTATCGTAGTCTAGTCTGCATATGTATTGATTCCCTCTCAATTAATCTTCGGGAGTAATTATTTAAGTGAATGGATTTATTTTATCCAAACTTTGCCATGCACTATGTTTTAAATGTTCTGTACTACGAGGGATCAAACATCTAGGTACCTTGTGCAGCCTTGATGTACTAATAATGTCATTGTTTGTAACCATGAGAATGAATTCGAAGAATCATCGCTCACAAAGGTAATGGATTTTGTTCAGTTTTGAGTTAGGCCAAATATTTTATGGATTTAGTAATTGCACACACTACCTTTACAATGTGAAATACCGAGATTACTATAATTCCTATGAAAAAAGAACGATCTATTAGCTTCATGTATTTTTAAATCTTGAGCACATAATGTCCTCCCCATGTTTTTTTAAATTTTTTGAACACACAACTCCTTGTGCATACGTGTTTTCAAGGATATTTGTGCTCAAAATTTCAAAACATAAGGAGTTAACAGGGTATGAGGTTTTCAATAATCTCATGATCCTATCTTGTTTATTCGTCAATATTTATTGGATTGCGAGAAAATAGCTTTTGACACAAATGATCTAACTAATTATCCCCAGTGCTTGAATAGGCATTGTCCTGAGTTTAAGTTGTCTTGGATTTGGGAGATTTAAAAGTTATTCTATGGAAGTTTTCCTTTTTTTTGTTAAAAAAAAAAAAAACATGATACGGAAAAAATTATTGGAGTTTTCCTTTTTTTTGTTTATCTTTCCATTATAGACTCAAGTGCAGCTCTATGGAAGTTTTTCTTACATAATTTTTTCCTTTGAAACCTCGCAGATGATAGAAAGGGCACTTAGTGAGTTGAATGAAAAGAATGGTTCAACTGAAGAGGAGATATCTCACTTTATCCTAAAACAATATGATGCTTTACCATGGGCTCATTTGACATTACTGGGAAGTCATCTCGACACACTTAGTAAATCTGGAAGTATCGTACTGACTCGAGGCAAGAGATACATGCTTGCTGAGGAAAATACCTTGATGACATCAAGCACAAACGGTAAGAAGAGAAAACGCAAGAGAAAATCGAGGCGGGGATCGGAAAGGGAGAGAAACAAGCGGCGGAAGAAAAGAAATCAATCGATGGACTAGAAAGTTTATAAACTGTTGAGAATGTTGCCAATGCCATGATGTCCTGAGAACGCTTATTCAAAGTAATAACATCCTCCAGGTACGTCTTTTTGTTTGCCTAAATTAATAATTTGTGTCTGGTTTTGAGCATTTGTATCTTGGAAAACAAACAAACTCTCTTTGATTGTCAAAACAACATTGTGAAATAACATATTTGTTTTAAGAAAACTGATTAATTTTACGGGCTTCGATATCTTTAATTTATTTGAAAAACTAAAATTATCTCAATAGAACTCGATCGATTTTTCTTCGAATAAATGCTTATTAAGTTCACTAAAGTGGAGGGTTATATAGTACACCAAGCACATGTGTTGCATGTGCACAAAATATATTTTTATAAATTTGAAATCTCTTTCTATTATATTAAATTTGAAAGGTTGATAATAACTGTATTTGGTATGTTGGTGTATCACATTTCAAAATTAAAAAATATCAATTTTTTTCCCTCTTTGTAGAACTTGAATATAATATTGCATCATTAATTTTACTGTTATGTTTATAAGCATAACAAAATCGTATCATTTATTTTATGAACACGCATCGCGTGTGCCACCACGACTAGTTATTTATAATTTTTTCTTCCATTAGGGTAATGAGATATAGATAATTAAATATTAGGATAATGAGATTAGGGGTGTCAAAAACCAACCCAACCCGCCAATCCGACACGATTCAACCCGAAAAATATCAGGTTCGGGTTTGGGGTTTTTGGGTTTGGGTTGACCCGAAAGCCAACCCGAAAAAATTATTCGGGTTCGGGTTGGGTCGGGTTCGGTTCGGTTGACCCAAATATTTTTATTATTTCATTTTTATATATATAATTAAGAAAGATTTGTTACAATTTCATATGTTGTTTATTTGAATAACATTTATTTTATATTGATATAATATATTTTCTGGATTTAATGTTTATTTTGTACAATTTTGATTTTTTAAAATAATTTTTTTATTTTTTTGTAGTAAATAAACTTTAAATTTTCTATAACTAAACTTTCAAATTTAAATTATATATAAGTTTAGATTTTGTTATCATATGATTAAATATATTATTATTATTTTGTGTTTTGAATTTTTATTTAATTATTTTGCTAAAAAAAAAAATCGGGTTGTTCGGGTTGAGCGGGTTGTTCGGGTTTGTGTTCGGGTTGAACATTTTTGGGTTGGTTCGGGTTGAGATTTTAAATATTTTTTTCTTCAATCCGACCCGAACCCACCCGACCCACCCGAATTGATACCCCTAAATGAGATAGTGTGAAGAAGAGTGGGGAAGTTTTTGAATGATAAATTACGTTTTTGCCTCTTAATTATTGAATATGTTGAAAGAATTAACGAGAAGAATACATTTGAAAATCCATTAAAATGATCAAATCTAGTTTCTTTTATGGATTTATCTATTATAATATAATAATTATTAGCTAAAGTTATACATCTGTTGAATCTTTACCCTTGTAAGAATTATTAGTTCAGCACTCGATTTATGTTTGGATATAGATATTTTTGTTTCACTTGCAATTGCTATTAACTTAACCGTTGAGATAATTACTATTCAACTATTTTTTTATGTTGTTTAATTGAATTTCTACTTTGTTTCGATTGTAATTTATCATTGTTGTTTATTGTCATTTTATACAATAATATTCCAACAATATCAAATATTACTTTCGAGTTTTATTATTTTATTTATGAAAACATGTATTGGGGGAGGATGTTTTGGGGAAGAAATTGGTGCACATGTCAGGAATTTTGGTGGCATATGAGCTACACGTTGATGCACTTTGAAAATACAAAAATAATTACGCTAAAAATTTCATCTGTAATAATATAATATGAATATATTGTAAAATTCTCAATGGATTCATAACTGCCCTCAAAGTTAGCCCAAACACATATCCCACACAACTTAGCTGCAATTCACATATTTGGCATGACTTTTTCAGATATATTTTTAAAAGGCTATATAAAAAATGTACAAAATCTTCAATTAATAAGTAAGGGGAAATTACGGACGGCTTATTGCTCATATTCCATCAAGATTTAAATTTCGAACAAAATCTTATATACGAAACAGAAATGTAACAAAACTCCCACAACCAAAACAGAAAAAAAAATGTAACAAAATTTCATTCTACACAAAAAAAAAAAAAAAAATCGTAATATCTACCATAAAGAAACAAAAGAAAGCAATATCTACATGTCCAGCACTAAATATGTCATGCACGTGTCGGCATAGTTGGAAGATATAATCATACTATATTATTATAAAATAGAGATCTTTTAAATAAATAATTTTGAATTAATTGGTAAATTTTGAAATGAAATTATCATTATATTTTAATTTACAAAATTATTAAAAAAATTAATCATTTTATATGGCTTTCTCGATTTTAGTAATTAAATGTTTTATTATTTACCAAAATGAGATACCCTTAACCCTCTACAGGTTCGAATTACCCGAACCAAATTAGACCTCAATTCATGTCATTGCCTTCAAACTTGATTTTTTTATGATAAATAATTGAAAACTAAATTTTTTTTGTATAGTAACTTGTCTTTTATTTTGGTCCACTAATATAGTAATATTTCAATTTTTTCTTAGTACCACAACTTCTAAATTTTAGTTATTTTTGTCATTTAAATTTTCAACACCGAAATGTCCATTTTTTTTGTTGGAAAACGCTAGTTAGACGGTGATTAAAGTTAATGTTAACAAAAAAATTTAGAATTTTTTTTTATTTTGGTGCGAAATCAACTTATTTGAAAGCAAAATCACAAAAAAAAAAAGTCGAACAGATCAACAAAATTTACAAATTTTATGTATTTCATCAGAACCATTCAATGATTGTTATACCAAAATGCAATTTAGTTATCACCTAATCAGCATGTTTTGGCAAAAATTGATCATTTTGGCGGTGGATGGACCAAAATAGCTTAAATTCAAAAGTCATTGTATCAAGATCAAAAATTGAAAAGTTAGTGGACATAACTGAAAAAGAAACAATTACAGAATAATCCCTAAAAAATATTTTCCCTAAATAATTCACCCTTTGGTGGATTGATTATTAAGATTCATGTTGAAAAGGAAAATAAAATTGTGGTTGAATGGAGAAAATTTTCGAAAAATGCTCAAAAACTATAAATGGAATTTTTAAAAAAATTAAAGAATTTGGAGGATTAAACTTCTTATTAAGGAAATATATATTTAATTTATTTTCATGTGTAAAAAATTTATTGTTGGAGGAATTTTATCATGTTTTTTCTTTTTTTATGTTCGACATCCATATGCCAAATTTTTCAAGTTTATGATAGCTAGCTAGCCTCAGCAATGATATATATCGAAATTTAAATGGAGACAGGGCATGCAAAAGCTATATATAGCTTAGAGCAGAGACGGAACTATATGGGCTGGGCTAGCCTGGGCTTCAGCAGGGACGGAACTATATGGGGGGCTAGGCTGGGCTTCAGCCCAGTCTAGCCCAGCCCATATAGTTAGTGTATATATATATATATATATTTATTTATTGAGTTAATTATGTATATTAATTATTATTTGTAATTGATTTGATTTTTTAATTTATTGATATATATGAGTTTTATTTAAGTTATTTAGGTTTCTATATTTTGTGTTTATATGGACCATTTCATGAAACATTCAATATATTGAACATTATATGTTATTGAGTACAAAATAACATCATAAATTCAAAGTAAATCTATAATTATGTACATTATCACATTAAAAAAATTATACTTTATAAAATATAAAACAATTATTCAACTTATTTTAAAGAGAAATTTTTTTGATTCATTAACCCATCAAATTTTCAAATTTTTTATAAAATATAATTTAATTATTGAAATACATTCATGGTTGAATATAGAAAATATTTATAAGGATATTGATATATTAAAATTTTGTGTCATTACTAGCATGATTGATATTCAATTTTTTTAAAATCATAAACAAGTTGAAAGATATATGAATAATAAAATATTGACATAAATCTAATATGTATATTGACCCTATGAGTTTTATTTATATTTTTTTCATATAAAATTAGCCCCCCCTACCGCAAAATCCTGGTTACGTCCCTGGCTTAGAGTACGTTTGGATGGAGGGAATTTATATTGGCATAAGGGCATGATTGGTACGTTGGAAATGAATAAAGTAGGAATGAAATCGATTTTGGAATGAAATGAGATTGAGAATGAAATAGTTGTTTCATTCCATTCCAACGATTGATACTATTGAAATGAAAAATGAATGATATGGAATAATTTTTAATAAAAAAATCATATTTGAACTACATAAGCTTTTTATTATTATTAATATTGAAGATGTATAAATTATTATAAAATTATCATTATATAGTTTAAATAATTTAAATTTTTATTTTATAATAATAATAATAATTTTATTATAATAATAAAATACAATTATAATATTATTTTTTTAATTTTTATAATAGATAAATAATATTAATTATTATTTTCAAAATAATATTAAATAATAATAATATTTTTGTAATAAATAAATAATGATATTTTTTATTAATACCTTCATAAATAATAATAATAATAATAATAATAATAATAATAATAATAATAAATCATAATACTAATAATTAATATTACAAAAATATAATTATTAATATAATAATAAATTAATAACATAATTATTTATATATATATTATAATATATTGTTATAATTATATAAGTAAATATTAGTTTAAATAATTTAAATATGGAGAAGATTGCATATAAATATGAAAATGGGAGGTGGGAATGACCATTTCATCCAAAAATGGATGGAATGACTATTCTCATGTTTATGGAAATAGTCATTCCAATGGGAATGTACATTCTCATTCCAATGCCAAAACAAGCATGTGTAGAGGGAATGAGATGAAAATGTTCATTCTATTTCCACCTCATTTCCTTGTACCAAGTATGCCCTAAGTGTCTTGTAATTCAACAGGTGGTATATTTTATAAAATATTTTGAACAATTTTTTTTTTATTTTGAATCTCCATATCATCATAACACTCATGCTTATTAATAGAAAAAAAACCTTGAGATTGCTAAATTCTACGTGAAATGTGGCTGTGCAATTAATTGTCGGCAATCATGAAATATATTTTAATTTTTTAGTGAATAAAGTCTAAAATTGGTTCATTCTTGATGAGCCATCTAAAAAGAATGATATATATTGACTTGCTTGTTTAATACTTATTAGAGCAATTACGTACCGCTCACCAAGCAAACACTCCAAAGCAGAATTTGGTCACTCGAAGTACACAGACAAGCAGAGAATAAGAACAGAAATGAACACACAAGAACACTCGAGATTTACGTGGTTCGACTCTTTAATTGAGTCTACATCCACAGGAATAACAGCGGCCAATATTTTGTTGAACAAGAGTGCATCAGATTACAGAGATTAATCCAAGAAAATCATACACTAGCCAAGAACACCTCTAAGCTATTCACTATGATATTCTCTCTCGATTTTTTCCTCTCCTTGTGATGACTTCCGATTGCTCTTATATCTCTCGTGTTTCTTCCCTTCAGATATTTAACTGCTCCTTTAAACCAGTCACTTCTTCAGGTTACCAGTCAACATTAGCCAGCTTCAATATAGACTAACCACTTTAGCTTCCATTGACTTGCTCCCCGTGAGAACTCGAAACTTGGCCTCCAAGTTCTTCAAATTTAGGAAACAAGTCTCTCAACTTGGTATATGCATCCTTTCCTTTTTACTAGAGGAACTAATGGCTGAAACTTTGGACACAACTCAACACATATTCAGTGTAGATTCTCCTCCCTTAATCCATGAGATCAAGACATATTTCAGTCCCATAATAGGCTGCAAAACCGCCCCCCTTCAGCCTCTTATTGTACATTAAAAAATCTGCACATAAATCTCACAACAAATACATCAAAACTCCAGAACCAGAACCTCCGTTCTTCCCTTTTCCTAACCATCAAATGCGATCGCCACCGTTCAGAACATATCACAATGTGTTTTAAACATACTGTAAAAGTTTCAGCTAAATCGAACGGTTAAATTTCTAAAAAACACCTTCACCATCAAACTGCACAGATTCCAAGCGAGAAACCACCATCTTTTGTTCTTCGTTGTTTTTTCTGCTTTCAATGAAATCCAAAACAGATCTCCACCGTTCAAAATCGATTTCACTCTCTTTTAAACATTCTGACCAAATTTCGTAGCGATCCAATGGTTCAACGATCTCAGTCGCTTCTGTAAGTTGACTGCTTTTCCGACTTATGCAAATCCGAGAAATTCCTTCCACTCTCCTTCTTTCCGGTATTCTTCTTAGTGACTCAAGTAGGAAAAAAACTGAATAATCTTCTGGACTTTTTGACCTAGGGTTGTCCATTTTCAAGTAAGATCTGTTACCCAAAAGTACGTCCCATGTTCGAGCAACCGTTCTTCAACGAGGAACACGCGTGAAGCAAGGAATTTTCGACCATCTAGGAGTCTCCATCGTTTTCATACCAAGGATTGTAAGTGGGTTTATATATGCTTTAAAAGAATATATATTTACTTTTAAACTTTGATCGTACACCATTTGATTCATGTCTTGCTATGTATAAAATCCATTGATTCCATTTGATTCCTTCGTATGTTTTACGATCTTGTAATTGGTCTTACATATGTTTTAAAACGTTATGAATTGTGTTAAAAATCAGGTCGTACACTATTTCGTTCATATTTGTTATGTATAGATTTGTTCTATTTGGATTGTTCGTGCTTTGTACAAAAGTTATTCAGTTTCGAAATCCATTGTACATCATGTGTCGAGTTCTTTGATTTGTATATGTCCAACAAGTCTTTCATTCGTTTATTATGATTTGAACCTTCGAAATGGCACTGTTATAAATTGACTTTGAAGTAGAGAAAATAAAATATGGTATGACCCTATAGTATGGTGGGTATAAAATCATACCTATGGCCCTGTACGATGGGTATAAAAACGTACCTATGGCCCTATAGTACAGTGGATATAAAACGGTACTTATAGCACTGTAGTACGGTGGGTATAAAACCGTACATATGGCCTTATACGATGGGTATAAAATCGTACCAATGGACCCCTTTGGTGGGTATAAAACTGAACCCTCGCCCCTTAGAGGAATAACATATAGGGGACATAAAATGAACCGTGAATAATGAAATGAAGTTTCAGTGCCATCTATATGTTTTTTTTTCTGTTTCTGATATGATTTAATGTTTTGTTTTGAATTCTGTTGATATCATGTTTTGACTCATGTCGTGACATGTCTTGTGACAAGTCACAACCAAAATCGTATTTATATGTTTTTTGATATCATCTACAGCAATATGACTTACAATATTATATATTCATGTTCTTGTTTTGTTTCTGACATTTTCCCATGCTCCGTTCAAACATTGTCAATGTCATGTCTTCACTCGTGTTGTGACATGTCCTGAGACATGTTACGTCCAGAATTATTTTTCTATATATGTATTCTGTATTTTGGTGTACGAACGTCCCCCAATTGTTGAGTGTTTCCCAAACACTCATCCTTTTTTTCCTCCCTAGATAGAGATGAGGAACAAGTCGACGTGGACAAACAAGACATGTTTTGGAATGCTTATGAAGATAGTTTTTTTTAAGCTTTTATAATTATTATTCTTATTTTTTTTAGTTGTAAGACGCTTCCGCAAGTTTAACCCATATTTTTGAATTTTGAGTTATACAGAAGATTTATTTTGAAGCTTATTTATGAAATAGACTGGTTTTAGTTAAATTTTGTACCACGAAGCTTGTTGTTTTTAAGTTAAATTGTTAAACAACGCCGATATCAACTAGGTCCGGTCTCAGGGCATGAAAGAAATGGTATCAGAGAAAAATCAGGTTCATGATCTTGATGAGAAATTAAGATCTATAATGAGAATAAACCACTTGGGAACTTGTGTTTATGCCAAAATTTAATATTGATATTTTGATTTTAAGTTAGATTGATTTTGTAATTAGTATTTAAGAGCCTAGACAGATATTGGAAATTTATAGCTTAGTCTTAGAAATGATGTCAGTGAGTATATTAATTAACCTATGATTTTTAAGTATGAACATCAATGTGGTTTTAGTTAGTTGATATAGTGACTCGATGACCTTACAAATTAATGGAGCATTAGTTGAATGACAACTAGGAGACTTTAAGAGACAAATCAAGTTTCGAGGATGAAACTTCCAGTAAGGAGGAAGGGATGTGAGAACTCGGAACTTGGCTCCAAGTTCTTCAAATTTAGGAAACAAGTATCTCAACTTGGTATCTGCATCCTTTCCTTTTTACTAGAGGAAATAATGGCTGAAACTTTGGACACAAATCAACACATATTCAGTGTAGATTCTCCTCCATTAATCCATGAAATCAAGACATATTTAGTCCCATAATAGGCTGCAAAACTGCCCCCTTTTCAGCCTCTTATTGTACATTCAAAAATCTTCATAGATATCTCACATCAAACACACCAAAACTCCAGAACCAGAACCTTAGTTTGTCCCTTTTTCTAACCATCAAATTCCATCTTCACCGTTCAAAACGTATCACAATATGTTTTAAACATACTGTGAAAGTTTCTGCCAAATCCAACAGTTAGATTTCTTTAAAACACCTTCACCATCAAACTACACAGATTTCATGCGAGAAACCAACAGCTTGTGTTCTTCGTTGTTTTTCTGCTTTTAATTGACATCCAAACCAGATCTACACCATTCCAAATCTATTTCACTCTCTCCTAAACGTTCTAACCAAATTTTGTAGCGATCTAACGGTTCAAACGATCTTTGTCGCTTCTTCAAGGTGACTATTTTATGACTTATGCGAATCCGAGATATTCCTTCCATTCTCATTTTTATCGGTATTCTTCTTAGTGACTCAAGTAGGAAAAACACTGAATAATCTTCTGGACATTTTGACCTAGGTTTGTCCATTTTCAAGCAAGATTTGTTACCCAAAAGTATGTCCCATGTTCAAGCAACTATTCTTCAACGAGGAACACACGTGAAGCAAAAAAATTTCGACCATCTAGGAGTCTCCATCGTTTTCATACCAAGAATTGTAAGTGGGCTTATATATGCTTTAAAATATTATATATTTGCCTTAAAACTTTGATCGTACACCATTTGATTCATGCTTTGCTATGTATAAAATTCATTGATTCCATTTGATTCTTTCGTATGTTTTACGAACTTGTAAGTGGGCTTACATATGTTTTAAAAAGTTATGTATTGTGTTAAAAATTTGGTCATACACTATTTCGTTCATATTTGTTGTGTATAGATTCGTTCTATTTGGATTGTTCGTGCTTTGTACAAAAGTTATTCAGTTTCAAAATCCATTGTACTTCATGTCTCGAGTCCTTTGATTTGTATATGTCCAACAAGTTTTTCATTCATTTATTAGGATTTGAACCTTCGAAACGACACTGTTATGAATTGACATTGAAGTGGAGAAAATAGGATATGTTATGACCCTGTAGTATGGTGGGTATAAAACCATACCTATGGCCCTGTACGATGGGTATAAAACCGTACCTATGGCTCTGTACGATGGGTATAAAATCATACCAATGGTCCCGTTCGGTGGGTATAAAATCGAACCCTCGCCCCTTAGAGGAGTAATATATATGGTACATAAAACGAACCATGAATAATGAAATGAAGTTTCAGTGTCATCTATTTGTTTTTGTTTTATTTCTGAGACGATTTAATGCTTCGTTTTGAATTCTGTTGATATCATGTTTTGACTCATGTCGTGACACGTCTTGTGACTAGTCACATCCAAAATCGTATTTATATGTCTTTTTATATCATCTACAACAATATGAATTACAGTATTATATATTCATGTTCTTGTTTTGTTTCTGACATTTTCCCATGCTCCGTTCAAACATTGTTTATGTCCTATCTTGACTCGTGTTGTGACATGTCCTGAGACATGTTACGTCCAGAATTATTTTTCTATATATGTATTCTTTATTTGGGAGTACGAACATCCCCCACTTGCTGAGTGTTTCCCAAAACACTCATCCCTTGTTTTTCCTCCCCAGATAAAAATGAGGAACAAGTCGACGAGGACGAACAAGACATGTTTTGGAATGCTTATGAAGATAGTTTTTTAAGCTTTTATAATTATTATTCTTATTTTTTAAAGATGTAAGACGCTTCCGCAAGTTTATCCCATATTTGGGAATTTTGAGTTGTATAGAAGATTTCTTTTGAAGTTTATTTATGAAATAGACTAGTTTTAGTTAAATTCTGTACCACGAAGCTTGTTGTTTTAAAGTTAAATTTTTAAACAACGCCGATGTCAACTAGGCCAGGTCTCAGGGCGTGAAAGAAATGGTATCAGAGATAAAACAGGTTCATGATCTTGATGAGAAATTAAGATCTAGAATGAGAATGAACCACTTGGGAACTTGTGTTTATGTCAAAATTTAATATTGATATTTTGACTTTAAGTTAGATTGATTTTGTAATTAGTATTTAAGAACCTAGACTGATATTGGGAATTTATATCTTAGTCTTAGAAATGATGTCAGTCAGTATAGTAACCTATGATTTTTGGGTATGAACATCAATGTGGTTTTAGTTAGTTGATATAGTGACTCGATGACCTTACAAATTAATGGAGCATTAGTTGAATGACAACTAGGAGAATTTAAGAGACAAATTAAAATTCGAGGATGAAACTTCCAGTAAGGAGGTAGGGATGTGAGAACTCGAAACTTGACCTCAAAGTTCTTCAAATGTAGGAAACAAGTCTCTCAACTTGGTATCTGCATCCTTTCCTTTTACTAGAGGAAATAATGGCTGAAACTTTGGACACAAATCAACACATATTCAGTGTAGATTCTCCTCCATTAATCCATGAGATCAAGACATATTTCAGTCCCATAATAGGCTGCAAAACTGCCCCCCTTCAGCCTCTTATTGTACATTCAAAAATCTGCACAAATATCTCACATCAAACACACCAAAACTCCAGAACTAGAACCTCCGTTCGTCCCTTTTTCAAACTATCAAATTTGATCTCCATCGTTCAGAACGTATCACAATGTGTTTTAAACATATTGTGAATGTTTTTGCCAAATCCAACGGTAATATTTCTTTAAAACACCTTCACCATCAGACTACCCAGATTCCATGCGAGAAATCAACAACTTGTGTTCTTCGTTGTTTTTCTGATTTTAATTGACATTCAAACTAGATCTCCACCATTCCTAATCAATTTCACTCTCTCCTAAACGTTCTGACCAAATTTCGTAGCAATCCAACAGTTCAAACGATCTTTGTCGCTTCTGCAATGTGACTATTTTCTGACTTATGAAAATCTGAGAAATTCCTTCCATTCTCCTTTTTTATGGTATTCTTCTTAGTGACTAAAGTAGGAAAAACACTGAATAATCTTCTGGACTTTTTGACCTAGGGTTATCCATTTTCAAGAAAGATTTTTACCCAAAAGTATGTCCCATGTTCAAGCTACCGTTCTTCAACGAAGAACACACGTGAAGCAAGAAATTTTCGGCCATGTAGGAGTCTCCATCGTTTTCATACCAAGAATTTTAAGTGGTCTTATTCCTTTGATTTGTATATGTCCAACAAGTATTTCATTCATTTATTATGATTTGAACCTTCGAAATGACACTGTTATGAATTGACTTTGAAGTGGAGAAAATAGGATATGTTATGGCTCTGTAGTATGGTGGGTATAAAACCATACTTATGGCTCTGTACGATGGGTATAAAACTGTACATATGGCCCTGTAGTACGGTGGGTATAAAATCGTACCAATGGCCCCGTTCGGTGGGTATAAAATAGAACCCTCGCCCATTAGAGAAGTAATATATAGGGGACATAAAATGAACCATGACTAATGAAATCAAGTTTCAGTTTTATATATATGTTTTTGTTCTGTTTTTGAGACAATTTAATGCTTCCTTTTGAATTATGTTGATATCATGTTTTGACTCATGTCGTGACACGTCTTGTGACATGTCACATCCAAAATCGTATTTATATGTCTTTTGATATCATGTACAACAAGATGACTTATAGTATTATATATTTATGTTCTTGTTTTGTTTCTGACATTTTCCCATGATCCGTCCAAACTCTGTCTATGTCCTATCATGACTCTTGTTGTGACATGTCCAGAATTATTTTTTTATATATGTATTGTGTATTTGGGTGTATAAACGTCCCCCACTTGCTGAGTGTTTCTCAAAACACTTATCCCTTACTTTCCTCCCTATATAAAAATGAAGAACAAGTCGACGAGAACGAACAAGACATGTTTTGGAATGATTATGAAGATAGTGTTTTTTAGCTTTCATAATTATTATTCTTATTTTTTTAAGTTGTAAGACGCTTCTGCAAATTTATCCCATATTTGGAAATTTTGAGTCGTACAAAATATTTATTTTGAATTTTATTTATGAAATAGACTGGTTTTAGTTAAATTCTATACTACGAGGCTTGTTGTTTCAAAGTTAAATTGTTAAACAACGACGATGTCAACTAGGTCCGGTCCCGAGGCATGCCAGAAATGGTATCAGAGCAAAACCAGGTTCATGATCTTGATGGAAAATTAAGATCTAGAATGAGAATCAACCACTTGGGAACATGTGTTTATGACAAAATTTAATATTGATATTTTGACTTTAAGTTAAATTGATTTTGTGATTAGTATTTAAGAACCTAGACTGATATTGGGAATTTATAGCTTAGTCTTAAAAAGGATGCCAAGGAGTATATTAACCTATTATTTTTGGGTATGAACAACAATGTGGTTTTAGTTAGTTGATATAGTGAATCGATGACCTTACAAATTAATGGAGCAATAGTTGAATGACAACTAGGAGACTTTAAAAAACAAATCAAGTTTCGAGGCTGAAACTTGCAGTAAGGAAGGAGGGATGTGAGAACTTGAAACTTGGCCTCCAAGTTCTTCAAATTTAGGAAACAAGTCTCTCAACTTGGTATATACATCCTTTCCTATTTACTATATGAACTAATGGCTAAAATTTGGACACAAATAAACACATATTCAGTGTAGATTCTCCTCCCTTAATCCATGATATCAAGACATATTTCAGTCCCATAATAGGCTGCAAAACCTCCCTCCTTCAGACTTTTATTGTACATTAAAAAATCTGTACAGAAATCTCACAACAAACACACCAAAACTCCAGAATCAGAACCTCCGTTTGTCCCTTTTTTTAAAAATCAAATTCAATCTCCATCGTTCAGAACGTATCACAGTGTGTTTTAAACATACTGTGAAAGTTTCAGCCAAATCCAACGGTTAGATTTCTCGAAAACACCTTCACCATCATACTACACAGATTCTATGCGAGAAACCAGCAGCTTAGGTTCTTAGTTGTTTTTCTGCTTTAAATGAAAACCAAACCAAATCTCCGTTCAAAATGGACTTCATCTCTCCTGAATTTTCTGACCAAATTTCCTAGCGATCCAACGGTTCAAACGATCTCTGTCTCTTCTGCAAGGTGACTAATTTTTTGACTTATGCAAATCCGAGAAATTCCTTCCACTCTCCTTCTTTCCGGTATTCTTCTTAGTGACTCAAGTAGGAAAAACACTGAATAAAATTCTGGACTTTTTGACCTAGGGTTGTCCATTTTCAAGCAAGATTTGTTACCCAAAAGTACGTCCCATGTTCAAGCTACCGTTCTTCAACGAGGAATAGTTGCGAAGCAAGGAATTTTCGACCATGTAGGAGTCTCCATCATTTTCATACCAAGAATTGTAATTGGGCTTATATATGCTTTAAAATATTATGTATTTTCTTTAAAACTTTGATCGTACACCATTTGATTCATGCTTTGCTATGTATAAAATTCATTGATTCCATTTGATTCCTTCTTATGTTTTACGATCTTGTAAGTGGGATTACATATTCTTTAAAACGTTATGTATTGTGTTAAAAATCTGCTCGTACACTATTTCGTTCATAGTTGTTATGTATAGCTTTGTTCTATTTGGATTGTTCGTGCTTTGTATAAAAGTTATTCAGTTTCAAAATCCCTTGTATATCATGTGTTGAGTCCTTTGATTTGTATATGTCCAACAAGTATTTCATTCGTTTATTATGATTTGAACATTCGAAACGACACTGTTATGAATCGACTTTGAAGTGGAAAAAATATGATATGCTATTGCCCAGTAGTATTGTGGGTATAAAACCATACCTATGGCTTTGTACAATGGGTGTAAAATCGTACCTACGACCCTATAGTACGGTGGGTATAAAACCGTACCTATGACCCTTTACGATGGGTATAAAATCGTACCAATGACCCCCTTCGGTGGGTATAAAACCGAACCCTAGACCCTTAGAGGAGTAATATATAAAGGACATAAAATGAACCATGAAGTTTCAGTGCCATCTATATGTTTTTGTTCTGTTTCTGAGATGATTTAATGCTTTGTTTTGAATTCTGTTGATATCATATTTTGACTCATGTTGTGACACGTCTTGTGACATGTCAAATCCAAAATTGTATTTATATGTCTTTTGATATCATGTACAACAAGATGACTTACAATATTATATATTTATGTTCTTGTTTTCTTTCTAACATTTTCCCATTCTCTTTTCAAACATTGTCTATGTCTTGTATTGACTCGTGTTGTGACATGTTCTGAGACATGTTACGTCCAGAATTATATTTCTATATATGTATTTTGTATTTGGGTGTATGAACATCCTCCACCTGCTAAGTGTTTCCCAAAACACTCATCCCTTACTTTCCTCCCTAGATAAAAATGAAGAACAAGTCGACGAGGACGAACAAGACATGTTTTGGAATGCTTATGAAGATAGTTTTTTTAAGCTTTTATAATTATTTTTCTTATTTTTTTAAGTTTTAAGATGCTTTATCCTATATTTGGGAATTTTGAATTTTACATAATATTTATTTTAAATTTTATTTATGAAATAGACTGGTTTTAGTTAAATTCTGTACTACAAGGATTGTTGTTTTAAAGTTAAATTTTTAAACAATGCCGATGTCTACTAGGCCTGGTCCTAGGGCGTGACACTCCCAACTTCCAGTTACAATCGATGGAATCCTTCTTTTGTTTTTTGCAGCTTCTTGATTATGGTGTAGCTAACAATTGAGAGACACTTATTAGCAATTCTCCACCTTGTATTCAAAGGTTGACTGCCTTCCTCTAACTTGGGAACTAAGATCTTTCTCCTATTCTAACCAAGCTTTGGCAGTGCCTAAACTTTGCTAGAGATAGTACCTTGGTTAGCATGTCCACTGAATTTTCATTCGTGGATATTTTCTCTACAGCAACCTGCCCCTTAGCCAAGACATCTCTTACAAAATGTAACTTGATGTCAATATTTTTACTTCTCTCGTGATAAGATTCATGTTTGGTGAGGTTAATTGCGTTTTGGTTATCACAGTGCACCTTTAACTATTCTTGATTGATTCCAAGTTCAGCCATAATTCACTTTAGGAAAATAGACCCTTTAATGGCCTCAGTCAGTGCAATGTGCTCAGCTTTGGTAGTGGATAAATCCACAATAAATTGAAGTGTAGCCTTCCAACTTACTGTTGTACCAAAGAGTATGAAAATATACCCTGTTAAAGACTTTCTTGCATCCAAGTCTCCTGCGTAATCAGAGTCCAAAAATCTTTCCGATGGTTTATTCATGTTATCTTGTCTTCTGAACACTAAGGTTGTGCTGTCAATTCCCTTTAAGTACCTGATAGTCCATTTCAAAGCATCCCAGTGCATTATCCCATGATTTTCCATGAACCTCGATATGACACTTATGACATAATCCATGTCCGACCGACTGCACAACATGCCATACTTTGTACTTCCAACTCCACTAGCATAGGGGACACTTTCCATGCCTTGTATCTCTGCCTCATCTTTAGGTGATTGTTCAGCTGATAGTTTAAAATGCTGCCCTATAGGTGTGTTCACCGTTTTAGACTTATGCATCCGGAATCTTACTAACACCTTTCTGATATAGGAGCTCTACCTCATCTTTATGAACAATGCTTCACAACTGTTGAATATTTCATGAAATTTTATCCCTTCCACCTGAGTGAAACCCTTTGCAACTAATCTCACTTTGTACTTCACCTTAGTATCCCATAGTTGATATCCTTCAATTTGAATATCCATTTGCATCCAACTACCCTTTGATTTTTTGGCTTGCTTACTATCTTCCATGTTTGGTTCTTCACCAAAGAGTTATATTCTTCATTCATTTCTTCGAGCCAAATTTTGTTTTGCTTACAATTCATATCTTTCTTGTAGTTTGTAGGTTCTAGGGAGTCTGTTTGAGTAGTTATGTTTATATCAAAGGAAGCTAAACCATCTTGGATATATCGTTTAGGCAGTCTTGTTTCACTCCTTTAATTTGTCTGTCCCTTCCAAGCATATATGAGTTGGTATATATCATCATAGTTCTTTCCTTGATTTAGGTTGGATCCTTCTGAATCTTGTTCACTTTTATCATCTTCAGAAATTTCAGTATCCATTCCATGCTCCACCTCAACCTGTGATTCACAGTTTATTTCTTCCCTTGGTGCAGAGATTTTTTCATTTAATTTGTACCTCATCTTGGTTTCATCGAATCCGATGTCTCTTGTAACAAAACACTATGGTCCTGAGGGTTTTAAGTTCCATACTTTATAGCCCTTCGTTCCATCAGGATAACCAATGAAGATGCACCTTAATGCTTTTGGGTCAAGCTTGCCTAGTTTGACATGAGCATGCGCCAAACAACCAAACACCCTTAGTTGTTTGTATTCTGCAGGGATACCTCTCCATTTCTCTATGGGAGTCTTAAAATTTAGAGCCTGGATGGGTACTGATTGATTAGATGACGGGTAGCTGATAAGGCTTTGATAAGTGTAATTTATACACATAATTTATATATGATTTTAATTGTTAAATGTTTGTTTCGAGCAGATTTATGCCTGTGTATTGTTGTTTTGTGGTTGCAGAGAATTATTGAATTTATGTGTGAAAGAGAAGAAAATAAGAATTTAAAAGGGAAATTAGTAGAAGAAAATAAAAAGGAGGAAAAAAGGAGAAAAACGTACAGGGAAGAAAAGATTGAGAATAGTATGGGCTTTGTTAATGGGCCAATGTTGTCAGCGCTTCACTAAGCGCTAAAGAGAGGGAATTAAGAGCTATCGCGCTGCTGCTATTTTTTTGAAGATTGGAATCGGCGAAATCAAAGCGCGCCCGCGCCTGTTTATTGAGCGCCCGCCCCTATCGCTGCCATCTCAGATTTTTATTATTTCAGGAAATTTTTATGGGCTTTATTCTTGGGCTTTTCTTACACGATATATATAAGGGATTTTCTGATCAGAATTAGGGAGAGGGAGCCGCCACACACACATATCGTACACATTAGAGAAGAGATTTTGGAGCTTGATCGTGATATTTTCTGAAGGAGAATTTTGTGCTTTACTCGAAGAGCGAAGACGGAGATCGATAGTCCGGACACGGCGTCGACGACGGATTTGATTCTTATCTTTTATTTATTTAATTTTGAATTTATGTCTCGATTTATGAATTATTGTTTTATTCATAATTTCGTTATGAAATAATTTTTTAGAGTCTAGAGGTCGGATGGAACCTGGTGTAGATACTTTCATGAATTTTTGATTTTATTGAATTGAGTTTCTTCTAGATTAATTGTTTTTTCTAGAATTGATTGTCTTTTCAATTATCTGATCAATAATTGAATTGTAATATTTATTTGAATTCTGGCACTCGGGAGAGGATATTTTGAATAGGACCATTGGAAAATACACTGTTAATTATTTATACAGCTCGGGAGAGTGTATAATTTTAACAGATCTTTTAAAGAGAACATTTTTTTGTGATAGATCACTGCGATAAATTCTTAATAGTGATATTAGAATTGAATTGTAGTTGATAAAAATTATTTGTTGCTCGGGAGAGGGAAATAATAAACTTATGTGTTCTTGGCTATTAATTGATTGGAATTCATGAAACTAAATTAATTAGGATTGACTGTTGTTGAAACCAGGTGAAATCTATACCTCTAGACCATTATTCTCTGATTGATTTTTATCTGAAAGTTGTGTGCGTGCTTATCAAAACTTTATTGCTATTTTATTTTTATTGTGAATTTCTCTTTATTTGATTTTCTAGATAAAGTTTAGACTATTTTAATTACAAGTACTGAATATTTTCATTTTACTCCCTGTGGGATCGATATCTGATTTTATCACTATATTAAAACTTGACACTCGTACGCTTGCGAGCAATTTTCACAACAAGTTTTTGGCGCCGTTGCCGGGGAGTAAATTTTGATTATTTTTAGTCTTGTTACCAATTAGTCTAGATTTTAATTTAGAGTTTATTTTATTTTATTTTTAAGTTACTAATTAATTTCTTCTAATTTTTAATTGCAGTATATGCGACGATCTCAAAGTGCGAATTCTCTACTTTTTGATCCGGAGATCGAACGAACTACACGTGCTTTAAGAAGAGCTAGAAGAGAAGAAATTGAAAGAATGGCTGAACAAGAAGCACAACAATCTCCCCTGGTGCCAATTAGAGATTACTTCAGGCCAGTAATCCAGGCTCACTACTCTTGAATAGCTCGTGGAACTATCAACGCACACAATTTTGAACTGAAGCCAGCCTTGATCAATATGGTTCAACAGAACCAATTTAATGGGAGCGCCACTGCTGATCCTCACATACACCTACGCACTTTCTTGGAGATAACCGATACGGTAAAAATTAATGGTGTATCTGAGGATATTATTCGTTTATGCTTGTTTCCTTGTTCTCTCAGGGATCAAGCAAGAAGTTGGTTGCAATCACTGCCGTTTGGAAGCATCACTACTTGGGAGGGGATGACAGAAAAATTTCTTGCTAAATATTTTCCACCTGCCAAGTCCACCGAGTTGAAGATAGAGATCAGCACCTTCCGGCAGATGGACACTGAACAACTATACGAGGCGTGGGAAAGGTACAAATAATTACTTAGACGTTGTCCTAACCACAATTTTGCAGATTGGGAATAGATCGAGTGGTTTTACAATGGACTGAATGCGCCTACGAGGATGAATGTGGATTCTGCGGCTGGAGGTACTATATTTGCAAAGGACCATGTACATGCCTATGATATGCTGGAACAGATGACGATCAACAGTTTTCAATGGCCATCTGATCGTATGGGAGTAAAGAAGCCAGCTGGAGTGTATGCAGTGGATCCTCTCATATCCATCACTGCTCAATTATCTGCACTGACTACACAGGTAGCTGCATTGAATAAAGTAAGTGTTACAGAACCAGCAGGTGTTCCGGGTGCAGTGGATGAATCACACTATCATGAACAAGCCCAGTACATAAATCAGAGAGGTTATGGAGGCTATCGAGGTAACCCTGTCCCAAATACTTATCATCCTAGCTTGCGTAATCATGAAAATTTTTCGTATGCTAACAATAGAAATGTGTTGAATCCTCCGGGGTTCAATGGAAACAAGGATGAGGGTAAGCAGTCTTTGGAGGATGTTGTTAGTACCATTGTGCAGGAATCAGGTAAGAGGATGGCGAGAACTGAGTCTCGCCTTGACAGCTTAGAGACGCACATGGCCAACATGGGTGTTGTACTTCAATCTATGGAGACTAGCATTGGGCAGTTGGCGAACACACTAAAGGATAATAACAGAGGCCAGTTTCCAAGCAATACTGAGGTAAATCCCAAGGAGCAGTGCAATGCCATAGAGTTGAGAAGTGGAAAAGAAGTTGGAGTCCAAGAACCTACTGTTGAAGAGAATAAATTTGAGGAAAAAGTCGAAGAGAAGGATCTTAAAACTGAGCAGAAACCGATGTATAAGCCTCCACTCCCCTACCCGCAGAGGTCCAAGAAGAAAGTTTTGGACGAGCAGTTCCCCAAATTCTTGGAGATTTTCAAGAAAATTCACATCAACATCCCCTTTGCTGATGCTTTGGAACAAATGCCGAACTACGCAAAATTCATCAAGGAGATGATGTCCAAGAAAAGAAGACTGCTAGAGAACGAGGTGGTGAATCTAAATGAAGAGTGCAGTGCGGTGCTACAAAAGAAAATGCCACAAAAGCTTAAGGATCCAGAGAGTTTTACTATTCCTTGTTCTATTGGTGGTTTTCATTTTAATAATGCACTTTGTGATTTAGGGGCCAGTATTAATTTAATATCATTATCTATTTACAGGGCCTTGGAGTTAGGAGACATGAAATCGACTAAGATTTCATTGCAATTGGCGGATCAGAGCATTAAATATCCACTAGGAATTGTTGAAGATGTTCTAGTCAAGGTGGATAAATTCATCTTCCCAGCGGATTTTGTGGTATTGGATATTGAAGCGGATCATGGTGCTCCGCTGATTTTTGGACGCCCGTTTTTGGCTACTGCTGATGCCAAAATACATGTCAAGAAGGGTGAATTGTCGATGGGTGTGGAAGACGAAAGAGTAATTTTTAACATATTCATGAAGACACCTAGGCCACCCATTGAAGAATTGTACTTGATTGAGCCAGTTGTGAAGCCGGTGGGATGTCCAAGAGCTAAGTTTGCTGTTGAATCGTCAAAGAGTAAAGCGCCAAGTTCATCAACAAAGAAAACCACGAAGAACAGGAAAGCAAAATTTAAAAGGCGGTTCTTGAATTTATTTGGCGCGTGAAAGAGAAAGGGAAGACCTAACAACGGTGAAAGTCGGGCTGAGGACTTTAAACCAAGCGCTACTTGGGAGGCAACCCAAGCATTTTCTTTTATTTTATTTTATTTTCTTTTATTTTTAGTTTATTTAATTTTTTTTATTTAATTGTTTTAAGTTTTTTTTATTTTAAATATTTGAGCTTAATTTTTCTTAATTTTCAATTTTTTTTTAGGCTCCAAAAATCTTAAATTTGAGCAAGCGGCGCGCCCGCCCCATTTATCGAAGCGCCCGCGCTTCCTCTGCACCACACTAATGCAAGAACTAGCGCTAACGCGCTGCTCAACCACGCTACCATCAGCGCTAACGCGCGTACCACCTCCACCAACTGCGCTCCATTAGCGCTATCGTGCTATCACCATTAGCGCATGAACCATGCGCTATCGCGCCTCATTATCTGCGCAACACTCTCCTCAATAGTTCTCCTCAACAACGCAACACATCTCCCATCTTTGATACCTCAAGCGCAAAGGCGCTACCCCATCATGCGCTCCCAAAGCCCATCTGCACTACCTACATAGTATTTGCGCTTCACCAGCAGCTTCTCCTCAGCCCCACCACCTTGCGCTAACCAGCTCTCCTACATCACTGAAATCAGCGCAATCGCGCATACTCCACCTTGTTTGCGCCTCTCAGAGTGAAAAAGCGCTCATTCTTCCTCCTTAGCGCACAAAGCCATGATCTAACAATCTCCATAGCAACACCATCGCATGCGCTATTTTTCTTCGAAGTTGCAGCCTTCATGCTTGATTGATCTTACCAACAGCGCTCCATGATTGCACCTTTCCAACCTCCTCTGCGCTGCTCCTCCTTGCGCCAACCACTCACCATATGCGCTACCTCACGAGCAAACGCGCAGCCTCCTTCTTGCTCATCAGCGCTCCTTGTCTGCGCAATATCTAGAGCAATCGCGCCTCACATCTTGCGCGAACCTACCTCATCTGCACAGGTCCAAGCTCAATCGTGCAATCCAGCCACTTCCCTTCCCAAGCACCAACAATCCTGACCAGCTGCAGATCCCATGTGCAAACCAGCTCTTCCATTTGCGCAAAGATAAGAGCTATCATGCATCCATCCAGCTCGGCATCCATGCAATCATGCATCGAGCTCCTAGACATTTTCCATTAACGCACAACCTTCCCCATTATCACTTCTACATGCGCGAACAATATTTTTAAAAAATAAAGCTGTCCAACACCATGCGAGATTGAGCATCTGCAACTCGCCGTGCCTCACACTCTTCTTTATTTTCCCATTCATTAAGCGAGTTATATTGTTTTGTTTGCTTCGGGATTCAATTTTATGTATTATCTTATCATGTGCATGTACTCTTTTTAGGTTAAATTGGATGCTAAGTGATGCTTCTCCTCCTCTCTAATGGTCTTGCGTTTGCGAAATATTTTTAATGCAAATTTTGATAACACCGGGTACTGATGCTCGGTGTCGAAGGTACGCGTCCCGTGTCCCGTATTCATTTTTATTGATTTTTAATCATTAGGGACAATGATTATATTAAGTTTGGGGGGGGGGGTGAATCAGTGTTGGTTGATAGTTGTTTAATTGAGTTTTATTGTGCTTCATAGAAAAAAAATATTTTGTTGAGTTGAGTTGAGTTTAAAAGAAGTCGAGAAAGAAATGGATGCATGGCTGATGATAAAAAAAAAAAATTTTGTGCTATAACTAAAATCCATGATTGTCTACCTTGACAAATATTTTTGAAAAAAATGGAACCAAGTGAATGAATAATTTCTTATATACTCTGTGATTAATACTTGAATCTGATTTTTGAGACATACAAACATAGATATGATTGAGGCATTGTTTAATTTTTGGGCCTGAATTTCATTGAAAAATTTTATCCTTAGTTGCCTATTTGAGCCTACACGTATATGAGTACATTGAGGTACGAAAAAATCTAAAATTTGTTGTGAAAATCATCGTTATGATTATCTTTTCTGCACTGATTGAAATTTGTATGATTTCATTGTAGATTGAGACTTGTCTAGAACTAGTTTGGACACTCTTCGAGGCGAAATACGGGCAGAAAACTGTGATTAGGAATGATTTAGGCAATTTTTCTGAATTCGTTTGAGCCTTTCAAGCTACCTATTTATATATTTTATCCCTAGTACCTTGTTTGAGCTTTATTGAAAACCGAATGGTATGCGTGTAAACGTGTGATTAAACCCCCATTCATCATTATTTCAAGATCCTAAATTGACTACCTGAATAGCCTAAACACTATTTCCTACCTTTAAGGGAGTAATTTGAATGATAAAATTTTTTATGCTCCTAGTTTTTATTTGTGAAAATGGAATGGTGTGGTGGATGAATTGAAATGAAGAAGGTAGTTGTGAAAAGAAAAAAAATGTGGTTGAAAAAGTTGTGAAAAATTTGTTGATATAAAAAGAGGGATAGAAGAAGAGTTGAAAAATGGAATAGATTGAAGATTTGAAGATTTGTGAATGAAAGGAGTTGAAATTAAAGCATAAATATAAATTACTTCTTATTTTGAATTCTTATCCTTCGTTTGTAGCCATAAGCCAGGATTACATTATAAGCTGATTAAGTCCTATTGACCGAGTCTCAGTTGCCCAATATACTAGTGGAGAAGAGTTGCGAGAATTTAGCCTATGGACTGTTGATTGATGCTTTTAATGATTATGAATTTTGATCTAAACAAGCACACACTATTATTCTTTGCATTTACCTATTTGTGAGTGTTTTTTATTTATATTCTAATAATTTGATCCTATGCTACCTTGAAAAGTCCTCATGATCTATGAATGTTTGAATTGAATTTGGATAAGGGTGTTTTGAACGTGAGTTGCGGAGATTGCGAGTTTATGCGGTTATTTTGGTTATGATCGAAAACTTTCAAGTGTTAGTGGGTATGATAAGATTGAATTTGAAAATTCTTTGAAATCATTGCTGAGACCATTGCTCCATAATATTTCTTGGCTATTCTTATGGGTTTGATAGAATGAGTTTTTTTAGAATTTAGTGGTTTTTATTTGTTTTACTCGGGACTAGAAAAAGTCTAAGTTTGGAGGTATTTGATAAGTGTAATTTATACACTTAATTTATATATGATTTTAATTGTTAAATGTTTGTTTCGAGCAGATTTATGCCTGTGTATTGTTGTTTTTGTGGTTGCAGAAAATTATTGAATTTATGTGTGAAAGAGAAGAAAATAAGAATTTAAAAGGGAAATTAGTAGAAGAAAATAAAAAGGAGGAGAAAAGGAGAAAAACGTACCGGGAAGAAAAGATTGAGAATAGTATGGGCTTTGTTAATGGGCCAATGTTGTCAGCGCTTCACTAAGCGCTAAAGAGAGGGAATTAAGAGCTATCGCGATGCTGCTATTTTTTTGAAGATTGGAATCGGAGAAATCAAAGCGAGCCCGCGCCTGTTTATTGAGCGCCCGCTCCTATCGCTGCCATCTCAGATTTTTATTATTTCAGGAAATTTTTATGGGCTTTATTCTTGGGCTTTTCTTACGCGATATATATAAGGGATTTTCTGATCAGAATTAGGGAGAGGGAGCCGCCACACACACATATCGTACACATCATAGAAGAGATTTTGGAGCTTGACCGTGATATTTTCTGAAGGAGAATTTTGTGCTTTACTCGAAGAATGAAGACGGAGATCGATAGTCCGGACACAGCGTCGACGACGGATTTGATTCTTATCTTTTATTTATTTAATTTTGAATTTATGTCTTGATTTATGAATTATTGTTTTATTCAGAATTTCGTTATGAACTAATTTTTTAGAGTGTAGAGGTCGGATGGAACCTGGTGTAGACACTTTCATGAATTTTTGATTTTATTGAATTGAGTTTCTTCTAGATTAATTGTTTTTTTCTAGAATTGATTGTCTTTTCAATTATCTGATCAATAACTGAATTGTAATATTTATTTGAATTCTGGCACTCGGGAGAGGAGATTTTGAATAGGACCATTGGAAAATACACTGTTAATTATTTATACAGCTCGGGAGAGTGTATAATTTTAACAGAGATTTTAAAGAGAACATTGTTTTGTGATAGATCACTGCGATAAATTCTTAATAGGGATATTGGAATTGAATTGTAGTTGATAAAAATTATTTGTTGCTCGGGAGAGGAAAATAATAAACTTATGTGTTCTTGGCTATTAATTGATTGGAATTCATGAAACTAAATTAATTAGGATTGATTGTTGTTGAAACCAGGTGAAATCTATACCTCTAGACCATTATTCTCTGATTGATTTTTATCTGAAAGTTGTGTGCGTGCTTATCAAAACTTCATTGCTATTTTATTTTTATTGCGAATTTCTCTTTATTTGATTTTCTAGATAAAGTTTAGACTATTTTAATTACAAGTACTGAATATTTTCATTTTACTCCATGTGGCATCGATATCTGATTTTATCACTATATTAAAACTTGACACTCGTACGCTTGCGAGCAATTTTCACCATAGGCTTCACCCCAAAATTATTTAGGAAGACCTGCACTAAGGATCATGCACCTTACTCTTTCCAATAGAATCCTACTCATGCGCTCAGCAATGCCATTTTGCTGTGGATTTCTAGGTATGGTTCTATGAATTTTATCGCATTGTCTCTGCACAACTTGTTGAAATTTTCAGATACAAACTCAAGTCCATTATCCGTTAAATGTTTAAGTTTTCCGTCCATCTTATTTTCCATAGATTCCAACCATTCCATGAACTTAGAGAAAGCTTCATCCTTGAACTTGAGTACATAAACGTCCCAAGTTCTCCTTAAATATCCATTTATTATGGACATGAAGTATCTTCCCCCCTCCATGAGTTGGTGTTGTAGAAGGCCCCCAAAGATTAGAGTGAACATAGTGTAGAGGTCTTTATGTTGTGTGTTTAGTTGTGTGAAATTGTACCTTCTTAGCCTTACCTAAAATGCAATATTCACATGATTCCAATTCATGAATCTTATCACCACATAAAATATCCTGTTTCGCTAGTTCAGCAAGGCCCGATCCTTTCACTTACATGACCCAATCTCATATGCCACAATTTAGTCATATGATCAATATTACTTTGAGCCACAACAGAGCATCCTACCACAGTATTTCCAAGAAGAATGTACAATGAATTTATCCTCTTGGCTTTCATAATCACAAGTACTGAACCCTTTAGAATCCTCATATTTTCATTTTTTGGCCTAAATGAATAGCCATTCGACTCCAAGGAACCAAGGGATACTAAGTTTCTTTTAAGATTAGGAATGGAAGACCTCGAACCAAGAATTGTTGGGAGTAATATGAAATAAACATCCAGAGTCAAGAATCCATTCATTTCATGAATTGTTTTCTGTTACTGCCAATGCTTCCGCGGACTCATATCCATCAAATGCTATGGAGACTTCTCCATTCTCATTATTTCTGTCTTGAGGCTTTTTCTTTCTCTCTGGAAAGTTTCTTTGAAATGACCCTCTTTGTGGCAGTGGAAACATTTAAACTTTGATTAACTCTTGGATCTTTGTATTGATCCTTGGAGTCCTTTCTTCAGGCCTTCCAAGGGGTGATCAGATCTTCATGACCACGTGATCGACTAGAGTCAGGATATAATTTTCTTTGAAGCTCCTTTCATGTGTTTCGTCAGCATATATATATATGTGTGTGTGTGGGGGGGGGGGGGGTGGGAGGGATATATCTATACACATGAGTGGGGATATATCTATACACGTGAAGACTGAACCACCCTCAATATTCCAAATTCTTTAAGGTTGCGCTTGGATTGAAGGATTTGAAATCAATGGATTTCGATTATAATTTTAGTGTTAACAATGTAACATAGAAAAATCTCAAATTCATAGCTTAATTATTTACACATTACTTAGATGGAGTAAAAAGGATTTTAAATCACCACTTTATTGGATGAACTTGAAATCCATCACAACTACCATGAATTACTATATAAACATAAAAAAAGTGGATTTGATGTTTGTGGTGCTACTTCTCTAAACAACAAAAATGCATTTGAAATCCATGGATTTAAAATACTCCAATCCAAGCGGAGCCTAAGTGATTACTACCGCTCAATTAGATAATTTATAGCAGTCCTGAATCATAATCTCATGATCTCAATACTCCACTGTAACTCTATTCGAAGAGAATTGAATGATTTAAAAACATGGATTTCAAATTCATTTGATTTGATTATTTCACGTAAGCTTAAAATTCATTATATATATTTTAACTTAGCCTAGCTAGCTAGTGTCATTATAATTTCAAATGAATTCAAAATGATTTTTACATGAAATATAGGTTTGAAATCTATTTTCAAATCAAATCCCTTCATAAAAATTAATCTCTTTCGGCCAAAAAAAATATTTTATGAATCTTACCGATCTCTCTTGAAAAAAGCCCCCCCTTTTTTTTTCTGGTTCATTCTCAATGTATTCAGACACAAACACAAAAACACCAAACATAGTTCGAAGCCTGCATTCACAAGCATAACAAACAATATTATTATAATCTCAACATAGAATAAAACATAACCAAGCAAACCTTAATAATCTTTGAAGCCAGGAAGATCAATCCATTCCACTTGAAGTACTTTCAATTTCTCCTCGTTCGACATTTTTCAATCTGAGAATCGTGTCTTCCCTTTGTTCCAAACGATGCAACTCTCGTTCGACTTGCAGTTGTTTAATTCGATCTGTCCGGTTGAACCCTATCGACTTTTGTGCCATCCGGCAAACATTTTCAAAAATTATAGGGTTTGATGTCTAGCTATATATCGTCTACGGTTAACGTGTCCTTGTCGTATACAGACTGAAAAATATAAGACATAGGTTGAGAACATTCGGTCGGTATCATAGAGAATTTAGGTTGGATCGAGTTTAGTAGAATAATCGAAATACGAATTTTGTGGGATCGTAGTAACTTAATTACTAGCTAGAATGCATGAATCATGATAGGAAATTAATTTAGATCCTTGATGGAAATGGTTGAGCAAAATCCCGATTCAGTCCTAAATGTTTGGATGTTACCGATTTGGTCCTAAATCTTTCCCAAAAGTTTTCGGTTCAGTCCTAAATGTTTATACGTTCCAGGCTTGGTCCTAAATGTTTTCCAAAAGTTTTCGGTTTCGTCCTAAATATTTTTACATTGCCGATTTTGTGCCAAATATTTCTCAAAAGTTCCCGGTTTGATCCTTCCATCTACTCGTGTGTGAAAACTAACACCGCATAGTGTTATATCATTTATAATTGAGTTTTATATTATTTATTATATATTTAACATTAAACAAGTTGTAAATAAAAAAAATATTTATTAGAGTTTTTATCCAAATTTAAAAAATTTTACACAATGTTCAAAATAAAAATATTAAATTCATGATGCTACAAAATAAAAACTTAAATAAAATAAACGAAACTTGAGGAATTAAAATTTAATGATGTTATTTCACTTTTCTATTAATTTTGTTATATTCTCATTCATGATGCCTGCACATTTAAGAAAACATTTGAAAGTTGGAAAAAGATATATATATTTTTAAAACTCTTTTTATAATTTAAAAAATACTATTTGAAAAAAATTTATTATTAAATAAAACTTAATTTCATATCACTACTTCAACGGTAGTCAAATACTTCATTATATTTTCTCAATTGTTAACCATAAGTATTCTTCTCTTGAAAATTTTGATGAAAATTTTAAATATTTTGTTAAATAAGTAATACTAGTTATTTGCTAAAACATTTGTTTATTTGTTTATGATTAATAATTTTTTTAACTATAAGATTGCACGGTTCAATTATTTTTTATTCTATAATTTTATTTTGCATAATTTATATTATATTTTCATTTGAAAGAAATTCTTGTTCATTTATTACTATTATTATTATTATTATTATTATTATTATTATTATTATTATTATTATTATTATTATTATTATTATTATTATTAGCTTCTATTTTATTTAACTTTGTCTTTTGTTTGTAAGTTTTTTTTATCACGCTTTGTTTGTAGATGGAAGTACCAAATCGAGAACTTTTGGAAAATATTTAGGACGAAATCTGGAACGTAAAACATTTAGGACTGAACCAGCAACTTTTTAAAACATTTGGGACCAAACCGGTAACATAAAAACATTTAGAACTGAACCAGGAATTTTTAAAAACATTTCGGACTAAACCGGAAACATTCAAACATTTAGAACTGAACCGGAAGTATGTCCAAACATTTAGGACTGAACCGGGATTTTCCCCGAAATGGTTAGCTCTTCATTCCACACAAGGTTAGGGCTGACAAAAAATACCGAAATATCGGAAAAAAATCGGTATACACGATATCGGTATGATACCATGTATACCAATATATTTTTTTTAAAAAAACAGTATAAAAAAATCGATATACAAGGTATCATACCGATACCATACCAAATTACGGTATTCGGTACGATATCGATATGAATTTATGTCATACAGAAATTTCGGTATACCGAAATTTTTGGTACGATATCGGTATCGAAATTTCCGATACGGTATGCGATATACTATACCAAACCACCCCTGCACAGGGTTGCAAATTGCAATTGTCCTTAACAAAGCTTTTCTTCACTTTCTGCATATATCAGTCTTATATATGAGCATGCATGAATTAGCTAGGTCATATGAATTTGATAAAGAACATGGTAATTAAATATAATTATTTAATTAAATTTTTTCCCATTACATATATTATTTATTTTACTCAAAATATTTGTAATCGAATTTATATATAATTAACAATATTAAATGGAACTAATCCTCGTGGAGAATATAATGCTATCTAGCTAGGTGAATGAGCAATTCAACAAGAGAACAAGCTAGCTCGAATCGTATAGTTTTCGTCGTTTCAGCTGTAAAATTAATTAATTCGCATGAAAGTTCAAACACAAAATGCCGTATATATAGTAAAGCCCTTCACTCGAAAAATTAAATTAAAAACGAGGTCCTCAAAGCGTCAGGATAATTGAGGTGATCCAGTCAAAGCATGCAGCCCCAAAAACCGTAAAAATTAGATTATTTTGTGAGGTCAAAATTAATAAGATTTAATAAGATCCAGTCAAAGCATGCAGCCACAAAATGCCGTATATATAGTAAAGCCCTTCATTCGAATCTAATGTCTTATGATTTGTCATGTCAATAATATATAATTAATTATGTCTATGTGTAAAAATATGAACCATTAGATAGATGACTGAGGTATTGCTTTTAGTGTATGATCTCATTAAGCCTTTTCCAAATGCTTAATCATAAATAGTCTAGCCGATCATGGGGTAGACTTAAACCTATAGCTACACTAAGAGCTAGCATTATCTTATAATTAACGTTAGATCTAATAACTCAATGATTTGTCATATTAGTTATTTAACATTATTTATACCCATGTGTTGATAAAAAACTTTTTAATTTATGATTTAAGACGGTATTACACTAATGGAGTGTTTGCAATAGATTGTGCTTTTGTAGAAGTGATTAATTTATAGATTATAAAAAAGTTAAAGAAAAATCAAAAGTTGGTAGTGTTTGGAAACAAATATGAAAATCTAAAAATCAAAGTTGAGTAGTGTTTGATAAATAAGTGATTAGATTGATTTTAACAATGACCTTCTTATTAAAATCACTTTTGGAGAATCATAATCACCACATGACTAGCTTTTAGATTTCAATTAAGTTAAGCATAAGCTAGCACATAATCTATGTTTAATAAACACACACAAATGATTTTTTTAAGCTAAAAGCTAACAATCACTTTTTTTTAGTGATTGCAAACACTCCCTAAGAGTAGGGATGTAACACCCGGAAATTTTAATACGTAAATTCGCATGCATAATTAGGAGAAATTAATTTTAAAATAAGGGTTAAATGAATTTATGTGTTATTATGTGATTTATATGCATAATTTAAGTTATTTTAGCATTTAACCCAAAATTAGTGATTTTTGTGATTTATGAAAATTAATTGGTTTTGATCGCGTAGACGGGACCGTGGACGGACGAGATACCAAAATATTTAGCCAAAAATATTTTATGAGTTTTATGAGCCTTAAAATAATATTTTAAGGTATTTTGTCAAGAAAATTTTAGTATTTAATTATATATTTATTTAAGGGGCTATTTTTAGCCAAAATTAGTCTCTTTATTGACTTTTATTAATTTTTAAAATTAGCCTATTTAATAATTTCGAGATTTGGAGTTATCTTAGCAGATTATTATTATTATGATTAGAGTTTTAATTATATTTTCTATGATATATTATCTATATTAATTAGTTAATATTTATTATACAAAAATTAATTTAAAAACCTAAACCTACCCCAAACCCCACCACCCACTACAAATTATTTAGCCGACACTCATCTCCCTCCTTCACGCCTCCATCTTCTTTTTCAGCAGAAAACAAGCCACCATAGCCGATCAACTTTTATTTGAGGATTTATTTGGTCGTTCGTCGTTCCGGAGTCCCGTAAACGCATCATCCGTTCGTCAATAATTTAAAGGCATGTCTAAAACTTTTCTTTGGCCACCATATGAGCTATTATTCATGCATGATTGTTCTTGTTCAGAAATTTCATAAGTATTTCGAATTTATGCAAACTTTTGATGTTTGATGCATGTATATGAGAATTCATGATCATAACTCATGTTTTTTAACCAACATGGTTCGGTCCAGAGGTTGTGGCTCGGTCAAGGGGTGTCCTAGGGTGCCTAGGGTCGAGCTGGGTCCAGTGGTTCGAGCCATGCATGGCCAGGAGAGGAGCTGGTTCAGAACAGGTCCTAGGGTGCGCAGGTTGAGCGATGTTGGGAGATTGGGTCGTTCTCGGTCCATAAGGCGTTTTTTAGACTGATTCCAGTTGGGTTAGAACCACAAGACATAGGGGAAGGTAATCCAAGTTGTTCTCCGGCCAGTGGTGGCCGGAGCTGGGCGGCCGAACGGTCGGAAGTCCGGCGTCGCGCGCAGGACGCGAGCAGATTAAGGGATAGATGGTTTTGCTTCGTTCTCCTTCGTTAGGGATCGGTTTGGGCTGGGTTTTAGCTTGTTGGAAACGTCTTGAAGAGGGCTAGGGGTAGGTGGTGGTGCTCCGGCCAGGGGACGGCCGGAGCACGGCGGCAGCAGCCCCGGAAAGCTGCTGCTCGCACGGCCGAAGGTAAGGAGAGGAGGGGGGATCGGGTTGGGGGTTCTGGGTGGTTCCGGGTCGGGTCAGGGTAGTGGGTCGGGTCAGTAGGGTCGGGTCAGGTAGGTCCGGGTCTGGGCTAGGTGGGCCGGGCTCGAGTATTTTAATTTTAAAATGTTTAATGTTTTAATTGGATTTTTGGGCCATTTAATTAGAAATAAAATTATTTGGGCTTCCAAATAATTTTATTTGGGCTTTTTAAATTTATTTTAAGTTAACCCAATAATTTTATGGGCCCGTGGGCCCATCGGAATTTTTGGGTTAGTCAGTGATTTTATTGGGCCAGTCTAGGAATTTTTATGAATTAATTAGTTATTGGGCCTAAATATTTTTATTTAAGCCCAATAACATTTAAGTATTTTATTTTAGTAAAAATTATATTTTTTTAAAAGTAGTTATTTAATTATGGGCTTTAAGTTAGTTAGCAGGCTTTAAGTCAGTTAAGGGGTTTAGTAGAGAGACCAGCAGTCGGGACCAATCCATGAAAATAAACTAAGTCCGAAATATATATTTAATTATTTTTATGCATGAAGTCTATTTTAAGTAAAAGTATATTTATTATTAAAATTAATTAAATATATATTACGGACATATTTTAAGTGCATGCATACATGAAATATTTTATGATGTGTTTATGATTAAGAATTGAGCATGAAAAATATTTTTATGGAAATTGAAGTGATGTGACAGCATAGAAGTGGTTTTACCACTGACACAGAGGTAGTTCTACTACCGGCATAGAAGTGGTTTTACCACTGGCACAGAGGTAGTTTACTACCAGCATAGAGGTGGATTATTCCACCGCCACGTACGATGGTTCTTTAGACTGATCAGTCGGCACAGTTATTAGTCACATTCATGGATATGACCATACTCAGTTTTTATGTTTATGACATGCTCAATTATGTTATGTATGATGAAGAAAGTTATGTTATGTATAAGATTTATGATTCAGCATTTATGTTATGAAAAATGTTTCCATGCATGCTCATATACATGTATATGTATTAGTATTTACGTGATGCATTATTTTAACCCTTGTTATAAATGATTAGACATGTTGAGCCTCTAGGCTCACTACGCTTATATGGTGCAGGTGAGTATGATGTAGCTCCTACCGGTGGCGAGGACGTATGAGCGAGCATGGCAGTGGCCCCGTGACCGTCTCGCTAGAATTTTATTTATGCATGAGTTATTTATTCAGGATATTTTTATGTTTTCAGTGGTTATGATTACTTATTGATTTTTCATGGTTTTTAGTAGACATAAGTTATAAATTTTCACCATAGACATTATTTTATCTATTGCATGACTCGAGATTTTATCAAATAACTGTTTATTATTTTATTAAGCGAGTTATGATTTGAAATATTATTTTTAATATTTATACATATATGTATGGGCGTATATGTATATAGTAGATAAAAAAAAAAAAAAAAAAGTTTTTCCGCATTTAGTAGTACTAGGCGTTTCAATTGGTATCAGAGCACGGTCCTCGGAGGGTGTCCATCTGCCACGTGAAGCTCAGAAATCCTGCTACTGGTCTGTAAGTTTTAAATGTTTTAATAAGATTTAGAAGTAGCATATGTATTAATTTTAAGTATTTCATGTTCAGTAAGATTTTTTTGAAACCCTTAGTTATGCATTGCGATTTACGTAAAGAAATATGTGGTGGTACAGAATGCCTCCCAGACAGATGAATAGACGCGATCCGTCGGATTTCGAGGACGAAATTCAATTTAAGGGGGGGAGAATTGTAACACCCGGAAATTTTAATACGTAAATTCGCATGCATAATTAGGAGAAATTAATTTTAAAATAAGGGTTAAATGAATTTATGTGTTATTATGTGATTTATATGCATAATTTAAGTTATTTTAGCATTTAACCCAAAATTAGTGATTTTTGTGATTTATGGAAATTAATTGGTTTTGATCGCGTAGACGGGACCGTGGACGGACGAGATACCAAAATATTTAGCCAAAAATATTTTATGAGTTTTATGAGCCTTAAAATAATATTTTAAGGTATTTTGTCAAGAAAATTTTAGTATTTAATTATATATTTATTTAAGGGGCTATTTTTAGCCAAAATTAGTCTCTTTATTGACTTTTATTAATTTTTAAAATTAGCCTATTTAATAATTTCGAGATTTGGAGTTATCTTAGCAGATTATTATTATTATGATTAGAGTTTTAATTATATTTTCTATGATATATTATCTATATTAATTAGTTAATATTTATTATACAAAAATTAATTTAAAAACCTAAACCTACCCCAAACCCCACCACCCACTACAAATTATTTAGCCGACACTCATCTCCCTCCTTCACGCCTCCATCTTCTTTTTCAGCAGAAAACAAGCCACCATAGCCGATCAACTTTTATTTGAGGATTTATTTGGTCGTTCGTCGTTCCGGAGTCCCGTAAACGCATCATCCGTTCGTCAATAATTTAAAGGCATGTCTAAAACTTTTCTTTGGCCACCATATGAGCTATTATTCATGCATGATTGTTCTTGTTCAGAAATTTCATAAGTATTTCGAATTTATGCAAACTTTTGATGTTTGATGCATGTATATGAGAATTCATGATCATAACTCATGTTTTTTAACCAACATGGTTCGGTCCAGAGGTTGTGGCTCGGTCAAGGGGTGTCCTAGGGTGCCTAGGGTCGAGCTGGGTCCAGTGGTTCGAGCCATGCATGGCCAGGAGAGGAGCTGGTTCAGAACAGGTCCTAGGGTGCGCAGGTTGAGCGATGTTGGGAGATTGGGTCGTTCTCGGTCCATAAGGCGTTTTTTAGACTGATTCCAGTTGGGTTAGAACCACAAGACATAGGGGAAGGTAATCCAAGTTGTTCTCCGGCCAGTGGTGGCCGGAGCTGGGCGGCCGAACGGTCGGAAGTCCGGCGTCGCGCGCAGGACGCGAGCAGATTAAGGGATAGATGGTTTTGCTTCGTTCGCCTTCGTTAGGGATCGGTTTGGGCTGGTTTTTAGCTTGTTGGAAACGTCTTGAAGAGGGCTAGGGGTAGGTGGTGGTGCTCCGGCCAGGGGACGGCCGGAGCACGGCGGCAGCAGCCCCGGAAAGCTGCTGCTCGCACGGCCGAAGGTAAGGAGAGGAGGGGGGATCGGGTTGGGGGTTCTGGGTGGTTCCGGGTCGGGTCAGGGTAGTGGGTCGGGTCAGTAGGGTCTAGGGTCGGGTCAGGTAGGTCCGGGTCTGGGCTAGGTGGGCCGGGCTCGAGTATTTTAATTTTAAAATGTTTAATGTTTTAATTGGATTTTTGGGCCATTTAATTAGAAATAAAATTATTTGGGCTTCCAAATAATTTTATTTGGGCTTTTTAAATTTATTTTAAGTTAACCCAATAATTTTATGGGCCCGTGGGCCCATCGGAATTTTTGGGCTAGTCAGTGATTTTATTGGGCCAGTCTAGGAATTTTTATGAATTAATTAGTTATTGGGCCTAAATATTTTTATTTAAGCCCAATAACATTTAAGTATTTTATTTTAGTAAAAATTATATTTTTTAAAAGTAGTTATTTAATTATGGGCTTTAAGTTAGTTAGCAGGCTTTAAGTCAGTTAAGGGGTTTAGTAGAGAGACCAGCAGTCGGGACCAATCCATGAAAATAAACTAAGTCCGAAATATATATTTAATTATTTTTATGCATGAAGTCTATTTTAAGTAAAAGTATATTTATTATTAAAATTAATTAAATATATATTACGGACATATTTTAAGTGCATGCATACATGAAATATTTTATGATGTGTTTATGATTAAGAATTGAGCATGAAAAATATTTTTATGGAAATTGAAGTGATGTGACAGCATAGAAGTGGTTTTACCACTGACACAGAGGTAGTTCTACTACCGGCATAGAAGTGGTTTTACCACTGGCACAGAGGTAGTTTACTACCAGCATAGAGGTGGATTATTCCACCGCCACGTACGATGGTTCTTTAGACTGATCAGTCGGCACAGTTATTAGTCACATTCATGGATATGACCATACTCAGTTTTTATGTTTATGACATGCTCAATTATGTTATGTATGATGAAGAAAGTTATGTTATGTATAAGATTTATGATTCAGCATTTATGTTATGAAAAATGTTTCCATGCATGCTCATATACATGTATATGTATTAGTATTTACGTGATGCATTATTTTAACCCTTGTTATAAATGATTAGACATGTTGAGCCTCTAGGCTCACTACGCTTATATGGTGCAGGTGAGTATGATGTAGCTCCTACCGGTGGCGAGGACGTATGAGCGAGCATGGCAGTGGCCCCGTGACCGTCTCGCTAGAATTTTATTTATGCATGAGTTATTTATTCAGGATATTTTTATGTTTTCAGTGGTTATGATTACTTATTGATTTTTCATGGTTTTTAGTAGACATAAGTTATAAATTTTCACCATAGACATTATTTTATCTATTGCATGACTCGAGATTTTATCAAATAACTGTTTATTATTTTATTAAGCGAGTTATGATTTGAAATATTATTTTTAATATTTATACATATATGTATGGGCGTATATGTATATAGTAGATAAAAAAAAAAAAAAAGTTTTTCCGCATTTAGTAGTACTAGGCGTTTCAAGGGATTTCATTAACTGGTTATGGGTCAATTTTTGAACATATATATGGTTTTTGTTACCGTTACAATTATGGTTCCGGTTCCAGTTCCCGTTTTTGTTAATCGTCAGATCCGATGATAGTATGACTCTTAATCTTTTTTTATATTATTTTAAATTTTTTAAAAATAAATTACCTGAATTTGATTCTAAATTTTTTAAAACAAAAATAATAATAATAATATAGAATTAGAAATTTTTTAACTTAATTATCTATGAACAATTCATGAAAACTTAAATTTGAAGAATAAATTATTGTATATTTGACATTTAATTATAAAAATTTAAAGGAAGAAAACGGTGAGATTTTAACCAAAATTTTTGTTGTTTATACATTAGCTTACATTTTAAGAAAATGCTAAAGGTACAACAAATATCGTGTACAATGATATTTACAACAATAATATCGTGAGTTTTTGCTATTTTATCTCGAGATTTTGTATTTAATCTATCGTGAGATTTTGATAAATTAAATTTTTGTATTGAATTTTTTGTGTTGTAAGATTTGTTGTATAAATTTCGTTGTACATGTAGCATCATTCTACATTTTAATTATGAATAGTGATCGACACATGCGATGAAACTGATATGAAATTTTTGGTTTTTGAAAAACCGACATTTTTGCGTACAACATGACATGACAACCGTATTCAGTGGCAAAATAGGGTATTTTGATAGCAGTTTGATAACATTTTTAAAAATTTATAGTTAAATAATAAACCTACAATCAAATCTTTTAATATATCAATATAAAACCAAAAATAAAGTTATCAAACGAGCTAGTCTACCCCGTAATGGCCTACCATCAAATACGATGGGGTGGGCTTGAAATTAACCTCAACCCGCCCCGTCACAAGTTAGACGAGCTAATTAATCTGTTCAAAAATTTAAAAAAAATCAATAAAAAATACGAAAACAATGTCAATATTTGATATTCCAAACAAAAATATTATCAATGTAACATATTAAAAAGAAATAAATTTTACAAGATTTCAATGTCATCGATTATATTTTGAATAAAAAACCACACACTCAAACAATATGAATCACATAAATATATAAACTTAATAAAAAAATAAAAACAAGAAGAAATGAAAATCAGTCCTTGTGAGGCTTTAGTGCTAAAGAATTTGCTTGTGATGATCATTAAAAAAAAAGTTACATAAAATGACGAATTTGTCCAATTAATTTTAGCTTTATTGAAAATTTAGTTAGAATATAATCCTAAATTCATGTAAGGTTTTACCAATTAATTGGAAACCGTTAATTATAGGGACTTTACTATATATACTAAGATAGTAAGATGACATCATGAAATCTAAAATACCATTTGATCATTCCAATATGGATTCTATTCATACTTTATTCCATTAATTCGAATCAATCATGTCCCTAAGGCTTAAAAAGTCCCTAAATATATTGCCACGGTTTTGTTAACAGTGACAATTGTTTTCCACGGTTAAATTAAACCGTGGCAAAATGTTGCCATGCTCTTTAGAAAAACGTGGAAATATTTTGTGACGGTTTTTGCTAACTGTGGCAATACATTACTTATATATTATTATTAATAACGAATAATAATTTTGGAATATTAATAAAATAATAAAATTCACACAGTCAAAAATTTGATAAATAAATTTATCCAAATTAACACAAATACAGATATTAAACCAATATATACACACAAATTATCCAAATTTCAATACATGCAGTAGTCTACTGAAGGAATTGTGACCAATCCGGAGGAGGCTGTGTCTCACCGTCGTCGTCATCGCCGTCCTCGTGGTCGGGCTAAGTGGGCTCCTAAATACGCAACGAGTAAGATGGAACAGAAGACAGAGCAACACGTGTGCCTTCTGCGGATTGTTTCTTCTTCTTGTTGATACGCAACGATTAAGATAGAAAAAACCCATATCTGCACAAGTGTTCTTTCACCGTGTTTTCGTCTAAGTAAGTTAGATTCTGACATTTTTTTCGGTTGCATGGACACCTTATAGTTCCGTCAGGTAAACATGTCGGATTACTCTTTGCAAAAGCAACAAAAACCTCTACACCATAAATGAATTCATCATTCAAATATATATATATATATATATTTGAAAGTTGGTTACAAAACATATTCATCGTAAATTTAAAAAATTTATTCCAGGTTATAAAATAAAATTTATTATGCAATTAAACAAAATTTTTAATAAAAAAAAATTATACGACAAATTTTTAAAAAACAATTCGTATTTCAAATAGCGTACCTCTTATGCTAGATAGCTTGTGGAGTTTAAAACAACGAATAGGAGACAAACTTTTATTGTGGCTTGTTGCTATCAACAAAACAAAGAATTTCGTATTATATAGGCGTTGCAAGATTTGATTCTGATAATGAGGCAAATTTATATAGGCCAATTTTTGCCACGGTTTTTATAAAACTGTGGCAATGTAAATAATAAATTAATGAGACACGGAATCAACGCGGAATCAACGCGTTTTGGACGCGTAGAATAAAATTTGTCACGGTTAATCTAAAACCGTATCAAAATTTTTGCCACGGTTTTTATATAACCGTGGAAAACCGTTTCCTATTGCCACGGTTTAATAAACACCGTAGCAATAGTTTTGCCACGGTTTTAAGTTAACCGTAGCAAATGGTGACGTTGTGAAAAACCTCATAAAATTGCCACGGTTCAAGGAAAACGTGGCAAAGTTTGCCACTATGAAATAAAAAACGTGGCAAATTTCCACGGTTAAATAAAACCGTGACAAAAATATTGCAACGGTTATAAGAACCGTGGAAAATTACCAAGGTTATATGTAACCATCGAAATTTGCCACGACTTTCTTAAACCGTGACAAACGCGGTTTTTTTTTTGTAGTGAGATCAAACATTGTGATCATGTTATTAAAGTATAGTTTACAGATGAAAAAAGACGGAACATAATTTCTTATTAGTACTATAATCTACGCAAGATATGTTTTTATAATTTATTTTTTAGTTAATTTGATTAATGGTAAAAATTAAGGGTGAAAAAATACAGATTTTTCGATATATCGGGGTTATCGTAACGAAAAGATACCGAATTTTTGGTATACCGCAGACTTCCATACGGTATGATAACGTTATTAAATTTGAAAATTTCGATATGTACAGGTATACCGAAATACAAAAATGATTTATAAAAATTTTAAAATATATAATATTTTTAAACAATAAATTTTTAAAAATATAAGATTTTTTTCGGTATAAAAAAATATATACCGATATAAAATTTTGATATAATCAGTATGCTAGTTATATGTAACGAATATTGATATATCAAAAATTTCGCTACGGTAGCGGTATTGTAAGGTGTAATTGCAGTTTATCTAAAATTTGTGTAGAGTTTGAGTTTTCTACGGTGTTGGCAACACTAGAGACAACATACAACGGAATTAATAAAACACGACAGAGATAACCATGCACAAGTAACTAATACTTGTGCGAGTGACTTAAGGTCAAATAATCACTAAAAAACGTAAATTAGTTTTATAAACCAATACTAGTGATTTTTACGAAAACCAGTAAAGACAAGGAGTGAGAAATAATATCGAAATTCCGAAATACCGCATATACCGTACCGAAAAAAAACCGTATATACCAAAATTTTTGGTATCGATATCGGTATACGTTTTTAAAAGTTCGGTATTTTGGTATAAACCGAAATACCGAACAACATTCATATTTTTTAAAAAATTAATTAATATACATATAATTAAATATTATTAAGTTCGTATAGACGATATAAATTTATGTGAAAAACAAGAGTTTTTTTAAATAATGTCGATATATGAGGTATTATACCGAAATTTGGTACGATATCGGTATAATACCGTATATACCAATATTATTTAAAAAAATTCTTGTACCGAAATTTTTCGATAAGAACGGTATGAAATTTATGTTATACCGAAATTTTTGGTATACCGATATTTTGGTATTATAACAAGTTGATAAACCAAATTGCATCCTAAAAAACCAGAATAATAAACACAATTAGATGCAACTCTCGTATGACAATACTTGAAGAAACAGAAAAGATCTTCGAATAACACTATGCACTAAGTGTTGTCTCCGATATCTTCAACACACACGGCAACACGGAAAAAGCATAAACGACGACTACAAAATTTCTTCAGAAAGCTTTGAATTCTTCTGCGTGATTTTTTTCTAAAATCTCTGTGAATTCAACGTCTGAAGTTTCGATTTGTTAGTGCGCAAGAATTCTTTAATAGATGAGAGTCCAAGCTTGGAAAGAGTTCTTTAGATAGTTAGATAGAGTCCTACACAATAAGAAAATAAGATTTTATTAGGAACGTGACTCTTTTAAGCATAATCAATTATATTTTGGTAATATTTGATAACCATAATACACAAAAATAACATATCAATATATTATTCAATATGGGTAAATATTCATTTTATAGATTCTCAATAATTTAGATATATTAAACCTAACATATCGTATCGTGTCTAGAAAGGCAAAATTCAAAGAATAAGTCTTATAAAATTATGGAAGGAATTGACAAAATATTCCTTTCAATCTCCCTATTTTTGTCTTTCTGTAAAAAATCAGCACAAACAGGTTCAAGTAAAAACTCCCCCTGAGTTTAAACACTTCTCCCCACTGAATCAATAAGTCTTCTCCTAAATGTGTTGTCTCTCATGTTGGCAACATGAAGGATAACATGGACAATAAAACATAGGGATCCTATTATTCCTGTATCAAAGCACATGGGTTAGCCTATTCAAAGTCTAGGTTAGTAAGATCAGAGCAAATAGTAGAGCCATTAGGAGAGGAGATTAGAGCAAAATGGATATATATTAAACAGGAAAAATAAACTAGGACGTAGAGAAGAAAAAATAGTGGGGCTGACACTATCAATCTAAAATTGTTCACTGTCAGTTCCCACTTGTTCCTTTATCTTCCTCTTCGTCCTCATATTCCTAATCATCTTTGGTCCTAGATGGATCAACCTCATCAGTTTTTGTATCATCTCCCCTTTTTTGGTCAGAAATGTCAAGTCCCTCTTGACAGTCAGCTAGCAAAGCTCCATAAAGTTCCACCTCTTGGGCTTGGGTAATCTTCCATTCAGCATGAGCCATGAGGGTCTGAATATTAGTGAGGGAGAAATCAAGAGAAAAAGGCAGAGACTTGGTATATTCAGTGTTGTCACCCATTTTGTCAACATCAGGCACACCATCAGGAGCAGCTGCAGTAGTCTCAGACCAGGGGAGATCAAGCTTCCTCTTTCCCTTGAGCAGATCAGCTGCAACCTTTAAATATTTAGGTAGTTCACACAATCCTTCATTAATGTCTCGAATGAAACCCCGAGACTCCAAAATTCCATAGATCAAAGATAGAAATGTCATTTTGGTGGACTTCAACCCTCCATATGCAAATTGGAGTACTGTCTTGAATATGAGATTGCCAAAATTGAAAGGGCTCCATGTCCCTATAGCAAACGACACAAAGGCATGTGGCCTAGTTATCACAGTGGAGTTTGTAGAAGGTATCCAATTTTTCACAGCAGGCTTGTGGAGTATAGAATAAAAGGATGTGAGCTGTGCAGCAGAGAAATGGTCAGAAAACTTCTTTAGCATTCCACAGTGAGAACAGCAGAGACCTCATGAATATCATTGTGGTTTTCTTCTTCTATATCTGAGGTGTCATAGAAAGCATTTATCGTGGTAGGGTTGAAGGTTGTTGGGGATCGATTCGAACTGCTCTCTCTCTCTCGAACTTGATGAGTAGTTCAATATGAAAATCTTCAACTATGTGCACAGTTGTTGTTAGCAACCAAACTTTTATTTTTCTCATGCGTCGATGTTAATTGGCCAACAAATATATGTGCGAAAACAGGCCAACTAACAGATTGAACAAATATATATGTAATGGAAACTGGTATGTAAATAACATAGATATGTTTATAGATGTTCGGAGACTTAACTGCTCCTACGTCATCCCTTCTTCCACGAAAGAAGGATCCACTAGAAGACTTTGGTTATTACCATGTCTTGTAATACACCCACTACAATTGTAGGACTTACCCTTGCCTAAATCGAAACTCCTAGTATACAACCAAGTTAAGACACCAAGACCTAACTACAAAATATAGTAATGAATGAATCCTTAAATTCAATCTGATGATCAACTCCTTAATGAAAGTATGTAGTTGATAGCTATTTCGTAGCCCTTATTGATCCTTGGATCTGATATGTCACTGTATCTGGGCAAGATGAGCATGTAAGATGATTCTTCACAGAATGCTCGAAAAATATTAACATCTTGTATCTGTGTATATCTTGTTGTTCTTTTAAAATTCCTTCTTTTGTTCTCTCTTTTATCTTCATTCATTTATATAAGCATACGTCTTTGCAACGTTCGACTTTGACATTAATGCATGTCTTCTATTGCCGCTAGATCTTCAGTAAGTCTTTATGAGAGCTTTAAATGAATTTTCACATCTTTTCATAGAAGTATCTGGATCTTGCAATGACTATTATATTTGAAATAAATTTGTAGATGTTTGAGCAGTTTTATAATGTACTTCAATATGTCTCATCAATTAATTTTCTAAGCAGTCTTGGTTTTGGACTTGTTATATGAACCAACTTCTCCAACTGGTCTTGAGCTTCATCAATATGATGTCTTCCTGGACTGCTTAATCTTGGATGTACATGATATTTCCACAAGTGTAGTGTTTTCTCCCATGTTCGTAACATCCCAAACAACACACTAGTTTACCAAAATTATTTGTAATTTTCACACTTAATTAGGTTTAAACAATTGCAAGTACTTTCAAAAGTGGTAGCCTGCACACTAAAACAACAATATTCATTGGACTCAATTAGGTAGTTTTTTCATTTTTTTCCTATTCTTTATCAAGCTTTTCGTTTATGACATTGGTCATCATTTGTAATATAGATTCTCAGATTTTTCAAAGCATATTTTGCATTCCTCTTGTTTCTCCTTCCTTTTCTACAAAGAGAGTTTATTAATTTTCCGATTTTTGAAACATGTGATTTATTGTGCTATTATCACAAGTCAAAGTTGTTGTATCTTGGGAGAAAATTGCCATATTCCGCCAGCACCAAGAGCGGCACAAAATCTTCTTAAGGAAATCGTGTTCAACACGAGCCTCAACTTATTGAATCCATTTCTGTTTTGCTGTCATCTTCAATTTTTCTATCACCCACACCTCTCAATGATTGTTCTTACATTATAAGGGCGAGCTCTGATCCCAAATGAGAAATGCATGAGTCACACGCACGTGGTCTCCTACTGAATATGTATAGTCCCTATATTTTTTTCTACAAATATCGGGTTTTTTAATTTCATTTTCAATTCATTACTTTCATTTTTAAAGGCGTCCCAGATCATCTTTTACCTATTCACGTCTCCAACTTGAGAGTCAGAGGTGCTGGGACACCCTCTCAGTCCCCTCTTATAATCTTTGTGTGTTTTTCAGATTCGTTTTGGACTTGAAGTTTTAGACTCGGGTTGGATTCGAATCTCGAATAAGGATCCTCAAATTTTAGTGAGCATATATATATATATATATATATATATATATATATATATAAAATTCATAACCTTCTTTCTGTACCTATATTTTTTCTTTTTCATGAAGACTTTATTTTCAAAAAGATCGAAGGTACATATTATTATGTCATACTCACTAATGGTCCTAAATTGGAAATGGCTTGTATAAAATCCTTGTCAAGTTAAATAGCTAATTTTTCGTTATTTTAGTTTTTAGTAAATTTTTCATACTTGAGTTCATAACTTTAGGCCTGTTTTTCCATTCTTAAAATTGGTAGAGTTGGTTTCCAAAAAAATAAAAAAATTTAGTGTTAAATTTAGTTTTAAAAAATTAGTCCAAATTGGATGACGGTGGAGAGGGTGGCTGAGAAAATTATAGGTTGGGGCAGTAAATTCTTCTCAGCCGATGGGAAGGAACTACTAATCGTGTCTATATTACAAGCCATGCCTAATTATAGAATGTTATGCTTTTGAATTCTTAAGTCAACATGCAGTTCTATTGAAAAATAGTGTGCGAATTTTGGGTGGGGACTTGGTAATAACAAGAATAAAATGCACCGGATTACTTGGGATTCCCTATGTAAACCTAAATGTATGAGAGGCTTGGGCTTTAGGAATCTTGAATTATTTAACAAAGTCCTTCTATCTAAAAAGGTGTGGAGGATAATCCGAAATCCAACCTCTTTAGTTGCGCGAGTGCTAAAAGCTCGTTATTTTGAACATTTAGACATAATGCAAGTAAATTTCAGATGTAACTCATCGTTTTTTATAGTGATTCTTGGCCTCAAATCGCAAGCTTTTATACGAGGGGATGGCTCATTGGGGATGGTGGTTCAGTGGATATATAATGGTAAGTGGCTTCCTTCACAAAGAACAAAGCTCCGACCATGCGAGATTTAGAGCATTAAGGGTGATCAGGTGAGGAATTTGATAAACAATCATTAATGGAATGATGATTTACTTAGGAATATCTATCTTCCACACATAGCTCAGGATGTCATGAATATTCCAATATCAAGCAAAACGTCGAGTGATATTAGATTCTGGAAACACGAAGGGAAAGGCAGTTTACGATGAGAATGGATAGGAATTGGAATGGGATTCCACAAGCCACCAGAAAACCAATGGAGCACAATTAAATTTGCGATAACGCTTTGATTGTGTGAAATCTGGGTTGTACCCTCCTTGCCTCTTGGAACGGCGCGTCATCACAAGAGCCGGATGCACTTTATGTAGTACAGAGAAATCAGGAAGGTTCTCCATGTCAATTTCATTCCCAAGCTCTCCAGGGCAACTGATTCAATTGGAATGGGTTGTTCAGGCAATGGAACGATTGGTAGAGAGGACTGTTTTAGTGACCCGAACCGTGATCACCTACTAATCAGAAGCTTATTCATGAAATTAAACATTAAATAAATTTAATCAGAGTAAATGCAGAAATTAAATAAAGTAATACCATAAAAGTATAACCTAGTGGTCAACCCCGCAATCCTTCCTTGGTCACCAACTAACCTCCCAATCCTCAGGAGAACTACCTGCAACTGCCCCGTCGAATGGGGTGTCCAAAAACAATAGTACGAGGACGTGAGCATAAAACGCTCAGTACGAGATTATGAGTATACAAATATTATAAGTGCATGAATGCAAGTTTACGGGCACCAAGACACTAGGTAAAAAATATCTGATCAAGAACAGACTTGGGCCCTGGGTAGGTAGCACGTTGTGTCGTCGCTTCAGGAGGTGACCTACATACCCAATTGATGGTGACCTCACACAAGTCCATGTGTCCAACCATCCACTAACAAGATAGGTAAACACCATACTACAGGATATTACAATGATACGAGCTCAAGATGATCATGAATACAAAATAATAACATGTCATAATATATGCAGATAAAATCATGCCATATAAATCATGCAACACATAATACATGCATACTCAGTCAGGTATCTCGAGCAGTACTATCATACCTTTCTTAAGGCAGATCCTAAAGCTCCCATCTAGGTTCCAAGCCTACAAGGCAGTACTACAAATACATAGTAACCATGCATTATCTAACATGCTCTAAAAGCCTTAATTAAACTATTTCATACTCCCTATTTTCGATAAGAAGCCAGAGCTATACCTTCGTCCATCGTCAGCCCGCTGATGTCGAATGTCCCAGAGCTTGGGAACAAACTTGCTACGACCCCTGGACACCTCGCCAAAACTCCGCGGTTTGGTCACTACTACGGACACTATCTGTTAACTATAAAAAAATACTACTACCTTCTCAAACTCTTAAATAAAGAGTCTAGAAGCCCTTAAAATAGAGCCATTATGGGAGAAGAAAGGCTTGGAATGATTAAAAAATGGCCACATCCGGCCCTATTTATAGGCCTCGATCGGACAGTCTGATCCCACCAATGGACGGTTTGATCTGCATGTACCCACCACGTGTCCCAATCCTATCAGAACCTGTCTCGACAATTGATCATATGCTCCGATCCCATGATCGGACGATCCGATCTCCTCCACGTGTCAGCTTCAATGCGACACCGCATCGGACGGTCTGATCTCTAGATCGGACGGTCAGATCCTTTCCGAGTACATTTTTCAATTTATTCTCTTAGTAAAAAACTTAATCACGTTTAAGTCCCTTAATCTTGTAAAATAGAACCAGGCTACTACATTCTCCCCCACTTAAGAGATTTCGTCCTCAAAATCATATCTTAAGTATTGAATGAACTGAATAAGAACAACAGGGTCTTATTATCTCATAACATTTTACAAGATGCTACTAAAATCCAAAGATTCATCATTAGTGCCTCAATACTGAAACTGGACCACAAAAGGAACATCTTATTCCAAAATATTGTTATGATTTAGTAACAACATGGTCTCTCCATGCATGTCAAATCTGTATCCACTATACCTTAGATGATTGCAAGATGTAAGACTCATCTACCAAAAATCATCACCACAGGTATACATGGAACACATCGTGGATACTAGACCCATATAGCGGTAATGCTAGTCTGTAAGATATCTCATTTACTGTCCAACATCCCAATTGGACCAATAATCTCTAGAGATATCTTTATGGTAAATCAACTATATCAACCTCGGGTTGAATTAATTTGGGTCCATCAACCAGTCGTTCCCCATCTTATTCCCAGAATAGTGGAGTACGGCATCATCATCCGTACAACGTCTCAAATGATGTCATACCATTACAGCTGTGATAACTGTTGTTGTACGCAAAATCAACAGTGGCAACTGATCTTGTCAAGCTGGACCAAAATTCATAGAACATGCTCGTAACATAACTCCAAGAGTACGAATTATGCGCTCTGACTGCGCGTCAATATCTGGGTGATAAGTAGTACTCAAGCTAAGAGTAGTACCCATAGCGCGCTGAAAAATCCCCCTGAATCTAGAAGTTGACCCGAGGTCTCTATCACTGACAATACTCACAGGTACTCCATGGAATCTTACAATCTCCTGAATGTGTAATCAATCTTTACTGTCAAAAGTGAAGTTTTGATTACACGGAAATAAATGTGTTGCATTGGTGAGTCGATACATCACAACCCTGATAGTATCACAATTCCTCGAGAATACTAGCAAATGGGTCACAGAGTCCATCGTGATAACTCCCATTTCAACTCAGCAATCAATAACTATGATACAAACTTCTAGGTTGTCGATGTTTAGTCTAAATCTGTTGGCATACCCAATATCAAGAAACATATTGATACACAAAGTGCTTCATAATTTTCCAATAGAATCGAGTACTCACATCCTTGTTCATCTTGTTACTCATAGGATGAATAATCAATTTGTACGATGTGCTTGAGACAAAATATCTTCTCTTAGAGAATCATCCTCAGGCACCACAATACGCCCAGATAAACATAGATATCCATCATCCTGATAATGAAGTCCAGATGTACAATCATTATTGGCTATTCGAGCCAAACACTGAGTCTTCGGATCAGACATCTGAGCATCTCGAATCTGAGAATACAAAGCTGGTTCAGATAAAATCGCAAACACCTGGATACATTTCATATATTTCTTATGATTGAAGGTATACCCTGAAGAACAACAATCTTCACTCGCATAGTCAATAGTCGCTAACTCAAGATCATGCACCGGATAATTATCTTCGTGAACTTTCAACTGTCTAAAAATGTATTCTATCACATGCCCAGTCTGAGTCAGGACACAAACCAACTCCTGTAATAAAGCATCAATATATACCACATACCCTCCAGACTCTGATGGTAATTCCAACACATGCGCAGAAGTCAACCATCGACGAAGTTCACAGATCAATATAATCTAGATAACTCTTGATTAGATTCTATCAAATCAGATACATCAATGGCCTAACACATCCAATAAACATTCAAAAAAATCAATGAAAACAATCCCGCTAGACCTGGTAACTTTAGATCTCAGCTACTGTCCTTTTTCCACGTCTATAGACTTGATGATATCATGTTATTACCCATTGAAATTAAAACACATTCTAGATCAATTTTTGACAAAGAAATCCCAGAAATATTGCAGAAACATTCCTGAGAACTGAATACCAGAGTACTGTACTCATCCTATTAGTTTCTTCCAATGATTAACAATCTCCGAGTTCAGTTCATAATCACCAAGTAATGAACAATTCCAGTCGTCCTTTCTACAAAAGAAATTTCACCTCTCCCATTATGGGGTTACAACATGTGTATCTGCCACAAATTAATTAGAAGTAAAACTTCCTATCAACTCTTCTTAAGCAGAAGGAAACCCAAAAGCTGAACTAGCTCATTTTTGGAAATTCTCCAAACACTTGAGAAATTCTGAATATATATCTCGCATACCATGTGTAGTGACCCTTACCGAGATCACCTACTAAACAGAACTTAGACATGCAATTAACTTAATCAAAACAGTAATCAGAATTAAACTGCGGAATACTATAAACATTATACAATCCCAAGGAAAGGAATCTGTAAATACCCAAATTTTATACAACCAGATCGAATAGTGTATAAACCCAATACAACTGAATAAAAACCTAGACGAAGCTCCAGCTGGCTAACCACTGCCTATCCCCTCTTGGATCTACCTGCCTCGTCCAATCGCAAACCTGCCCCATGGAATAGGGTGTCCAAAAACACAGAGTACGAGACGTGAGCATAAAACGCTCAGTACGAGAGTATGAGTATACATGAATGCAAGTGAACCGCCTACTGACTAGAGGTCAAGAATAGATAACAGAGACAGACCGGGCCCTGGTATGTAGCACGCTGTGCCGTCGCTTCAGGAGGTGGCTCACATACCGCAGATACCAGTGGATACGTGGGACCCAAATCGATTGAACTCCATCCACTAATAGGATAGGGTAAAACCCTACTAACAGACATCTCAAAGGAGATAGTACAAGATGCAAATGTATGCAGCATATAATCATGACATATAAATCATGCAGTCACATAATACATGCATACTCAGTCAGGATATCTCGAACAGTACTTTCGTACCTCAAATACTAGACGCGCTCTACCAGCTCTAGGTCTACGCCTATAATCCGCACTACACTGCCAAATGATACTAATATCATTATAGTGCTCTAAAAGCCTTAACTAGGCTATTGCATACTCCTAAATATTTTTAGGAAGCAATAGCTATACCTTCGTCCGTCGTTAGCCCTTTGCTGTCGATTGCCTCAAAACTAGGCCACAGCTCCGCTACGACGCCTGGATCGCTATGCCACTTCCGGATTCCCAATGGGAAGCCTAGAATTTCCTAGATCTGAGTTAGAAGGCTAAGGAATCGAGAGAGAAGAGGTGAAAGGTGTGCTCAAATGTGAGCCTCGGCACCCCTATTTATAGACCACGAACGGAACGTCAGTTCCTCAATGTTGCGTCCGTTCTGCCTGACGAACGTTGCGTCCGTTCACCATCGTTGCTTCCGATGGTGCCAATGTCACATCACGTACGTAAGCAGTGATGCATTTCTGATGGCACGAACGTTGCTTCCGTTTTGCCTGACCCTCCAGGACCATTTATAATAATTCTGGGTCTAATCCCGGGCTCCGTTAATCCATTAGAAATCTTCTTAATCCAGTTTATTGGATTAAATAACAGTTAATCACTAAAACTGGGTACGGGCTACTACACCATGTTATTAAGCATACAAACTTACAGAAATGTCCCAAATATTTTCTAGTCAACAACAACTCAAATCAGCACTGATTTAGTCTAAACAACTGCATCATTCTTGATTCACTGTAGCTCACAATTAGCCCAAAAGAATCCAATCAATAAAATTACCACTTACTAATTTCTCGATTACTGGAACCTCACAACATCGATCAACACTAAGATCTCTGTGTTTCTTTTTTAACGAGAAATAATATGCACCTAAAACATTTGGAATAACCGAATTCCCATACTGAATTTACTATTTTATCACTGACGATGTCAGAAAATATTCAAGAGTAGTCAATGGCACTAATCCTGTACCAATCATAAAGACATTAAAATTACTCAGTAATCCTAATTCAAATGACCAGCCTCTATCTTGGACAATCTCTGTTATCATGGAAATCTCATTCCATATCTCTGACGAAGTCAGACGATAATTTAATGACCACTGGTAATTTACATGGCTCGATCAACAACTCTGATCTCGTTGCCATATGTCTGCTAATTCCTAACACTTGGAATTACAAATTTCGCACTGAACTCAACATTCCTATTTCTGACGGAGTCAGACTATAGTTAAGAGTAGTTATTGGCACCAATCATGTACCAATCCGGACTTAATATCTGTATCTTTGACAAAGTCAAACGATAACTTATTTCCTTGAATACTAAATCTCAGTATCAATTAAATCTTCATGAGAGAGTCCAAATATCAAATATCTATACCCCTACTATGACTGTTGCAAAACACCAGACTGAGATAGCCTCCCCCTAAAAAACCATCTGAAGCAAGAAAAACTCCTAGACACCCTCTGAAGCACGAAAGGCTCCCAGAGTAATAATCATAGGGTCGTACTTCCTTTCCATCTAGTCATATATCCACACAGTCCACAACAATTGGTATAATTCATTTCTATGCCCCTGATAAAAAAAACACATTATCCTGAAAATACTATGTCTCGATAGAATATTCTAGGAAATACATCTAGAACTGTTCAAATGAAAACATGCATAATTTAATCCTAATTATACACATTTTCAAACAAATGTTTGATCTTTTATTCAATATAATCAAGATAATTCCAAAGATTAAAATTACAATACTTGAACCACTAACCCATGTTCTATACAATCTTTATTACAATCTCATTTAATAAACAACTACATCCAATTACATCAAAAAATGTACAATGAAATGATAACTGATACATCAAAATGTCTAATCATTAATACATCTGATTCAAATACTTACAACTGAAATATTGTTTACAACAAATCATATTACAGTATTTAAAATCCAATACAACTGAAATCTTACAATCTGACTATATGCGAAAATCTTTCATTCCGTCAACTAATCTTGAACATGAGGTTTCCCGTCTACCACACACAAAAGCATCAACGCAGGAATGTCAGAAAACCTTCTTCCTCGCAAGATCTAAAACATTTAATTTCACTACAGAAAACTACCAATTAAATGGTCCATTCTCCGGTAGGATCTTCTGAAAATCTCTCCAACTACTAGTGGAGAGTCTATGGAATATACTTCTGGGTCAAAGTTTGATGGACCTCATCATTCCATGCGCTCCAAAAAATCCCGAGAAGTACATGGAGTTCAAAACTGGATCTTCTCTTGCAGCTATATCCTACTTGGATCCACATAAGGCGAAACTCTGATGCCAACCTTGGCAATGACGATCTTGGAAAAGCCTCCTGTTATTCCAACTCCTGATACTACTGCGTCATTGAATCTGACTTTTAATCTACAAGGATAACCCAAATGTCAGTACTAAGTCCCAAAGAATCATATTTCATGCTCCGAGAACATAAATGTAGTGAACCGCACCGTGATCACCTACTAATCAGAAGCTTAAGCATGCAATTAAACAATAAATAAAATTAATCAGAGTAAATGCGGAAATTAAATAAACTACTACAATAAAAGTATTACCTAGTGGTCAGCCACGCAATCCTGCCTTGATCACCACCTAACCTCCCAATCCTCAGGAGAACTACCTGCAATTGCCTCGTCGAATGGGGTGTCCAAAACCAACAGTACAAGGACGTGAGCATAAATGCTCAGTACGAGAGTATGAGTATACGAATATTATAAGTGCATGAATGCAAGTGTACAGGTACCAAGACACAAGGACAAAAATATCTAATCAAGAACAGACTTGGGCTATAGGTAGGTAGCATGTTGTGTCGTCGCTTCAAGAGATGAACTACATACCAAACTGATGGTGACCTGACACAAGTTCATGTGTCCAACCCTGAACTAACAAGATAGGGTAAACACCATACTACATGATATTACAAGGATACGATCTCAAGATGATCATTCATGCAGCATAATAACATGTCATAATATATGTAGATAAAATCATGTCATATAAATCATACAACGCATAATACATGCATAATCAGTCAGAGTATCTCGAATAGTACTATCGTACCTTTCTTAAGGCAGATCCTAGAATCTCTCATCTAGGATTCAAGCCTACCATGCAGTACTACAAATACATAGTAAGCATGCATTATCTAACATGCTCTAAAAACCTTAATTAAACTATAGCATACTTCTTATTTTCTATAAGGAGCCAGAGCTATAACTTCGTCCGTCGTCAGCCCGCTGATGTCGAACATCCCAGAGCTTGGGCACAACCTTGCTATGACCACTGGAAACCTTTCCAAAGCTCCGCTGATTGGCCACTACTATGGACACTGTCCGTTAACTATAAAAAATTACTACTACCTACTCTAACTCTTAAATAAAGAGTCCCGAATCCCTTAAAATAGAGCCATAACGGGAGAGAAGAGGCTTTGAATGATTAAAAAATGGCCAAATACGCCCCTATTTATAGGCCTCGATCGAACAGTCCGATCCCACCAATGGACGGTCCGATCTGCATGCACCCGCCACATGTCGCAATCCTATCAACACCTGTCGACAACTGATCGGACGCTAAGATCCCATGATTGGACGCTTTGATATCCTCCACGTGTTAGCTTCAATTCGATACCGCATCGGACGGTCCGATCCTGTCAGAGTACATTTTGCAATTTAGTCCCTTAGTCAATTCCTTAATCACGTTTAAGTCTCTTAATCTTGTAAAATGGAACCGGGCTACTACAACTGTGGAATAGGGACCTTCGGTGTTGTAACATCGGGGGCAACATCGGAGTCCTTGAAGATCATTTCACTGTGGATATCCTATGGATCAAAGTTAGCCATGAAATTTGATTGCGAGAGTAACAAAGGCTAAGGTTTGTTCAGAAATTCATAGCTCACGAATTTTGAAGGGTAAAACTCGATGAATCAAAGCAGGGGAGCGAATAATATATATATATATATATATACACACACACACACACTCAAAGTAAGTCCAATAAACTGTAACTTTCTTCCGCAACAAACCCCTCTAATTCTAACAAACTCACTCCACTCAGTCACCAACGGTAACCATAAAAAACGAGCAAACATTTTAAAATTAATAAAATCGACCCTAATTAAGGCAATAATCCGAGATTAAAACCAACCAAAATATTCACTTAAATAAATCCACATCAGCTTAACTCCATTAAATCATTGTCAATCTCAAAAATTCCATTTTAAGTAAATAGGGTACTTCGTCAAGTTTTATTTGTTTAGAACGTAAACCCTGAACAGAAAATATTCATACTTCTAAATGCATATGCTTGTCTTATTTTATGCCTAAAACGGAATATAACATAAAATAAAATATAGTCACATGCACATGATATTTCCACAAGTGTAGTATTTTCTCCTTTGTTCGTAACATCCCAACAACACACTAGTTTACAAAAATTATTTGTAATTTTCACGCTTAATTAGCCTTAAACAATTGCAAGTACTTCCAGAAGTGGTAGCCTGCGCACTAAAAGAACAATATTCATTGGACTCAATTAGGATGTTTTTCCATTTTTTTCCGATTTTTTATCAAGCTTTTCTTTTATGACATTGGTCATCATTTGTAATATAGATTCTCTAATTTTTCAAAGCATATTTTGCATTCCTCTTGTTTCTCTTTCTTTTTCTACAAAGAGGGTTTATTAATTTTTTGATTTTTGAAACTTGTGATTTATTGTGTTATTATCACAAGTCAAAGTTGTTGTATCTTGGGAGAAAATTGTCATATTCCGTCAGCACCAAGAGCGACACAAAATCTTCTAAAAAAATCGTGTTCAACACGAGCCTCAACTTATTGAATCTATTTCTGTTTTAATGTCATATTCAAAATTTTCTAACACCCACACCTCACAATGATTGTTCTTACCTTATAAGAGGGGGCTCTGATCCCAAATAAGAAACGCGTGAGTCACACGCACGTGGTATCCTACTGAATATGTGTGGTCCCTATATTTTTTTCTATAAATATCGGGTTTTTTAATCTCATTTAAAATTCATTACTTTTATTTTTAATGGCGTCCCAACTCATCTCATTACCTATTCACAAATCTAAAATGTGCATCAGAGGTGCTGAGATACCCTCCCGGTCCCCTATCACAATCTTTGTGTGTTTTTCAAATTCGTTTTGGACTTGAAGTTTTAGACTCGGGTTGGATTCGAATCTCGAATAAGGATCCTCAAATTTTAGTGAGCATATATATATATATATATATATATACATATATATAATTCATAACATTATTTATGTACCTATAATGTTTTTTATTCATGACGACTTTATTTTCAAAAAATATCGAAGGTACATAGTATGATATACACACTAATAGTCCTAAATTGGGAATGGCTTGTATTAAATACTTGTCAAGTTATATAGCTAAATTTTTGTTATTTTAGTTTTTAGTAAATTTTCAGACTTGAGTTCATAACTTGAGGCCTGTTTTTTTGTTCTTAAAATTGGTAGAGTTGGTTTCAAAAAACAATAAAAATTTTGTGTTAAATTTAGTTTTAAAAAATTTGTCCAAATTGGATACTGGTGGAGAGGGTGGCTGAGAAAATTAAAGGTTGGAGCAGTAAGTTCTTCTCAGCTGGTGGGAATGAAGTACTAATCATATCCTTATTATAAGCCATGCCTAACTATAGAATGTCATGCTTTCGCATTCCTAAGTCAAACTATAGTGCTATTGAAAAATATTGTGCGGATTTTTTGTGGGGACTTGATAATGACAAGAATAAAATGCACCGGATTACTTGGGATTCCCTATGTAAACTTAAATGTATGGGAGGCTTGGGCTTTAGGAATCTTGAAGTGTTTAACAAAGTCTTTCTAGCTAAAAGGTGTGGAGAATAATCCGCAATCAAACATCTTTAGTTGCGCGGGTGCTAAAAGCTCGTTATTTCAAACATTTAGACACAATGCAAGTAAAAGTCATATGTAACTCGTCGTTTGTATAGCAATTATTGGCCTAGAGTCGCGAGCTTTCAGTCGAGGGGCTGCACTGGTGCATTGGGGATGGTGATTCAGTGGATATATATAACGATAAGTGGGTTCCTTCACTAAGAACTACGCTCCGACCATTCGAGATTCAGATCATTGAGGACAATCAGGTGAGGAGTTTGATAAAGAATCATCAATGGAATGAGGATTTACTTAGGAATATCTGTCTTCCACACATAGATCAGGAAGTCATGAATATTCCAATATCAAGCACAACGTCGAGTGATACTAGATTCAGGAGAGTAGAAGTGGATATCAAATTGGAATGGGATTCCGCAAGCCACTAGAAAAGCAATCGAGCACAATTACATCTGAAATAACACCTCGATTGTGTGGAATCCGGGTTGTACCATACTTTCCACTTGGAATGGCACACCATCACAGGAGCTGGATGCACTTGATTTAGTATAGAGAAATCGGTAAGGTTCTCCACCTCAATTTCCTTACCAAGATCTCTAAGGCATCTGATTCATGTGGAATGGGTTGTTCAGCAATAGAACGATTGGCAGAGAGGACTTTGGCATAGGTACCTCTGGTGTTGTAACATCGGGGGCAACATCGGAGTCCTTGAATCTCATCTCACTGTGGATATCCGGTGGATCAAATCCTGCCCTGAAAATTGATGGCGAGAGTAAGAAAGGCTAAGGTTAATTTGTGCAGAAATTCGGAGCTAACGAATTTTGAAGGGCAAAACTCGATGAATCAAAGAAAGGGAGCACATAATATATATATATATATATATATATATATATATATATTTATATATATACTCAAATTAAGTCCAATAAACGCGTTGGACCCTTAATTTTGATGATTACAAATTGAACTGCCAAGTTTTGTAAAACAAGCAAAAAGATCTTGAACTGCTCAACAGACTCTTTAGACAGCTTGAACTGCTCAACAGACTTTTCAAATTGCTTTAACTGCTCAAAAGATTCTTCGAACTGTTTGAACTTCTCAACAGAGTTTTCAAACTACTTGAACTGCTCAAATATTCGTACTTCTTGAACTGCTCAACAGACTCTTCGAATTGCTTGAACTTCTCCAAAGAGTTTTTGAACTGCTTGAATTGCCCAACAGAGTCTTAGAACTTCTTGAACTACTCAACAGAGTTTTCAAACTGCTTGAACTGCTCAAATCCTCGAACTTCCTGAACTGCTCAAATGAGTATTTGAATTGCTCAAAGATTAAAGGCTTTTCATCTGCTTCAAAAGACTTCTCGTTATATTTGAAGATTTTCGAGAGAGAATGTATTGTCCATATTAAAAATCAACAAGGATTAATTCTCATTCATCTTGGATCTCGTCTCACATTTATGAAGACATTTATTAAGTCTCTTGAAAATATAAAAATATAGTTCAGAGTGAGAGAAGAACATTGCAAAATATGAATATATATATTAGAGAGAAAGTTTCAGAAAAGAGTTAGTGAAAAAATAAAAAAAGGACATTAGAAATCTATCTCTCCGAGCACTTTGAATTTACATATCTCACTTGCTCACCAGGCCCACATATTCAAACTATTCATTAGATCAACTCAAAGGATCATCAAGGGCATTAGAAAAACTTTCAACTTCTCATTCAAGAAGTGTTGAAAGAAGAGTCGCTCAAAAGATTAAATTTACGGATTCATTCAAACCCCAATTTGTTTCATTCGTTGTTGTTAAGACTTTGTGTCTTATTTTATGTGGTGTATTAAGCGTTTCGATCTACGAAAGGTATAAGTCCTAAAATTGGAGTGGGTTGTATACAAAGGAGTGTATAAACCAAAGTATTCAAGTGAATTCCTTCCTAAGTGGAAGAAGGGGAGACGTAGAAGAAGTTTGCTTCAAACTTCCATAATATCTTGTATTATTTATTTATCTACGCAAGTTATTTTCACTCTTACATATATAGATATCACAAAGGCACTTGGACTATTTATCCGCACTTTTATAGTAGTCCAAATTTCGTTTGAGAATAACACAAATAGTATCGATAACTAACATTATTAAGACTGCACACGAAAGGTTTTGAAAAATATTTTGAAATATTCTAAGTGTGTATTCACCCCCCTCTACGCACATATCCGATCCTAACAAGTGGTATCAGAAAGGGTTTCCTTATTCATTGATATTATTATATTCATTATGGCATCTTCATTTAACAAGATTCATATGTTTTCTATGGAAGATTATGATGATTGAAAAATTTGTATGCAGGCTCATTTATCAGCACAAGATGATGATATGTGCTTTGTTATCATAGATGGTCCTATGAAAATTACTAAGATCAATACTACTGCAATAATGACAAGCGAAGAACCTCAAATTGTTGAAAATCATAGATCTGAATGGACTACAGAAGATAAAAAGAAATAAAACCTTGCTAATGTTTCCAAGGATATTCTCTAAAAAACACCGGACAAGAATATGTTTAGCAAAATCAAGAACTGTACTACTGCAAAGGAAATTTAAGAGAAGCGTAACCAGTTGTGTGAAGGAAATGTTCAAACCATAGAAAATAATCTCACTATTGTCATTCAAAAGTTTGACAACGCCAAGATGAAACCAGGGGAAACTACGGCTAAGTTTGATGAACGATTAAGCAATATTGTTTGTGAACTTATCTCTCTTGGTAAATCTTACACTAATCATGAAACTTCCTTGAAGGTAATGAGAGCTTGGACTAGAGAATGGGATGCCAAGACAGTCGCCATGCGAGAATCCAAGGATCTAAGCAAGCTCGAGCTACATGATTTATTTGCAGATCTTAAGGCATATGAGTTCGAACTTGGAATAAGAACAGAAGAAGAGACTTCGAATTCTCCACCTACAAAAGCACTGACCATGACTGTTGCATGCTCACGAGTTGAAGAGATTTCAATAAAGAAGACAACTGAACAAATTAACAATGAAGCCATGACTCTGTTTGTCAAAAAATTCGGTAAATTTATGTGTAAAAACTAGTCAAAATTCACTAAGCCTTAAAAAAGATTATACATATGATGGTCCTGCGTGTTATAACTGTGGCAATAAAGGCCATTTTATTGCAGATTGCACCAATACAAGAACAAATGAAAAGAAACAATCAGTTGAGAAAATTAAAGAAAAATATGAGAGAAGAACATTCAGGAAGAAAAGAGAGCAAAACGTTCTGGTGGCTGATGACAACAAAATCAAATGTGCAAAATCAGATTCGGAATCATCCAGTTCCGATAGTTCATCTAATGAGATTGATGATGAGAAGGTACAATGCCTTATGGCCAAGTCCCAACTAGAAGAAGAAAAAACTGAGGTATTTGATTTTGGATCTTCAAATTTTACACGAGAAGACTTAGTAACTGCTTTACACGAAATGGTTAAAGATTACATGACACTCACTCAGTCATTCGAGGAAGTGATAACAGAAAATTCTAAACTCAAAGATAAGTCAAACGAATTTAGTTGCGTGCAACTAAAGGAACTTGACAGTATGCAAGAAAAGTTAAATCTATTGATTACTGAGAATGAAAATATGAGCACTATGCTCCAAGATACTCTACAAGAAAATAAAAAGTTGTTTGCAGCTGTTAATTCTTGGAACAAGTCTTCTGTCTCTTTGAATAAGATTCATGATAATAAAAAGCAGTCTAATGATAAGACTGGCTTAGATTTTGATACTAACAAACGCAATGTTACTGAGAATAGTTCACAATTGCAACCAGATAAAGGCAAAATAATTTTTTTCAGATCCAGTACTATCTATGATTAGGATGCACCTAAAGATAATAATGTATATGATCATGTTATGCCTAAAGAAAATAAAATATCTTATGAAACCAAGTCTAAGATAAAGGACTAGGATATGAAGAACCTAAGAATAGTTTATATAAAACAACTCGGTTGAATTTAGGACTGCTTAGAATTAATCAATATAACCAGTCAAGTCTAATTGGAAGAAACCAATCCAATACAGATCAAATGATCAAAGGAAATATCATATACAGTTTTTTAACTGTAGACCAATTCAGAAAAGATACAGGCTAGATAATAAAAAAATCCAAGGCCTAAGAAACAAATGGTCAAATCTAACATTGCATATGATAGTCGAAGAAATGATAAATCTATGAAAGTTTTTGATGAGAAAATAGGTAGATATGTTAAGGTAATACACATATGCATTTCAAAAATACTAATCTATCAAGCACCCAAACAAGATGAGGGTACCAAAGATCATTATTGAATAACAGGTTTGAAAGACCACTTGGTATTTAGACAGTGGATGCTCAAGAAACATGACTGAAACTATAGAGTTACCATCTAAAATAGTTGAAATCAAATGTTCAAAGATTACATTTGGAGACAATTCAAAAGGTAAAGCCGTGGGTAAGAGTAAAATTATCCATGAAAATATTGTTATCAATGACATTTTTCTTGTTGAAAATCTTTGCTAAAATCTGATTATCATTAGCCAATTATGTGATAATGGTTATGATGTATAATTTATTAAACAAACTTTCTTCATAAAGTATAATTAAGAATGGTGAAGTTATATTAACCGGGTTAAGAGAGAAAAATACTTATAAGATAAACTGGGAACAAAGGAAAATTTATAAAATAAAAGATTTGTACTGCCTGCCAGTTAGGTAAGCAGGTACGATCTAATTTTAAAAATAAGGGATGTAACTCTTTCCTCTCAATGTTTAGCATTGTTGCATATGGATATTTTTGGTCCTATGCCTATAAAGAGTTTAGGCGGAATTAGGTACACTCTCTTAGTAGTAGATGATTATTCAAAATTTACTTCGATTATTTTTCTACCTTCAAAATATGAAACATGTATCTAGTTCATCAAGATTTTAAACCTACTACAAAATGAAAAATATTCTATGATTAATAGAATTAAAAGTGATAGAGGTATTGAATTTACAAATAATATTCTAACTTCCTATCTAGATAATCATGGAATTAGACATGAATTTTCAACAACCCGAACACCTCAACAAAATGGTATAGCTGAAAGGAGAAATCGAACTCTTAAAGAAGCAGCTCGAACTATGATTGCAGATTCTAATATATCTCAAAAATTTTGGGCTGAATCAGTTAATATTGCTTACTATACTCAAAATAGGTCAATGATTAACAAGAAACACAATAAAACCCCTTGTGAAATTGAGAATGATAAGAAACCTGATTTTTCATATATTAAAGTTTTTGGTTGTGCTTGTTATATTCACAATAATGGAAAGACAAACCCGACTGCTTTCGTTGCTAAATTAGATGAAGGGATATTTATAGTTTGCTCGATAGTTAGTAAAGCTTATAGAGTTTTTAATAAAAAATCTCTAACTTTTGAGGAAACTATTCATGTTGTATTTGATGAATCCTCTGAAAGAGTGGGTGCCCGGTTAGCCAACTTGTGTCTAAGGGCTTTTATGACTCTATGTATAAACAATCTTTGTTTAATATGATTTACATTTATTAATGACATTTTCTTTATCTTTCTTCATATTGTTATATTGTGATATACTATTGTTGTTTTGATAAAGACCTTGAATATACTATAGTGTAAGTGAAATGAGATAGTGAATAAAGAGAGATCACTATTATGAAACACATCTTATAGTCACTGTATATTCTAAACAGTTCCTAGTCAATTGAGTCGTCCGCTAATAAGGATAAGGATCGCTCGAGATTGAGACTAGCATTTGTGATGCCAAGTACCACGTTTCATTGGTAATGAACATGGAGATGTTCAAAGCATGCAAATGGATATTCATATGATAGATGATCGAACTACCCTATTCGGACTTTTCAAGTGGTTATTATTATTTGAGTGGATAAGTCCGCAGTTTTGGTTGTACACCATTAGTCCTTACTACTTGAAACATCATTGAGACTCTATATGCTAGTACTGTACTTTGACTCGTTTATCGAATCTAAGGGGTCATCAGGTGTCGGGATTGGGTAAAGTTACGACACATATAAGAGTCGATGCTTTGTTGTCAAGGATTCACCACACGCTTGCAAGTGTGGATATCCTATGCGATCTGAGGAGATATTAGTGTGACAAATCTCTGGCCAGAGTACTCGATGTGATTTAGGTTACTTGGTTTTCTAGTAGCACATGCGATGTCACTATTTGATCTTCAAGATGCGTTGCATAGTTATCGAATCTCGAACGACTCTCGATGTACCAATGGTTGTTGATTCGATCGGGATATATGGATGAAGGGACTGTACTGTACGCTAACCAAAACTTACTGGTTCTTGCAGGCACTATCAGTGATATCTAGGGAATCATGGGGCGATGTTGCTAGATGCTCTTACCATGATTCGTTGGGTAAGTCGGAAATCGTTGTTCCGAGTCACAAGGAGTTGTGAGCCCACGGCTAGCTGTATTCCTGAACCATTGAGGGTCACACAAGTAATGGATTACTAAACCCCGTTGAGATAGTTAAATTTAAAGAGTTAAATTTAATGAAAGAGAAGTTGGACTTCTTAACTAAAGGGAGTGAAATTTCCTAAAATGACATAGGGATGGGCATTTTTGGAAATAACTGAATTCGGATTCAGAAAAAAATTATCTTGACTTTAAAAGGTGCAGAAATGGTTTCTGTGCACATTGGTGAAATCGGTTAATCAATCGGAGTCATGATGAATTTTATATTAATTTCTATAATAACGGGCTTGGCTTGTTGGGCTTAAGTTATGGATTGTGGGCCCTAAGGAGTTAGTGTCCTAATACAATTATAACTTAATCTAGTCTAGAAATTATATATATATATGTATGTGTATAATTTCGAAAATAAGACATTGATTCCTCCTTGGTATTTTCGAAATACTCACATATAATTTCTAAGGGGATTTTTCAAAAATTCCCCTACTCCTTTTGAGAAAAATTCGGTCTGTGATTTTTCTGAAAAGTCACTTTCTGAATTGACAGATCAAATCTGTTTATTCTCTACGATAAACATCTGATTGATTTCTAGTGCAATCAATCAGAGGGTTTCTGTTTTCTATTCGTGGACATAATTCCGGAGATTGATCGAGCGAGTCATTGGTTCCCGGGATTTACAACAAGAGCATATTAAATCTGTTGGAGTCCATAATCAAGCCTTAGCTTGAAGAGGTAAAAATATTGAATTGTGATTTTTTATTTTTACTTGCAAGATTTTAATCGTTTGGATTTGATACCCACGATATGGAATCGTTCCATATCAAAAAATAAAAATTTTAAACTTCCGCTGCTCTGGGTATCACATCCGTGTGATCAGAGAACGCGTGTTCCAACAGTGGTATCAGAGCCAGGTCGTAATCTTTGATCAAACGATTAAAATTAATCGATTGTACAAAATTTTTAGCCTCGGTTTTTGGAAAACAAAACGAAAATTTTAAACGAAAATTTATGGGCAACACGGGCAGCGATGGTCGCTGCCCGGGGCAGCTCTTGGCGCTGCCCAGGGGCAGCGATTAGATCGCTGCCTAGGCCTGGGCAGCGCACGGCGCTGTCGATCCAATCGCTGCCCAGGGCAGCGTCGACGCTACTCGTGGGCAGCGAAGGGCTGCCCAAGCCCCACGTGGGGCTGCCCTGCCCCACGTGGGGGCGGGGCTGCCCGGGAACGTCCCGGGCAGCCCGTAAAAAATTAAAATTTGATTTTTTTTTTGGATTTTTTGAAATTTTTGAAATTTTAGTTTTTGGTCCGATCGAAAATTTTTTTTGATTGGTCCACGAGGCATCGGATCAAATTGTTTGAGTCCGAAATTTTTAAAATTGATTTTTGGATAAATTTGAATTTTTGGAAAATTTATAAATTTTATCCGTTAAATTAGATTTTATAAAATTAATTATTTTGGTACAATTGATGATAAGATATGATCTTATGAAAGGATAAGATAAAATTTGATTTTATCTTTTTAATTATGATTCCATTGCATGTTATCCAATTATTTAATTATTGAATTAATTATTGGATAAAAAGATGATCGATTGTCATGACCAATATTATAGGTGTATGTTAGGTTGTTTACATTTGGTTTTATTGTTGTTGGGTATTAATGGGCTTGGTTTATGGCCCAATTTGAATTGTCATTTGTAATAAAAAGTGGGCCTGGTTTATGGCCCGTTCCCACCCTTAAATATGTATCCCCTACTTGTCATCAAAATTTATTGTAAATTTATTAGACGTAGTGGGAGATAAAGATTTGAAGACAATGGTGGGCCCAACAGACAATAAAGGCCGAAGAAATGTAAATTGGAAGCTCAATGTAATAGGATTGCATACCTGTATATCACCTAGGATTGGACTTAGACTCGTGATTGGCAACCACGGGTCGATTAGTTATTGGGGTCGATCTTCCTTTAAATAATATATGATATTATTATTGTATGCATGTTTAGACTAAATTGTATGAATCCCACAAGCATACAAATATTAAATGATGAGACAATTTTCAAAATTAAAAATCTCTTATTTTAAATATGATTTAAAATTGATATCAAGATAAATAAAGGGAATTTAAATATTGTTTAAATGTTCCTACCTTCCATCAACGATCAATGTATGAGATGCTACCTGCGGGCACGGTCCGGCTCATATTATTGGGGGGGGGGGGGGGGCGTTCGTCGGAAAGCTGTACATTGGATCGACACAAGTTGTAAGTTGGGTGGAACTCCCATGGGATTGGCTCATATTATTGGGGATCCACATGGCGACCGTCCATCACAACATAATATTGATGGGTTATCTTGACATGTCACAATAAACGGCGTCATATTATTGGGCCCTTATTGGACATGAGGTAAAAACATGGGGATTGCTTTGGAAGCAATTGGGCTCTACCTTTTGAAAATTATGGTTGGCTGATATTATTTGGGACTATAGTTTGTCAATTGGACTCCATGTTCCCACTAAGGAAACAAGTTTCCCATTTTCACTAGAGGGTAGTGAAATCGATAAAATAGTGGGAGTAAATTCATAAAATTAAATCTCGCCATATTTTATGTCTTAGTAAATTAATTAAACAATCACTGATTATTGTCTGGCGCAAACTATAGGGAATGGTTTCGTAAATTAGTGATTGTTCTAAACTCGGAGAAAATTTTTTACGTGTTAGAAAAGAATCCTCCAAAGGAAGCACCGGCTAATATAAGTCCGGAAGAATTGGCAAAACTTGATCAATGGTGGGACCATGATATCAAGGCTAAATGCTATATGCAAGCTTCAATGTCTGATGAACTCCAGAGGCGATTTGAGGATGCCGTGAATGCTGCTGATATACACATGCACCTCAAGGAACTTTTTGGAGCTCAGTCAAGGTCGGAGAGGTATGCCACCGTCAAAGAGCTCATGACATGCCGCATGCGAGATGGGACTTCGGTCCGTGAGCATGGGGTACACATGATTGGGCTCATTGAAAAGTTGGTAACACTCGATTTGACATTGGAGCATGAACTAAACGCGGACTTGTTACTTCTTTCTCTTCCTTTGTCGTTTGACGGATTTGTGGTGAACTTCAATATGAACAAGATAGAGGCCACCCTTGAAGAGATGGTAAACATGCTTGTGTCTTATGAGGCCACATTAAAGAAGTAAAAACCGGTACTCTTGGTTGGCTCCTCTTCTTAATCCAAGAAGGGGCCAAGTGGAAAGGGTAAGAAACGTTCTGCCCCACCCAAGAAAATTGTACCACAGAAGAAGGGCAAGACAAAAGCTTCAAACGTGAACATACCTGGAGATGTTTGCCATCACTGCAAGAAACCCGGTCATTGGAAACGTAACTGCAAGGAATACCTCGAGCAGTTGCGAACTGCAAAGGGTATGTTTTACATTGAAATAAATGTTTCACTTAATACTACTTCTTGGGTATTGGATACCGGATGTGGATATCACATTTGCAATGATTTGCAGGTGATGACAAGAAGTCGTAAGCTTAGGATGGGTGAGACCCAGCTGAGGCTCGGAAATGGTTCCAGAGTTGAGGCCAAAGCAGTGGGAGACATTTATTTAGTTTTGCAGAACAATTTTAAGTTATTTTTGAGAGATGTTTTATTTGTGCCAGATTTAGTTAAAAACATTATTTCTGTTTCTATGCTTGATAGAGATGGTTTTTCTTGTAATTTTGTAAATGAGATTTGCAATATTTACAAGAATGAATGTTTGATTGGAAATGAACAACTTGAAAATGATCTATATAACTTAAAATTAAAAGACGTTCCAATTAATTATGTTGATAAACCGGTAACAACAAATAAAAGGAAAAACGATAGTCAAAACCCGACAAACCTTTGGCATGCTAGGCTAGGTCATATTTCCTTAAGGAGGATGAACAAGCTAGTGGGAGAGGGCATGTTTGATATGTTTGATATTAACTCTCTACCTACTTGTGAGTTCTGCCTAAAAGGAAAAATGACTAAATCTCCTTTCAAAGGGAAGCCTGAGCGTAGTCAAAATCTGTTGGATTTGATCCATACAGATGTTTGCGGACCATTTAGTATCGGTACTAAATTTGGTCACACCTACTTCATTACCTTTACTGATGATTATTCTAGGTATGGGTATTTATATTTAATGAGATATAAGTCTGAATAATTTGAAAAGTTTAAAGAATTCAAGACTGAAGTAGAAAACAAACAAGGTTGCGAGTGTGGATATCCTATGCGATCTGAGGAGATATTAGTGTGACAAATCTCTGGCCAGAGTACTCGATGTGATTTAGGTTACTTGGTTTCCTAGTAGCACATGCGATCTCACTATTTGATCTTCAAGATGCGTTGCATAGTTATCGAATCTCGAACGACTCTCGATGTACCAATGGTTGTTGAGTCGATCGGGATATATGGATGAAGGGACTGTACTGTACGCTAACCAAAACTTACTTGTTCTTGCAGGCACTATCAGTGATACCTAGGGAATCATGGGGCGATGTTGCTAGACGCTCTTACCATGATTCGTTGGGTAAGTCAAAAATCGTTGTTCCGAGTCACAAGGAGTTGTGAGCCCACGGCTAGCTGTATCCCTGAACCATTGAGGGTCACACAAGTAATGGATTACTAAACCTCGTTGAGATAGTTAAATTTAAAGAGTTAAATTTAATGAAAGAGAAGTTGGACTTCTTAACTAAAGGGAGTGGAATTTCCTAAAATGACATAGGGATGGACATTTTTGGAAATCACTGAATTCGGATTCAGAAAAAAATTATCTTGACTTTAAAAGGTGCAGAAATGGTTTCTGTGCACATTGGTGAAATCGGTTTATCAATCGAAGTCATGATGAATTTTATATTAATTTCTATAATAACGGGCTTGGCTTGTTGGGCTTAAGTTATGGATTGTGGGCCCTAAGAAGTTAGTGTCCTAATACAATTATAACTTAATCTAGTCTAGAAATTATATATATATATATGTGTGTATAATTTCGAAAATAAGACATTGATTCCTCCTTGGTATTTTCGAAATACTCACATATAATTTCTAAGGGGATTTTTCGAAAATTCCCCTACTCATTTTGAGAAAAATTCGGTCTGTGATTTTTCTGAAAAGTCACTTTCATAATTGACAGATCAAATCTGTTTATTCTCTACGATAAGCATCTGTTTGATTTCTAGTGCAATCAATCAGAGGGTTTCTGTTTTCTATTCGTGGACCTAATTCTGGAGATTGATCGAGCGAGTCATCGGTTCCCGGGATTTACAACAAGAGCAGATTAAATCTGTTGGAGTCCATAATCAAGCCTTAGCTTGAAGAGGTAAAAATATTTAATTGTGATTTTTTATTTTTACTTGCAAGATTTTAATCGTTTCGATTTGATACCCACTATATGGAATCGTTCCATATCGAAAAATAAAATTTTTAAACTTCCACTGCTCCGGGAATCATCCGTGTGATCAGAGAATGCGTGTTCCAACATCCTCTGTATGTACTGCATCAAGGGATATAAATCTGAATGATCTAAGTCATAGACTTGAAAATACAATGATAGAGGAGGATGATGAAGTCAATTGCTCAGAACAGTTCTACAAAAACACTTATATTCCAATTGTTGAAGCTTAAATTGAAACAGTTGAAAATATGTCTCAAACAAATCATGAATCAATTATTACTGAAGAATAAGAAGCAGTTCATCCAGAATAACCAGTTCTAAATAAACCTATTGAACCAAATCTTTGATGAAACAAAGATCATCCACTTGAGTTGATCATAGGTGATCCAATTGCTCCCATAAGAACAAGAAAACAGAATATAGATGAATTTTTTCATGCAACTTTTATATCTCAGAATGAACCTAAGAAGGTTGATGAAGCATTAGCTGATGCAAGTTGGATTGATGCGATGCAAGAAGAACTCAACCCGTTTGAACAAAGAAAAGTATGACATTTAGTTCCTCGACCTGGAAATCAAAATGGTATATGTACTAGATGGGTATTTAGAACAAACTGGATGAACACGGAACATTGGTTAGAAACAAGGCTTGACTTGTTGTTCAAGGTTATAAACAAGAGGAAAGTATTGACTTTGATGAATCATTTACACCAGTTGCAAGAATGAAAGCTATACGAATCTTCCTTGCTTATGTTTCATTCAAGGATTTCAAAGTTTATCAAATGGATGCCAAGTCAGCTTTTGTCAATGGTCTTCTTCAAGAAGAAGTTTATGTCGAACAACCACCAAGTTTTGTCAATCGAACTCATCCTCACTTTGTTTATCATTTAGATAAAGCTTTATATGGATTAAAGAAAGCTTCGAGAGCTTGGTATGATACTCTTCTTGGATCTCGTCTCATATTTATGAAGACATTTATTAAGTATATCGGAAATATAACAATACAGTTCAGAGAGAGATTCTAATTCATCAAGAAGAACGTTGCAAAAGATGACAATATATATTAGAGAGAAAGCTTCAGAAAAGAGTTAGTGAAGAAATATAAAAAGACCATAAGAAAGTTATCTCTCCGAGCACCTTGAATTTACAGATCTCACTTGCTCATCAAGCCCACATATTCAAGATATTCATCAGATCATCTCAAAGGATCATCAAATGCATTAGGATAACTTTCAACTGCTCATTAAAAAAGTGTTGAAAGAAGAGTTTCTCATAAGATTGAATCTACGGATTCATTCGAACCCTAATTTTGTTCATTCGTTTTTGTTAAGACATTGTGTCTTATTTTGTGTGTGGTGTACTAGGAGTTTCGATTTAGGCAAAGGATAAGTCCTACGATTGGAGTGGATTGCATACAAAAGAGTGTATAAACCAAAGTCATCTAGTGAATTCCTTTCTAAGTGAAAGAAGGAGAGACATAGAAGAAGTATGCTTCGAACTTCCATAATATCTTGTCTTATTTATTTATCTGCACAAGTTATTTTCACTCTTATATATATATATATATATATATATATATATATATATATATAACAAAAGCAATTGAACTGTTTATCTGCACTTTTCTAGTAGTCCAAACTGCTTTTAAAAATAACAGAAATAGTCTTGATAACTAACATTATTAACACTGCTCGCGAAAGGTTTTGAAAAATATTTTGAAATATTATAAGTGTGTATTCACCCTCACTCTACACACATATCAGATCTTAACAAAACGGTAACTTTCTCTTGCAACAAACCCCTCAGATTCTAAAAAACTCACTCCACTTAATTACCAACAGCAACAATAAAAAATGGGCAAAAATTTTAATATTTATAAAATCTTCCCTAATTAAATAATAATCCGAGATTAAAAGCATCCCAAATATTTCCATAAATAACTCCACATCATCTCAAATCCATTAAATCATTGTCAATCTAAAAAATTCAATTTTTAGTAAATAAGGTACTTCATCAAGTTTTATTAGTTTAGAACGTCAAACCCTGAAATGAAAAATATTCAAACTTCTAAATGCATGTGCATGTCCTATTTTATGCCTAAAACAGAATGTAACATAAAATAAAATGCAGTCACGTGTACATGATGTCCACAAGTGTAGTAACCCGCATTTCTAATTAGTGATTAATGAGTAATTAATCACGTGATCATGTTTAGATTAAGTAAAACATGATTAAGTAAGTTCCTGTTGGGATAACGGACTCCAGAAATAGATCCAAAATACTCGAACATGGTGGGCATGGCTCGGGAAGCTTGGACGCTCCGAACTGGAGTTCGGAGGATCCGAAGAGGATTGGAGGCTCCGTCGGTGGGATCGGAGGACCCGAACAGGGTTTAGGCTTACGTCATCAATTACGTCAGCAAGGTGATGTCATGGATTGAAAGAGTGGGTGCCCGGTGAGCCAACTTGTGGCTAAGGGCTTTGATGACTCTTTGTATAAACAATCTTTTGTTTAATATTATTTACACTTTTATTAATGGCAATGACTTTATCTTTCTTCATATTGTTATATTGTGATATACTATTGTTGTTTTGATAAAGACCTTGAATATACTATAGTGTATGTAAGATGTGGTAGAACATGGAGATGTCTATCATGAAACACATCTTATAGTCACTGTATATTCTAAACTGTTCCTAGTCGATTGAGCCGTCCGATAATAAGGATAAGGATCGCTCGAGTTTGAGACTAGCATTTGCGATGCAGAGTACCACGTTTCATTGGTAAGGAACATAGAGATGTTCGAAGAATGCAAATGGATATTCATACGATGAATGATCGAACTACCCTATCCGGACTTTCCAAGTGGTTATCACTTATCGAGTGGATAAAGTCCGCGGTTTTGGTTGTACACCATTAGTCCTTACTACTTGAAACATCATTGAGACTCTATATGCTAGTACTGTGCTTTGACTCGTTTACCGACTCTATTGGGGTCATTAGGTGTCGGGATTGGGTACAGTTACAACACATATAGGAGTCGATGCTTTGTTTTCAAGGATTCACCACATACTTGCGAGTGTGGATATCCTATGCGATCTAAGGAGATATTAGTGTGACGAATCTCTGGCCAGAGTACATGATGTGGTTTAAGAAATGGTTTTTTAGTAGCACATGCGATGTCACTATTTGATCTTCAAGATGTATTGCATAGTTATCGAATCTCGAACGACTCTCGATATACCAATGGTTGTTGATTCGATCGGGATATATGGATGAAGGGACCGTACTGTACGCTAACCAAAATCTATTGGTTTTTGCAGGCACTATCAGTGATACCTAGGGAATCATGGGGCGATGTTGCTAGGCGCTCATACCATGATTCGATGGGCAAGTCGGAAATTGTTGTTCCGAGTCACAAGGAGTTGTGAGCCCACGGCTAGCTGTATCCCTGAACCATTGAGGGTCACACAGAGTAATGAATTTTTAATCCCCGTTGAGATAGTTAAATTTAAAGAGTTAAATTTAATGAACAAAGAAGTTGGACTTCTTAATTATGAGTAGAGGAGTAAGATTTCCTAAAATGACATAGGGATGGGAATTTTTGGAAATCACTGAATTCGGATTCAGAAAAATTTATCTTGACTTTAAAAGGTTATGAAATGGTTTCTGTGCACATTGGTGAAATCGGTTTATCAATCGGAGTCATGATGAATTTTATATTAATTTCTGAACATGCGGGCTTTGCTTGTCGGGCTTGAACTTATGACTAATGGGCCCTAAGCTGTTAGCGGCCTACATTATAAATAAGTTATTGCAGTACAGAAATTAGACACAACAGGTCACAAATTTTCGAAAAACCCTAGTATTTTTCTCTGAAGTGGCCGCCCCCTTTTCCCTCTGCTCGGTAAAATCCAGTCTATGAATTTTGAATTACAGTCTGGTTTAACGGATCAAATTCGTTAATTCTCTTCGTAGAAAATTCTGATAGATTTTCTAGTGCAATCTATCAGAGGGATTAATTATCCGTTCGTGGACCTGATTGAAGAACAGTTCGTCCATCAGTTCCAGGGATATACAACAAGAGCAGAGCAATCTGTTGGTGTCCAAAATCTCGATTCGAGATTGGAGGTAAAAATTTATAATCGTTATTTAATTTTTACACACACAATTTAATCGTAAAAGTTTTGATACCCATTATGGAATCGTTCCATATAAAATTTTTAAACTTCCGCTGCACCGGGTATCAATTCTGATTGATCTGATCGCCGCGTTCTCCAACAGTGACATCACTGATGGGACTTCGAAGGACCCAAAGTAAAGATCGGACGGTCCGATCGTGTTCGGACGATCCGAAGTTATGATCGGAGGATTCGAACCAGTTCGGAGGGCCCGAAGCCGAGTTCGGACGGCCCGAACGTCGTCTATAAATAGAGAAGCCGAGGTTCATTTGTGACTCGCACCTTTTCTCTCTTCTCTCTCAATTCCTAAGTCTTATAACTCAGATCTAGGGAGATCTAGGCGTCCTATGGGGAATCCGAAAGTGGCTTAGTGATCTAGACGTCGTCGCGGAGCTATGGCCTAGTTTTGAGGCTATCGACAGCAAAGGGCTAACGACGGACGCAGGTATAGCTTTGGCATCCTAAAAATATTTAGAAGTACGCTTTAGCTTAGTTAAGGCTTTTAGAGCTTTATTGTTGATGCATGGATATTTGCATTGTAGTAGCAGTAGACTGGACTAGTAGGCTTGGAGTATAGGCCAGTGGAGCTAGGCTGTCCAGCAGTGTTAGAGGTACGTAAGTACTGACCGAGATAGCCGGCATGATATATTTGCTTGTATGTTGCATGAGTATGTGCTATATGCTTTATCATGTTTTAGCATGTTTTACCGTCTTAGCACATACATGATTTTACGTGTGACTGCATCCGGAGAGATGTGAGTCACTGACAGTCTCCATAGGGAACGATGATCTCATTTTGGACTCGAGTCAGGTATGACAGTTTCCATATGGAACTTGTATCCTATTTTGGATTCGGGTCAGGATGGGGTTGGCTCAGCCCTGATATGGAGTATACGAGTACCCCACGGAGTCGCCCTCTAGCCGGTACTGTATATTCCCGGCGCCATGAGCAAGTTTTTTCACTTGAGTTTTAAATCATCCGTGTGCGCATATTTGTATTTATATCATTGCTTCGTATTGAGCGTTCTAGCTCACGCCCCTTTGTTTGGGTATTGTGTACCTTGTGGCGGGGCAGGTTTGAGGCTGGACGGTCCAGGTGGCTCTCAGCAGGATTGAGCTTTGGGGAGTGCGAGGTTGTAGAGGGTAGGGATTTATTTACCCTGAACCTTCGATTTGGTTGTATAACAGTATTTATACACTTGTGGTAGCTTCGGTTGTATTCTGTCGATTGGATTTGTTGTATTTTAATTATCCGCACTTTACACTTTAAGCTTTTATTGCGTGCGCTTTTACTATAACTCTGATTAGGTAGTGGATCCGGGTTGGGTCACTACAACAAGTGAAGTGTTTTCTCCCATGTTGGTAACTAGGGATGGCAATGGGTCGGATCTAAACCCGGCCCCGCATTGAACACGACCCGACGGGGCGGGTTTAGACCCGGCCAAGCAGGTCCACATACCGAACCCGCCCCGCCAAAAATATATATATTAATTATACTTTAATATAAATATAAAATATACATGTATATATATTAATAATATATAATTATATTATTTATATTACATAATCAATATTTTATCCCTAATTTGAGTTTATAGTATTTTTAGATTTAAATAATTTTAATATATTATGACATTTTTAATATGAAAATATATTATTATGATTTTTTTTGTTATTAATTATTATTTAAATAAAAAATGATATATTTTAACTTGTAGGAATATTTTTGTGTCCTAAATATTATTAATATAAATTTAAAAAATAAATTTAATGATGATTTGTTAATTTTTTAACTTATTTAATTTTTTATTTAATAAAATTTAAATTATATTTAATTTGGCGGATCCAACGGGTCTAACTCGGATTGGACCCGTCGGGTCCGTGGGGCGGGTCTCGGGTTTTCCCGAACCTGCCCCGTTGCCATCCCTATTGGTAACATCCCCAACAATTGTAACGCCCGGATTTATTTTATTTTAATCCGAGAATAATTAATTTGGGAATAATTGGAGTTTTGATTTAAATTCTAATATTCTTAAATTGATTAGGATTGAAATTGAATGAATTGAGAAATTGAGGACCAAATTGTAATTTTGGAAGACTTGAGGGGCCTAAGTGCAATTATTGGAAAATTGTTTGGACACTTGTGATTCTGATAAGCAATCACGTGTAGGACATCACATTTCATCAGAAAATTTCAGAGATAGAACCGAGAGTGCAAAAGAAAGAAACCTCAAGTTTCTTCATCATCTTCCAATTCCGATATCTTGAGTTCCGGTTATTCGAATTCAATTCCGAAAGGTGTTCTGGACTCTTTGCAAGAAGACCTTCGATTTGATGTAAGTTTTCTTTTAGTTCCTTATGATTTGAGAAGTCGAAAATGGCAGAGATCAGATGTGATTATGAATTGATGTTGTTGAGCTTGTATTCGTTGTTCTATCGAGTTCGGGTTGAAGGATGGCTATCGATTATGTTCTTATGATTTCTCAGCCACTATTCGACTTATATGCTTGCTGATATGATGGGTTTGAGTTGATATGCAGCTGATATATGATGTATATGGTGATAGAATTGACTTAGTTGAGTTCGGGATTGCCGAATAATACCGATATGCCGTCGAACTTTTGATTTGAAGTTGTTTTGCTATCTTATGATTGAGCTGCTATTGAACTGAGTGTTAGCTGATATTTCCTTGATTTATATGCTATGATTTCAGTTCATAAACAGGGCACGTCAACTCGGAAATTCCAACTTTGAATCGGTAGAAGAAAGATCAAGGTTTGAAGCTATTCTACAATGGAGTTTGAATGGGTTTAAGTGCAGATTTTTATACAAGTCTTGTGATTGTATTGTTCAGATTTGGATAGCTTGAAGTTGCCTTGAAACATCACATTTGAAAGGTAAAAGTGAACTAGGATTCGATTGGGATTATAACTCGAGATGGTTTGTATCGAGTTCCCTAAATCACATACTTATTTTCTTAGTTTCTTTTATATGCTTTTATGTGAATGGTTGAATGAGTCTTGATGTTAATGAATGCTCTTTTGTTGATATATGATGCATTCATCTTGTAAGACTTGTTCTTTGATTTTGAAATGAACGAAAACGTTCGATTAGACGATTTGAGGGATTATATATGTATGGCCTGGGTGGTTGACTTATCCTAGCGTCTGATTTACATATATAATGGCTTCAAAGTCTAGAGAAGTAAGATAAGTAGCCCCACCTCGATCGGGAGAGTCGGTGGTTAGTTATGATATCTTCTTCTCGGGATCCCAAACGATGAATTAGAGAACCTTGTTTTAAAACATGCATTGTTGTTACTTCTATATCATGAATTTGATATATGTTTTGCTATGCATGTTTAGTTGCTTTTACTGGGAAATATATTTCTCACCGGAGTTATCCGGTTATTGTTGTGTTGTATGTGTCATGGCAATAGGCGGGAGTGGAACCGGACAGAAGCGAACTTGAATAACAAGGGATGAGAGAATAGCGTGATGATCCGGTATAGATGATGAGTAGCTGTCACTTGTTTAATAAGATCAAGAGTTATGTTGTTTAGATAGTAGACTTGAATCTTGTCTACTTTACTTTTTAAGTTGATCCTATGTTAGATTTGAAATTGTACACTTGAATATGGAATTATACTTGATCTTGTAATCACATTGGAACTAGATGTATTACTTTGGTATGGAGATGTTATTGTATATGATGTTGCCTTGTTAATGATTCTTAGAATATGGCGATGTGTTTTTGGATTTGATTCAACATGTCTAGAACTTGATCTTTATTTTGGGCATGTTTTTGTAGCAAAGAATCAAGTTGGGAAGCAATTTTCAGAACAAGAATGAGCTGCAATTCTTAGACAAGAATCTGCCTAGGGCAGCGCCCGAGCTGCAGAAAACAGCAGCCCGAGCGCACCCCTTTGGTGCTCACACCCGAGGGTGGGTGCCCGAGCGGCTGAAAAGAGCCGCCCGAGCGCACCCCCCCTCTAAAAAAAAAAAAATCTTTGCAGCTTCGGATGCTTGTTGATTTCTTATCTTTAATTCATGATCTTGGATTAATTTTATGATTTGAGAGATTAAGAACCGGGTCGTCACAACAGGTGGTATCCGAGAGAGAAAATTCTGGACTGAATTAGATAGTGAGTGGGGTAGATCGAGTCATCTTCATTGCTTCTTTATTTTATTATGCTATGATTTAATTACATGATTGAATTACATGTTGTAAATTCTAGCATGATTTACTTTCAAGTATTTTATTACATGATGTCGTATTTATTTTATTTGAAAGTATGAAGACGCATGCTTACTGGAATATCTGAAATGATTAGAGGCATGTGTTCTGATGAATTATGATATGCTACCTGATTATCTGAATGGATTGGAAGCATGTCTTGTTGAGTACTTCGATTATTTTTTTAAAGATTGAATCAGAACCGAGTCTTGATCAGAGATAAGATGATCGGAGGAGGACTGAGATAGATTTGATGATTGTGGTATCCTAACCCTTTTGATAATCAGATATGTCTCGAAGACCAGGACGACCTCCTCTTAGACCACAGGTTCCTACTCCTATGCCAGAGCAGACAGCTCATACTCCTCTGCCGGAACAAACAGTGGTAACACCGATAGTACCTCAAACTGCAGTCCCGAGTAATGAACAGGGAAGTACCTCTCGAGATATGACAGATATGACTGCCACTCTGATGGAAACATTATTGAAAAGATTTCAATCATACCATCCGCCTACTCTGAACGGTACTTAAAATGCGGTTGTATGTGAAGGATGGCTCGATGACATGGAGATGTTGTTTGATTCGCTTGATTATGGTGATGAGCGGAGAGTCAGATTGATTGGACATCAGTTGCATGAGGTTGCGAAGAGCTGGTGGTTCACGACCAAGAAAGCTTTGGAGCATAGAGGAACTGTACTGACGTGGAATGTCTTCAAAACTGAGTTTTACCAACGCTTCTTTCCAGTGTCGTACCGCAAAGATAAAGGTGCAGAATTTGCAAACCTGAAGCAGGGAAACTTAAATATTGAAGATTATGTTGCAAAATTCACTACATTGCTACGTTTTGCTCCACATGTTGCTGATAGTGACGAGGCTATGGCTGATCAGTTTATTAATGGACTGACTCCGGAGGTCTTTACTTTGGTAAACACAAGGCGACCGAATAATTTTGCTGATGCTATGAATAGTGCCAAAGGAGTAGAAGCTGGTTTGATACAATAGCGAGGAGCTTCGTATATCACTCAGCCTCCGAGACAGTCACAACCCTTAGCTCCAATCTTGCAACAACCTCCTCAATTTGAAGGTGGTGGTAGTAGCAGTGGCAAGAAAGGATATTTGCAAGCTCGAGGAAAACAGTTTAAGAAGTCAGGAAGCAGTTCTTCGAGTTCCAGTGGTACGAAACAGAAGACAGGAGTGTTTTGTAACAGTTGTGGTGGAGGTCATCCAACCGATCAGTGCCGAGGTGTATCTGGGAGGTGCCATATATGCCATCAGACTGGCCATTTTGCGAGGGTGTGTCCTCAAAGAGGTTCTGGACAGTCACGAGGTGCAGAGTCATCCAGATCAGTGGCTCAACCTGTGAGGCAAGCCTCTTTTGTTCATTCCTTCCAACCATCACATCCACAGCAACAGTCAAGGCTAGGAGGAAGTCAGACAGGCAGTCAGTCACAGAGACAGCGGGCTCATGTCTTTGCACTGACGGAGGAACAGGCACAGGGAGCACCAGATGAGGTGATTGCAGGTAACTGTTTTATTTGTGGTTATCCTGCATATGTATTGATAGATACAGGTGCATCCCATACGTTTATCTCTACACGATTTTCATCCTTACATGCTTTGTCTCTTGAATCATTACCTGCTATAGTATCTGTTTCTTATTCTTTGGGAAAAGGTCTTATATCTATTCAGACAGTTAAGAATTGTTTGCTACAGTATGATGGTAATGAGATAGAGATAGATTGTTTTGTACTTGGTTTGTCTGATTTTGACTGCATTATTGGGATTGATATGCTAAACAAGTACAGAGCTACTGTAGACTGTTTTCAGAAGATAGTGAGATTCAGACCTGAGATGGCTGGAGAATGGAAATTCTATGGTAAGGGTTCTCGTGCTAAGATTCCTCTGATTTCTATATTATCTATGACCCGACTTTTGCAGAAAGGAGCGGAGGGATTTATTGTATATGCAGTTGATATTTTGAAAATTAGCCCAAACCTGGCTGATTTGCCAGTGGTTAGTGAATTTGCGGATGTTTTTCCAGATGAGATTCCAGAACTACCTCCGTATCGTGAGATTGATTTCAACATAAAACTGATGCCAGGTACTGCACCGATTTCTAAAGAACCTTATCGAATGGCACCAGTGGAATTGAAAGAGTTGAAAGATCAGTTGGAAGATTTACTGGCCAAGGGATATATTTGACCCAGTGTTTCTCCTTGGGGTGCTCCAGTATTGTTTGTCAGGAAGAAAAACGGTTCAATGAGATTGTGCATTGACTACCGGCAACTGAACAAGGCAACGGTAAAGAACAAATACCCTTTGCCTCGTATTGATGATTTATTTGACCAGTTGCAGGGTTCTTCTGTGTATTCCAAGATCGATCTGAGATCTGGATACCATCAGCTGAGAGTTAGGGATTCTGATATTCCAAAAACTGCGTTTAGAACCAGGTATGGCCACTATGAGTTTATAGTTATGCCGTTTGGTCTGACAAATGCTCCAGCTGTGTTTATGGCTTTGATGAACCGTATTTTTCAGAAATATCTTGATGACTTCGTTATAATATTTATTGATGATATTCTGATATATTCAAAGAATTTGATTGATCATTCTGAGCATTTGAGAACCGTGTTGAAGACTCTGAAATCTGAGAAACTGTATGCTAAATTGTCAAAATGTGAGTTTTGGCTGAAACAGGTTGTTTTTCTTGGACATATCATATCTGGAAATGGTATATCTGTTGATCCAAGTAAAGTCGAGGTTGTGATCAATTGGTCTAGACCTACATATGTTCCTGAAATTCGTAGTTTCATGGGTTTGGCTGGGTATTATCGTCGTTTTATTAAAGATTTTTCTAGTACTGCAAAGCCGATTACTCAGTTAACTCAGAAGAATGCTCCTTTTATCTGGTCTGAAGCTTGTGAATCCAGTTTTATTGAGTTGAAGAAGCGATTGACCAGTGCACCAGTCTTGACGATTCCTTCAGGTACTGGTGGTTTCATTGTTTGTTGTGATGCATCTCATCAAGGTCTGGGATGTGTTTTGATGCAGCGAGGGCATGTGATTGCTTATGCCTCGAGACAGCTGAAGCCTCACGAAACCAGATATCCGATTCATGATCTTGAATTGGCCGCCATCGTATTTGCTTTGAAGATTTGGCGACATTATTTGTACGGGGAACAGTTTGAGATCTATTCTGATCACAAGAGTCTGAAATATTTATTTTCACAGTCAGAACTGAATATGAGACAGCGGAGATGGCTTGACTTGCTTAAAGATTTTGATTGTGAAATTAGATACTATCCGAGAAAATCGAATGCAGCAGCTGATGCATTGAGTCGAAAGGTATGTTCTTTGTCTTTATCGACTATTGGTATATCCCATTTAATTGAAGAATGTTGTCTTTCTGGATTAATATTTGACACGAATTGTCCGCCTCTGCGACTTTATCAAATTCAAGTTGAACCAGAATTACTTTTGAGAATTAAAGATGCTCAGAAATTTGATTAGAATGTGCAGAATTCGATTGAGAAAGTTCGATCAGGGCATGTATCTGAATACCAGGTTTGAGATGATCTTTTATATGTACGCAATTGCCTTGTAGTGCCTGATATTTCTTATGTGAGACAACAACTACTGAAAGAGGCACATTGTAGTCGTTATAGCATTCATCCTGGTGGTAGGAAGATGTATAACAATTTGAAGACTCGATATTGGTGGAAACCAATGAAGTCCGATATCACGGATTTTGTGTCTCGATGTCTGAATTGCCAACAGGTGAAGGCTGAAAGGAAGAAACCGCCTGATTTGTTACAGAATTTATCAGTGCCGGAATGGAAATGGGATCATATTTCCATGGACTTCGTGATGAAGTTACCTCGATCTTCTAGAGGTTGCGATGCTATCTGGGTGATTATCGACAGATTGACGAAATCAGCGTGTTTTACACCTTATCGTATGACATATAGACACGATCAGATGGCAGAGCTTTATGTCCGAGAAGTTGTCAGATTGCATGGAGTGCCGAAATCTATTGTATCAGATCGTGATCCTCGATTTACATCTCATTTTTGGTACAGTTTACAGAGTGCTTTGGGTACTCAGCTACACTTGAGCACAGCCTATCATCCACAGACAGATGGACAGTCTGAGCGTACCATTCAGACTTGGAGGACATGTTGAGAGCTGTAGTGCTTGATTTTGGCACTAGTTGGCAAGAGTCATTACCTCTTTGTGAATTCTCATACAACAACAGCTATCAATCGAGTATTGAGATGGCTCCGTTTGAAGCTCTGTATGGTAGAAAGTGTCGATCACCTCTTTTCTGGGATGATATCTCTGAGATACCTGACATTGGACCTGATATGATTCGAGATATGACTGAACAAGTGAAGCTTATTCATAATAGAATGAAGACAGCTCAGGATAGACAAGCGAAGTATGCCAATATTCGACGTCGACCTTTGTCTTTTGAACAAGGGGATAGGGTGTTTCTGAAGATTTCTCCATTCAGAGGCACTATACGATTTGGCAAGCGAGGGAATTTGTCTCCACGTTATATTGGTCCGTATGAAGTTCTTGAGAAAATAGGCAATCTTGCCTATCGATTAGCTTTGCCTCAATCCTTATCTAGACTACATGATGTCTTTCATATATCGATGCTTCAAAAATACCTTGCTGATGAATCTCATGTGCTTCAACTTGATGAGGCTGAACTCGACGAAACTTTGAGTTATTTTGAAAAGCCAATTCAGATCCTTGATCGTAAGGAGAAGCAACTTCGAACGAAGACTATTCCGCTTGTGAAAGTCCAGTGGAGTCGTCATGGTATTGAAGAAGCAACTTGGGAGACAGAATCAGACATGAGACAACGATTTCCAGAGATATTTCAATGATGTGAGTTCTCCTTTAGTTTTCTTTTATCTGATATATCTTATGTGCTGATATTACTTAAGATTTCGAGGACGAAATCATGTCTTAGTGGGGGAGAATTGTAATGCCCGGAATTATTTAATTTTAATCCGAGAATAATTAATTTGGCAATAATTAGAGTTTTGATTTAAATTCTAATATTCTTAAATTTATTAGGATTGAAATTGAATGAATTGAGAAATTGAGGACCAAATTGCAATTTTCGAAGACTTGAGGGGCCTATGTGCAATTATTAGAAAATTGTTTGGACACTTGTGATTCTGATAAGAAATCACGTGTAGGACATCACATTTCATCAGAAAATTTCAGAGATAGAACCGAGAGTGCAAAAGAAAGAAACCTCAAGTTTCTTCATCATCTTCCAATTCCGATTGAGTTCCGATTATCCGAATTCAATTCCGAAAGGTGTTCTGGACTCCTTCCAAGAAGACCTTCGATTTGATGTAAGTTTTCTTTTAGTTCCTTATGATTTGAGAAGTCGAAAATGGCAGAGATCAGATGTGATTATGAATTGATGTTGTTGAGCTTGTATTCGTTGTTCTATCGAGTTCGGGTTGAAGGATGGCTATCGATTATGTTCTTATGATTTCTCAGCCACTATTCGACTTATATGCTTGCTGATATGATGGGTTTGAGTTGATATGAAGCTGATATATGATGTATATGGTGATAGAATTGACTTAGTTGAGTTCGGGATTGCCGAATAATACCGATATGCCGTCGAACTTTTGATTTGAAGTTGTTTTGCTATCTTATGCCTGAGCTGCTATTGAACTGAGTGTTTGCTGATATTTCCTTGATTTATATTCTATGATTTCAGTGCATAAACAGGGCACGTCAACTTGGAAATTCCGACTTTGAATCGGTAGAAGAAAGATCAAGGTTTGAAGCTATTCTACAATGGAGTTTGAATGGGTTTAAGTGCAGATTTTTATACAAGTCTTGTGATTGTATTGTTCAGATTTGGATAGCTTGAAGTTGCCTTGAAACATCACATTTGAAAGGTAAAAGTGAACTAGGATTCGATTGGGATTATAACTCGAGATGGTTTGTATCGAGTTCCCTAAATCACATACTTATTTGCTTAGTTGCTTTTATATGCTTTTATGTGAATGGTTGAATGAGTCTTGATGTTAATGAATGCTCTTTTGTTGATATATGATGCATTCATCTTGTAAGACTTGTTCTTTGATTTTGAAATGAACGGAAACGTTCAATTAGACGATTTGAGGGATTATATATGTATGGCCTGGGTGGTTGACTTAGCCTAGCGTCTGATTTACATATATAATGGCTTCAAAGTCTAGAGAGCAAGATAAGTAGCCCCACCTCGATCGGGAGAGTCGGTGGTTAGTTATGATATCTTCTTCTCGGGATCCCAAACGATGAATTAGAGAACCTTGTTTTAAAACATGCATTGTAGTTACTTTTATATCATTAATTTGATATATGCTTTGCTATGCATGTTTAGTTGCTTTTACTGGGAAATATATTTCTCACCGGAGTTATCCGGCTATTGTTGTGTTGTATGTGTCATGGCAATAGGCGGGAGTGGAACCGGATAGAAGCGAACTTGAAGAACAAGGGATCAGAGAATAGCGTGATGATCCGGTATAGATGATGAGTAGTTGTCACTTGTTTAATAAGATCAAGAGTTATGTTGTTTAGATAGTAGACTTGAATCTTGTCTACTTTACTTTTTAAGTTGATCCTATGTTAGAGTTGAAATTGTACACTTGAATATGGAATTATACTTGATCTTGTAATCACATTGGAACTAGATGTATTACTTTGGTATGGAGATGTTATTGTATATGATGTTGCCTTGTTAATGATTCTTAAAATATGGTGATGTGTTTTTGGATTTGATTCAACATGTCTAGAACTTGATCTTTATTTTGGGCATGTTTTTGTAGCAAAGAATCAAGTTGGGAAGCAATTTTCAGAACAAGAATGAGCTGCAATTCTTAGACAAGAATCTGCCCAGGGCACCGCCCGAGCTGCAGAAAACAGCAGCCCGAGCGCACCCCTTTGGTGCTCACACCCGAGGGTGGGCGCTCGAGCGGCTGAAAAGAGCCGCCCGAGCGCACCTCCCCTCTAAAAAAAAAAAAAAAATCTTTGCAGCTTCGGATGCTTGTTGATTGCTTATCTTTAATTCATGATCTTGGATTAATTTTATGATTTGAGAGATTAAGAACCGGGTCATCACAACAACACAATAGTTTACCAAAATTATTTGTAATTTTCACACTTAATTAGCCTTAAACAATTGCAAGTACTTCTAGAAGTGATAACCTTCAAACTAAAAGAACAATATTCATTGGACTCAATTAGGTAGCTTTTTCATTTTCTTCCGATTCTTTATCAAGATTTTTGTTTATGACATTGGTCATCATTTGTAATATATATTCTCATACTTTTCAAAGCATATTTTTTATTCCTCTTGTTTCTCCTTCCTTTTCTACAAAGTGAGTTTATTACTTTTCTGGTTTTTGAAACTTGTGATTTATTGTGCTATTATCACAATTCAAAGTTTTTGTTTCTTGGAAGAAGATTGTCATATTCCTTCAGCACCAAGAGCGGCACAAAATATTTTTTAGAAAATTATGTTCAACACGAGCCTCAACTTATTGAATCCATTTCTGTTTTTCTGTCATCTTCAAATTTTTCTAACACCCACACCTCACAATGGATTGTTCTTACCTTATAAGGGCGAGCTCTGATCCCAAATCAGAAACGCGTGAGTCACACGTATATGGTCTCCTACTGAATATGTGTGGTCCTTGTATTTTTTTTCTATAAATATCGGATTTGTTAATTACATTTTATTCATTACTTTCATTTTGAAAAGCGTCCAAGCTAATTTCTATATTTATTCACGTCTCTAACAATCCTCAAATTTTAGAGAGCATATATATATAATTCATAACCTTCTTTTTGTACCTATTTTTTTTTATTCATGACGACTTTATTTTCAAAAAGATCGAGATTATGCCATAATCACTCATAGTCCTAAATTGGGAATGGCTTGTATCAAATTCTTGTCAATTTAAATAGCTAAATTTATGTTATTTTAGTTTTTAGTAAATTTTTCATACTTGAGTTCATAACTTTAGGCCTATTTTTTCGTTTTTAAAATTGGTAGAGTTGGTTTCCAAAAAAAAAAATAAAAAAATGTAGTGTTAAATTTAGTTTTAAAATTTTGTCCAAATTGGATACTGGTGAAGAGGGTTGCTGAGAAAATTAAAGGTTGGGGTAGAATGTTCTTCTTATCCGGTGGGAAGTAAGTACTAATCATATCCATATTATAAGCCATGCCTAACTATAGAATGTCATGCTTTTGCATTCCTAAGTTAACATGTAGTGCTATTGAAAAAGAGTGTGCAAATTTTTGGTGGGGACTTGATAATGACAAGAAGAAAATGCATCGGATTGCTTGGGATTCCTTATGTAAACCTAAATGTATGGGAGGCTTGGGATTTAGGAATCTTGAAGTGTTTAACAAAGTCCTTCTAACTAAAAAGGTGAGGAGAATAATCCGAAATCCAACCTCTTTAGTTGCGAGGGTGCTAAAAGCTCGTTATTTTAAACATTCAGACATAATGCAAGTAAATTTTGGATGTAAATCATCGTTTTTATAGCGATTCTTGGCTTGGAGTTGCGATCTTTAAGACGTGGGGATGTACTGGCGCATTGGGGATGGGGATTCAGTGGATATATATAATGATAAGTGGGTTCCTTCACTAAGAACAAAGCTCCGACCATGCGAGATTCAGAGCATTGATTGCGATCAGGTGAGGAGTTTGATAAACAATCATCAATGGAATGAGGATTTACTTAGGAATATTTGTCTTCCACACATAGCTCAGGAAGTCATGAATATTCCAATATCAAGAACAACGTTGAGTGATACTAGATTTTGGAAACACAAAGGGAAAGGGCAGTTTACGATGAGAAATGGATATCGAAATGGAATGGGATTCCACAAGCCACCAGAAAACCAATTGAGCACAATTACATCTGCGATAATGCATTGAGTGGGTGAAATCCAGGTTGTACCTTACTTGATTCTTGGAACGGAGAGCCATCATAGGATTTGGATGCACTTGATTTAGTAAAGAGAAATCGGGAGTTTCTCCACGTCAATTTTGTTCCCAAGATCTTCAGGGCAACTGATTCAAGTGGAATGGGTTGTTCAGGCAATGGAACGATCGGTAGAGAGGACTGTGGAATAGGGACCTCCGGTGTTGTAACATCGGGGGCAACATCGAAGTCCTTGAAGATCATCTCATTGTAGATATCCTAAGGATCAAAGTATGTCATGAAATTTGATTGCGAGAGTAAGAAAGGCTAAGGTTTGTTAAGAAATTCGGAGATCACGAAGGGTAAAACTCGATGAATCAAATTAGGGGATCCAATAATATATATATATATATATATATATATATATATATATATATATATATATATATATATATATATATAAACTGTAACCTTCTTCCACAACAAACCCCTCAGATTCTATCAAACTCACTCCACTCAGTTACCAACAGTAACAATAAAAACGTGCAAACAATTTAAAATAATAAAATCTACCTTAATTAAGGCAATAATCTGAGATTAAAACCAATTAAATATTCCCATAAATAACTCCACATCAGCTCAACTCTATTAAATAGGGTACTTTATCAAGTTTTATTTTTTTAGAACGTCAAACCCTGAACAAAAAAATATTCACTTCTAAATGCATAAGCATGTCCTATTTTATGCCTAAATCAGAATGTAACATAAAATAAAATGCAGTCACATTCACATGATATGTCCAAAAGTGTAGTGTTTTCTCCCATGTTGGTAACATCCCTAGTAACACACTAGTTTACAAAAATTATTTGTACTTTTAATATTTAATTAGCCTTAAACAATTGCAAGTACTTCTAGAAGTGGTAGTCTGCACACTAAAAAAAAATATTCATTGGACTTAATTAGGTAGCTTTTCCATTTTCTTCCGATCCTTTATCAAGCTTTTCATTTATGACATTGGTCATCATTTGTAATATAGATTCTCTAATTTTTCAAAGCATATTTTGCATTCCTCTTGTTTCTCTTTTTTTTTCTACAAAGAGGGTTTATTAATTTTTTGATTTTTGAAACTTGTGATTTATTGTGTTATTATCACAAGTCAAAGTTGTTGTATCTTGGGAGAAAATTGTCATATTCCGTCAGCACCAAAAGCGAAACAAAATCTTCTAAAAAAATCATGTTCAACACGAGCCTCAACTTATTGAATCCATTTTTGTTTTGCTGTCATATTCAAAATTTTCTAACATCCACACCTCACAATGATTGTTCTTACCTTATAAGGGGGGGCTCTGATCCCAAATGAGAAACGCGTGAGTCACACGCACGTGGTCTCCTACTGAATATGTGTGGTCCCTATATTTCTATCTATAAATATCGGGTTTGTTAATTTCATTTGCAATTAATTACTTTCATTTTGAAAGGCGTCCCAATTCTCTATTTACCTATTCACTTCTCTAACTTAAGCGTCAGGGGTGCTGGAACACCCTCCCGGTCCCCTCTCGCACTCTTTGTTTGTTTTTCAGATTCATTTTGGACTTAAATTTTTAGACTCGGGTTGGATTCGAATCTCGAATAAGGATCCTGAAATTTAGTGATCATATATAATTTAGTGAGCATATATATATATATATATATAATTCACAAACTTCTTTCTGTACCTATATTTTTTCTTATTCATGACGACTTTATTTTCAAAAAGATCGAAGGTACATATAATTCCATACTCACTCACAGTCCTAAATTGGTAATGGCTTGTATCAAATCCTTGTCAAGTTAAATAGCTAATTTTTTGTTGTTTTAGTTTTTAGTAAATTTTTCATACTTTAGTTCATAAATTTAAGTCTGTTTTTCGTTCTTAAAATTGGTAGAGTTGGTTTCCAAAAAAAATAAAAATATATAGTGTTAAATTTAGTCCAAATTGGATACTGGTGGACAGGTTGGCTGAGAAAATTAAAGGTTGGGGCAGTAAGTTCTTCTCAGCCGGTGGGAAGGATGTACTAATTATATTCATATTACAAGTGATAGTCGTGTTTGTGTTGCATATTTTAATGTTATTTTACTGTTGTTTTGCATGCATTTGTGTGTTTTAATTATGCATTTTGTTCATATTTCATATTTTGTGTCGACATTAAATGCTCTCGGGTTTATTTTGTAGGACGTGGCATTTTGAAGAAAAAAATGGACAGAGTAATCTCGATCGATCCGCCAATTTATACCAATCGAGCGAGAGGAGCATGAAAATTGAGTCAGAGTCATTTCCGCTCGATCCGTGTTTTTCAACCGATCGAGGGGCCGGAAGAACAAAAGGAATATTTTAATTAGAAACATTCTCGCTCGATCCGTGTTTTTCAACCGATCGAGCGAGCTGCGCAGTTCGAAAAAAAAAATATTAATTAGGAAACTTTATTTGTGAGGAATCTAGTCTATATTTAAGACTTTTATTCCGAATTTTAGAGATTTATTATCAGCCTTAGAAGGGTAGAACACCAAGTATTCCTTGGTGGCTAGGTTTTGTTCTAACTTTTCTTAGATTTCTTCTCTTCTTTTGATTTTTCTTGCATATTTCATGGATATTTGTGGCTAGACTTTAGAACTTGGTTGAGGAAGGCAAGCCCTTGAATTTATTTGTTTGTGAGATTCAAATTTTTAGTGTTTGATTATTATTGAGTATCAAAAGTTATTTTGGATTATTTTATGCTTGTATGTGAGATTTTTGGATTGATCACCGTAGGATTTCGCTACACAATCTACTGCTAAATTAGAATTCAAATCCGTAACTGTTTGAATCATCTAAGTTGTGAAGCAACTGCAATTAATAATCGTCCGCTTGTGAGTTTATTAAATTGCAAGAACAACGATTGATTGGATTAAATACATCCGCTTCTATATGTGTTGTCTAGATTCATCAGTTTTACTAGTTTGCATGTTGCCTTGAATTTTAATCTAATCACTTGTATTGGGTTGATTCATTGGTAAGGGTGTTAATTTAGAATGTTTGTGTCTAGTTAACTAAGATTAAGGTGAAACAGGAATTAAATTTTTAATGATGAATATTCAATTAGAATTAATTATTTTTAGATAATCGATGATCGAATAAATTATTTCAAGGGTGTAGTCGACCGATAACAGACTCGTTAATTAATTTCTTTTCTATAATTTTAATTCTTGCATGCTAGTTGGTAAAATTTATTTTAATTTTCTTTTAATTTTCGGTAGTTAATTTCAAAAACCCAAAAACCCCTTTATTTTATTTTAGTAGTTTTAAGAACACGATAAATTTTACTTTTCTCGTGGGAACGATCCCTACTCTCACTACTGCATATTTTATTTTTTCTGAATTGAGTCGGGCAATTTGGGTGCGACACGACTAAGCGCTACCAAATTTTGGCGCCGTTGCCGAGAAAACGGTGTTTAAGTTATTGTGTTCTATTTATTTTATTTTATTTAATCTCATTTTTATTTTCTTTTCTTTGTTTCTAGTACTTCTCCAGTCGCTCATGCTTTCAGGTGACTTTTCTGAAGAAGAATTTCCATACGACCCGGAGATCAAAAGAACTTTGCATAGGCAAAGGAGAGAAGCTCGCAGGAGACAAGAAGAGGACAAAATTTAGATTGAAATTCCTGAGAAAGAGATGGCTGCCAACGCAAATTTGAGCCTGAGACAACTGGGCACTCCTGATTTAAATCAGCAACCTTTATGCATTACTTTTCCTACTCTAGAAAATAATGCTACATTTGAGTTGAAATCCGGATTAATTCACTTACTGCCTTCTTTTCATGGTCTCGCAGGTGAGGATTCTCACAAGCACTTGATGGAATTCCTTGTGGTATGCACAAGTATGAAATCCATGGAGTAATAGAGGAGAAAATCCAACTAAGATTCTTTCATTTCTCTTTGAAGAGTGCTGCAAAGGATTGGCAGTACTATTTACCCTTTGGATCCATCACAACTTGGAATGAAATGAAGAGGATTTTTCTGGAGAAATATTTCTCAGCTTCTAGAGCAACAAATATCAGGAATGAGATATATGGAATCAAGCAATTTACGGGGAAATCACTTCACAAATACTGGGAGCGGTTCAAAAAGCTGTGTGCTAGCTGTCCGCAACATCAGATAAGTGAAAGCCTGTTAATTCAATATTGCTATGAAGGTTTGTTACCCCATGATAGGAGTATGCTTGATGCGGCCAGTGAAGAAGCTTTCGTAGACAAAACTCCAATACAAGCAAGGAATTTGATCGAGAACATGGCTGCCAATTCTCAACAATTTGGCACCAACAGAAGTAATCATGCACCTAAGATGAGTAATGAGGTAAATGTCTCTTCTCTTGAGCAACAATTGATTGAACTGAAGTCTCTTGTGCGTCAAATGACTGTAGGGAATGGACATAATGCAAAGGTATGTAGTATTTGCGCTGCAGTGGGACATGCTACTGACATATGTCCCACACTTCAAGAGGATTCAGTGGAACAGGTGAATGCTACTGGCTGATTTCCTGTACCACCACAGCGAAAGTATGATCCATATTCCAAGACATACAATATAGGTTGGAAGGATCATCCAAATCTTAGATACAAAAATCCTCAAGCGAATCAACCTGGACCTCAGACACAACCACATAATCAAGCTTATAGGCCATCGTATCCTCCACAACAGCGGCATCCTCAGATTCCAGCGCCAGGTGAGTTTCTTGAGAATATAGTTAAGGATCTTGCAACTAATACTCTGAATTTACAACTGGAAACCCGAGCAAGTATCCATAACTTGAAGAACCAGATGGGACAACTCGCCACTGCAATCAACAATTTGGAAGCACAACATTCCAACGCTTTACCTTCTTAAACAATTCTGAACCCAAGGGAGAACACAAGTTCCATTACTCTAAGGAATGGGAAGGAGTTGAAAGTCAAGGAGAAGGAACTTGATGCTTCGTCCAAGAAGGAGAAAAATGAAGAGATTAAGGTAGATGATGGAGAAGCAACTCAGGGAGAAGTGCCAAAAGGTAAGTTCCCTCCTCTATCTTAATATAAACATGTGGACCCTTTTCCCTTAGCACTTAAGGAATCTAGGAAAGATAAAGGGATTAAGGAACTGTATGAAACTTTTCGTAGATGTGAGGTAAATATTTCGTTGCTAGATGCTATTAAGCTGGTACGTCGCTATGCGAAGTTTTTGAAGGAGTTATGCACTGAAAAGCGGAAACAAACATTGAAGGGATGTCAGAAAGTGGAGTTGGGTGAATGTATCTGCTGTGATCCAAAGGAAATTGCCTGCAAAATGCAAGGATCCAGGTATGTTCTTTATCCCATGTACCATAGGGAATGTTAGACTAGAAAAATCCATGTTAGATCAAGGAGCATTGATTAATGTTATGTCATATTCCATTTATGCATCCTTGAAAATTGGTCCTTTAAACAAAACGGGAATTTTCATACAATTAGCTGATAGGTCTAATGCATACCCTAGGGGATTAGTGGAAGATGTGTTAGTGCAAGTGAACAATTTGGTCTTTTCTGCTGATTTTTATGTCCTCGACATGGAAAATGGTTATCACAATAGTCCAGTTCTGTTAGGCACACCATTTTTGAAAACGTCGATGACTAAAATTGATGTTCACTATGGCACACTAACTATGGAATTTGATGGTGAGGTTGTAAAGTTTAATATTTATGATGCCATGAAATTTCACAAAAGTTATGATTGTGTATATTCTGTTGACATTGTGGATTACTTGGCACAAGAATGTTTTGAGCAGGCAGGAAAAGATGAGCTAGAGGTAGCTATTATAGCACCCATTCAGCAGGATGAGGATGGGATTGATTGCAATGACTAAGTGAAATAAATTGTGAAAATTCTGAACAGTGCACCTGAGTTATCTCAATCAGGTAATCTTGCATATATCTCTTTACCAATTTCTAAAACTCAGCATCTTACATCTCTTTTGCAGGCGCCAGTTATTGGACTGAAAACATTGCCCAAGCATCTTAAATATGTTTTCCTTGGAGAAGGAGATGTAGGAAAACGGTGTTCAGATCAATTAGAATTGATACCCGGTGCAGCGGAAGTTTAAAAAATTTATTTTTATTAATATGGAACGATTCCATATCTGGGTATCAAAATTTTTACGATTAAATTCATACAAGTAAAACAAATAATCACAATTAATGTTTTACCTTAAATCTCAAAACGAGATTATGGACTCCAACAGAATTTAATCTGCTCTTCTTGTATATCCCGGGAACCGATGGCGTCACGATCAATCACCGGAATAAGGTCCACGAACAGAAAACAGAAACCCTCTGATTGACTGCACTAGAAATCAATCAGAAGTTTTGCGTAGAGAATAAACAGATATGAACTGTTAATTCAGATTGTAATTTTTCATAAAAATCACAAGCCGAATTTTCTCCGAAAGGGACAGAGGAATTTTCGAAAATCCTCTTGAAATAATTATGCAGTGTTCGAAAATTTGAAGACTGAATCACCCTTAATTTTCGAACCCACTACATGTATTTATAGATAATTTTTAGTTATAATTGTATCAGGACTCTAACTCCTTAAAGCCCACAATCCATAACTTAAGCCCAACAAGACAAGCCCGTTGTTATAGAAATTAATATAAAATTCATCGTGACTCCGATTGATAAACTGATTTCACCAATGTGCACAGAAACCATTTTTGCATCTTTTAGAGTCAAGATAATTTTTCTGAATCCGAATTCAGTGATTTCCAAAAATGCCCATCCCTATGTCATTTTAGGAAATCCCACTCCCTTTAGTTAAGAAGTCCAACTTCTCTTTCATTAAATTTAACTCTTTAAATTTAACTATCTCTACGGGGTTTTAGTAATCCATTACTTGTGTAACCCTCAATGGTTCAGGAATACAGCTAGCCATGGGCTCACAACTCCTTGTGACTCGGAACAACAATTTCCGACTTACCCATCGAATCATGGTAAGAGCGCCTAGCAACATCGCCCCATGATTCCCTAGGTATTACTGATAGTGCCTGCAAGAACCAGTAGATTTTGGTTAGCGTACAGTACGGTCCCTTCATCCATATATCCCGATCGAATCAACAACCATTGGTATATCGAGAGTCGTTCGAGATTTGATAACTATGCATTACATCTTGGAGATCAAATAGTGACATCGCATGTGTTACTAGGATAACCAATTAACCTAAAACACATCATGTACTCTGGCCAGAGATTCGTCACACTAATATCTCCTCAGATCGCATAGGATATCCACACTCGCAAGTATGTGGTGAATCCTTGACAACAAAGCATCGACTCCTATATGTGTCATAACTGTACCCAATCCCGACACCTGATGACCCTAATAGAGTCGGTAAACGAGTCAAAGTACAGTACTAGCATATAGAGTCTCAATGATGTTTCAAGTAATAAGGACTAATGGTGTACAACCAAAACCGCGGACTTTATCCACTCGATAAGTGATAACCACTTGGAAAGTCCGAATAGGGTAGTTCGATCATTCATCATATGAATATCCATTTGCATGCTTTGAACATCTCTATGTTCCATACCAATGAAACGTGGTACTCGGCATCGCAAATGCTAGTCTCAATCTCGAGCGATCCTTATCCTTATTTGCGGACGACTCAATTGACTAGGAACAGTTTAGAATATACAGTGACTATAAGATGTGTTTCATGATAGCCATCCCCATGTGCTACCACATCTTACATACACTATAATATATTCAAGGTCTTTATCAAAACAACAATATTATATCATAATATAACAATATGAATAAAGATAAAGTCAATACCATTATAAAAGTGTAAATTATATTAAACAAAAGATTGTTTTACATAGAGTCATAAAAGCCCTTAGCCACAAGTTGGCTAACCGGGCACCCACTCTTTCAATCTCCCACTTGCCTTAAAGCCAACTAGTCATACTACGTAATCCCATTGCTTCGCGATGTTTGTCAAACAATTGTCCTGGCAAGGGCTTAGTAAGCGGATCAGCGATATTGTCTGTAGAGGCCACTCTCTCGACACTGATGTCTCCTCTTTCCACAATCTCCCGGATGATGTGGTATTTCCTCAGTACGTGTTTGGACTTCTGATGAGACCTTGGCTCCTTTGCCTGAGCAACGGCACCCGTGTTGTCATAGTACATCGGGACTGGACCAACAGCTTCAGGAATTACACCCAATTCTTGGATGAATTTCCTTATCCAAACCGCCTCTTTAGCAGCAGCTGATGCTGCAATGTATTCTGCCTCAGTGGTGGAATCCGCTGTGGTGTCTTGCTTGGAACTCTTCCAAGAGACAGCACCGCCATTGAGCACGAATACAAATCCAGAGGTTGATTTCGAGTCATCCACGTCACATTGGAAGCTAGAGTCGGTGTAGCCTTCCAACTTCAATTCTCTTCCTCCATAAACCATGAACACATTCTTAGTCCTTCGCAAGTACTTAAGAATATCCTTTACGGCTTTCCAATGCATTTGACCGGGATTGGCTTGGTATCTGCTCGTGACGCTCAGAGCATAGGCCACATCCGGTCTGGTAGATATCATCCCATACATGATACTACCAATAGCTGATGCATATGGTATGTGTGTCATCTTCTCTATCTCTTCGTCAGTTTTGAGACACATAGACTTGGATAAAGAAACTCCATGACACATAGGTAGATGTCCTCTCTTGGACCCATCCATTGAAAACCTTTTCAATATGGTTTCGATGTAGGTTGATTGAGTAAGTCCTATCATTCTTTTAGATCTATCTCTATAGATCTGTATCCCAAGAATATAGGAGGCCTCACCCAAATCCTTCATCGAGAATCTACTTGATAACCATATCTTTGTTGACTGCAACATCCCTACTTCATTTCCCATGAGTAGAATGTCATCAACATAAAGTACTAAGAATGTTACCGCATCCTTAACTACTTTCTTGTACACGCATGGTTCCTCCGGGTTTTTGATGAAACCAAAATCCTTTATTGTTTCATCAAATTTCTGATTCCAACTTCTTGATGCTTGTTTGAGACCATAGATTGATCTCTGAAGCTTGCATACCTTATGCTCACTTCCCATGGATGTGTATCCCTCAGGCTGCGTCATATAGATCTCTTCCTTAATGTTTCCATTAAGAAATGCAGTCTTTACATCCATTTGTCATATCTCATAGTCATACCATGCTGCTATGGCAATAAGGATTCTTATGGACTTGAACATTGCGACTGGTGAAAAGGTTTCATCATAGTCAACTCCTTGTCTTTGAGTATAACCTTTTGCCACCAATCGTGTCTTGTAGGTCAATACCTTTCCATCAGGCCCAAGCTTTCTCTTGTAGATCCATTTGCACCCAATTGGAACAATTCCATCGGGAGGATCTACTAAAGACCAAACTTGGTTAGAATGCATCGAATATATTTCCGATTGCATAGCTTCAAGCCATAAATTTGAATCTGCATCAGAAATTGCTTCCTTGAAGTTTCTTGGATCACATCCAATGTCGGGTTCACTTTGATCCCCTTCAAGAAGAAGACCATATCTAATAGGAGGCCTAGAAGTCCTCTCGGATCTCCTAGTAGTAGGCGTGTCTTGTGATGATTCTTGAGGTGTAGGATCGCTATTTTGTATCTCGGATTCTTCTCGAATTTCTTCGAGTTCTATCATCTTGTCTTTCTTATCCAATAAGAACTCCTTCTCCAAGAAGGTGGCATTCCTTGAAACAAACACTTTTGTTTCATTGGGATGATAGAAATAATATCCGATTGAATTCTTCGAATACCCCACAAAATAACATAAGGAGGATCGACTATCCAACTTATCTCCCACTGTCTGCTTCACGTAAGCAGGACATCCCCAAATCCTCAAGTACGAATACTTAGGAGCTTTGCCATTCCATAACTCGTATGGTGTTTTATTTACTGCTTTAGTGTGGACATTGTTTAACAACAATAGCGCCGTTTCAAGCGCGTAGCCCCAAAACGAAGGTGGAGCTCAGTGAAGCTCATCATTGATCGAACCATGTCCAACAAAGTTCGATTGCGACGCTCCGAAACACCATTAAGCTGAGGTGTCATAGGAGGAGTCCACTGAGAGAGAATCCCATTCTCTTTTAGATAGTCCAAAAACTCGGTACTTAAGTATTCTCCACCTCGATCCGATCGAAGTGCCTTAATACTTTTACCTAGTTTGTTTTCTACTTCAGCCTTGAATTCTTTGAACCTTTCAAATGCTTCAGACTTATATTTCATTAAATATACATACTCATACCTAGAATGATCATCAGTAAAGGTAATGAAGTAGGTGTTGCCACATTTAGTACCAATCCTAAATGGACCGCAAACATCTGTATGGATCAAATCCAACAGATTTTGACTACACTCAGGTTTTCCTTTGAAAGGAGATTTAGTCATTTTTCCCTTTAGGCAGGACTCACAAGTAGGTAGAGAGTTAATATCAGACATATCAAACATGCCCTCTCCCACTAGCTTATTCATCCTCCTTGAGGAAATATGACCTAGCCTAGCATGCCAAAAGTTTGCCGGGTTTTGACTATCGTCCTTCCTTTTAATTGTTGTTACCGGTTTATCAACATAATTAATTGGAACGTCTTTTAATTTTAAGCTATATAGATCATTTTCAAGTTGTCCATTTCCAATCAAACATTCATTCTTGTAAATATTGCAAATCCCATTTACAAAATTGCAAGAAAAACCATCTCTATCAAGCATAGAAATAGATATAATGTTTTTGACCAAATCCGGAACATATAAAACATCTCTCAAAAATAACTTAAAATTGTTCTGCAAAACTAAATAAATGTCTCCTATATCTTTGGCTTCGACTCTAGAACCATTCCCGAGCCTTAGCTGGGTCTCACCCATCCTTAGCTTACGACTTCTTGTCATCACTTGCAAATCATTGCAAATGTGAGATCCACATCCGGTATCCAATACCCAAGAAGAAGTATTAAGCGAAACATTTATTTCAATGTAAAACATACCCTTTGCAGTTCGCAACTGTTCGAGGTATTCCTTGCAGTTACGTTACCAATGACCGGGTTTCTTGCAGTAATGGCAAACGTTTTCATCTTTTATTCCAATTGAAGCCTTAGCCTTTCCCTTCTTATTTGGTACATTCTTCTTGGGCGGGGCAGAACATTTCTTACCCTTTCCACTTGGTCCTTTCTTAGAGTTAGAAGAGGAGCCAACCAAGAGTACCGGTTTATCCTTCTTTAGTGTGGCTTCATAAGTCACAAGCATATTGACCATCTCTTCAAGGGTGGCCTCTATCTTGTTCATATTGAAGTTCATCACAAAGCCATCAAACGACGAAGGAAGTGAAAGAAGCAACAAGTCCGCATTGAGTTCATGCTCTAATGTCAGTTCGAGTTTTACCAACTTTTCAATGAGCCCAATCATGTGTACCCCATGCTCACGGACCGAAGTCCCATCTCGCATACGGCATGTCATGAGCTCTTTGACAATCGCAAATTTCTCGGCCCTTGACTGAGCTCCAAAAAGTTCCTTGAGTGCGCTGCGAATGTCAGCAGCATTCACCGCATCCTCAAATCGCCTCTGGAGTTCATCAGACATTGATGCTAGCATATAACTCTTTGCCTTGACATCATGGTCCCACCAATCGTCAAGCTTTTTCAACTCTTCCGGACTAGTGTTAGCCGGGGCTTCCTTCGGAGGACGCTTCTCTAACATGTAGAAAGCCTTCTCCGAATTTAGAATGATTTTTAACTTACGGAACCATTCCGTATAGTTAGCGCCAGTCAACTTGTTTTGATCGAGAATTGAGAGTAGTGGATTACGCGAATTCATAGTAATGAAATACTGAAAAGGAAACAGACAATAATCAGTGATTTGTTTAATTAATTTACTAAGACATAAAATATGGCGAATTTCATTTTATGAATTACACTCCCACTATTTTGACGATTTCACTACCCTCTAGTGAAAACGAGAAACATTTTTTTTAGTGGGAACATGGATTCCAATTGACAAACTATGTTCCCGAATAATATCAGCCAACCATAACTTTCAAAAGGTAGAGCCCAATTGCTTCCAAAGAAACCTCCATGTATTTACCTCATGTCCAATAAGGGCCCAATAATATGACGCCGTTTATTGTGACATGTCAAGATGACCCATCAATATTAAGTTGTGATGGACGGTCGCCATGTGGATCCCCAATAATATGAGCCAATCCCATGGGAGTTCCACCCAACTTACAACATGTGTCGATCCAATGTACAGCTTTCCGACGAACGGGCCCCCCCAATAATATGAGCCGGACCGTATCCGCGGGTAGCATCACATACATTGATCGTTGATGGAAGGTAGGAATATTTAAACAATATTTAAAATTCCCTTTTGTTTATCTTGATATCAATTTTAAATCATATTTAAAATGAGGGATTTTATTTTGAAAATTTGTCTCATCATGCAAATATATGTATGCTTGCGGGATTCATACAATTTAGTCTAAACATGCATACATCAATAATATCATATATTATTAAAGGATGATCGATCCCATTAACTATTCGACCCGTGGTTGCCAATCACGATTCTAAGTCCAATCCTAAGTGTTATGCAAGTATGCAATGCAATCCTATTACATTGTGCTTTCAATTTACATTTCTTCGGTCTTCATTGTCTGCTGGGCCCACCATTTCTTCAAATCTTTGTCTCCCACTAAGTCTAATAAATTTACAATAAATTTCGATGACAAATATGGGATACATTTTTAGGGGTGGGAACGGGCCATAAACCAGACCCACTTTTATTACATATGACAATCATATTGGGCTATAAACCAAGCCCATTAATAAATACCAACAACAATAAGACAAATGTAAATCACCTAACATACACCTAAAACATTGGTCATGGCAATCGATCATCCTTTATCCATTAATTAATTCAATAATTAAATAATTGGATAAACATGCAATGGCATCATAATTTAAAAGATAAAATCATATTTTATCTTATCCATCCATAAGATCATATCTTATCATCAATTGTACAAAAATAATTAATTTTATAAAATTTAATTTAACGGATAAAATTTATAAATTTTCCAAAAATTCAAATTTATCCAAAAATCAATTTTAAAAATTTCGGAATCAAACAATTCGATCCGATGCCTCGTGATCTAATCAAAAACAATTTTCGATCGGATCAAACACAAGAATTTCAAAACTTCAAAATTTTTAAAAAATTAAAATTTTAATTTTCCGGGCTGCCCGGGACAATCCCGGGCAGCCCGTGCCCCAACCGGGGCTCGGGCTGGGCAGCGCACTGGGCAGTGATCCGATCGCTGCCCGTGTTTTGCCCGTCAAAATTTTGATTTTTTTTTAAAAATTTGTTTTGTTTAAAAAACGAGGCTTAAAAATTTTGTACAATCGATTAATTTAATCGTTTGATCTGAACAACCTGGCTCTGATACCACTGTAGTAAAACGGTGTTCAGATCAATTAGAATTGATACCCGGTGCAGCGAAAGTTTAAAAAATTTATTTTTAACGATTCCATATCTGGGTATCAAAACTTTTACGATTAAATTCATACAAGTAAAACAAATAATCACAATTAATGTTTTACCTTAAATCTCGAAACGAGATTATGGACTCCAACAGAATTTAATCTGCTCTTCTTGTATATCCCGGGAACCGATGGCGTCACGATCAATCACCGGAATAAGGTCCACGAACAAAAAACAGAAACCCTCTGATTTACTGCACTAGAAATCAATCAGAAGTTTTGCGTAGAGAATAAACAGATATGAACTGTTAATTCAGATTGTAATTTTTCATAAAATTCACAAGCCGAATTTTCTCCGAAATGGACAGAGGAATTTTCGAAAATCCTCTTGAAATAATTATGCAGTGTTCGAAAATTTGAAGACTGAATCACCCTTAATTTTCGAACCCACTACATGTATTTATAGATAATTTCTAGTTATAATTGTATCAGGATTCTAACTCCTTAAAGCCCACAATCCATAACTTCAGCCCAACAAGCCAAGCCCATTGTTATAGAAATTAATATAAAATTCATCGTGACTCCGATTGATAAACTGATTTCACCAATGTGCACAGAAACCATTTCTGCATCTTTTAGAGTCAAGATAATTTTTCTGAATCCGAATTCAGTGATTTCCAAAAATGTCCATCCCTATGTCATTTTAGGAAATCCCACTCCCTTTAGTTAAGAAGTCCAACTTCTCTTTCATTAAATTTAACTCTTTAAATTTAACTATCTCTACGGGGTTTTAGTAATCCATTACTTGTGTAACCCTCAATGGTTCAGGAATACAGCTAACCGTGGGCTCACAACTCCTTGTGACTCGGAACAACAATTTCCGACTTACCCATCGAATCATGGTAAGAGCTCCTAGCAACATCGCCCCATGATTCCTTAGGTATTATTGATAGTGCCTGCAAGAACCAGTAGATTTTGGTTAGAGTACAGTATGGTCCCTTCATCCATATATCCTGATCGAATCAACAACCATTGGTATATCGAGAGTCGTTCGAGATTCGATAACTATGCATTACATCTTGGAGATCAAATAGTGACATCGCATGTGTTACTAGGATAACCAATTAACCTAAAACACATCATGTTCTCTGGCCAGAGATTCGTCACACTAATATCTCCTCAGATCGCATAGGATATCCACACTCGCAAGTATGTGGTGAATCCTTGACAACAAATCATCGACTCCTATATGTGTCGTAATTGTACCCAATCCCGACACCTGATGACCCCAATAGAGTCGGTAAACGAGTCAAAGTACAGTACTAGCATATAGAGTCTCAATGATGTTTCAAGTAATAAGGACTAATGGTGTACAACCAAAACCGCAAACTTTATCCACTCGATAAGTGATAACCACTTGAAAAGTCCGAATAGGGTAGTTCGATCATTCATCATATGAATATCCATTTGCATGCTTTGAACATCTCTATGTTCCATACCAATGAAACGTGGTACTCGGCATCGCAAATGCTAGTCTCAATCTCGAGCGATCCTTATCCTTATTTGCGGACGGCTCAATTGACTAGGAACAGTTTAGAATATACAGTGACTATAAGATGTGTTTCATGATAGCCATCCCCATGTGCTACCACATCTTACATACACTATAATATATTCAAGGTCTTTATCAAAACAACAATATTATATCATAATATAACAATATGAAGAAAGATAAAGTCAATACCATTATAAAAGTGTAAATTATATTAAACAAAAGATTGTTTTACATAGAGTCATTAAAGCCCTTAGCCACAAGTTGGCTAACCGGGCACCCACTCTTTCAGGAGAAACATTGCCATTTATCATCTCTAGCAGTCTGGAAGCCGAACAAGAAGAACAACTTGTCAATGTTTTAAAGGACCACAAGACTGCTTTTGAGACCTCGGTTCTAAATCACTAATCTCGGATTAAACAACGATTATGCAAACAAGATCCAAGTATTAAAATCAAGGAATAAAAAAAAATTTAATAGGGCCTCGCTCGGTCGGTAAGATCTAACCGATCGAGTGAGCAACAATTGCAAAAGTCACTGCCCGAAGATCACCAGCCCCGCTCGATCGGTAAGATCTAACCGATCGAGCGGCCACCAAAATGCAAAATAGAAACTCAGCAAAATGACCTCTGCTCGATCGGTTAACTCTCACCGATCGAGCGGTGACAGTACTGAAGCAAAAGTCAGCAGAAAACTTGAAACTCAAGTCCAATACATTCAAAAATAATCATGCATTACAATCACAATATTTCCAAATGATACATGAAGTTCTAGAGTTGATCAACTGCTCATAAGGATAGAACATGCATCGGTTTTAGCTATTACAATCTGAGTAAAAAACATAACAAGTTCGAGTTCTAACATGCTTCAATCTTAAACTATATAAACATGCTGATTCAACTTCTAAACCGAGTCCCACTACTAACTCTCCCTCTTGATGCTAACCAGGTCTTCGCTGACTTGATTCTGCCCCACCTGTTGCCAAGCACACATACAAAACAAAGCAACAGTCGGATAACTCCGGTGAGAATGATATTCCCAGTAAAAGCAACATAACAAGTAATACATGTAAAATAACAACAACATGCTTTCAAGACAACATAATCAACCCAAAACGAATGATATGCATGTCTTTAAAATAGGGATATCAACTCTGATAAACAAGGGGTTGCTGCTCTGCTTTTGGGATCTCGAGGATAAGATCACGTAACAACTCACCGACTCTCCCAATCAAGGTGGTGTCACGTATCCCAATCCCCTAGACTTTGGTGTGACTATAAGGAGTATGCTGACACTAGGTGAACTTCTACACCTAGGCCACTCGCAGTATAGCCCCCAAACGTCTAAACAAAAAGGGTTGTTCTGCCCGCTGAAATCAAAGGTTTGGCTCAATATGAATGCATAAGAAACATAAAACATTAATCCACATAATAAAAGCTCATTCAACAACAAAATACAAGTTCCACATGCTAGAACAAGTATTGATGCAAGTATGTGATTTTAAGGGAAACTCGAGAACCAACTGTCTCGAGTATGCTATCCCGCTAACGATGACTTCTTGCCCCTTTCAATGCAATTAGCTCCAACTCTAGATAAGCTATAACAAAAGGTTATATCAAAATCTATGCAACCTAAACAACAACAACTGCTCAAGGTAATCTTTTTACCGTTCTTCGTCCAACTCTTCGACGATCAAATGCTACTAACACAGGGCTTGAAAAACTCCAAACGAATCTGTACGGAGGCAAAGAAGATCAACAACGACGATCAACTCACAAGCCAAGGTTCAACAACACAAAACGGTTCAAAATCTCTAAAACTCAAACCGGCGGCATAACAACTATAAACTGAACAAACCGAAAACACAAACAGCAGTACAAGGTTAAGACATCACCAATATATTTCCATGATACAGGAGCCAATATCTTGTTGGGAAATAACTTTTTACAAATGTTTAAAAAATACACATAATATAACGAGTTAAGACGACTTATGTTTACTACCATTTGTGAACTTAATATTATTGGTCAATGACTCAAGATGGCCTTTTATCGTCAAATGCCGATAATGTTCCGCAGCCAGCGTGGTGATAAAGGACAACTTTTTCACCCAAAGATGAAAGATTCTAGGATATTTGAAGAAACCATGTTAAAAATAACAAGAAAACAAAAATTCCAAATAGAGGACATTGATCTTCTCAAGGTAACTCTAACCCACAGGGATATAGAGTTGGAGAACAAGGTATCCCTTGAATATGTCAAAAAGAGGCTCAAAGAAAGTTATAATGAGCATCTTTTTGCATGGTGGGATAGAAATCAACTCAAAGCTAGCCTTACTTTAAAGGAATGCAAAGAATATGAGTTTGTTAGATATAAGCCTATCTCGATGAACGTAACAGATCAAAGGGATATGAGAATGATTATCAAGAAACATTTAGACATTGGCCTAATCAAAGAAGGAGTGTCACTATATAGAAGTCCATGTTTTCTTGTCAGAAATCATGGTGAAATAAAAAGTGGCAAACTCAGGTTAGTTATTAACTACCAAGAAATTAATAAAATCCTGGAGTTTGATGGGTACTTCATACTTAGTAGAGAACATCTAATTAGTTGTGTACGAAATGCTAGGGTGTTCTCAAAATTTGATTGTAAATCTGGATTTTACCAGATTCAGATGGAAGAATGCAGTAAGAAATTCACATCCTTCTCTACACCACAAGGACATTATATTTGGGAAGTTATGCCTATGTGATTGGCTAATGCGCCCCAAATATTTCAAAGAAAGATGGATAATCTGTTTAAAGATTATTTCAACTTCATGTTTGTTTATATTGATGAAATTCTTACAGCATCAAAAAACATAGATGAACATGTTAAACATTTAGAGACTTTCTCTAAAATTTGTAAACAAGAAGGACTAGTTTTATCCGAAAAGAAAGCAGTCATAGCAACAAGGAAAATTGAATTCCTTGGCATTGAGATTGATGAATATGGAATAATTCTACAACCCCATGTTGTGGAAAAGGTACAGAATTTTTCAGATAAACTCAAAGATGTAAAACAGCTCCAAAGTTTTTTCGGTGTAGTTAATTTTGCAGTAATGTTCATAAACAACCTAGCGATGTACAAGAAGGTGTTCAGTCCTTTATTAAAAAAGGATGCTAGGTTTATATGGACCGATGAACATACTAAAGGGGTAAACAACTAAAGGATATATGTAAGAAACTCCCGAAAATGGCTATACCCGTAGATGAAGATGATTTGGTGTTATTTACAGATGCCAGCGATGATTGGTGGGCTGCAGTCCTTACTAAGCTCACTCCAGATGGGGAGGTAACATGCAGATACTGTAGCGGCCTTTTTACAGAATCTGAGGGTATTTGATGACATATCAACGAAAAGGAATTTTACGCAGTTAAAAAGGTTTTTGAGAAATGGCCTTTATTTTTACTTGCTAAAAATTTACTTTAAAAGTTGATAATACTCAGGTATAAGCTTTCTTAAAAAATAAAATTGAATCTAAACCAAAGCAAGCTAGATTATTAAGATAGCAATCTTTATGTCAAAATGATATTTTTGATATTGTTATTATTAAATCACATGAAAATATTCTTGCAGATTTTTTAACAAGAGATAGAAGGCGGTGACGTGGATTCCATTATGAAAATGCAGAGGCATCTCAGGGAACACCTTGGGTTGCTTCAAACCGAGTTCAACCAGTTAGCCATTAATGCTGAAATGGCTGGCATGTTACAACAAGATGATCGGATCAAAGTATCTAATCGAATTACAGGATGTATGCAAGCTCAAACTTAACTATGGGCTGTTATTCAAGGGCCAATTGTAAGGGCTATGGAGAAACCATTGGTGTCTCATAAACAAGAAATGCTAAAACCATTGGTTTTATAGGAACAAGAAATACAGCCATCGGTTGTGAAACAAGATGTTGAGGATTCCAAAACTCAAGAAACAAGTGCTAATCTATCATCAACTTTTGATGATCTACATAGAGCAACAATTGATGAGGATAACTCATCAAGTTAACCCTCTGCCTCTGGGGTAAAAGAGGAAGAGATCAATCTTAGGCCCAACACAGACAATGACAAATCTAAGATTGATACTAACCCAGCTGTTATTTCTCTATTTCAGGTTTATCAACAAAAGTGGGAGAAATTAAGTACAAGAAGTAACATTAACCCAAACACTTGCAGGGTTGATGTTGCAGGGATATATCCAAGGGTTTGGCAAAAAATTATGTCAACCCTAAGGATGTAAAGCTATGGTATGAATTTGGGGCTCTAGCCTCAGTTTATACAACTTCACCAGGCTTCCAGGAGATATCGCAACTACCAAAATGGATTCAGGAAGCAGTCCAAAAAATATGGGCAAATAATAACCATTTGTCCAGAGGAGATGTGCTCGAGTTATACTTCTTTAGTGCAGCTCCAGAACCAACAGGGAAAGGATCACACGAGTCCTTTCATTTCAATTATATAAGGAGACCTGATATGAATAATCAAAGATTTATCAAGGATCCTATATCTGAAGAAATATCATTTGTGTCCACTTTCGGAGAGAATGAAATCTCAACTAGGAGGGCATGGGATATCTGGGTCTGTCTAACTGAGATGGACAAGGTCAAGTTTCCATTCAAATTTTATCAAAATTCGGTGAATGGATCATTCCTGTTAAATACAATGACAGGAAAAACTACGACTTTTGCGGAAGAACTCTTCGAAAAGAAGAGAAATTTTTTGTGGAACAACAAGCCACCGGGGAGTAAAGAAACTCGCCAAAAATTTTGCAATATGGCTCATATCGAGAGATGGTCAGAAAATATCTGCCCAGAATGTCCAAACCAAAAGGATCCAGAATTTGGAAAAACCTTCAAACCCCGAACGGATCGGAGGGATTTTTTCGAGACTAGCAAAGGTGGACAAGGACCATTGAAGACACGCTTTCACAGGGGCCCACTTCAAAAGCAATAGATGTCCCGACAAAATTAAAGATGGAATGTGAGGATAATAAAGCCAAAAGAAAGTGGCAGACATGTGACTCCTCAACGAGTAAAAGATGTCATCAATAATAACATAAATAATTCAAGAAAGCTGCAATAAATAATGACATAAATAATTCAAGACAGCTGTAAGATTCCCGAAAGTTTCTCGTTGAAACGAGTGGAACTTCAGCTATAAATATAGGCAGTTGAGGAAGCTGAAGACATCGATCATTTCCTTCAGTTTTTTTACAAATAAAATCATTGTAATATTTCTCTTTCTACGTTTGTATTAAGTTTTTGTAATTTCATGTATTTCAAGAACAAGGCTACGATGAGTAAACTAGTTATCTCCTCCTCTTCAGAGGAGGTTGATTTATGTAATAATATGTTGTCTGAATAAATTTCCGAAGCTCTTCCCTATCATGTTATTTTCATTTAAAAATTAAGCTTTTACTATACGCCTTAAGGTAGGAAACGAAATAAGGTTGTGCTAGTTGCTGCTGAAGGAGTCTGTGTCAGGAACCATCGGTTGCGATCGCGTGGTTCGGTTGCGAGGAGAAACCTGTAAAATCCGGTGGACATAACCCGGCAACAGTGTGGTCAAAGATGTAATTTGCTTTAATTTACTTACGGAAGAATTATGGGCTAAAGCTTTTTATTAATAAATTGGGAAATAAAAAGCAGAATAGGTAATATTTAGTTTCAAGGACATATTCGAGAAACTTTTTAATTAATAAGGGATATTTTTAGGATACGAAAAATAAAAGGGATATAATTGGGTCGATAATGAAACTATAAGGATATATTTAAGAATTATCACTGAAAAAGTGCATGCCTTTTTCGATTTTCTGATGTTATTTCAATATTTTTTGGGTGGTTACGATCATTTTTTTGGATCAAAGTTATACCACATGGTGAAACATGTCCCTGCATGAAAATAACTTTAAATTTCAAATTAAATTTCATTTTAGTAGATTCATTCATTTCATCTACAAAACCATCTGCATTTATATTCTTTTGTTTTTCTGAAAAGAGAGTTCATATAATTTTTTATTGTTGAATTGTGATTTATTGTGATATTATCACAAGTTTGTTGTTTTTGTTGTATCTTGAGAGAAATTTGCCAAATTCCATCAGCACCAAGAGCGAGGAAAAAACTTCTTAAGGTATATCGTGTTCAACACGAGCCTCAACATTCCAATAAGTTTTTGTTTTGTTATCATCAAAGAAATTCTAATACCACATATATATAACTACAAGCTTAAGAAGTTTTATATTTGAAGTTGACTACTACATCAACAACCAATGTTTCTGCGATGCATGGGGAGAAACCGGAAAAGTTCATTGGCACAGACTTCAAACTTTGGCAGCAAAAAATGCTTTTCTATCTCAAAAACTTGAGTTTGGCAAGGTTCCTTAAGGAAGATCCACCAAGTATTTCTGAATACGAGGTCAATCCCCGTAGGAGGGCAGTGATTGATGCATGGAATCAAAGCGACTTCCTATGCAAAAACTACATACTCAGTGGACTTGACCATGCATTGTACAATGTGTATTGTCAAGTCAAAACAACAAAGGCACTTTGGGAGATACTTGAAAATAAGTACAAAACGGAGGAAGCTGGTCTTAAAAGTTCATCGTATGACATTTTCTGGATTTCAAGATGGTAGACTCCAAATTCGTAGTGAGTCAAGTGTAGGAAATGCAAGTACTACTGCATGAAATTCATTCGGAGGGGATGAGTCTAAGTGAGTCCTTCCAAGTTATTGCGCTAATTGAGAAAGTCCCTCCATTGTGGAGGGACTTCAAGAACTATCTGAAGCACAAAATAAATGAGATGGGGATGGAGGATTTAATTTTGAGATTAAAGATAGAAGAGGACAATCGAAACACCGAGAAAAGCCACAACATGTTAGCAGCAAAAGTGAATATTTTTAAGTCAAGTAACAATAGGGGAAAGAAAAGGAAGCTCATGGCTCGGAAAAAAATATCATTCAAACCAAAATAAGAAGTTTCAAGAAAGTTGTTACAATTGAGGAAAACCAAATCATAAATCAAAAGATTGCAGACTTCCAAAGAAAGGAAAATAACAAGCCAATGCGGCTCAAGAAAGGTCAGTACCATTTGATATATCTGATTTGGATTTAACCGCAATTGTGTTTGAAACGAGTATGGTAGACAACCCCAATGAGTGATGGGTTGATACGGGTACTACCCGCCACATATGCTCCGATAAGAAGATGTTTTCCACATACACTCCAACTTATGGGAGAAATTTTTTTATTAAAAATCTGCCACATCGGACATTGTGGGGTAGGAAAAGTCGTCTTGAAGATGACGTCTGGAATAGAGGTGACTCTCGTTGAAGTGCTACACATTCCTAAAATAAGGAAAAATTTGGTGTCGGGTCATCACTGGTGAAACATGGGTTTATGCTGGTATTTGAATCGAATAAGTTTGTACTAACCAAGAATGTCATTTTGTTGGAAAGGGGTATCTCGATGAGAGCTTATTCAAGTTGAATGTAATCGCGGTTCGTCGCAAGATTGATGGCAATAAAGTTGATAATTCTATTTACTTGGTTGAGTGTTTTGATTTATGAAATGTTCGTTTAGGACAAGTGAATTATAACACACTGCGATGACTAATGAATCTGGAATTATTGCCTTAATATATTGTTAAACCAACACATAAATGTGAGATATGTGTTAAAGCAAAAATGACTAAGCCGTCATTTCATTTAGTTCAAAGATGTCAACTCCTTTACAGTTAATTCACACAGACTCATGTGACTTAAAATTCGTACAAACTAGAGGAGGTAAAAAGTACTTTGTGACGTTTATAGACGATTGCACGAGATATTGTTATGTATATCTTTTAAGAAGTAAAGATAAGGCACTCGAAGCATTCAAAACTTATAAAATTGAAGTTGAAAATCAACTAGAAAAACAAATAAAGAATGTGCGCAGTGATAGAGGTGGCGAGTACGGAGCACCATTTTATGAATTTTGTTCTTCATCCGACATTATTCATCAAACTACCGCACCATAATCACCTCAATCAAACGAAATTGCCAAATGAAAAAATCGAACTTTGAAGGAAATGATGAGAGCATTGTTAATAAGTTTGGGTTTACCCCAAAAATTGGGGGGTGGGGGTGGGGGTGGGGGGAGCGATCCTTTTAGCTAATCACATTTTGAATAAGCTGCCACACAAGAAAAATGATAAAACGTCGTATGAATTATGGAAAGGTCACAAACCTTCCTACAAATACATCAAAGTGTGAAGGTGCTTGGTAAAAGTTGAAATCCCTAAGCCAAAGCAAGTTAAGATTGGCCCAAAGACAGTTGACTGCATATTCATAGGATATGCCCTTAACAATAATGCTTACAGATTTATTGTACATGAATCTGAAATTTCTGGACTGACCAACGGGGTGACTATTGAGTTCAGAAATGCAGTGTTCTTTGAAAACATATTTCCTAACAAAAGGAGTAATCAGGCGACTGATATTCAAAGAAATGTATAAATGTCAAATGAAGGCTCTTCTCAAGGAGACGAACCAAACACGAATAGAGGCCTAATTGAATTGGCAAGTCAAAACATCTCTCCAAGAGAAGGTTCAGCTAAATATGATGTTATTTCTAATAAAAGAACTAAAGATATGATGAACGAAGGTTCTGCACCAAGTGAAGAACCTAGAAGGAGCAAAAGATATAGAAATAAAAAGTCATTTGGTCCAGATTTTCTCACCTACATACTAGAAAATGAACCAAATACTTTTCTAGATGCATTGTCTAGCCCTAAAGTTCCATACTGGAAAGAATCCATTAATATAGAAATTGATTCCATTATGCAAATCACACTTGGGAATAGGTGGCTAAAGGATAAAGACAAAAGGAAGGCCTTGACTTTTTTGATACTTATTCACCAGTCTCAAGAATAACTTCCATTCGTTTTCTCATTGCTATAGCATCATTTCATAACCTTGAGATACACCAAATGGATGTCAATGTAGCATTCTTGAATGGTGAGTTAGAAGAAGAGATCTATATAGATCAACCCAAAAGTTTTGTTTTTCGGGGTCAAGAAAAAAAGGTGTGTCGACTTGTTAAATCCTTATATAGATTGAATCAAGAGCTTAAAAAATGACATGAAAATTTTCACACCATAATGCTATCAATTGGGTTTAAAATAAACGAGTATGAAAAATGTGTCTACATTAAAGGTACAAGAGAATCTTATGTTATCGTATGTCTATATGTTGATGATATGCTTGTAATGGGGAGTAATCACGATGTGATGAAAGCAGCAATGAAAATGTTGACGAAACATTTGATATAAAAGATATGGGCATTGCCAATGGAATACTAGGGATTAAAATATCTAGGACTCCTGAGGCGATAGTCCTGTCTCAGTCTCAGTCTCATTATTCTGAGACTGTCTTAAAAAGGTTTAATGTATATGATTGTTCTCCTATAAAGACGTCTCTTGATATGATCGTACACTTGAGTAAAATCATGGGGAATCAGTTTTTCAATTGAAATACTCCAGAATTATTAGAAGCCTTATGTGCATCACGAACTGTACACGGTTTGATATCGCTTGTGCGGTAAATAAATTGAGCCGATTACGAGTAAGTCAAATGATGTTCATTGGAAAGCTTTAACATGGGTGCTTAGATATCTAAGACACACTCTAGAGTATGGATTTCATTACACAAGATATCCTGCGGTACTTGAATGATACAGCGATGCGAATTGAATTTCCGATACGAAAGACTCTAAATCCACAAGTGGCTATGTTTTTAGTATTGGTGGTGGTACAGTCTCTTGGAGATCGTCAAAAAAAACTTGCATCACTAGATCCATAATGAAATCTGAATTCATAGCACTTGATAAAGCTGCAGAAGAAGCAGAATGGCTTAGAAATGTTCTGGAGGATACTCCCTGTTGGTCAAACTTAGTGCCTGCAATTATGATACACTATCACAACCAATCGACAATTGCAGGGGCGCATAATATTATGTATAATGGTAAGTCTTGACATATTCCTCGAAGACACAATACCGTACAACAATTGATCTCAAATTGAGTTATCACAATTGATTGCATCAAATCAAAAGATGACTTAGCGGATCCGTTTACAAAAGCACTGAATAGAGATCAAGTATGCAACTTGTAAAGATGAATGAGCTTAAAGTCTACAAAATAAAGCTCTCATAGTGGTAACCCAACCTTTTTTATTGGAGATCCCAAAATCTTGGTTCAATGAGACAAATAAATTATGAGAACTTGAGTAAACACTCAAGATTTTTTTCCAACTCATTCCTAGGACGAAGAGTGTTGCAGTCTGCCAACATAGTGAGGTTAAGTTTTAACTTTTAATGGTTCTTTGCCTGAAAACGGCAGAGTATATTAGGATACTCTCATGAGGAGACCTTCTATGTAAGTGTGAGGATGGGCCGCCTTGGTGAAACACTTACGAAGCCAAGATGTGTTCCATAGCCAAAATAGACACAACCAAAAAACAAATAGAATTGAAGAAAAATCATTGTGTAGGTACTATTGTCTGGGTTTACACAAAACGTCAAGAATTTCAAGACATCATGTTCACTTTGTGTCCTAGTAAATCCGATAGTGTTCTACTACGAAAGGTTCAAAGTCATAAGCTACCTCTCCTGATGCACTGAATTTTTGTGTGAACTCTCTTTGACATCATGTGTATTCATGAATTAATTTCACTTATGTGAGAGATTGTTGAAAATTTTATTTGTGTTTAATGAATTAAAATTAAGCAATTTGAAGCTCGAAAAAAGGAATAGAAAAGAAAAGAAAAGAAAAAGAAAAAAACCAAACAAAAATTGGAAAATATAGGTGTAGGGGCGCCAAAAATTGCTCCCCTGCAATGGCCCTGCTGCCTGGGCATTTTCCCAGGCGAGCAGAGGGCGCCTAGGCGCCTGTGACACTTTCATGAAAAAGTGCATGCATTTTTCGGTTTTTCTAATGTTATTTCATTCCTTGGGTAGTTATGATCAGTTTTTTGGATCAAAGTTATACCACATGAGGAAACAACATGCCCCTGCATGAAAGTAACATTAAATATAAGATTAAATTTCATTTTAGTATATTCATTCAATTTCATCTACAAAATCATCTACATTCATATTCTTCTGTTTTTCTGAAAAGAGAGTTCATATCATATTTGGTTGTTAACTTGTGATTTATTGTGTTATTATCACAAGTTTGTTGTTGTATATTGTGAGTAGTTTCAAAATTCCGTCATTACCATTAGCGAGGCAAAAACTTCTTAAGGATATCGTGTTCAACACAAGACTCAACATTTTCAATTTGTTTCTGATTTTTGTCATATACAAAACAGTCCCTACACCACAGATATATATATATATATATATATATATATATATATATATATATATATACATTTATAACATGAGAGATGACAATAAGTTGACTTTTTATAACCCTAAATCTAATCTTTAATCAGGTCAATTCAAACTCAAAGTTACACCTATTCAACCTACATCCAAAATTTAATAGAAATAATGCTAAAGATATAATAAATACATCTTACATCGATATTTATAATAATTATATTGTAATATTTTGCTATTATATGTGAGATTTTGTATTGAATTTATCATGAGATTTTGATAAATGGAATTTTGGTGTTAAATTTTTCGTGTCGTAAGAATTATCATACAAATCTCGTTATAAATGCAATACGTACGATTCAGTTTAATATAATGGGTCCGTTGAACTAGAGAGAGAGAAAATAACGAATTTTCGGTATATCGAAGTTATCGTACCGAAAAAGTACTGAATTTTTGGTATACCGAAGATTTCGATGCAGTATGGTACGATAATGATATGAAATTTGTAAATTTTAGTATATGCCGACATACCGAAGTAATATATAAAATTTTTAAAATATATAATATTTTTAAACAATAAATTTATAAAAAATATATATATGATTTTTTTGGTATAAAACAGTATATATATACCGATATCATACCAAAATCTCGATATATCTGTAAAATTTTGGTATAATCGGTATGCTAGTTATATATACCGAAAATTACAGAAATTTTGTACTGTATGAATATAAAATTTTCTTACACCATAATTTTTGATACAGTATAAAGTTTTTGTTACGACAGGGTATACGGTATACCACCCCCTATGTTGAACCATAAAAAAGTTTATATTTGCAATATCTTTTAGCATTCTTTGTCAACTAGTGTATTTATAATAAAAATTGTATTAAAAATTCGAATTTAAAGTATTTCTGATCATAGATGTGCATGATAATTTAACCATGTGGTAATTATTTACACATTTGAATATTTTAAATAAATACATACAACGAAACAAAAAAACATACATAGGCGTGAGCGGCTCTACATATGGGCAATGGGGGCAGCTGCCCCCCTTGAATTTTTTTAAATAAAATTACTTATATATTTATAGTTTAAAAATTGTAATTATGAACATAAATTAGGAATTAAATACGGAAATACAAAAGAGGATCAAAAATTTAAGTTAATCTGCATCGTTTAATATGTGAAAAGTGACCCAAAAATTTGTGGCTCATAGTCTTTAAAAAATTGTAGCGCAATCACTATGTTTTTAAACCTAAACACAAATGGGTTTTAAGTTTTTTAAACAAGCTATAAACAAATTTTTTGAAGAAGAATTGTTAGCTTACAAGCTTTTGAGTTTGACTTTTAATTTATGAGTCACAACAACTGCAGTGAAAAAAAAATTTTTTTGCTGAGAAAATTATTATGAAGATATTAGTTTGTCGAATGAAATTATTATTAATTATTTTGAAAAAATATCAAGTCGTAGGGATAAATTGTAAGTGAAATTTTAAATCTAAAAATATTATTTAAATGAGAGTACTATATTTAACTTTTGTTTTGTGATTATTATATATGTGTTGTGTGTGTAATCTTTTATTCTGTATGGCTGTCCTCCCTCAATAAAATTTCTAGATCCGCCCCTACGTGAAACGAGGCATGCTCCACACAAAAGCATCGAAGTTGTGCTAAAAGTGTCTCTAGAGACTTTGGCACTGGTCGATGCACAGGCCGCATTCAAAGGTCGCGAAAAAGACGATTGATTCATGGTACACCCTCTTAAGTACGGCTAACATTCGATACGTAAGATTCAATAAAATAAAATGCGAGCATTTTATTATTAACTTTAAACGATTAAAATTTGAACAATGCCCTCCAAAGCTTGAAAGAAGCATTACTGTAATCTTAGGCCCCGTTTGGATTTGGTAGACATTTTTTAAAAAAATGCTTTTTTAAGCTATAATTTTTGGCTTTTGAAAAAACTCTAATTTTGACTTTAAAAAGTGCTTATTTAAGCACTTTTTTGGTCAACCAAACAATTTATTAAATGAAAAGCACTTAAAAAAGTGTTTTTTTGGTCTGGCTTTTGAAACCAAACGGGGCCTTATTATCTTTGTAACTCTAATAAAAAAAAGTAATCCGATTGTGACAATTATTGTGTTAGGAGTTTCAATCAAGGGTTGATTAGATTAGGTTTGTGCAAATGATTGTATAAATTAAATTCTTCTAAAAACAGAAGAATAAGAGACGTAAAAGTTTTAAACTCGAAGTTCAATAAAAAATCTTGCCTCTTTTACTCTTATTTCCAGTTTACTTTCTTTCCGTCTACCTAAACTATCAAGTTCAAGTTCAATTTCAATTTCTTTTAGTCTACCTAAACTATCAAGTTATCAAATTCAATTTAGTGTGTGAGATGTTTTCCGTCCCACCAGATCAGTTCTCACAAGTAAATTTTGTGCAAAATTTTGACAATTGTACTGGTAACTAGCTTAATTGTAAACTAGATTAATTGTAAGACAAGTTTCTTAAAATATTTGTAAGTGGTGTATTCACCTCTTCCTTTACACATTCTCCGATCCTAACACACAATTATGATCTCATTAAATCCAAATATGATTTATTTGTCATATCATTGCACTTTAATTTTATACAATTCTCACTTTTATACGTACTTCTCCTAAATATATATTTTTTTAAAAATGTGCTTTTGATCTTGTAAATTGATCTCTCCTAGTGATTTTGGTATCTTGTTATGTAATTTTAGTCATTCTTCCATGAAACTGCTTGATGTCGATAGGTATCGTTGACATGTCAGATACCAAAGTCTCCCCCAAGAAATTAAAAAGAAAACAGAGAATGTCTGAAATTTTGATGGCTCAACAAAGGTAAACTAGAGAGAACAGAGAAACTTAGCACAAAGGAATAAGATCCAAACACAAACCAAATGACGAGCAAGTCTAGTTTATTCAGGCGAAGAAACAGATGTAGTCTCACATAACGACAAAGCAAACTTACTAAAGATCAGTAAAACATAACCAAAACAACACCAGAATCCTTAACAAAGACACAAGTGTTTCCCACTTGCTTGACTCGATTTACTTTAATGAGAAGAAATCTTAGGATTGAGAGATTTATTGAACCATGTCCTCCAACTTCCAGCAGCTTTCCGAGTCATCGGAGAAGACTTCTCCCCACCAATGGCAGTCGTGGTTTCCGGCTTCTTGCACAGCACGAAATTGCGTACACCAAGCGAACCGATCATCTCCCAGGAATTTAGAGCTACAAGCAGAAGACAAATTTCAATGAATACTCATGGTCATCAAAATCCCATCACCACACTCAACAAAATTTACTCAACAAATCCAAAAAAAAAAAAAACAACTTAAAGTTTGTATTAACACATGGGGTTTTATCAATTCGACAATAAACCGATATCATATAACAATCAGTCAATCAAACAGACTAAGTGAAGAATCACACAATCGAGAAACAGAGCATATAAATTCGAAATCTTTTCAGCAAACAGCTAAAGGGTGATCCATGATTGACACATTACGTTAGATATTTCACAACAAAACGTGATAATATAACGAAGAAACAAACATGAACACAAAAATTACTACCTTCAGTTCCAGCAATAGGGCAGTAAAGTATGAAATTATTGAAGTTGGATCCAAGAACAGGGAGTCTGCCTTCACGAGCATACGATTTCAGCACAGTATCCATAACATCAGCAACAAGATCCTCCTCATTCACCACAAATCGAATGGGGCCAGAGCTCCCGTGCACCGTGACGCTAATCAAGAACCTGTTTCCCTTCAAGGGCTGGTTCTTCTTAGGCTTACAAATCAACATTCTTTATTACAAAATTCTTTCCGACAATATTTTATAAGACCTGAGAAAAAAGGAACCAAAATAAAAAGGGCCGCAAAGATGGAATCGAGATTGGGACACAATAAATTCGCGTTCTTGATTCAGGGGTCGAGGCCGAGGCAGCGGTAGTACCAGCCTTCCATGCACGATCCGAAGCAGAAGAGATTGGCGGCGGAAATCAAAGCCCCTCTTCTTGAGGAAGCGGGGTTGATCATCAATTGTGCGCTCGAGATTTCCACCATTCACAACGGGGAATTGGGATTACGAAAAGGTATAAAGAACAAAGGAATTTCGGGGAAGAAAAATGGGGAAATCGAATTACGATGGAAGCAGATGGCCGTCGGTATATATTGCCGATCGATCACAATGTAGAACTCCTGTTATGGTTAGGGTTGGAATGTGTTTCCTTTTATAATTCAAATTCATCCGTATTATCATAATAATAATAATAATAATAATAATAATAATACAAATTCATCATGACTATTATTCTTTTAAAAAAAATTCTTTTTATCAAATTCCCCATAAAGAAAAAGATAAAATTTTGTATTATTTTACCGAATTAATAATAATAAATTATTGAAAACTTTTTTTTTATTTGAACGGTTTATTAAATCCTTATGTGTGTGTTATAAATTGTAATTGGATATATATATATATATATATATATATATATAATCTCTTTACGATTTCTATTATTTATGTTGCAAAATTTCGATTTTAGTATTTTAAGATTACACTTAGATGTAAGGATTTCAAATCCACTCTTTTCAGTTTTCATGTTTATATAGTATTTCATGTTAATTAGAATGGATTCCAAGTCCACCCAATAATTATGTCATTTGAAATTCATTATACTTCTATATAACTAATGTGTAAATTAGTAATATGTGGATTTATGATTTGATATATTGTTTCAATATTAACGATAAAATACAATCAAAATCTATAGATTAAACATTCCATTCAAACGATTGTTAACTTCAAAAAATAAATCAAATTTTAAATACATACCTTATTTATTTGCACATTAATTATATATATAAAATAAAATGAAGTTCAATGAAACCAGTATTGACTATTGAATGAAATCTATCCTAATTAATATGAAGTACTAAACAAATTAAAAAATGAGTGGATTTACAGTTTATCATCTTAATTACTTTTCTAAACAATAAAAATACATTTGAAATCCATGAATTTACAATCTTTCCATCCAAGCATAATCTAAATACTTCTTTGTTAATTTGTTTTTTTCAAAGTACGTGCTCACGTGCATAGGGTCATAATAGGATCCCTAAAAAAAATTTGTCAAAAATTGAAAAATATAATATTAAGACCTATTTTTGATAACATAAAAAACTGAAATGGTAAACTTGCAAATTTTGCTAATTTATATATTAATCCATGACTAACGTTATGGTTACATTATATAATGCACAACGTTGCATTTTACATGCAGCGTCAGATTTAATTATCAATACCACATATTCTTAAATAAAAATATCAATTCTACGCGGTATTTGGGGCAATTATTATTAAGTCCTTTTGATGTTATTTATTTTTTAGTAAATTAGATCCTATCTGTACAAGCATTACCTCAAATAACATCTAAAAGTGAAGATTTATCAATACATATGAGGTACACTATATTTTCAGTAGACCCCATATATATTGATAAATTTTATATAGTTGACCCCAAATAAATTGATAAATTTCCACTCTTGTACAGATATGATGAAATTTTCCCTTTTCTTTTGACCAAATTAAACCTTTTATTTTTATATATATGACAAGATTAAGTTAATATTTAAGTACTATTGAAAAGTGGTTGGTAGGATGATTTGGTATTTTCTGTAAACCACAGGGGTGATTATGAATTTTAACCCTTAAAATCAGTGATCAATTGAAGTCAGGATGAAATTAAGAATTTGAGAATTGTGGGGATGATTTTGAAATTAAAGGATTCTCATTATTTTATTTATTTTATGATTTGGTTCTTTTGTGCGCTCCTTTAGGTGTCTTTAGAATCATGGACTCATGGTACAAGGATAATTATGTATGAAGAAATCATAGAATAATTCTTTTAAAAAATAAAAATCATAGAATAATAAATTCAGGCTGCGTTTACTTACCTTGATAAATGAAGGATAGCACAATTAATACCAACTAATCCTATGTTTACTTGAAAAATTGAAAATGGTTAGAAATCTCTAGGCCCGTTAATAATAGGATAAAGAGATGATTTTTAGTCCTAAATTTTTAATGGGATTATAAATATTATGAGATGAAAGAAGGAACAAAAATCAATAATGCTCTACTCTTTATCTTCCACCTTCTTTGCCGACTTCTTCCCCTTTCTTTCACCCACTTCGTCAATTCTCAATCTCTCTGATTCTTCCCCTCCGATTTTTCCTCTACTTTTCCCGCTTCTTCAATTCTTAATATCCCGCTTCTTCCCTCCAATTTGCCGCCTAATTTACCCTAATTTATAGAATATATTTCATCTCCAAGGTCAGATGGTGCCTACATTTTCCACTACGAAATTTTTAATCAACCAAAGCTCGCAAGGTATGATTGTTCTAAATGAAATTCTCTTCTTGTGTCTTCATGCGTAAAGTATTTGATTTTTTTTTGTTTCTTTTTGTACTTTCTTCCCCAGCTTTCGTGAGTATTTTTATTTTTTCTTTTTCTTTTTTACTTTCTTGCTTATTTTTTGACTTTCGTTCTTTTTTATTTGATATATAAATTATTGTTATAAATTTATTTATTTTTGGGGTAATATCGTTTATTATGGGTGTGCTTCAATAGATGGATAACAAAGAGCTATTGTCTTTGATCGTCATGACACTATAAGAAATTATCTCCAACTGCATTATATTTTTTAATGCTGCCATTGCTGCTCATAAAGAACTTACTCGACGACGCAATCATAGAATCATTAGAAGGATTGTGAGATATAATATCGTAGATAGATTACCTAGACAAATCTCACATCTTCGGAGGATTGTTGATATTGGAGATGTTGAATGTGTAAACAATTTGAGAATGAGTAGGAATGCTTTTGCTCGTCTTTGTTATTTGGTAGAGCATGTGGGGGGTTTGACCGATTCTAAATACGTTAGTGTACAAGAAAAGATGGCTATTTTTTTAGCAATTCTAGGAAATCACAAAAAGAATCGTATTATTGGACATGACTATTTGCGCAGTGGGAACACCGTTAGTAAAAATTTTCATGATGTATTATCATCTATACTTAAGTTGCATCACATCCTTCTTGCCGAACCAGTGCCCGTAGCAATTGACAGTACCAATGAAAGGTGGAAATATTTTAAGGTACTACTTCATTGATAAAATTATTCAGTAAATTTTTTTAAGGTATATCAGAAATTATGCTATTTAAAATTAACCAACCTCTTAATTGTTTTAGGGTTGTCTTGGTGCGTTAGATGGGACACACATCAACGTTCATTTATGCCAAAGTGAAAAGGCTAGGTATAGAACAAGAAAAGGTCTTACGACTGTTAACGTGTTAGGTGTTTGCGATCGTGACATGAAATTTGTGTATGTTTTGCCGGGATGGGAAGGTTCAGCCGCTGATTCTAGGGTATTGCGTGACGCATTAACCAGGCCAAATGGGTTGAAGGTTCCGAGAGGTATTTCATTAACTAATACAAACTGCTCTTACATTATTTAAATTCAATTTTTCTCATTCAAATTTATTGATCATATCTTTACACATGATAACAGGTTGTTATTACTTATGCGACAATGGTTATGCCAATGCAAAGGGTTTTTTAACACCATATAAGAAAGTCCGCTATCATTTGAAATTTTGGGGAAGTGGAGCATAATCATCACAGAACTATAAAGAATATTTTAACATGAAGCATTCCTCTGCACGTAATGTAATCGAAAGGACATTTGGGTTACTAAAGAAACGGTGGGCAATACTAAGAAGTCCTTCTTTTTACAGTATTAAGGTCCAAAATAGGATGATTTTGGCATGTGCTTTGCTACATAATTTCATACGTTCAGAAATGCCTATGGATCCCCTTGAGGATTTATTGGAAGAAGAGACCATAAATAGTGATGATGATGAACCCAATGGTTATATCAATAACGTAGAGTCCTCGTCGCAGTGGAAAAGTTGGAGAGATAATTTAGCTACATCAATGTACCATGAGTGGAGGAGTGTACATTAAATTTTTTTTTTCATTGGCATTGGATTCGTTTTCTTTGCATTTTATGATATTCACGTGACATTAGTATTTTATGTTATATTATTATTTTTAATAATTGTGTAACTAATTAGATTCTTGTTACTATTTTATTTCTACAACATATTTTTTATGTCAATTCTTATAGGTATGCAAGGTTTAAGTAGTGCTTGTGAAGAAATGAAGGGTAAAAAGAATGAAAAAAGTAGGAGAATATGGAGTCTAAAAGAGGAGGAGGCACTTCTTTCAGCATTAAAAGATCTTGCACATAAAGGATGGAAAAGTGACAATGGATTTCGTAGTTGTTATTTGATTGTGCTTGAGGATTCAATGAAAAAAGCTTTTCCGGAGACAGATATACGTGGCACGCCGCATATCAACTCCAAAATTCATGTTTGGAAAAAGAATTATGGCACTTTGTTCACTATACTTTCCACTAGCGGCATAGGTTGGAATGAGACTGATAAGATGATAGATGCACCAGATGATGATTGGGAGGAAATTGTGAAGGTTTAAGTTATAATTATGTATGATAATTTATGTTATGCATATCATGTTTCTAATTCTTGACTTTTTGTAGAATGATCCAAATGCACGATGTATGAGGAATAAGTCATGGCCATATTATGATGACTGGTGTGAGATATTTGAAAAAGATCATGCAAACGGTCACAATGCTGAAGGATTCATTGATGCAGTGCAGAATATTTTCGATCAAACTCGACCAAACAATGAGAAGGATGATATAGAGCTTGAAGATATTTTGTGTTCAGATTTTGAAGATATCAAGTCAAACTCGTCAATCAAGCATATTGGTGGGTCTTTTGAGAAGAAAAATTCAAAAAAGAGGAAAACTGTTGACAACAGTGAAAATCTAATTGAGGTAATGAAGCAGTTTGCTGACAAGACAGATTCTAGACTTGGGGAAATTACTAAATGTCTTACTGCTGCATTTGATGTTACCACTGCTACTAATGACGTTTTTGATGCATTGGATGGTTTTGCATGGTTGACAATAGAGGCCAAGGTTTTAGTGGCAAAAAATTGGTGAACAATCCACAAGAGTTGAAACTTTTCTTCAAGCTTCCTGATGATGCAAAGGCCATTTTGGTTAAGATGATGTTGTCATGAAAGAATGGTGAAACAACATCCGTTCTAATAATTTTAGATATATTATTTTGCATATTTCTTTAAAACTTTTTGATGTTGTTTTTTATTGTTGGTTTTTTTAAAAGAATAATTACTTTTGTTTTGAGTATTTATTTACATCATATTTTGATGCACTTCGTTTGTTCAAATTTTGAATGCATGTCCTCATAATTTTCTTGAAATACACTATATCATTCACTTAATTACCGTAGTGATGAGAAATAATTTATATGTGAACAAATAATAAAATTTAAATTTTAATCATATTCACAATTCTAATCTTAGGCTAGAAACCAAACATATGATTATTATGATAGCTAAAGGGTGAAATCGTAATTTGTTTTTAAGTATAATTTCAATCCCAAAATTAATCTATCCAAGTAAATATATTATTATTTATCCATAACCACTCTCTATCCTATCAAATTATCTTAATAATCATACTTTAATCTATCATTGGCCAATCCTATCATTCAAAGTAAACGTAGCCTCATGTGATTAATTCAAAATTTATGACAATCAACATCAAAAGTTTAGGATATTGTAGATTTACTTGACATTTTCAAATTAGATTGGTCTGTGTGAACGTTACATTATTTTATGTATAGCGAGAAGCGCAATTTTAATTTTATAGCGTCACCTTTGTATTTTTTGCAAATTTCAGATTGGTCATGTGAACGTTAGAAATCTGTGTATTAGATCATGCCAAATTTTATTTTTATAGTGTCATATTTGTATTTTTTAAAAAAATTTCGGTCCATTTTTGTGTGGTGTCAACGTAGCGTTGACATAGTGATCATGTGGGTAGTACTACTGTAGAAAAATGTACCATATTTTAAGTTAATTAAATATTAAAAATGATTTAAGTGGTTACTATCTAAATAAATCAAGGGCTTAATCGGGATTAAAATATGAATTTCAAGCTTCGCATCGAACGAAGGATTCAGAAGATCCGTAGAGCGGTAGAGTTCAACTCACCTAATGTGTATTACTCTAACCATAGATCTAATCTCTCATGATTTACCACCTCAATAATATATCATTAATTACATCCATGTATAGAGATGTGAACCATTGGATGCATGATTTGAGTACTACCCTTGGTGTAGGATCTTATTAACCCCAAAGAACAAGTTCGAAAGCACCGAATATAGACTTTTTTAAGTTTGGATGCAAGGCAGTTCGGAAGCATAGTTCATGTTCGGAGGTATATGATCAGTTCGGAACGTCCGAACTATGATCGGAACGTTCGATCTGTTGCAGGACATGTTGAAAAATGGATTCACGATCGGATGTAGGACACGTGGCAGATCGAAACGTCCGAAGTCTCGATCGGAGCTTCCGAAGCCAGCTGTCCATGAGGTGTCCAAGCAGTGGCAACTCATCGTTGCATGCAGAGTTCGGAATGTCCAAAGGAGCGATCGGATCGTCTGAACTCAAGCGATCGGAAATGTGTCATGCATGCATGCATAGTTACGAATGTTCGAACTTGGGTTCGGAAAATCCGAACCAGGTCTAGATAGGGCTTCCGAGGCCTCATTTCAAATCACAATTTCACAGTTTCCCCTATCGATTCAGTATACATTATAATTTAGCCATACTTTTGAAGGCCGAGCAATAACAAGGTGCTTTTGGAATAACAGTGGAGTTGTGCATAAAATCCATGGATTGAAATCAGCAGACTAACGATGGACGCAGATGGTATGAGAATCCTATTAGAAAATTAGAAGTATCTACTAGCTTAGTTAAGGTTTTTCAAATAGGATTAGTGATATGGTGATCAATTGACTGTAGGCTTGGACCCTACACCCTAATTGTATTCGACCTATTGCATAGAGGTACTTAAGTACTGACTAATATTCTCAGCGAGTATGCATGCTTATATGTTATATTTATGTGACATGATATATTTTTAATTCTTTATTTACATACTGTAGTAGTCTGATTTTCGAAATAATTAATTAATTATCTAAGGATGTTTAGAATGGTTAAAACATGATTGAAGAATCCTCAGATGAAATTAATTAGTAGAAAATCGGATTCAGGACGTTCAGAAATGGTCAGAAGGGTTTCAAGTGTTCAAGCAATTCAGAAGGTCCGAACGTGAACTAGGAGCAGATTGGTGGTTCCGAAGTCTTCGAAAGTTATAGTGGAGTTCGGAAGAACAGAACTTTCCCCCAACAGGCAGATATGGGTTTCTGATAGGTGATTTGATAAGAATGCATTCGGAGGCTCCAAACCCCTAGTTCAGAAGGTTCGAATTCTGTCGGCAACTTGAGTTGTCCAATCAAGGACACGCGTTCGGTGGAGGGTGTTTGGAAGGGCGATCGGAAGTTTCTAAGAGCATTTGGAAGCTGCGAACGAGAGATCGAACTTTCCGATCGTGGTTTAAAAATGGGGAGCCAAGGCCCTCATTTTCCTTGCCCACTTCCCACTTTTCTCTCTTGGTTCCTACTTTCTTCTAGTGGGTTCTAGGCATCGTTTCGGAGGCCAATCGATATCGAGGAGCTAGGGGATTGTAGCGAAGTTGTGCCTAGAGTTTGGGGTCATCGCCATCAAAGGGATGATGACGGACGCATGTATAACACTAGAGTCTGATTAGCTTATGTAAATAGCTATTAGTCTAGTTAAGGCTTTTAGTAAGCGATAAGTGATATGTTGATTATCTATTTATAGACTTGGACTTGAGTACCCGAGTGGCTATGTTTCTTGAGTTGCTTGACTTGCTTGACTAGAGGTACGAACGTACTATCCGAAATATCTTGGTTGAGTATGCATGTAAGGCCTAAAAATATTTACTAATTAATTACGCAATTTAAGATTTAAATTCCGAATATGAGAAAATATGAATTTGAGAATTTATGGAATTAGAGATTTAAATTTCAGGTCGAAAATATTTAATTTGAGGATTTATGGATTTTAAGATTTTCATATCCGGAATTCTTAAATTAAAAGATTAGAATATTTGAAGTGATTATTTATGGGATTTAAGATTTAAATTCCAAGTTTCAGAAATTAAAGAAGATTTAATTAGAAGATGAAACTCGCGTAGGAATCGAATTGCAATTATCAAAGTTTCAAGGGTAAAGTTCGAGATTATTTAAATTTAATCCGAGAATATTTAATTTGAGAATTTTTAGAGTTTAGAATTAAATTCTAATATTTTTAAATTATTTAGGATTAAAATTAAATTAAATCGCTTGTCCGGAGATTAATTTGCAATTATGCCAAAGTTCAGGGGCCAAATTGCAATTTCCCTTGGCAAGTGGAATCACACGTGTATATTTATATATTGGGATGCATGTGTTTTTCCTTTAAACTTCAGAATTGGGACAGTAGACATCGAGAAAGGGAGGAAGAAAGAACCCCAAGGCTGATTTCGTTTATTCCAAGCTTCGGTGTTCGTTATACGCCCGATAGAATTTTCGATTGATCATATATTTGCGATCATGGCTTCGAGTGCTACGTTTTGACTCAAGTTTTAAGAAGTTGAGTCAAGAATTGGAGCAACAAAGAGCTTGAACTAGCAATGGTTGAATGAGCAGATTTGATAAGTATTATGTTGATCAAACTTTGCAGAATTTGAGCAAATTGGAACCGAGATAGAGGTATGAGATGACGTTGATTTCTAAGGGAAAGAATACTCAAGATGGATTGAGATTCTTGAGTTCCCGTTTAAATCACATACTTGCATGATTATGTACTATTACTTGAATTGATTGATTCTTGATATTATTTGATTAGCATGAGTATGCATTACTTGATTCATGAGTTGAATAACATGCTTTATGTGGCTAATTGCTCGACTGTGTTCGATGTTTTGTTTTATTCTAATCTAGGAATCAAATGATTGTGTTATATTATAGTATGAGATTATTGAGATATAAACAATGGTGAGAGCAAGCATTGTTTTTGCTAGCATTGCATCATCTCATTGAGCATCTTGAGCTTCACTTGTTTCTAGATTTGCCACCATATCGTTGATGAGTTATAACATCGATACGGGTATCAATGATGAGTTATAGCATTGGTACCCAGACGCCGAGTATAGCATCAATGATGAGATGTAGCATTGATGTCAAGATGACGAGCTTTAACATCTAAATCGGTGCAGATTGTGATCCTTGATCTTTGATAGCGCTTTTCATTGAACATGCATTGCATATTTTTATTTTCCATAAAAGATCATATATGGTAATAGATTTATGAATTTGAAATATATATTTGACAGAAAGAAGATCAGATTTTGCATTTTCGGGTAGCACAGGGCTTGTTCGAGCGCACCTTCGCGCGCTCGAGCAAGGCTGAGCAAGGCTCGACCTGAGCAGTGCTCGCTCGAGCGCATGAAGGCGCGCTCGAGCGAGGCCTAGTTCTAAAAAATAAAAATATTTAATGGCTTGATCAAAGTGATTACTTGTAAGTCATGTTGTTTAATTATCAGATTGCTATTGATTTCGAATAAGAATTGAGATTAGTACCCGAGGTACCCACAATGCATGTTTTATGTTTGCATGTTTATATAGCATGACTTATGTGCATATATTATTTCACGATTATTATGCTTCATGCATTAACATGTTGAGATTGTATCTTGATATAACTCGTAGTGGAGCCGCTCAACCCCGAGTTATTGAGTGGATGGTTGGATCCATGGATTTGGATCAGGTCACATATATCCAAAATTTTCTTTTGGTATGGGATCCACCTCCTGATGCGACGGTCCAACGTGCTACCTACCATGAAGCCTCTTTTTTGAGCAGTGTTTTATCGTGATAGGTTTCCGGTACCCATTCACTTGCATTATCATTCATAGCATGTGTATACTCATACCTTCGTGCTGAGCGTTGTTATCGCTCACGTCCGTGTATTTTTTTTGGATGCCCCATTTGGCGGGGCAGTTTCAGGTTACCCAGGATTTGGACCAGGGTTTTGGTCTCATTTGATGCCAGTAGAGTTAGTTAGGATTGATCCACTTGTGTGCTGGAATTTTATTGGATTGTATATTATTTTGGGTATCCGTTAATTATCTACTTTATACTACTGACTTAGTATTGATTTAATTTTTCCGTAGTTATCTATGATTACTGTTGTTTATGTTTAATTTCATACTTAAGTCTCTGTTAGTAGGTGATTTCGAAGAGGGTCGTTACATTTATGTTATCAGAGCATGCATTAGATCTTTGGGATATAGAAATTTCTGTTAGGTTTGATTTTTGTTAGGTTTAATTTCCATTGGGACATTATGTTAAATGGATAGAATCGACGGCGAGAGTAGCTATGACAACGATGGACATTGGGGAAATGATCAGAGACATCCCCAAGATCGTCGTCACTAGAACAATCTTCGTATATTTGATCTGCGTAGATCTATCTGGTTGGGGCTTAAGCCATTGTTGACCAATGAGACTCCAAACATAGCAGAGGATTGGGCAAAATGTGTGGGATTCCGCTGTCCATTTTGCTATGACCTGGGAAGGAACCTTTGAAGATTCTCCACAAGTAATTGGAGAGATTGTCATGAAGATCCTACCTCATCTACCAGATAATGGACCCCATACTATTGGAAGGATCTGGTAGATAAGTAAGATCTTATAGATATTTGGAGGAAGAGGTTCTGCCATAAGTTTGTACTAAGGCATAGTAGAGGCAGCCAACAACCTCACGTTCAAGATCAGATGATATCAGGATGGTTACGACATTTGACTTGTATAGGGTATCATAGACGGAATTAATGTAAGATTTCTGCATATAGTCAGGTTGCAAGTACTGAAACAAGATTGTTGTAACAAGTATTTTTTTTTCAGTATTTGAATCATTTATATTATTGATTCTAGAATTTTGGGAAGTTCCTAGTTGTTGTAAGTAAGGATTTGTAATAAGAAACCCGGTCCAGTGGTTTAAAGTTATATAGTTTGATTCCAGTATTTGTTTCTAGTTGATTAAGTGTTCAACTACTGTGACTCATTGATTATTTGATTAATAGTGGTTGTAAGTACTTTCCATGAGAATAGTTCTAGGAGTTTCCCTAGAAAAATTGAATAAGTTGTGATCTTGAGGATTGTTTGCAGGGATGACGAGTTTCATCAGGGGCATGGTTTATACCAAGTTATGTAGACTATGATGGTTTTAGATTTAGACATTGAGGAAGCGCGACCCTATGCCGGTATTTGTTCTGGGAGCACTGCATGCTTCAGAGGGATTACAAGGAAAACTACCTTAGTATTGATGTTTTAAACAGTCGCAGAAAGGGTATAACTACCAGGAATAATTCCAATAAGAGTTGTATTCATTTGATTAAGTTTGGTACTGGGTTAGTACCAAGGGATTGTGGTATATTCATCATCCGATTTCATCAAATCCAGATTGATGTTTCATTTTTGACAAGTATTGTTTGAGACAGAGGACTGTTCCTTGACTTGAGTAATTATATAAGTTCAGAACTACGTATGCAATATAGTCTATATCGAGGAATGGACTGGGGAAGTTTTGCTGAATAGATTCAATCTGGTGCTGGATTAGTTCCAGTGGTTACTTGTAGTTATCGTCTAACTTTGTCAGAGATAAGCATGGTAAATCTTTGGTGTAAGATTTTTGTAATTCCAGCATTCTTGGTAAAGGTAATTCCTTGTTGAAACCGTGATTTCATGAATTGATCAATGGGAACTCTAAGATTAGATTATGTTGATCCCTAGTGTTCGAGTCCAGTAGGAATCATGGACCGGAAACAGATTGAAACGACTAGGTACCTCTAAAATAGTTATTTTATTTAATAAAGAAAATACGGGGTTTTCGAAAAAAATTTCCATGACTCGTTTGAAACTATTAAAAAGCCAACCTGTCACAAGCACCAGTTCAAACAATTAAAATAACCACCGAATAAAATCCGAATCAGAATACCACGAAATAAAAGTAAGTTAACCCCGCTTGATGCGGTACGACAGGTGGATAAGTTTACATGCCAAAGGATCAAAAGCAGGGAAGAATCATTATGCGAATAACTGTAAATGTTTAAATTACTACGATTCATTATTACAAATTATCAGAGTTTGCCGAACTAAAAGAAAAACAGTGACGGTCAAGGGCCTGCATCACCAGTGGCCTCACCCTGGGGATCCTGCTCCTCAGTACCTAGGAAATCGTACTCACCTGAAAACAAATAAGTGTAGTGAGCCAAAATGACTCAGCAAGAATAGGGGGGGGGGGGGATAACGAGTACTACATAGATACAAGCACAGACATATTGAAAATAACTTGTAATAAAATACTTTTGTGCCCTTAACTTAAAATAAATGATTTCTAAAAGAAAGGAGTGAGCATGAATGACACATATGCATGGCTAAGTCAAAAATAAATAATTGAATAAAATGATCTTAACATAGTCATAAATATTGAACTTAGTTCCTTGGATTGTGACTCTGTGATTTCGATCATGATCATGGCTGCAGTGCACTATGCCGCAAGGAAGTCAGGATAAAACCCAACCCAATCTTGCCCTGAATTGGTAAGGGAGGCCAAGATATCTCTCAACCCCACACAAACAGATGCTAAGGTAAAGAAACCCATAATTTGGTTAGGGAAGCCAAAACGTCTCCCAGCCCCACGCATACACATGAATAAATGTAGTCACAACCATCTCACTTCGTTCATAAAAATGCTTTCCTTTCATACTTGAATATGGACTTAGCATGCATATGAAGATAGTACGTGAATGTAAATATTACTCAATAATCATGCATATGACTAACACAAGGATGATCGGGATGGTGATTTAGGAACTAAACCAAAGGATGGAGAATTTAACCCATGAATTGCACTTACAAAAAATTAGAGCAGTTTGCCCGTAAAATTATTAACTAGCTCGTTTCTTACCCAAAAAGGATTTCGCTTGCAACTACTACACCATGACACTTAGAACTAAGTAGGGAGATCATCCTCGGGATTTTTTTCCTACGCGTTCATTTTTCAAAAGAGCGGTTTCCGGGCAGCAGCCCCTTAGCCTCAAATACATTTCTGCGTCTTAACAACTAAAACTCTAAAACTCAACCCAAACTTAACTGAATCGATTCCCGCTTGAACCAACATATTCACAACATCATAGACTAATTCTAGAACCGAGCCCTTGACCAAAACCCAAGTTTAACCCCTGCTTAAAAATTTATTTCTGGACAGCTCCTAAATTCACAAAATCTGCTCAAGATCACTCCCTCATATCCAATCCAAATCCTGCCTATTTGTCCCTCAACCCAAAGCCACTATCTTAGCATCACAAACCAACTTATAAGCTCCCCCAAAGCTCCTTAAAATTCACCATAACCCAGCCCAAGAGCAGCTCCACCAAGCAACCAAAAACAAATTCCTAAGTAGCTGGGCAGTTCGAAAACCTTCCATCCATGGCCACATTGCAATTTGACACATCCTAATGCTACCATGTGAACTACATATCATCCATGGTAGCCCCTAATCCACCATCCGAATCAACACAACAAAACATCATATATAATCGAACCAACAAGCTAAGGGAAAAATTATGGAAATTGTTCGATCATCATACTATGCAACAAATGAACTTTCGAACTCAAGGCATGATGGAAAGCTGGAAAAAAAATGCTCAAATCATATGCTATGCAACCTCTGAAAATTCGAACATCATGCCACAAAATAACCTGGAAATTTTTGAACTAAACCATGTAAGTAAATCTGGAGATTTGTTGAGCCGATGCCAAGCACATTTCTGCATTTTTGAACATCACAAGAATGGAAAATAAATCTGGAGTTTCGATGGTAATAAAGCTTTCTTGACACCCCTTTTTAACAGCCAAACAACCTTTCACACATCGCAAGCAAAGATTAAAGCATCGTAATGTAGGGAAGAAAAAAAAATCTGCTCGTTCGCGCTTAAAAAAAAAAAACAGGGCACAATCATACATAGGAAATTTCAAATGCTCAAAGAATGCAACACACAATATATAATAATCACATAACAAAGAAAAGAATCCATATCCTTGCCTATCCAAATAAAATCGAAATAAAACGAGAGCCCGGAGCCGAAAATAGAAACAGAAGGAGTGAACCGCTCGAGCTGGAGGAAGCTGGAATTGAGCTCAAGAATCACGACCAGCTTGCCCAGGAATGATTTTCCGGGGAAAAAATGAGGATTAAAGGCTTTGTGAAGAAGGAAATGAATAATCTGATGCCTCCCTTTGAAGAACAGGGCAATCTCGGCTGTGTGTGTGTGTGTGTGGTGTGTGTGTTTAGCGTGTGGTGTGAGTTTTGTGTGTGGCTAGGATTTAATCTTGAGTTCAAGTGCTAGAATAGGTAACCCTAAAAAAATGTGAATATATGAAATTCCTAAAAAAGTGAAACACACTCTTAAAAAGTGCTAAACCAAAATAACAATTTAAGACTACAAATTAGGTCGCACTAAATAAAATGCAAGCTTAAAAATCCTATCTTAAAATATTAAATTTGATTTTACTAGTCCGGGAATAAAAATGCTAATTTTCGCAAAAGTTAAAAATAATAAATTCTGATGCGCGGGAAAAATATAATATTTAGCCAATTAAACCAAAAAATTAAAATATTTAAAATCATAATTTTTAAAGACTAATTTAGGCATGAAACTTAAATTAAGAAATTCTAGGCGTCACACAGATGGCATAACTTGATCGGGATTGTGAGGCTGAGCATAAGTCACAGTAATTTTCTAACAGTAGATAATACAATTATGTTAGTAAATGGGGACTTGTAGTTCTGTCGTAGAAGAATGTAAACCCTAGCAACGATGGTAATAGTTTTGTGAGCCGGTTTTTCTTTAGGACTTAGCAATGGAAGATTACCCTTGAGAGACCATTAATGCATACCATTAGAGAGTTTACAATCAGTGAATCTCAAATTGATCAAAGTTTTCAGAGTGTGTATATATCCTTATCAAGAATAGATGACGAGATATTTTGATCATTGGAATCTAATGTACTATAAGATCAGAGTAAGATCTAGAGATCCAAGTTGCGTTCTGTTTGGAATAGGACTTTAAGAGTTTTAGTTGTTTTACAGTGAGTTAGATCAGTACACGGATGAGTGAGTTGAGTCTTTTGAAGACTAGCTATGTGAGATCTATTGGTTCACTCAAGGCACAATTTACTCTACAATGTTAAGAGGTTCTTGCAGTATCTTCGTGAGTTTTGGAGCTGCGGTATTGCAAGAAAAAGTGTAATTGTTTTCAATGGGCTCGCAAGATGGAACAATGATCACAAGTGGGAGATGACAGTAGCTGAGACCTACAGTTTTCTAGGACTGGTAGGATTTTTTTTTTACTGACTTCTCGGGTTTTATTTTGAGGCGCTAGACCATTGACGTGACTGTTTCGACAGAGTCGACTCGGGAGTAACCTAGATTGCAAAAGAATTTTGGAGAGTTTGAAAATATCTGATTTCCCTTCTTGAGTTCACCAAGATGCGTGAGCCAGGAATTGATAGACTTGTTTTTTCAAGTAAGAAAATAAACTATATTCTTGTTTTGAATACTGACATATCTTCCAAAGTTATGAGATAGATTTAACCATTTGACTCAATCTAGTAGTACCAGGAGTTGTACTAGCCAACACGAGCATCCAATAGTTTTCGATATTGTACTGTTCAGGGTAATAAACCCAAATGTTTTTGTTCTTTAAGATAGGTGAATTTTGGACAATAACGTTGTCATAATGCATGTTAATTAACAGATACATTGTCATTATCACAAATTAATATCCTTACGGGTACGTTGATTTTGCCTGCAATGTCAGAAGTAACTTAGTTATGGGTTTATTCAGATGTTTGACTATAAGTTAAGAACTTTGGCATAGTTAGCCAATGGGATTGGTTGAAGACAATTATAAATCTAAGATTGATCTTTGAGATATCAGAACCAATGATAGATCAGAAAGGTGATACAGTGGAGTTTGTATATTATCCTTTCTCTTGATATCGACAGAAGATAGTTAAACGTCGATGACCTAATGGATTCTCACATAAACTGAATTTCCAGATTTCATGAGTGACTAGTTGCAATAGATGATTGCAATTTTTCAATGATGTCGTATTGCTAGTTGAGTTACAGTAAACTCAAAATTCTCGAGCTAGTACTGTTCCTTCAGTGTAAGTCGGAAGCATGTAAAGTAGTTAGAAGGGCTACTTGTGCTTTCTGTAGATGGTGCAATTAATGATATTGCTAGCCATAGTGTCACAATAACTGATGGGATAATTTTGGTACAGTCTAGTTAGGCAACACTTGTGAGACCTCGGTTCTAAAAAACTAATTTCGGATTAAACAAGTAATAAAGCATACAATAATCCAAGGTCCAAGCAAGAAATAAAAATTTTTTTAAAGACCACGCGCTCATGCGAGATGAACATCTCGTGCGCGCGAAGGCTACACTTCCAGAGCAACAGCTGAAGGCTCGCGCCCGTGCGAGATTGAATCTCGCTCGCACGCGGGCCACCATTCCAGAACCCCTAGAAATTCTCCCCGCGCTCGAGCGAGATACCATCTCGCTTGCGCGCGGGTAGCCTGGGCAGAAAAAATCAAGGCCAACAAATTCTTTCGTGCTCGCTTTCGACATGCATTAAAATACATACACAAAACGGGGTGTAGAGAATACACACAATATCAAAACATGCTTTCATAAGACCTAAGATCAACAAGAAGTCTAGATCGATAAAAGTTCCAAACATGATTCGACTCTATATTACAATCCGAATACAATACAAGTTCGAATTACAATTTGACTTCTAAATAAACCGAGTCTCACTTCTACTCAAATCAACCCCTAGCCTGCTGCCTCTGAGTTGATCCTGCCCCACCTGTCTCCAAGTACACATACAAAACAAAGCAACAGCCGGATAACTCCGGTGAGAATGATATTTCCAGTAAAAGCAACATAACAAGGAATACATGTAATATATCGATAACATGCTTTCAAGACAACATAACCAAATCAAAACGAATGATATGCATGTCTTTAAAATAGGGATATCAATTCTGATAAACAAGGGATTGCTGCTATGCTTTTGGGATCCCGAGGATGAGATCACGTAACAACTCACCGACTCTCTCAATCAAGGTGGTTTTACGTATCCCACTCCCCTAGACTTTGGTGCAACTATAAGGAGTATGCTGACACTAGGTGAACTTCTACACCCAGGCCACTCCCAGTATAGCCCCCTAAACGTCTTAAACTAAAAGGGCCGTTCTACCCGCTGAAATCAAAGGTTTGGCTCAAGATGAATGCATAAGAAAACATAAACATTAAGCCATATAACAAAAGCTAAAACAACACAAAATACAAGTTCCACATGCTAGAACAAGTATTGATGCAAGTATGTGATTTTAAGGGAAAACTCAATAACCAACTGTCTCGAGTATGTTATCCCGCTAACGATGACTGCTTGTACCTTTCAATGCATGTAGCTCCAACTCTGGATAAGCTACAACAAAAGGTTATATCAGAAACTATACAACCTAACAACAACAACTGCTCAAGGTAATCTCTTTACCGTTCTTCGTCCAACTCTTCGACGATCTAATGCTGCTAACTCAGGGCTCAACAAACTCCAAACGAATCTGTACAGAGTCAAGAAGATCAACAACGATGATCAAAACTCAATAGACAAAGTTCTAAAACTCAAACACGGTTCAAAATCCCAAAACCTCAAACCGGCGGCATAACGAATATAAACTGATCAAACCGGAAACACAGACATCAGTACAATATCGATATCAACTCATATCAATGCTAAGACAACAATAACAACTCAAATTCAACACATATCAAAATCCTAATTTTCGAATTTGGCTTCCAAAAATCATAACAATTCCAAAAGTCGCTCTATTTCAAAACCGACTGAGAATAAACGATCAGAACTCGATCAAGAACAACATACTCGAAACTCAATCGATTCTAACAACATCCAAAAAATAGAATTTATCTGATCGGAGAAATACTTACGATATAACGGAGCTCTCGTTATTGTGATCGCTAACTGACTTCAGAAATAAATTCTAACGGCCGGATCGAACTCGGGAAGAAATCTGGAAGCTTCAAGGAGCTTTGGGGCGCCTCTAATGGTGGAGCACGGTTTGGAGGGGATGAAGGAGGTGAGAAGGAGACTAAGTCAACATTTCCATGTGTAGATAATATATAAAATCCAATAATTGCGTTTTAGTCCCTGAAATTTCCAAAATTTGCAAAATAGACCCTGATCAAAATCAAGTCAACTCTTGAACTTTGTAATCTTTGATTAACTCAATTAAGCTCAATTAAGATAAAATCGGGGCGTTACAACACTACCTTTGATTATATTGTGTGTAAGTTAGATATCAGAGGAATCTCAATTTTGTGCTTTAGAGCATCGTACCAGCGATCGTGATCCTTGAGATCTGCTAGGATTTGAAGATATCGCTTGGTGGTTCGGTGGGAATTTTCACGTGATAGTATTGGTATTCTTTAATGAGACCAGTCTTTGTATATCTGCTCAAGATATTAGGTGATTAGATTATCATTCAAATTCAACCATGTGACAAAGGAATTGATGATTGAGCTTTGTTGACTCGACCGGTAGTGTCTCATAACTTAAACTCTGAAGAGTGCTAGAGTTTAGCATCAGATTTTAGATGCAATAGTGTAACTCTAGATAGACCATAATCAGTTGTTCGAAACAAGAGTAAAATAGGTTCTACCTATGTAGATGAGTTTCTTATCTGATAAAGGGAACAGAGTTTAGAATAAATTTTTTTTCTAACCTTAGCTAAGCAGTTAGCAACTTAGCAGATGACACTGTGAATATTTAGCAAAGAAGTGCTTAACAAAAGAGACTTCAGTGCCATACAGTAAAGTTTCAGATATATTTTGGTGACTGATTTATACTAAGTTCTAAGTTCAAAAAAGATGTGTATTCGACAGGGAATGATGGTTGCCAGAGGTTGAATGTTCTTGTGGTTTAGATCAATGATTGATCAATATTTTTGGGTATCCTATTGTGGGTACATTTTCAGGGTTGACTAAGACCTGATTTCGAGGACGAAATCTCTTAAGGTGGGGAGAATGTAATAGCCCAATTTTTTTATAAGTAATTAATTTTCTAAGCATGTTTAGAATGGTTAAAAAATGATTGAGGAATCCTAGGATGAGATTAATAAGTAAAAAATCGGATTCAGGATGTTCGAAAATGGTCCGGATGGTTTCAGGTGTTCAAGCAGTTCGGAAGGTCTGAACGTGAACTACGAGCAACTCGGTGGTTCCGAAGTCTTCGGAAGCTAGAATGGAGTTCGGAAGCTCCAGGAAATTCGGAAGCTCCTATCCTGAGTTCGGAAGATCCGAAATTTTCCCAGACAAAAAGATATTGGTTTATGATTGGTGATTTGACAAGAGTGCATTCGGAAACTGCGAACCCCTAGTTTGGAAGGTCCGAACTCTGTCGATAGCTTGAGTTGTCCAATCAAGGACACACGTTCGATGGAGGGAGTTCGTAAGGGTGATTGGAAGTTATGAAGAGCGTTCTGAATGAGAGATCGGACGTTTCGATCATGGTTTATAAATAAAGAAGCTGAGGCCCTCATTTTCTTGCTCACTTCTCTCTCTTCTCTCTCGGTTCCTACTTGCTTCTAGTGGGTTCTAGGCATCGTTTCGGAGGCCAGTCGATAGCGAAGAGCTACTGAGATCATAGCGGAGTTGTGCATAGAGTTTGGGGCAATCACCATCAAAGGACTAACGACGGATGCATGTATAACACTAGAATTTTATTAGATTTTGTGAGTAGATATTAGTCTAGTTAAGGCTTTTAATAAGCTATAAGTGATATGATTATCATCTGCTTATAGGCTTGAACTTGAGTACCCGAGTGGCTAGGTTGCTAGAGTTGCTTGATTAGAGGTACAAACGTACTATCCGAGATATCCTGGTTGAATATGCATGTTCTATATTTGCATTTTTATATGGAATGTCTTATGTGCATATATTATCATGATTATTATGCTGCATGCATTATCATATTGAGCTTTTACCTTGATATAACCTGTAGTGGGGCCGCTAAAACCCGAGTTATTGAGTGGATGGTTGGATTTGTGGATTCGGATCAGGTCACCTATATCCACATTTTCCTTCTCGTATGGGAGCCACCTCCTGATGCGATGGCCTAGCGTGATACATATCATGACACCTCTTATTTGAGCATAGTTTTATTTTAGCAGAGTTTTACTATGATAGGTTTTTGGTACTCGTTCACTTGTATTAGCATTCATAGCATGTGTATAATTGTACCTTCATGTTGAGCGTTGTTATCATTCACCTCCGTGTATTTTCTTTAGACATCCCATTCGACGGGGCAGTTGCAGGTTACCCAGGATTTGTACCAAAGGTTTTGAACTCATTTGATGCCAGCAAAGTTATTTAGGATTGATCCTCTTGTGTACTGGAATTTGATTTTGTTGTTTATTATTTCGGGTACCACTTATTTACCGGTTGTATATTGTCGGGTTAGTATTGATTTAAGTTTTCATAGTTATCTCTGATTATTGATGTTTAAGTTTAATTTCATGCTTAAGTCACTGTTAGTAGGTGATTCCAGAGCGGGTCACTACACATAATGTATGTGTGCATACACGTTGAGTTGTATCTCCTTCGAGATAGCCTTTCTAATAGGGTCGCTCAACCCTACACTTGTATATACTGCCTGACACAGGGAGCTATCTTTATGACAAAGACTAATGCTATGGTGGTATAGAAGAGTGTGTGAGCTACCCCGCGGTCGGATTCCAAGATGGTGCTATATACTCATTGGTGCCTAGTTTGAGCAAGACTTGGTAGTTGACCAGTCACCTAATCATCTCATGCTGCATGCATCATATTAGTTTGTATACTCATAATTTTGTACTTTACGTAATTCGTTCAAGTCCTTAGTGTTATCTGGGACACCCCATTCCACGGTGCAGGACTCAGGTTGGACGGATCGACGTAGGGTTAGGTGCAAGGACCAGGGGCTGTTGGGAGTTTTTATTTCCTACAGTTAGATTTTGTATTTTTATATGGTTAACGTATAATTACATTTGAGTTTTGAGTACCGATTTTATTCTTTTATTTATGCCATAAACATGTTTTAAGTTTTTGGAATATACTCTGTTTGATAATTATTTTGTATTAAGCAAACTGCGAGTTAGTAGGTGATCCTTGAAAGGTCACTACGTTTATGGTATCAGAGCATGCATTGTATTTTGGGTCTTAGCATGATAATTTTTATTTAATCTGCATTAATCTTTTCAGAAATGGCCATATGAGGAGATGAAATTCATGGCAGTGTTGGCTATCAGGGAGATGAGGAACCTCCGAGACATCCTCATAGACACCACCATCATCGCGAGGGTCATCGTCGTTTCGAAATGCATAAATTTTTGCAGAAAGGACTGAATCCATTAGTGGGATGTAAGACTCCTGAGGCTGCTGAGGATTGGCTTGAGCGAATGGAGAGAAGTTTTTGTGCATTTGAGGAGCAGAAGATGGAGGACACTAATTTTTTATTGGAGGGACGTGCTCGAAAATTGTGGAAATCCAAGTCTACCCAGTTTCTCCAGGAGCAAGGCCAGATATTGTGGGCTGATTTCCGCAATAATTTTATGAAATTATACTTCCTCCAGCTCTCTGTCAGGCCAAATAAAGAGTTGCCAAATTTGAAGCAAGGCTCTTTGAAGAATGATGAATACCATCAGAAATTCATTGACTTGTTGTTGTTCTGCCCGCATATAAATGTCAGTTCAAGGCAGAGTATGATCACTTCTTGAAAGGCTTGAACCAGGATATCTTTGATCGGGTCATGGTCTGTGATGATCCGACCTCCTACGAGACTCTAGTGAATTGCTGCCATCATGCAGAGATCACCTTTGATCGTGTTAAGGCGCTGCAGTCTTCCCAGCCTAGTGGATCACTTGGACCTTATGCATAGTCTTTCAAAAAGCATGGTTCTACTTCTACTTATTTTTTGTTTCTCATGGAGCATTTTGATTTTTCAGGAAGAAGAAGGAGGGGTGCCCTGATCACTGCGGCAGGAAGCATTAGACAGAAGGGTGCTAGAGGGCATCTGGTGCTTTATTTTTTTTGCGACAAGAAGGGTCATCTAAGAAAAGATTTCCCCACTTAGATAGGAGCTTCTAGTGGATCAGGATCTCAGGATTTTGTTCAGCCATGCCAGCCGTCAGCACCGCAAGGTACTTGTACTTTGCAATCACGAGCCCAAGGGTAGGTTTTTTCTCTCAACCAAGACCAGGCTAATGTTGAGAGAGAGATCATACATTTTTGTTATGTGTTATACTTGCACTTGTTTTGATTGATATTGGTGCATCGCATTCTTTCATATCTAACTGTTTTCTCAAGTCATATGTATCCCTAGACCTTGACTAAGCCGTGTCAACTCTGATGGATCAGGAGGTGATAACTAGGCGTAATGAGCTGCCTTCTAGAGTTTGAGGGCCATATTTTGAAGGAGAATCTAATGATTCTAGCGATTTCAGATTTTGATTGTATCTTGGGGATATATATGCTCACATTGTACCAAGATACTATGGATTGTTATCGAAGACTTGTTAATTTTTGTCCATATCAGGTTGGTTATTTTATGGTGAGGGGGAGCAACCTTCGATGTCTCTTGTGTCGGCTCTGAAGGCTTGTCGTGTCTTAAGGTCAGGTAGGGAAGGTTACCTCATATATGTTGTTTATATGTCCATGAGTTGTCGTGGTATTGAGCATTTATCATTAGTCAACGAGTTTCCTGATGTTTTCCCCGATGAGATTCTTGGCTTCCCTCCAGTCTGTGAGGTGGAGTTTGGCATTGATTTTTGCCAAGAAAGACATCGATATCCCGAGCACTATATCCTCTGGCTCCGTCAAATATACGAGATTTGAAGCAGCACTTAAAAGATCTGTTGGATAAGAGATATATTCATCTGAGTGTTTCTCCATGGGAAACACTCGTCCTGTTTTTCAAAAATAAAGATGGATCGATGCGGTTATTGTATTGATTACAGATAGCTGAACCATATCACCATTAATAATCAGTACCTACTACCATGCATTGATGATTTTTTTTGATCAACTTCAGGGTACTTCTGTCTATTATAATATTGATATGAGATTGGGTACCACTAGATGTGTATCCGATAATTAGATATTCCTTAAACTGCTTTCCGTACCAGGTACTAAAATTATGAATTCTTGGTGATTCCATTCGGTCTGATGAATGCATCTACAGTCTTTATGGACCCTATGAATCGAGCATTTAGATATTATCTAGATAAAAATCATCGCCTTTATTGATGATATTTCGGTATATTCTCATGATATGGATGAGCGCGCACATCACATGAGAATTGTGTTGTAGACGTTACGAGAAAAGCTACACTATGGTAAATTGTATAAATGTGAATTTTGGATTGATCGAGCCCTGTTTATTAGTCATGTCATATCCAATGAAGGAATATCTGTGGATGAGCGCACACATCACTTGAGAATTGTGTTGTAGACGTTACGAGAAAATCTACACTATTCTAAATTGTATAAATGTAAATTTTGAATTGATCGAGTCTTGTTTCTTAGTATATGGATGAGCGCGCACGTCACTTGAGAATTGTGTTGTAGACATTACGAGAAAAGCTACACTATGCTAAATTTTATAAATGTGAATTTTTGATTGACCGAGTCTTGTTTCTTAGTCATGTCATATACAGAAAAGGAATATATGTGGATCCGAGTAAGGTTGATGCAGTGCTAAACTGGGCGCGTTCAACCATGGTGGCTGAGATATGAAGTTTTCTAGGTCTAGCTGGATATTACCGTCGGTTCATTGAGAATTTCTCCTAGTTAGCCAGACCTCTGACATAGCTTACCCGAAATGATTTTCTTTTTTATTGGTCGTCAAAGTGTGAGGAATCTTTTTGAGAGATTCGTAGACATCTGACTACTGCGCATGTGCTAACTCTACCATCTGGATCGGGAGGCTATATTATCTACACTGATGCCTCTGGGCAGGGGTTGGGATGTGTTTTGAAACAGAATGAGCACATGATAGCATGTGCCTCTCGACAATTTAAGACACATGAATTATCTTGTACATGATCTCGAATTGGCCACCATAGTCTTTGTGCTCAAGATCTGGAGACATTATTTATATGACGATAAATTTGAGATATTCACTGATCACAAGAGTCTGAAGTATCTATTCACTCAAGCGGAGTTGAATATGTGACAACAATGCTGGAAGGATTTACTGAAAGTGTTGGAATAATTTTTTGTATTTAACAAAATAAAAAGAAATTTTTGATGCAGTCAAAAACGCAAGAAGTTCAATTACAAAGCAGTCCAAGCAATTCAACTACAAGCACTCCAAATAGTTCATCTATCCAGTCAGACTTTATTGATATAGTTCAAGTATCAAGACTGCTAAGGAAAACTGGTCAGACAAATCAAAGCTCATCACATGATTGATCCAAAATATATTTCAAATATAAATACTGTTCTTGATCTCGACACTTTCATTGAATAACGAGCAAACTCATTAAAGACTGTCATAAAGACTTATTGAAAATCTAGAGATAAAGGAGACATTGAAGAAGTAAAAAATATGAGGATAGAAGACGTGAAAAAGAATATACAAAGACATATACATACACAAGAGATACAAGTTGTTCTTTGAGCACTTATAAACAATATATCAGATCTGCTCAACGTGCCCAGATACACAAGATACTTATTAGATCATCTTAGAGGATCAACAAGGTCCAAGAATCAAATCTCAACTGTTCATTTGTTATAGAGGAGTTGATTTATTGTTTGAGTCTATGGATCCATACATAATTGTATTTTGGTGTTAGGACGAGAGTCTTAAGTTGGTTGTGTTCTAGGTGTTTCGATCTAGACAAAGGGTAAGTCCTACGATTGAAGTGGATTGTATACAAGACATTGTATAAGCCAAAATCTTCTAGTGGATCCTTCCCTCATGGAAGAAGGGGTGATGTAGGAGTTTTATCTCCGAACATCCATAAACATCTTGGTGTTATTTACATTTTGTCAACCTTCACTTTTCGATTATTCTATCTGTTACTTGACCTTCTTCCGCACATATATTTGTTGGTCAATTAACATCGGCACACGAGAAAGAATAGAGTTAGTTGCTTAACATCAACTGCTCACTGAAGACTGCAAAAGAGCAGTTCTTAAGTGATCCCCAACAAGTGGTATCAGAGCGAGTTTATTTCTCGCCTTTTAACAAGTTCATATGGATGCTTTTGGAAAAATGGCTAAGAATTTCGGGAATACTACTATAGATATTTAATCAATCAGAACCATGGAAACATGATCAACTGCTAAGGATATATGACAGAAACTTGTTAAGAATGTCAAAAATGAAAAGAGTAAGATGGGCGAGATCTCTTCTGAAAAACATATTAAAGTTTTATGTTGTTCATCAAGTATAAATAAAGAGGCAGAAAGTTGTTTCATGGCTCATGAACTTGATAGGTGGTTACTAACTCATCCACAAGTGAACAGTTATTAAGCTTTAACTCTACTGATTTTTCACAAGTAGAGTTAGCTAATGCACTGCAGGATATGGCTAATGAATATCATAAGTTATGCCTAGCATTTGAAGAAATTATGGTTAAACAATTTGAACTGCCAAACAAAGTTGAATTAGAGGCAGAAAATATTAAGCTAAAATTTGACAATTAATTTACAAGTTGGAAAACAGCAATTAGAATCAGACAATTTGAAATTATTTGAGCTGATTCGATATTGGAATAAATCTTCAAATACATTGAACACTATACATGAGCTTCAAAGATCAGAAAATGATACAACGGTCTAGGTTTTAAAGAAGATGTGAGCAGTTCAGAAGTTGATAATAGACCTAAATTGAATATGTGTAAAGGAAAGTATATACATTTTGTCAAACCTAGAAGTTTATTACCAAAAGAAGAAACAATGAGAAATGGAACAATATTCGTAAGTATTGTGTTAGTTATAATCCACAAAAATCTTGTGAGAAACAAGACTGGAAATCCAATCGAGATAAAATGTCTGGAGTACATCATACAAAAATAGTTCAAAGAGGATATAAACAGTCTTACAATGCTAGAAAAAGTTTTAGATCTCATCATGAACCTTGATCGCTTAAATCGGTGTGATAAAAATATACTGGCAAGCGTACCAGGTCAAGTAATAGTAAAGTGGACAAAGGTCCAAATGTCGAACCCACAGGGACTGTATATGTATGAGTACCAAAATATGATCATTTCTACTTAATCTAGACTGACCAATAAAAGTGATGAATTTTCAGATTTATAACTAAAAATTGAATTGCAAATAAAGTTCAATTAAAATGCAGCGGGAATTTTTGGATTAAATTCAAATATGAAAAAAGCTCGATCAAGGACACACGTAGGTACCAAACAAACTATGTAACATGTAGCCGATTCAGGACTCAGATTTAATCTTAAATTACGAGAATTCTCCTACTTTATTCAAATGTCTATTTCTAGAACAATCAAACCTATTCAAATATTAACGGATAAATTTTTCATAATTCTAATCAAATTCAAACGCATTAAGATCTTTGAGAATTCAGTTTTCACCTAAACCGCACACTAAAACCGAATTTTATTTCTAGTCGATTTTACCATGTGTTGACTATCAGAATGATCAAAATCAATTTCTCCTCTGTCGACTTGGAATCGATTAACATGCAAGAAAAAAGTTGATCAGGCTATTCACAAGACAAATATAAATCTGACAATCAATAAAATAAAATCAAGTCTAAAAAATCCCAAACAAACATCCAAGTTTTCTACATAAATTTGTCCGGCCCAATCACATGGCCTTGTTCGAAAAGAAATAACTACTACATAAACGAATTCATGATTCAAACAAAGTTTTTAATCATGAGCTAAAAATAATAAGAAGAAAGAAGAAAGAAAAGAGAAATCTTCTCTCCCAAGCCTGTAGCCGTCTCTCTTCTATGATAGAACATGTCTGAAACCCTTCATATGATGATAAAAAGCCTATTTATACGCCCCAAATCTCCAAAAGATTGCATCCTTCGCGAATAAGAGTTTCCAAAAATAAAAAATCTGCATGTCGTCTCGCTCGAGCGCCTAAACATGCGCACGAGCGAGAGATCTTCTGTTTTATTTTTTTTCCTGTCCGTAATTCTCGCTCGAGCGCGTAAAGGGGCGCTCGAGAGAGCATTTTTCTGTCCCAATTCTGAAAATTTTGCGATATGCACGGACTCTGTGCCAGGTCCGTGCCTAGGTCCGTGCATGTGTTCTTTTCACCGCGCAGTTTTCTTGAAAAAATCATATCTCGAGTTCTAGCCGTCAGATCGAGCTGAAATTTGGACAGCAGTTTCAAACATCTTGAACTTTATTTTTAACAGTGGAGATTGGATTTGTATCTTTCTAAAATTAAAAATGAATTTTTGACCAAGGCTGCTCCGTAATTCATTCTTCAAATATCCATTTTCCTACAAAATTAACCTGGAGAGTGAAATACACACACATGCACTAAAACACAAAAAAAAAACATAAAAATACAATGAGATTATACGAATGTATGCAAAATAAACATAAAAATAACATAAAATAATGCTTACAAAATGCACTTATCAACACCCTCATACTTAAATCTTGCTCGCCTTCGAGCAAGACATATGACAAAAAAACACACAACAAAAACAAAGTAGGAAAAATTCATTGGAATTAGCCTCCGAGAAGTCACATGCACCAGATAAAATCACACATGCTCTTTATTTTCCATAATACACCATCGGTTTAGCGTGAACGTGTGTGTGTGCCATGTTATTATAGTTACATGCAAATTAACAAGAATCTGTTTTACAACTGCTTAGCGACCGATAACAAATCAGTGTAAATTTCACAATCAAGTGTTCCTTCCTCTCAACAACCTCTAACAAAAAAACACCTCCCTTGAGATAAATTACGCACCTCCGGATTTTACATCCGATTTTTCTTAAGCACCAATAATTACCTGCAAACTTAGCTATAACTAGGATATGATTCGAATTTCAATCCTCTCGTCTATAGCCCGGATGGAGCCATAATTCCATTGAACCCGCAAACTTAGCCATGAATCGATAATTAGGATTTCAATCCCTTTCCAGGCCCGGATGAAATCGTTATTACATTTGTTTCAAATTTTAGATTTTTAAGTTTTTACCCCCATTTAATATGCATACTTAGCCAAGAACAAAGTAATTAGGATTTAAATTACTTTTTCATGACCCGGATGGAGTTAAATTTGTTTTCAAAAATTGATGTCAATTAAAAATTTTCAAAAATTTTGAGTGCGCTCAAGATCCTAAGTGTAATGTCAAAAAATCATTGAAATTCAAAGGACAAAATCAAGATCACTAAACACCTAATGTCGTGCAATGGTCAAACAGACACAAAAATCATCAATGATATCGCTACACTTCACTAGTGTAACATGCATGCTTAATAATATTCACTAGCAACCTCCGATTTCTCATATCTAATCAAGAGCAAAAATTTTCACCAAAAAATCAATTTTTTTTCAACTTCATCATCATTGAATACCATTCCTCATCCAACTTATGCACACATGCAAACAACAACAAAAACAAACTATATGCAAACAAACACGAAACATTACGAATGCAACAAAAACACAACAAACAATGAAATAGTCTAGTCTACCCCACATACTTATCCAAAGCATTGCCCTCAATGCTTCAGAAACAATGAATAGAATGCAAAAAAAAAAAAATGCAAAAGACGAACATAAACACAATGAAAACAAAAATAACACTCCGATCCACTGGTTATAAATTCGTCTGCTTTCTTCTTGAGAGTATCAGCTGGGACGGTAGCAGCATATTGGGTATAACGGAAGACATGGCAAATTGTCATGGGAAAGAAGCAAAAATAAAATAAAAATAAACATAAACTAAAAATAAAATAAAGAGCAAGGGAAAGTACACTGGGTTACCTCCCAATCAGCGCTAAATTTATATTCTATAGCCTGACTATATTCCCCTATCTAGTGGCCAAATTCAAGGTGGCTCATCCACCATCTTGGATGAAGTCTTATCAATCCTGCAACTACTTGCTTCACTTTTATAGAGATTTTTCATGGGACCGATTCCTCTGGAGAGTTGAACCTGTTGAAATTCCCCAACATCATGAATCAAATCAATAAAATTTACAGTAGAGCAAGATTTTGAAATTTGGCTATCGCTATCCGACTTCAGCAGACTTCTGCATATTAAACACGACTTGATCATCATTCATCCTTAAAACTAACTCCCCCTTTTCAACATCAATTAAAGCCCTACTAGTAGAAAGAAACGGACAGCATAAAATCATAGGAACCTCATAATCCTCATCCATATCAAGAAGGACAAAATCAACAGGGAAAATTAGCTTATCCACTTTAACTAATACATTTTCCACTACCCCTCTAGGATATTTGACAGAACGATCTGCAAGCTTAAGAGAGATAATAGTGGGTTCAATCACCCCCCCCCCCCATACTTAATTTCTTAGCCAGTGAATAAGGCATCAAATTTATGCTCGACCCTAAGTCACACAAAACATTATCAACTGAAAATTTTCCAATATGACAAGGTATGGAGAAACTCCCTGGTTCATGAGATTTTGGTGGGAGCTTATTCTGAAGTACAGCCAAACACTCCTCATTCATTCACTACAACAAAAATGCACAAACACAACACTTAAAAGACAACGCTTTTAGTGAAAAGTGTTGTCTTTTTAAAAACGACAACGCTTTTAGGGAAAAGCGTTGTCGTTATATATTTTTTATTAATCAAAGACAACGCTTTTTTTAAAAAGCGTTGTCTATAAGCGTTTTTTTTTGGGTCAAAGACAACGCTTTTAAAAGTGTTGTCTATTACCATTTTTTTTTCCTATATATTACAACACTTTTTTAAAAAGTGTTGTAGAAGAACTATTATTTTTATTTAAAATTTAAAATAAAACTTGAAATATAATAAAAATAAATAACACTATTTGCTTCTCAGATCCCAAAAATCCCCAAACTCCTCCTCGATTTTCTTCTCCGATCCATTTCTCATTTTTCACTCTTTCAATTCTATAGCTGCATCTCTCAGAACAAAAATCCCCATCAATCGTCGCTTCTACCTTCAATACGTCGCCAATGAAGTCAGGGGTTGCGCAATCGAACCTGTTTCGAGTATTCCGTTCGGTTGGTTTGATTCACGTAAAATTAGTGTGGGCCGACCATCCTTGATCTAGCCTACACATATTTCCCCCGGTTCTAAACCAGCCACCGTCCTTTGTGCCGCTTGAGTCGCGGGGAATAGAAGTGAAATCGTCCCTGTTCGTGCGTGCGAAACAGGACAACTAGGGTTTTTAAATTTTTTGCATGCGATTTTGGTCTTCGAGGAATTGGATTGATGATTCTTCCTTGAGGTGCAAAAAGCTCCTAAACATCTTCCAATTGCTTGCTATGATGAAGGTAAACCACTGAAACTTTAGCAATGGATTAACATCATGGCTCTAGAGTATAGGTAATCTCTTACTGTCATTTGTTGAATTTCTGCCCTTATTTTTTTTCCTCATTGCGTTTTCCAATTATTCTGTCCTTTTTTTTTTTTGCATAGATACTATAGTCTATTCATTTCAGATTATTTGTGTGAATGGCTTTTTTAAGACTAGTGGACATTTAACGACAATTTGTTTACTGTGAAGAAAGTTTTTGCTAATTCTTCTAAGTTATTAAATGCTCAAGAGCGAATATCATTTACAGCTGCTGCTAGCAGATCCGAAGTTAAAAGAGCAGTTTCTTTCATTACTTCTTACAGTTCTTGCTATGCCAATATTTGATTTTCTGGTTTAGTTGGCCAAATTTCTCTATTTATAGTAAATATGTAAACACCAATAATCCATGTTTTGAGCTAACTTCAATTCTAATGTGTAATTCTTTTTCAGGTCTTGTATTCAAGAAGTCTTTCGGTGGTACTTCATAGTACTCAAATTGCTATCATCCTCCTCATGCCTTTTTTTGCGCTTACCAACTGGGGGTTTAACTAGTTCACATGCTTCCCTATTACGACTTCTTGAAAAGTAATGAATTTGCTACAGGAATTAAAAATTTGTGCAAATGACTTTTTAGTTTAACTTTGAGAAAAAATATGCAAGAGAAAGCTATTATGATCTCAACATCCAATTTCAAGTCAAATTTCAAGCAATCGCACTGGCCCAATCATCCCAAAACAAAAAACTTAGTCAAGAGACAATTTCTTAAGAATTACAAGCTTATGGGTTATTTCTTAAGCTTACGACAAGCATCAAACTAGCATGCAAATGGCAGAAGTTCTTATGGAGGAATCATACTGTGAATATCTTAGGTACCGGTAAATTTGTAATGATATGCGTACTGCAGTAGCCCGTGCCTTTTCTTTCTGTTAAAATTTCTTTATATTCAGCGTTTATTGTTTTTGTTTGGCTCGAATCCTTCGAAGTACTAGAAAGCATTACTTTCACAAGGTTTTTTTTTAAAGAATTTGATAACGCAGGGCATTAAAGAGAGAGTGAAGACCAGGGAAGAAAATTCTGAGAGGGAAGGACAAATGGAATGCAAGGTTTATTATCATGGATATATTTTTTCCTGATCATTGAGCGATCTCATTTCTTCAAAGTTAATTCTGCTTGTCCGCGGTAAAAGCTTACTTGAATTCTTTGCAGTATTACCTGTCTGAAGGAGGATGAAAATATGGAATATATTGCATTTAAATTCATGGAAGAGACCGAACCTCCATGTCCCATACTCCGGATTTAAAATTTTTAGGCCTGCCGATTCGACTGGTATAGCTCTCTCACACTCATAATTTGAAAATGATGTTTTTCCATCGAATTTGCTGATCATGTTTCCTCCTATCTGGGCTTTGGGTTGATTTAGATTTTTAAATGTTCTTCATTGATGTTAAAATAAACTAGTTAGTTTTGATGGCTAAAGCATTTCCCCCCGATACTTAGAAATGGGAGCGGAAGAATTTTAGCGATGTATTTTCATGGAATTGGACAAATGGTACAGATAATCCACCTATTAAAATAGCACTTAGTTTGATCTTATATAAGTGACAATTCAATATTTTGTATCTTTGGCGTGCCCAAAATAATAATGGTTTGTTGCTGCATCTAATTTTTAATTAATCTGTTTGTCCATTTTTTTCCTCTTTTTCTAGGCTTTTATTTCTTTCTAGGATGAAATGATATTTATTTGTTTGTTCTTATAATCCGTTGTTTGACAACTGTATGAACTGCCCTTTTTTTTGGTACAATATAGAAGGTGATTTTCAAAACATCTCATTTCTCTTGAATTGAAAAGTAAGTTCTGCGGGCAATGGTGAGTTTAGCGGTGCTGAATTGAAAAAGATAATGGCGAATGAGAAACAAGCTGAAATTGCATTAAGTGATCCGAAACGGGCCAAAAGGTAATCTGTCCTTCCTTTTTGCTTTCATTGCTCTTGAAATAGACGAATTTTATGCGCCGTGTTATGAGTAGAATATTGTTGTTTTAGGATTTTAGCTAACCGCCAATATGCTGCTCGATTAAAAGAACGGAAAAAAAGATATATTGCAAAGTTGGAACACAAGGTCCAAACAATACAGACAGAAGCAACCACATTGTCCGCACAACTTACTTTGCTTCAGGTGAGAGATTGATTAGATTTTTTATTGTTCAAGATTTTTGGGTTTTAAATTTTTTCTCAAAGACGGGTTTTTGTTTGCTTTCAGCGGGATTCTGCCTGTCTGGCCAACCAGAATAATGAGCTGAAGTTTTGGCTGTAGGCTATGGAACAACAGGCCCAACTCCGAGATGGTGAGTTATGATTTAAAGTTTTAGTTCTTCTAACTGCATTTTATGGAGGCTTAGTTTCTTTCTTCTTCCTCTTATTTTTTAGATAGTGTATAGGAAAATACCAGACATTCTGTACCATTCATCAATAAACACAATCTCAATATAATGGTAACAAATATATATATTGAAGATTGCATTGATAGGAAGAAAGAGTTATTCTACTTGAAATAACCGCTGAGTAGGTAATCAGGCCGTAAAATTTTACTCCCTGAATGAATGATGTCATAGTAATAACCCTTGGCACTAAATCCTTAACATCAGGAAATTATTGTTTGGTCTATGTTGTTATTTCAACTTGATAGAACAGTCAAGTGTATGCTAATTAAGGCCATAGTTAGTGTTCTCCTATAACTTTTTTAGTCGTCCTTTTTTATATTCGTTTGACTTGATTACATATTCATTCTTGTAGTTTAAGAGAATTAATTAAATTGACTATTAGCTACCTTGTTGGTTGGCATCGTTGAGGTTTTGACAATCTGTCATTTGAACTGTATGCAGCTGAATGGCTGAATGCTTCAAGGATCGGACAGATGTACAGTGCTTACACATGTGGCAGAAGGTTCTTAATCCAGAACTTGTAAAAGGTCCATGGTCAAAAGAGATTGGATAGTTTTTCTCTTCTTCCTTCTGGATTTGACTCCCTGCTCCCTCCCTCGGTTGTTTGCAACTCTTTCTCATTTGTGTTAGCTGCTTGAATGTTTCAGGAGAGTTCATTTAATATTCCTTTCAATATTCAATCCGTCAAGGTGCAAATTTTGAATCTTGTCTGTAAGATATCATTTCTTGTATCTTGTCTGTAAGCTGCAGTTTACAATTCTATTTCTTATATCTTGTCTCTGCACTGAGGTTTATCTATTTAGGTAGTGTTTGAGATTGTTTCAATGAAACACTTTTCAGCTATTCCATCACAAATTTTGAAAATTGTGAAAGAAAAGTTGAAAAGTGTTTCATACAAGCAAATCCCAAAAACTACCTTATAATGTTCATTTTTGCAGATGGCTCAATCATCTTAATCCTAACATGAAAAGAGAATCTTGGACACAAGATGAGGAATTGGCTTTGATTCATGCACATCAAATTTGTGGAAATAAGTGGGCAGATTTGACTAAGTTTTTACCTGGGAGGTACTCGAATGCATGCTAATTACAAGAAAAATAATTTTATGCTGTTAAGCGAATATGAGCTTTCATATGGAACAAAATGTGGATCTTATGGTTGTTTCACGTGCAGGGTGAGCGAGATGGAATATGGGCCTGGCATCATATAAAACGACTGTTTAATAGGCTTCCTCTGGCTGCATTGATTGAAAAAAAAAAATTATTTGCATGCATGGTGGTATTGGGAGATCAATAAATCATATGGAATAGATCGAGAATATTCAGCGGTCAATCACAATGGAAGCAGGTTATATTGTTTTGATGGACTTCTTGTGGTTAGTGAATGTCTGCTCTTGCCTTATTTTTAATTCTTATCCTTGTTATAAATTTATATATGACGTTTTGTTGTGTGAATCTATCCTTGAAGGTCCGATCCTACTGAAAATGACAGTGTGGAAGGACTGGGGACAAATGTAAGAGGTCCTAGTTTGGTTAACTTTGGGGTAGGTGTCTCTCTTGACGGTTTCCGCATTGTTCAATCCTAACTTGTAGTGAACAGAGCTGCTCCTAATACCCTTGCGGCCCATTAAGGACTTCTTAAATTTTTGAATTTCTCGCGCCTGTTCATGCTTTTGCTCTTTTGCTTGGGTGCAAACATGCCAAGTAATTTGTTCTAGAATTTTTCCGTTTTTGTCATTTTATAGTTGCAGATTATGCTTCTTTGGCCGAGCTAATCATATTTTACATTTTAGCTTTTAGAGTCAGGGAAATTGGATGGGTCCTTGTGTTATGAGTATTGTGCACGTTAATTTTGGCAAAGAATGATTTAAACCATAGGTGATGTATTGAGTTTAATCATATTCTTTTGATAATAATTCCTCAGTAATGCTAAATTCTAAACCTCAAGCCATTTACTCAATCGAGTTGGTACTCATGAGATCAGGAGCTATCGCTTGGCCTTGTTTCCTATCCCAACAATAATGTTTCCTGGTTCTTATTAGGATTGGATCATGGAGCAGTAGGAGAGAAATTATTGCATGTGCAATAGCTGGTTCATCTAATGGAAGTTCGTTGGTGGTTATATCTAAAGGTAGGTTGAAGTTTCTCTTTCCTTGTGATTTATGTCTTATGCCAGCTCACTTTCATTTTTTTGTCATGCAATTCTTTATTCCCTCCAGTCTTAAATATGCATGTTGTGGTGCTTCTTGCTTAGAAATTAAAATTCTTGTTTGCTCTGAAAGAGGAGGAATCCAAATTATAAACGTGATCACCAGAAAGCTCGTGGGCTAAGTGCATGGAAACGTGGAGGTATCATCGGTGTTGCTGCACTAACTGGAGGAACCTTGATGGCTATTACTGGAGGTATACAAACTTTATCATTCATTAAATAATTGAGTAACAAAATCATGATTGTTAAATCTAGTATCTGGAAAGAAACTATTTCCGCATTCCTTAATTAAATGGATCACAACTTGATAATTCTAATCGCTTAGTGATGATTTCGTAATTCGTAGTTCATTTGATAATTCCAATCGCTTAGTGATAGTTTCGTCATTCGTAGTTCATGTTCTTTTACTGATAAATGTGTTTGTTTTTACTTTTCATTTTAATCTATTTATATTTGTTTTTATTTTTAATAATTTACAGTATGGAGATACAAATTAAAGGAAAAGAGATTGTTGCGGCTTTTATGAAAGCTTGGGACGCTAACATGTGCTGAAGAAAGGAATCAAAGTTTTTCGAGATTAATGCATAGTTTTTTCCTAGTGTTCATTAAATTAGAATTCGATTATTTTTTTATTTGAATGATTTATAATATTGGAAGACTCTATATTAAATTTTATTTTACAAATTTTTGAATTTTGAGTGACTTATAATATTGAAAATTTGTGAATTGAATTTTTTTTTGTTTTTTTAACAAAGACAATGCTTTTTTAAGCGTTGTCTTTTCCAGATACAACGACACTTAAAAGCGTTGTCTTTTCCAGAAACGTCAACGCTTTTTATAAAAGACAACTCTTAAAAAGCGTTGTCATTTTTAGATACGACAATTTAATCATTTCACTTAAAAAGCGTTGTCTTTTCCAGAAACGACAACGCTTTTTATAAAAGACAACTCTTAAAAAGAGTTGTCGTTTTTAGATACGACAACGCTTTTTAAGCGTTGTCGTTTCTGGAAACGACAACGCTTTTTCTGCGTTGTCTTTGAGCGTGGTCTTTTACAACACTGCCTACGACAACGCTTTTTTGGGGACGTTAACAACGCGGAAAAAGCGTTGTCTTTGGCCATTTTTCTTGTAGTGATTGTGACTTGCGTTATATCATTCAATTTCTTCTTGTTTTTCAGCAAGTCCTTCAGAAATCTGGCATAATTTGGCATCTAAGCTAATGCATCTGCAAAAGGTATGTTAATATGCATTTTCTTGAAAATTTCAAGAAACTTTTTAAATTGAAAATCAAACAATAACTTCTTAGCTCTATGGGGGAAAGGTAAAGTAAAAATATCAACATCAGCATTAACTTCAAATTTTGAAGTTTTACCTTTCTTACCTGCCGTGGAGGAATCTTCAGCATGCGCATCCTTCTTGGAATCTGAATTTTTCAGCCCCTCCATAGTCTTCTCTTCGTCTGTCTACTCAAGTTTTTCAGATTATGCTCAAGTCACGACCATGATAGAATTCACGCCTCTGGTATTTGGTTCAGTGTTACTCGGCAAAGCTCCTGTAGGAGGAGTAGACAGTTGGGTTGCTATCTGAGCCATCTGAGTCTCCAACTTCTATAGCATAGCTTCCTGATTCTATAGCCGAGCTTCTATACCAGCCACGTACTTCATCATTATCTCCTCAAATCTCGGCTTCTGCACCTCTTGCTTAGGTTGACTCTACCAGTTCTGATTGTAGGTGCTGTTGTATGAGTTGTATGGCTGCCGTCTTTGATTTCTTGCAAAATTAGCCGCTTCAACTTCAAACAACTGTTGTTCTTCTTGCAGATTCCCTTGTACTTGATTCACTGGTGTTGATTTCATAAGTGCCACTTGGTATGTCAGAGCATCAATTTTTGCATTCAGGGCCATTAAAGCATCAACCTATAGAACTCCATCCTTCTTCTCTTTCTTCTCATCCGGCCACCCAATATTACTTACTCTCTGTCATATTACCAATGATCTCCCATGCATCTGCCGGTGTTTTCCTGAATAGGCTTCCATTAGCAGCAGCGTCCAACATAGATCGAACCAACTGATCAGCTTCGTTATAGAATGTCTGAGTCTGCTGGCTTTGAGAGAGATTATGTTGAGGACACATCCTCAACATCTTCTTGAATCTAGTTCATGCCGCATGTAGAGATTCCCCCTCCTTATTCTTGAATGAGATAATGTCTGAGAACAATTTCGTCATCTTTGTAGGAGGGAAGTACTTGTTAAAAAATTTTGAACAAGTTGGGTCCAAGTAGTGATAGAACCCGCAGGCAGATCATCTACCCACTCCATAGCTTCGCTTTGTAGAGAAAATGAGAATAACCGCAGTCGCACTGCATCAGATGTTACCCCATTAACCTTGAACGTGTCGTAGATCGACAGAAACCGCTCCAGATGAGCGTAAAGATCTTCCACAGATGTGCCCCCAAATCTTGCTTGCAGCTGAATCATCTGAATGATTGAAGGATTCAATTCAAAATTATTCGCCTCCACAGCAGGGCGAACGATGCTAGAGCCATAGCCTTCAGTAGGTGGATGAATCAAATCAAGAATAGTTATGTTATCCGCCATCTCTTCTTTTGATTCAGATTCTATCTCAAGTTCAAGATTGATAGATCTCCTGGCCTTTCGGATCCTGTTGAGCGTGCGTTCGATCTCTAAGTCAAGTGGTAGTAGCTCCATAGATCGAATGCTATGCATGCACAACAAAAAATACCTAAAAATCACCAAGAAAATAATAAAATTCAGAATTTAATAAAAAAAATTTAAAATAAAGTCTAATCTCAAGTGAAATAAAATTTTGATATCAAAACAGTCCCCGAAAACGGTGCCAAAAACTTGACCGCTTAAATCAGTGTGATAAAAATCTATTGGAAAGCGTACCGGGTCAAGTAATAGTAAAGTGGACAAAGATCCAGATGTCGAACCCACAGGGACTGTATATGTATGAGTACCAAAATATGATTATTTCTATTTAATCTAGACTAACCAATAAAAGTGATGAATTTTCAGATTTATAACTAAAAATTGAATTGCAAATAAAGTTCAATTAAAACGCAACATGAATTTTGGATTAAATTCAAATATGAGAAAAGCTCGATCAAGGACACACTTAGGTACAAGAAAAATTATGTAACATGTAGCCGATTCAGGACTCAGATTTAATCTTAAATTACGGGAATTCTTCTATTTTGTTCAAAGGTCTATTTCTAGAACAATCAAACCTATTAAAATATTGACAGATTAATTTTTCATAATTCTAATCAAATTCAAACGCATGAAGATCTTTGAGAATTCAGTTTTCACATAAACTGCACACTGAAACCGAATTCTATTTCTAGTCGGTTTTACCATATGTTGACTATCAGAATGATCAAAATCAATTCCTCCTTTGTCAACTTGGAATCGATTAACATGCAAGCAAACAATTGATCAGGCTATTCACAAGACAAATAAATCTGACAATCAATAAAATAAAATCAAGTCTGAAAAATCCCAAACAAACATCCAAGTTTTCTACATAAATTTTTTCGACCCAATCACATGGCCTTGATCGAAAATAAAGAACTACTCCATAAACGAAATCATGATTCAAACAAAGTTTTTAATCATGAACTAAAAATAATAAGAAGAAAAGAGAAATCTTCTCTCCCAAGCCTGTAGCCGCCTCTCTTCTATGATAAAACACGTCTAAAACCCTTCATCTGATGATAAAAGCCTATTTATACACCCCCAAATCTTCAAAAGATTGCATCTTTCGCGAATAAGAGTTTCCAAAAATAAAAAGTCTGCACTCCGTCTCGCTCGAGTGCCTAAACATGCGCTCGAGCAAGAGCACGGACCCTGTGTCAGGTCCATGCCTAGGTCCATGCATGTGTTCTTTCCAGCGCGCAGGTTTCTTGAAAAAATCATATCTCGAGTTTTAGCTGTCGGATCGAGCTGAAATTTGGACAGCCACTTCAAAACATCTTGAATCATTTTGAACGGTGGAGATTGGACTTGGATCTCTCTAAAATTAAAAATGAATTTTTGACCAAGGCTTCTCCGTAATTCATTCTTCAAAAATCCATTTTCCTACAAAATTAACCCGAAGAGTGAAATACACACACATGCACTAAAACACATAAAAACACAATGAGATTATACGAATGTATGCAAAATAAACATAAAAATAACAAAAAATAATGCATACAAAATGCACTTATCAAACCTTATTTTGTATCTAATGTATACTATTCTTCTCACAAACACACACGTCCCAAAGCTCGAACTTTATGGGATATAGGAAATAATCAACCTGTTAGGTTGATTAATGTATGGATTCCCAAAGGACTAATCTATCTAGGACCCACATAAATTAGGGTACCAAACAAGTTTGTGACAATGTTTATAGGAACTAAAGAAGAATTATCAAAGTTAGGGGGAATGGCAGTTAGGGGAAACATGAAGTTTCTTCAAAGAAGACTGCCGGATGAAATGCCTTTTAAATAATTTTTCAACAGGAAAAAATCAAGAATAAGCCTTTTTACTCATATTTATTCATTTATATGATTGAATCTTGATATTATGCTATAAAATAAATAAAATTGAATTCATTCAAAAGAAATATATATATATATATATATATATATATATATATATATAATTTATTTTATTCATAGATACTAATTTTTAATTAGTACAAAATTAAATCTCTCATTCAACAACTATCATACAGAATGACATAGAGGAGATTAATTCCTCTGATGCTATCTGATAAAAACCTGTATCTTCTTCAGTACTTGAAGCTCTTTTATAAGCTTCAAATGACATATACCTTCTTTAGAGAAGATGTCTTCTAGACTGGAAGCATCAATAATTTGCATATACTTTGTCTTTATCCTTACCAGCATCGCTGCAGTGATTGGAAGATATGGAGTGACTTGATGCTTCTTTATCATACGCACTTTAGTCTCCAAAGACATCACCTTCTGATCGACAAGAGCCTCGTACTCTTTAATAATTGCTTCCATATTTTACCTAACTAAATATATGGTTGATCATATGAAATTCAAATAAATTTATATATTTTATTATGGAATTTGAAGAGTTATTAACATTAACTATTTTCTATAAGGATTCTTCAGGATATCGATGAGTTGTATTGAAAAACGTGAACTATATTTATTGAAAGAATGTTTTCGAGAAATAGTTAGAATCATTATAACTTGCATTTAAGAAAATAATAGCAACATTACGGAAATAGAATTTTATTATAGATCATTCTTTATAATATACATTTCTATCTCTAAAGAAAGTTTCCAAAAATATATCCTAGTGGCTATTGCACATTCGGGTGTATCTTGACAATCAGGAGAGAGAGAAAAGTTTTCTAGTACTTGAAGCTCTTTGCGTTAGAAAAAAAAACATTCTTTGGTTGAAAGATGTCTTCAAATCTAGATATTTCAAGTCGTAACTTGAATTTCGCTTCAATTCTGGTCATCCTCCCAGTTATTTCTGATTAATAAGGTATAAATTTTTGAACCTGAAGAATTCTTAACTTCACCTTAAGTGACAAAATCTATTCAGCAATAACGGCCTCACAATCTTTGATAATATCTTCCATGATAAAGTTGTTATAAATTTGTTGATGATAATTTAAGTCATATAAACTGTGACTATTTATAAGTTTGATATAGAGTATGTGAAGAGTTAATTTGTTTATAATATTATTGCAGATAACGAAGAGACATATTAAATATCGTGAGATACAAGGATTCTCAAGAAAAGAATTTGAAGACACTACATATTACATTAAGGGGGAATTACATGAAATATTGAGAAAAGCTTCTGATATTCTATAAATATACTTGAAGACAAGAAGAATTGATTAGTTTAGACAAAGATCAAAAAGAGGGAAATTGTTGGAATAAGTTTTGGTATTTGACAAAATGAAAATAAATATTTCGATGCAGTCGAAGACGCAAGCAGTTCAACTGCAAAGCAGTCCAAGAAGTTCAACTGCAAGCAGTCCAAGAAGTTCACCTATCCAATCAGACTTTATTGATATAGTTCAAGTTGAAAGAGTGGGTGCCCAGTGAGCCAACTTGTGGCTATGGGCTTTGATGACTCTTTGTACAAACGATCTTTTGTTTAATATAATTTACACTTTTATTAATGGCAATGACTTTATCTTTCTTCATATTGTTATATTGTGATATACTATTGTTGTTTTGATAAAGACCTTGAATATACTATAGTGTATGTAAGATGTGTAGAACATGGGGATGTCTATCATGAAATACATCTTATAGTCACTGTATATTCTAAACTGTTCCTAGTCGATTGAGCCGTCCGATAATAAGGATAAGGATCGCTCGAGTTTGAGACTAGCATTTGCGATGCGGAGTACCACGTTTCATTGGTAGGGAACATGGAGATGTTCGAAGCATGCAAATGGATATTCATAGGATGAATAATCGAACTACCCTATCCGGACTTTCCAAGTGGTTATCACTTATCGAGTGGATAAAGTCCGCGGTTTTGGTTGTACACCATTAGTCCTTACTACTTGAAACATCATGGAGACTCTATATGCTAGTACTGTGCTTTGACTCGTTTACCGACTCTATGGGGGTCATCAGGTGTCGGGATTGGGTACAGTTACAACACATATAGGAGTCGATGCATTGTTGTCAAGGATTCACCACATACTTGCGAGTGTGGATATCCTATGCGATCTGAGGAGATATTAGTGTGACGAATCTCTGGCCAGAGTACTTGATGTGATTTAAGAAATGGTTTCTTAGTAGCACATGCGATGTCACTAATTTGATCTTCAAGATGTATTGCATAGTTATCGAATCTTGAGCGACTCTCGATATACCAATGGTTGTTGATTCGATCGGGATATATGGATGAAGGGACCGTACTGTACGCTAACCAAAATCTACTGGTTCTTGTAGGCACTATCAGTGATACCTAGGGAATCATGGGGCGATGTTGTTAGGCGCTTTACCATGATTCGTTGGGCAAGTCGGAAATCGTTGTTCCGAGTCACAAGGAGTTGTGAGCCCACGGCTAGCTGTATCCCTGAACCATTGAGGGTCACACAGTGTAATGGAGTTTTTAATCCCCGTTGAGATAGTTAAATTTAAAGAGTTAAATTTAATGAATAAAGAAGTTGGACTTCTTAAATAAGAGTAAGGGAGTAGGATTTCCTAAAATGACATAGGGATGTACATTTTTGGAAACCACTGAATTCGGATTCAGGAAAATTTATCTTGACTTTAAAATGTGCAGAAATGGTTTATGTGCACATTGGTAAAATCGGTTTATCAATCGGAGTCACGATGAATTTTATATTAATTTCTGAACATGCGGGCTTTGCTTGTCGGGCCTCAACTTATGACTAATGGGCCCTAAGGTGTTAGTGGCCTGCATTATAAATAAGTTATTGCAGTACAGAAATTAGACAGAACAGGTCATTATTTTGAGAGCAGAATTTTCGAAACCCTAGCCCCTTTCACTCTCACAATTAGGCCGCCCCTCCTTGCTCTGTCAGAGAATTTCCGGTCTGTGATTTTTAATTGCAGTCAGGAATAACGAATCATATTCGTTTAATCTCTTCGCAGAAAACTTCTGATAGATTTTCTAGTGCAATCTATCAGAGGGATTTAAACCTCATTCGTGGACCTGATTGAAGGAGTTCATCAGTTCCTGGGAGATACAAGAAGCGCAGAGAAATCTGTGTGGTGTCCAATAATCTCGATTCGAGATTGAAGGTAAAATTTAATAATTGTTATTTAAATTTTACACACACAATATAATTTAATCGTTGAATGGTTGATACCCACACCATGGAATTGTTCCATAATAAAATTTTTAAACTTCCGCTGCACCGGGTATCAATCGTGATTGATCTGAGAGCCGCGTTTTCCAACAGTGGTATCAGAGCCAGGTTGCTCAGATCAAACGATTAAATTAATCGATTGTACAAAAATTTTTGAGTCTCGGTTTTTGAAACAAAATAAATATTTTTAAATAAAAAAATTTTTTTCGGGGCAAAACCCGGGCAGCGATTGGATCGCTGCCCGGTGGGGCAGCAATTGTTGCTGCCCCGGGCGGCGCACGGCGCCGCCCAAAGGGGGCGCACGGCGCCGCCCAGGGCAGCGCTCGGCGCCGCCCAGGGGCGGCACCAGGTGCCGCCAGGGCAGCGAGAGTCGCTGCCCCCGGCCCGCGCCCACGGGTGCGGGCCAGCCCGGGAGTGTCCCGGGGGGCCCGCGGGAAAAATTAAATTTTTATTTAAAATTAATTTTAATGTGTTAAAATTTTATTTTTGGTCCGGTCAAAAATTGTTTTTGATTGGTTCACGAGATTTCGGATCGAATTGTTCGAGTCCGTAAACTTTAAAATTGATTTTTGGATAAATTTGAATTTTTGGAAAATTTTAATATTTTATCCTTAAATTGAATTTTGAAATCAATTATTTTGGTACAATTGATGATAAGATTTGATCTTATGATATATTAAGTAAAATATGATTTTATCTATAAAATTGGATTTTGTAGATAAAATATGATTTTATTTGATAAAGAGATAAAATATGATTTTATATGTGAAATGAGATTTTATATGTAAAATATGATTTTATCTTGTTTAAATTTGAATTGCCACTGCATGTTATCCAATAAATTAATTTTGAATTAAAATTTATTGGATAAGGATGATCGATTGCCATGACCAATTTTGTAGGTGTATGTTAGGAATTTACATTTTGTTTTATTGTTGTTGGTTTTATTAATGGGCCTGGTTTATGGCCCAATATGAATGTCATATGTAATAAAAGTGGGCTTGGTTTATGGCCCGTTCCCACCCCTAAAAATGTATCCCCTACTTGTCATTGCTATTTATTGTAAATACATTAGATTTAGTGGGAGATCAAGATTTGAATATGGTGGGCCCAGCAGACAATAAAGACTGAAGAAATGTAAATTGGAAGCACATGTAATAGGATTGCATTGCATACTGCATATTACCTAGGATTGGACTAAGACTCGTGATTGGCAACCACGGGTCAATTAGAAATGGAATCGATCATCCTATATAATATATGATATTATGATTGTATGCATGTTTTAGACATAATTGCGTGAATCCGGCAAGCATGCAATAATTTGAAATTGATGAGACAAATTTTTATAATTAAAAATCCTTTATTTTAAATATGATTTAAAATTGATATCAAGATAAATAAAGGAAATTTAAATTTGTTTAAATATTCCTACCTTCCATCAACGATCAATGTATGTGATGCTACCCGCGGATACGGTCCGGCTCATATTATTGGGGGGGGCCCGTCCGTCGAAAAGCTGTACATTGGATCGACAAATGTTGTAAGTTGGGTGGAACTCCCATGGGATCGGCTCATATTATTGGGGGATCCACATGGCGACCGTCCATCACAACTTAATATTGATGGGTCATCTTGACATGTCACTTTAAACGGCGTCATATTATTGGGCCCTTATTGGACATGAGGTAAATACATGGGGGTTGCTTTGGAAGCAATTGGGCTCTACCTTTTGAGAATTATGGTTGGCTGATATTATTCGGGACCATAAGTTTGTCAATTGGACTCCATGTTCTCACTAAGGGAAAAGTTTCCCGTTTTCACTAGAGGGTGGTGAAATCGTTAAAATAGTGGGAGTGAGATTCATAAAATTAAATTTCGCCTATTTTATGTCTTAGTAAATTGTTAAACAATCATTGATATATGTCTGTTTTTCTTTTCAGTATTTCATACGATGAATTCGCGTAATCCTTTATTCTCGATCCTCGAACAAAACAAGTTGACTGGCGCCAACTATACGGAATGGTTCCGGAAGTTGAAGATTGTCTTGACTTCGGAGAAAATGCTCTACGTGTTAGAGAAAGCACCTCCGAAGGAAGCACCAGCTGATGTAAGTCCGGAGGAATTGGCCAAACTTGATGCATGGTGGGACCATGACATCAAGACCAAATGCTATATGCAAGCCTCGATGTCTGATGAACTCCAGAGGCGATTTGAGGACACCGTGAATGCTGCTGACATTCACGCTCAACTCAAGGAACTTTTTGGGGCTCAATCGAGGGCTGAAAGGTTCGCTACTGTGAAGGAGCTAATGACGTGTTGCATGCGTGAAGGGACTTCGGTCCGTGATCATGGGGTACGAGTGATTTGGCTCATACAGAAGTTAGCGACCCTTGATTTGGTGTTGGAGCATGAACTCAACGTGGATTTACTGCTTCTGTATCTTCCTTCTTCGTTTGACGGATTTGTGGTAAATTTTAATATGAACAAGATAGTGGCCACCCTTGAAGAGATGGTCAATATGCTTGTGACATATGAATCCACACTTAAGAAGGATAAGCCAGCTTTCTTGGTGGGCTCCTCATCTTCTGCTAAGAAGGGGCCAAGTATGAAGGGCAAGAAACGTTCTGCCCCACCCAAGAAAGTCGAGCCCGAGAAGAAGCACAAGACAAAGGCTTCAAACAATGGAAAATCCAAGGATGTTTGCCATTACTGCAAGAAGCCCGGTCATTGGAAGCGCAACTGCAAGGAATATCTAGAGCAGTTGGGAACTGCAAAGGGTATGTTCTATATTGAAATAAACATTTCACTTAATACTACCTCTTGGGTATTGGATACCGGATGTGGATCTCACATTTGCAATGATTTGCAGGTGATGACAAGAAGTCGCAGGCTTAGAATGGGTGAGACCCAGCTGAGGCTCGGGAATGGTTCCAGAGTTGAAGCTACAGCCATTGGAGATGTTTGTTTAATTTTGCAGAACGGTTTTAAGTTATTATTAAGAGATGTTTTATTTGTTCCGGATTTAATTAAAAACATTATTTCTGTTTCTATGCTAGATAGAGATGGTTGTTCTTGCAATTTTGTGAATGGGATTTGCAATATTTACAAGAATGAATGTTTGATTGGAAATGGACAACTTGAAAACGATCTATACAACTTAAAACTAAAAGATGTTCCAATAAATTATATTGATAAACCGGCGACAACAAACAAAAGGAAAATCGATAGTCAAAACCCGGCAAACCTTTGGCACGCTAGACTAGGTCATATTTCCTCAAGGAGGATGAACAAGCTAGTGGGAGAGGGCATGTTTGATATGTCTGATATTAACTCTCTACCTACTTGTGAATCCTGCCTAAAAGGGAAAATGACTAAATCTCCTTTTAAGGGGAAACCTGAGCGTAGTCAAAATCTGTTGGATTTGATCCATACAGATGTTTGTGGACCATTTAGAGTTGGGACTCAATATGGCCACACCTACTTCATTACCTTTACTGACGATTATTCAAGGTATGGGTATTTATATTTAATGAAATATAAGTCTGAAGCATTTGAAAAGTTCAAAGAATTCAAGGCTAAAGTAGAAAACAAGCTAGGTAAAAGTATTAAAGCACTTCGATCGGATCGAGGTGGAGAATACTTAAGTACCGAGTTTTTGAACTATCTAAAAGAGAATGGGATTCTCTCTCAGTGGACTCCTCCCATGACACCACAGCTGAATGGTGTATCGGAGCGTCGTAATCGAACTTTGTTGGACATGGTTCGATCCATGATGAGCTTCACTGAGCTTCCACCTTCGTTTTGGGGCTATGCGCTTGAAACGGCGGTATTGTTGTTAAACAACGTCCACACTAAAGCAGTGGACAAAACACCATACGAGTTATGGAATGGCAAAGCTCCTAAGTATTCGTACTTGAGGATTTGGGGATGTCCTGCTTACGTGAAGCGGACAGTGGGAGATAAGTTGGATAGTCGATCCAGCTTATGTTATTTTGTAGGGTATCCGAAGAATTCAATCGGATATTATTTCTATTATCCTGCTGAAACAAAGGTGTTTGTTTCTAGGAATGCCACCTTCTTGGAGAAGGAGTTCTTATTGGATAAGAAAGGCGAGATGATGGAACTCGAAGAAGTTCGAGAAGAACCCGAAATACAAAATAACGATCCTACGCCTCAGGAACCATTGCTGGACACGCCTGCACCTAGAAGATCCGAGAGGACTTCTAGACCTCCTGTTCGATATGGTCTTCTTCTTGAAGGGGATCAAGATGAACCCGACATTGGATGTGATCCAAGAAACTTCAAGGAAGCAATTTCTGATGCGGATTCAAATTTATGGCTTGAAGCTATGCAGTCTGAATTGGATTCGATGCATACAAACCAAGTTTGATCTTTAGTAGATCCTCCTGATGGAATTGTTCCAATAGGGTGTAAATGGATCTACAAGAGAAAGCTTGGGCCTGATGGTAAGGTATTGACCTACAAGGCGCGATTGGTGGCGAAAGGTTATACTCAAAGGCAAGGAGTTGACTATGATGAAACCTTTTCACCAGTTGCAATGTTCAAGTCCATAAGAATCCTTATTGCCATAGCTGCATGGTATGACTATGAGATATGGCAAATGGATGTGAAGACTGCTTTTCTTAATGGAGACATTAAGGAAGAAATCTATATGAAGCAGCCAGAGGGGTTCACATCCATGGGAAGCGAGCATAAGGTATGCAAGCTTCAGAGATCAATTTATGGTCTAAAACAAGCATCAAGAAGTTGGAACCAGAAATTTGATGAAACAATAAAAGATTTTGGTTTCATCAAGAACCCGGAGGAACCGTGCGTGTACAAGAAAGTAGTTAAGGATGCTGTGACATTCTTAGTACTTTATGTTGATGACATCCTACTCATTGGGAATGATGTAGGGATGTTACAGTCAACAAAGATATGGTTATCAGGTAGATTCTCGATGAAGGATTTGGGTGAGGCATCCTACATTCTTGGGATACAGATCTATAGAGATAGATCTAAGAGAATGATAGGACTCACTCAATCAACCTACATCGACACCATATTGAAACGGTTTTCAATGGATGGGTCCAAGAGAGGACATCTACCCATGTGTCATGGAGTTTCTCTATCCAAGTCTATGTGTCCCAAGACTGATGAAGAGATAGAGAATATGACACATGTACCATATGCGTCAGCTATAGGTAGTATCATGTATGGGATGATATCTACCAGACCGGATGTAGCATTTGCTCTGAGTGTCACGAGCAGATATCAAGCTAATCCCGGTCAAATGCATTGGAAAGCCGTGAAGGACATTCTTAAGTACTTACGAAGGACTAAGAATATGTTCATGGTATATGGAGGACGAGATCTGAAATTGGAAGGCTATACCGACTCTAGCTTCCAAAGTGACGTGGATGACTCGAAGTCAACTTCTGGATTTGTGTTCATGCTCAATGGCGGTGCTGTCTCTTGGAAGAGTTCCAAGCAGGACACCACAGCGGATTCCACCACTGAGGCTGAATACATTGCAGCATCAGCTGCTGCTAAAGAGGCCGTTTGGATGAGGAAGTTCGTCCAAGAGTTGGGCGTCATTCCTGAATTTGTTGGTCCAGTCCCGGTGTACTGTGACAACACGGGTGCCGTTGCTCAAGCAAAGGAACCAAGGTCTCATCAAAGATCCAAACACGTACTGAGGAAATACCACATCATCCGGGAGATTGTGGAAAGAGGAGACATCACTGTCGAACAAGTGGCCTCTGCAGACAATATCGCTGATCCGCTTACTAAGCCCTTGCCAGGACCATTGTTTGACAAACATCGCGAAGCAATGGGTCTACGTAGTATGACTAGTTGGCTATAGGGCAAGTGGGAGATTGAAAGAGTGGGTGCCCAGTGAGCCAACTTGTGGCTATGGGCTTTGTTGACTCTTTGTACAAACGATCTTTTGTTTAATATAATTTACACTTTTATTAATGGCAATGACTTTATCTTTCTTCATATTGTTATATTGTGATATACTATTGTTGTTTTGATAAAGACCTTGAATATACTATAGTGTATGTAAGATGTGGTAGAACATGGGGATGTCTATCATGAAATACATCTTATAGTCACTGTATATTCTAAATTGTTCCTAGTCGATTGAGCCATCCGATAATAAGGATAAGGATCGCTCGAGTTTGAGACTAGCATTTGCGATGCGGAGTACCACGTTTCATTGGTAGGGAACATGGAGATGTTCGAAGCATGCAAATGGATATTCATAGGATGAATAATCGAACTACCCTATCCGGACTTTCCAAGTGGTTATCACTTATCGAGTGGATAAAGTCCGCGGTTTTGGTTGTACACCATTAGTCCTTACTACTTGAAACATCATGGAGACTCTATATGCTAGTACTGTGCTTTGACTCGTTTACCGACTCTATGGGGGTCATCAGGTGTCGGGATTGGGTACAGTTACAACACATATAGGAGTCGATGCATTGTTGTCAAGGATTCACCACATACTTGCGAGTGTGGATATCCTATGCGATCTGAGGAGATATTAGTGTGACGAATCTCTGGCCAGAGTACTTGATGTGATTTAAGAAATGGTTTCTTAGTAGCACATGCGATGTCACTAATTTGATCTTCAAGATGTATTGCATAGTTATCGAATCTTGAGCGACTCTCGATATACCAATGGTTGTTGATTCGATCGGGATATATGGATGAAGGGACCGTACTGTACGCTAACCAAAATCTACTGGTTCTTGTAGGCACTATCAGTGATACCTAGGGAATCATGGGGCGATGTTGCTAGGCGCTTTACCATGATTCGTTGGGCAAGTCGGAAATCGTTGTTCCGAGTCACAAGGAGTTGTGAGCCCACGGCTAGCTGTATCCCTGAACCATTGAGGGTCACACAGTGTAATGGAGTTTTTAATCCCCGTTGAGATAGTTAAATTTAAAGAGTTAAATTTAATGAATAAAGAAGTTGGACTTCTTAAATAAGAGTAAGGGAGTAGGATTTCCTAAAATGACATAGGGATGTACATTTTTGGAAACCACTGAATTCGGATTCAGGAAAATTTATCTTGACTTTAAAATGTGCAGAAATGGTTTCTGTGCACATTGGTAAAATCGGTTTATCAATCGGAGTCACGATGAATTTTATATTAATTTCTGAACATGCGGGCTTTGCTTGTCGGGCCTCAACTTATGACTAATGGGCCCTAAGGTGTTAGTGGCCTGCATTATAAATAAGTTATTGCAGTACAGAAATTAGACAGAACAGGTCATTATTTTGAGAGCAGAATTTTCGAAACCCTAGCCCCTTTCACTCTCACAATTAGGCCGCCCCTCCTTGCTCTGTCAGAGAATTTCCGGTCTGTGATTTTTAATTGCAGTCAGGAATAACGAATCAGATTCGTTTAATCTCTTCGCAGAAAACTTCTGATAGATTTTCTAGTGCAATCTATCAGAGGGATTTAAACCTCATTCGTGGACCTAATTGAAGGAGTTCATCAGTTCCTGGGAGATACAAGAAGCGCAGAGAAATCTGTGTGGTGTCCAATAATCTCGATTCGAGATTGAAGGTAAAATTTAATAATTGTTATTTAAATTTTACACACACAATATAATTTAATCGTTGAATGGTTGATACCCACACCATGGAATTGTTCCATAATAAAATTTTTAAACTTCCGCTGCACCGGGTATCAATCGTGATTGATCTGAGAGCCGCGTTTTCCAACACAAGTATCAAGACTGCTAAGGAAAATTGGTCAGAAAAATCAAAGCTCATCACATAACTGATCCAAGATATATTTCAAATATAAGGACCGTTGCTGATCTCGACACTTTCATTGAAGAACGAGCAAACTCATTAAAGGTTGTCATGAAGACTTATTGAAAATCTAGAGATAAAGGAGACATGCATTAATGATAGATATGAACGTTTCAAAGACGAATATACATATGTTTGAAGAAGTCAAAAATATGAGGATAGCAGACGTGAAAAAGAGTATACAAAGACATATACACACACACAAGAGATACAGGATGTTCTTTGAGCACTCATAAAAGATATATCAGATCTTTTCATCATGCCCAGATACACAAGATACTTATTAGATCATCTTAGAGGATCAACAAGGGCCAAGAATCAACTCAAAGTTGTTCATTTGTTATAGAGGATTTGATCTATTGTTTGAGTCCACGGATTCATAAATCATTGTATTTTGTTGTTAGGACAAGGATTCTTAACTTGGTTGTGTTCTAGGAGTTTCGATCTAGGCAAAGGGTAAGTCCTATGATTGAAGTGGGTTGTATACAAGACGTTGTATAAGACAAAGTCTTCTAGTGGTTCCTTCCCTTATGAAAGAAGGGGTGGCGTAGGAGTTTTATCTCCGAATATCCATAAACATCTTGGTGTTATTAACATTTTTGTAAAGATTCACTTTTTGATTGTACTATCTGTTATTTGACTTCTTTCGCACATATATTTGTTGGTAAATTAACATCAACACACGATAAAGAATAGAGTTATTTTCTTAACATCAACTGCTCTCATTGAAAAAGATTATTAAGTGAACTTGTAAGGCCCGAATTATTTAATTTTAATCCAAGAATATTTAATTTGAGAATATTTAGATTTTGAAATTAAATTCTAATATTCTTAAATTATTTAGGATTGAAATTGAATTAAATCTCTTTTTCGGGGACTGATTTGCAATTATGCCAAAGTTCAGGAACTAAACTGCAAATAGCTTATATAAATCTTATTTCCACTTGCTTAGCATCACCATTCTCACGTGAAAACATTCAGAAAAGGTAGAAGGAAGCTGAAACCCCCAACACGCCATTTTTGACTTTTTAAAGCTCCGATAAATTGTTATCCGACCATCAAAATTTCGAGATAAATATATATCTGCGATCACCGCTACGAGAGCTACGTTTTGGTACAAATTTTATTGAGTTTTATCATATTTTATTTTTATGTTGAAGATGGAATTTCTTTATTTTTGATTATACATGATCATGAGATAGCATCAATTACGTATTCGAAGACTGATCGAAAAAAGACAGTTGTTTGGATTTTATATGATTTATTGAAGCTATATGTGAAACCCTTCATTTCTGAAATTATTGTTTGTCCGTGCATATGCTGAAAGGGAGAATGAAAATATAATGTTGAGGATTGGTATATTGATTCTAATATCGTTTCGGTTACCTATTTTTAATCGTTACGCCGCCGGTTTTAGAATTTCTATACTTTTGATAACTAGCTATGTTGAGATTGAGTTGGAGGCTTATATTCATTTCTTTAAACACTGCATTTCAGCCTTGTCATTGATGTATTCAAATTCGGGAAGTTCGGAATTGAATCGGAAAAGAGTTGAAGAAGGTGTGACGTTAGTTTGATTGATTGACTAGCAACGACTTCAAACATAATTTGATACATGTTATTGATATACTCTTTTCAGATTGGAAGTACTTTCCGACTCGACATTGAAAGGTATAAATGACAGCTAATCCAGATGGGATAGAACAATCGAAATAGATATGATTTTTGAGTATTCCCTTTTAAATCACATACTTGTTTTCTTAGATGTTTTTATGTGATTTTGGATGATTGTTATTTTTTGTTGATTATTTGGTTATGAGTTCAAGTTGTTTTACAGTATTTAATGCATACAGATTGTGTTGCATTCATATTGAACTCTACCTTGACAAACACAGAGGGCTGATTGGCCTAGAGTGTATATGACGTTTGTAGGGCTGTAGTTGAATGGCACGGAATGTAGATTTACTTCTAGAGCTAGATGACTCACTATAGTTGCACCAAATTCAGGGGATATAAAATACTTGATGTTACTTCGATTGGGTGAGTTGGTGATTTATTTGAGAATTTTATTCCCCGGGATCTCAAGAACCAATATTTGATTGATATCAGACTTGATAGCCTTCATTTAAAACATGAATTGCATTCATGTTTATTATATTGCATGTTTTGTTATTTATACTGGGATTTTATTCTCACTGAAGTTATCCGGCTATTACTGTGTTTTGTATGTGTGTATGGCAATAGGTGGGGCAGGAGCTGGACAGAGAGGTCATGAATAGCTCGAGAGGGAAAGGTTAGCACATGGTGACTTTGGGTTATGGATTAGAGTTTGTTGTCAAATTTGTTGTACATTCTAGAACTTGTGAAATACTTCAACTAGGCTTGTGTTGTAGTAATGTTTGAGTTTTGTACAATTTATATTAACCTTTGAAAGAACTTACGAGGAACAAAGATGGTGTTTGCATGTTCTATGTTAAGTTATCATGTTTTCTTCCATTGTTAATCATATTTGACATATGTAGATGGTTAGACATCAGAAAATCAACCAAGTTCAGTTAAGAGAGGAATTTTAGCAGTTCGGGCAAGCGCCGGCTGGTGTGCTCGAGCGAGTCAAGGTGGGCTGGAACCCGAGTGGCATGCGCTCGCTCGAGCGAGCCACCATAAAAAAAAATTTGTTTCTTTTCTTTCATGCTTGGTTGATGATTATGAGTTAACTATGTTTAACTTATAATTGCCCCTTAAGATAAGATTAGCATCCGAGGTCCCCACAACAGATGGTAAAATCAGAGAATAAGTTTCTGGATTAAGATAGAAGTTGATGAGTGGAGTAGATTGAGTCTGTTTGATTGATTTATACTGGATTAGATTGAATGTTGTATATGATTATGTGCATTACATGTGAGCATGATTTATTTTTGCAAGAATTATTTGATCACATGATTATGTGTTTTCAATATAAATGCATGCTTTGCATGTGCTATTATTCCAGATTATCCTCGATCAGAACCTGAATTATCATGAGAATGCATGAGAATGCTTATTAGAGAAGGATGGAATAAATTGCAGAATATGATATTGTCTATGAACTAATATATTTGATAATCAGATATGCCTCCTCGGCGAGTACCACTCACTAGACAGACATTGGTTGTTCCCTAGGCCAAATCAGCACTGATACCACCGACAGAGAAAGAACCTCAGAATGCACAGGGTAGTACATCTAATTCTCATATGGATGTTACTGCAAATCTGATGGAGACATTGTTGAAACGATTTCAGTCGTTCAAATCGCCAATGCTTAAAGGGACAGAGAATTCAGTTGATTGTGAGAATTGACTTGAAGATATTGAACAGCTGTTTGAATCACTTGACTATTCAGATGATCGTCGTATCAGATTGGTAGTACATCAACTTCACGAAGTTGCCAAAATTTGGTGGATTACTACAAAGAAAGCACTGGAACATCAAGGTACATTTATCACCTGGTCTGTCTTTAAAACTGAATTCTATCAACGTTTCTTTCCAGTCTCCTACAGAAAAGACAAAGGAGCAGAATTTGCAAGTTTGAAACAGAATCAGTTGAACATAGAAGAATATGTGGCCAAATTTTCTAGCCTATTGAAATTTGCCCCACATATAGCCGCAAATGATGAAGCCATGGCGAACCAGTTTATTAATGGCTTGAATCCGGATGTTTTCCCTTTGGTGAAAAATGGCAGACCTAATACCTTTGCAGATGCATTGAACAGAGCTAAGGGATCAGAAGCAGGTCTGTTAAGACAAAGAGGATCACCGTTTATTCCCCAGTCATTTCAACAACCAGTACTAGCACCATTGCCACAAAATCCACCACCGTTTCAGCAACAACTTACAGATTTGAGGGTGGAAGCAGTGGCAAAAAGGATTCTAGTTTTCGTCCAAAAGGTAAACAGTTTAAGAAGTCTGGCAGTAGTTCTTCAAGTTCAAGTGGTCAGAGGCAGTTTAGTGCAGGTCAGAGGTCCAATGATTCAGGAGTGTATTGTGGTAAGTGTGGTGGACAACATGCTACTGATCAGTACAGAGGTGTATCAGGTACATGTAATATTTGTCGCCAACCAGGTCATTATGCCAAGGTGTGCCCCCAAAGAACAACATACCGAGCAATTGGTGCAAGTTCATCTAGACCAGTATCTCAGTCAGAAAGGCAACCAGTTCATTCATTTCAGCCACAACAACAGACCAGAGCAGGATGAAGCCAGATTGTGACTCAACCTCCTAGGCAACAGGCAAGAGTGTTTGCATTGACTGAGGAGCAGGCTCAGGCAGCACCTAATGATGTGATTGCAGGTAACTGCTTTATCTTTGGTTATCCTGCTTATGTTTTAATAGATACAGGTGCATCACATACATTTATATCTGAAAAATTTTGTATGATGCATTCTTTATCGACTGAGCCATTGCCTGCTGTTGTTTCTATTTCTTCACCTTTGGGTGAAGGCATTGTATTTGTTAGACTGATTCAAAACTGTGAATTACAATATGAAGGGAATGTGATTGATTTGGATTTCATAGTACTTGGATTATTAGATTTCGATTGCATTGTTGGTATAGACATGTTAACCAAGTACAGGGCAACCGTGGAATGTTTCCAGAAAGTGGTAAGATTTAGACTTGAAATGGCAGAAGAATGGAAATTCTACGGTAAGGGTTCTCGAGCCAAGATCCCTTTGATATCTATGTTATCTATGACCCGTTTATTGCAGAGAGGGGTAGAAGGATTTTTGGTTTATGCAGTTGATGTTTTGAAAACGAGTCCATCAGTGACAGATATTCTATTGGTGCATGAATTTGCTGATGTCTTCCCTGATGAAATCACTGGTTTGCCTCTAGTGCGGGAAATAAACTTCAGTATTGAGTTAATGTCAGGTACGCAACCAATATCTAAAGCTCCTTATAGGATGACACCTATTGAACTGAAGGAGTTGAAATATCATCTTGAATATTTACTTGCTAAAGGGTACATTAGACCGAGCGTTTCACCTTGGGGTGCTCCGGTACTTTTTTTACGAAATAAAGATAGTTATATGCGATTTTTATTGATTATCGACAACTGAACAAGGCAACTGTAAAGAATAAGTATCCATTGCCTAGAATAGATGATTTATTTGATCAGTTGCAGGGTTCAGCTATCTATTATAAGATTGATTTGAGATCTGGATATCATCAGCTGATGGTTCGAGATGAAGATATCCCTAAAACTGCTTTCAAAACAAGGTATGGTCATTATGAATTCATCGTCATTCCTTTTGGTTTAACCAATGCTCCTGCAGTATTTATGGGATTAATGAATAAGGTATTTCAAAAATACTTGGATGACTTTGTCATTATCTTTCTTGATGATATTTTAATCTATTCTAAGAATGTGCATGATCATGCTGAACATCTCAAAATTATTTTACAGACATTGAGAACTGAGAAATTATATGCCAAGTTATCGAAATGTGAATTTTGGCTGCAGAAAGTTGTGTTTCTTGAGCATATCATTTCAGGTGATGGAATTTCAGTGGATCCAAGCAAGGTAGAGGCAGTGATCAACTGGCCTAGACCGACAACAGTACCAGAAATACGGATTTTTATGGGCTTATAAGGCTATTATCGCAGATTTTTCCGAGATTTTTCCAGCATTGCCAAGCCTATTACGCAGTTAACTTAGAAGAATATGTCGTATGTCTGGACTGAAGCTTGTGAAACTAGTTTCTTGGAGCTAAAGAAGAGGCTTACAAGTGCACATGTCTTGACGATTCCATCAAGTACAGGTGATTTTGTTGTATATTGTGATGCTTCTCACAAGGGTCTGGGTTGTGTACTGATGCAGAAAGGCCATGTTATTTCTTATGCTTCGAGACAGTTAAAGCCACACGAGACTCGGTATCCTATCCATGATTTGGATTTTGCCGCTATTGTCTTAGCATTGAAGATATGGCGACATTATCTGTATGGTGAAAAGTTTGAAATCTATTCTGATCACAAAAGTTTAAAATATATGTTTTCGCAGTCAGAACTAAATATGAGGCAGCGTAGATGGCTTGATTTAGTGAAAGATTTTGAATGCGAGATTAAGTACTATCCAGGGAAATCCAATGCAGTTGAAGATGCCTTAAGTAGAAAGGTATGTTCTTTATCATTATCTACGATAGGTGTCTCTTAATTGGTAGACGATTGCTATATTTCTGGATTAATATTTGAAACAGATATGCAACCTATCCGAGTTTGTGCAATTAAAGCTGAGCCAGAACTGTTGATACGAATCAAAGAAGCACATAAGGTTGATCAGAATATTTAGAAATCGATTTAAATGGTCAGATCTAGACATCAATCAAAATATCAGGTCAGTACTGATGATGTTTTATATGTGAACAACAGACTTGTTGTGCCAGATGTTTCAGATTTAAAACAGCGGATTATGAGAGAGGCTCATAGTAGTAGATTCAGTATTCATCCTGGTGGCAGAAAGATGTATAATGATCTGAAAACACAGTATTGGTGGAAACAGATGAAAGCAGATGTCACAGATTTTGTATCTAAATGTTTGAATTGCCAACAGGTGAAAGCTGAAAGAAAGAAGCCAGGTGGTCTATTGCAGAGTTTGTCTATTCCAGAGTGGAAATGGGATCACATTTCCATGGATTTTTTTACACAGCTACCACGTTCATCCAAAGGGTGTGATTCCATTTGGGTGATTATTGACAGATTGACGAAATCAGCATGCTTTATTCCATACAGAATGACGTATAGACATGATCATATGGCGGAAATTTACATCAGGGAAGTGGTAAGATTACATGGTGTGCCTAAATCTATTGTTTCATATCGAGACCCTAGATTTACATCACACTTTTGGCACAGCTTGCAACAAGCTCTTGGTACTCAATTGCATCTGAGTACTGCATATCATCCTCAAACAGACGGACAGTCAGAGCGGACTATCCAGACACTTGAGAGTATGCTTAGAGCTGTAGTGCTAGACTTCGGCACTAATTGACAAGATTCATTACCACTTGCAGAATTTTTGTATAATAACAGCTATCACACTAGCATTGAAATGGCTCCATTTGAAGCATTGTACGGAAAAAAATGTAGATCACCGTTGTACTGGGATGATATCTCAGAAACACCTGACATTGGACCTGATATGATCCGTGAAATGACTGAGAAAGTAAAATTGATTCAGAAGCAAATGAAAACAACATAGGACAAACAATCAAAATATGCGAATATTAGACGCCGACCTCTATATTTTGATCAGGGAGACAGAGTATTCTTGAAAATTTCTCCGTTTAAAGGTACAGTCAGATTTGGCAAGAGAGGAAAATTATCTCCACGTTTTATCGGTCCATACGATATTATCGAGAAGATAGACGATCTTGCTTATCGACTCACTCTTCCTCCATCTTTGTCTGATATTCATGATGTATTCCATGTCTCTATGCTTCGAAAGTATCAGCCTGATGCATCCCATATTCTTCAACCTGATGAAGCTGAACTTGATGAAACTCTTAGCTACTTTGAGCAGCCTATTTAGATTCTTGATCTCAAAGACAAATAGCTCAGAAACAAAACGATTTAGTTGGTTAAAGTTCAGTAGAGTCGACATGGCACTGAAGAAGCGGCTTGGGAGACTGATTCAGACATGAGACAAATATTTCCAGAGTTATTTCATTGATGTGAGTTCTTATTCTGTTTTCTGTCATTCCATTATCTTATGTGTATACAGATTGCTTATGAATTCGAGGACGAACTCATGCTTTAGAGGGGGAGAAATATAAGGCCCGGGATTATTTAATTTTAATTCGAGAATATTTAATTTTGGAATATTTAGAGTTTAGAATTAAATTATAATATTTTTAAATTATTTAGGATTGAAATTGAATTAAATAACTTTTTTGGGGACTGATTTGCAATTATGCCAAAGTTCAGGGACTAAATTGTAAATAGCTTATATAAATATTATTTCCACTTGGTTAGCATCACCATTCTCACGTGAAAACATTCAGAAAAGGGAGAAGGAAGCTGAAACCCCCAACACGCCATTTTTGACTTTTAAAGCTCCGATAATTTGTGATCCGACCGTCAGAATTTCGAGATAAATATATATCTGCGATCACCAATCCGAGAGCTACGTTTTGGTAAAAATTTTATTGAGTTTTCTCATATTTGATTTTTATGTTGAAGATGGAATTTCTTTATTTTTTATTATACATGATCATGAGATAGCATCAATTACGTATTCGAAGATGGATCGGAAAAAGACAGTTGTTTGGATTTTATATGATTTATTGAAGCTATATGTGAAACCCTTCATTTCTGAAATTATTGTTTGGCCGTGTATATCCTGAAGGGAGAATGAAAATACATTGTTGAGGATTGGTATATTGATTCTGATATCGTTTTGGTTACCTATTTTTAGCCGTTACGCCGCCGGTTTCAGAATTTCTATACTTTTGATAACTAGCTATGTTGAGATTGAGTTGGAGGCTGATATTCATTGCTTTAAACACTGCATTTCAGCCTTGTCATTGAAGTATTCGAATTCGGGAAGTTCGGAATTGAATCGGCAAAGAGTTGAAGAAGGTTTGACGTTAGTTTGATTGATTGACTAGCAACGACTTCAAATATAATTTGATACATGTTATTGATATACTCTTTTCAGATTGGAAGTACTTTCCGACTCGACACTTAAAGGTATAAATGACAGCTAATCCAGATGCGATTGAATACTCGAAATAGATATGATTTTCGAGTATTCCCTTTTAAATCACATACTTGTTTTCTTAGATGTTTTTATGTGATTTTGGATGATTGTTATTGTTTGTTGATTATTTGGTTATGAGTTCAAGTTGTTTTACAGTATTTAATGCATACAGATTGTGTTGCATTCATATTGAACTCTACATTGACAAACACATAGGGCTGATTGGCCTAGAGTGTATATGACCTTTGGAGGGCTGTAGTTGAGTGGCACGGAATGTAGATTTACTTCCAAAGCTAGATGACTCACTATAGTTTCACCAAAGTTAGGGGATATAGAATACTTGACGTCACCTCGATTGGGTGAGTTGGTGATTGCTTTGAGAATTTTATTCCCTGGGATCCCAAGAACCAATATTTGATTGATATCAGACTTGATAGCCTTCATTTGAAACATGAATTGCATTCATGTTTATTATATTGCATTTTTTGTTATTTATACTGGGATTTTATTCTCATCGGAGTTATTCGGCTATTGCTGTGTTTTGTATATGTGTATTGCAATAGGTGAGGCAGGAACTAGACAGAGAGGTCGTGAATTGCTCGAGAGGGAAAGATTATCACATGGTGACTTCAGGTTTTGGATTAGAGTTTGTTTCAAACTTGTTGTACATTCTAGAACTTGTGAAATACTTCAACTAGGCTTGTGTTGTAGTAATGTTTGAGTTTTGTACAATTGATATTAACCTTTGAAAGAACTTACGAGGAACAAAGATGTTGTTTGCATGTTCTATGTTGAGTTATCATGTTTTCTTCCATTGTTAATCATATTTGACATATGTAGATAGTTAGACATCAGAAAATCAACCAAGATCAGTGAAGAGAGGAATTTTAGCAGTCCGAGCAGAGCTCAGCTCGCTCGAGCACCGGCTGGTGCACTCGAGCGAGCCAAGGTAGGCTGGAAGCCGAGTGGTGCTCGCTCAAGTGCACCAAGCGCTCTCTCGAGCGAGCCACCATATAAAAAAATTTGTTTCTTTTCTTTCATGCTTGGTTGATGATTATGAGTTAAATATGTTTAACTTATAATTGCCCCTTAAGATGAGATTAGCACCCGAGGTCTCCACAGAACTGCTCATTGAATATTGCAAAAGAGCAGTCCTTAAGCAATCCCCAACAGAAATATTATGACTGTGAGATTAAATATCATTCAGGTTCTGCTAATATTATTGTTGATGCCCTGAGTCGAAGGTGAGACTTTTTTATCATAAAACTTGTGATATCTCTAGTATGATCCAGGAATGTTGTTCCTTTGGTTTCACGTTTAAGCACAAAAATGGAGTTAATGGAATTCGTATGTATACACTTCTATCTGATCCAGCCTTTACTCTCGGATCAAAGATTCTCATATGTCTGATTCTAAGACACAACTATTGGATCATCTATCCAATGGAGACAATACATCTGTATTCCATTATCAGTCTAATGGTTTATTGTGCTGGTTTAATCGAGTGGTAGTGCCTGATGACTCGGAGCTGAGGAATGAGATCTTATCTCAATCTCACAAAACTTGATCGACGGTTCATCCTGGAAGCATGAAGATGTATAAGCACTTGCGATCTAGATCCTGGTAGAAAAGGATGAAGCGAAGTGTGTATCAGTTTGTTTCTAGATGTCTTTTCTTCCAGTAGGTCAAGGCCAAGCATAGACGACCAGGTGGTTTATTACAAAGCTTAAAGGTTCCCAAATGGAAGTGGGATCACGTGACCATGGACTTTGTCACCCACTTGCCCTTGACCTCATGCAAATTTGATGCTATGTGGGTTGTGGTAGATCGTTTGATGAAACCTGCACAATTTATTCCTTATATCCGAGATTGTTCTTTTGATTGCATGACACAATTATATATCCAGGAGATTATACGTTTACATGGGATTACACTGAGAATTTTCAGTGATCAAGATCCACGGTTTACCTCACAATTTTGGGGTAGTTTTTAACAAGCTTTGTGCGCCACTCTGAGCATGAGTACAACAAATCATCTAGAGACTGACGGGCAGTCAGAGCGACAATACGTACACTTGAGGATATTCTGAGAGCATCTATCATGGATTTTGAATTGTGTTGGCAGGACCATTTACCTGTGGTCAAGTTCGCCTATAATAACAGTTATCACCATATAATTAGCATGACACCCTTTGAGGCATTGTATGGATGACGATGTCATACTCCACTATTTTGGGATGAGGTCGGAGATCAACAGGTCGAGGGGCCAGAGTTAGTACAGCAGGTTGCGGATAAGGTAAAGCTGATCAAATGGAGAGTCTAAGCTGCCCAAGAAAAAACATGCTAGTTATGCTAACACTCAGCGCAGGTGTAGTGACCTATTCCGGATCACTACTAAGAAGAGACTTAATCATGTAATTAAAACATAAAAAATTACAACTAGAGATAATTTAAAAAACTTAAGTAATTACTAACCCGGAAGATTACAACTGATAACAACTGAACCCAAAGCTAAGATTATACAATCCAAACTAAATTATTACAAGAAAAAATCCCACCTAAACTAAGTTGCTGGCAACCCTTGCATCCAAGCCTTGGTAACCTACTACAAACATGTATAACTTCTGGGAAACTTGCAACTGCCCCGTTGAATGGGGTGTCTATAAAACAATCAAGGACATGAATGATAACAATGCTCAATACGAAAAATATGAGTATACACATGCTATGAGTGCGTGAATGCAAATGTACTGGGTACTGAAAACCTATCAAGGTCACACTCTGCTCAGTCTGGAAAGAAACCGTGGTATGTACCACACTGGACCGTCACATTAAAAGGTGGCACACATACTAGAATAAACTGTGGATATAGTTGACCTGATCCTGAACTAGCGGGTCCAACCATCCACTAAGTAATAAGGGGCTGAGCGACCCCACAATAGGCTATAATAAGGTATAGTTTCAACATGATAATGTGTGCAGCATAATAATCGTGACATAATATATGCACATAAAACATGCCAAATAAACATTTAACACATAGAACATGCATACTCAACCAGGATATCTCGGATAGTACTTTCGTACCTCAACAGCTGGCCTAGCTGAACAAGAATCTACAGCACATCACTACAAACCAAGACAATACCCTATCCTTTGCACTGATCTAAAAAATTAATTAAGCTAATAGATACTCCTTAATACTACTACGGATCTCGGACTATACATGCATCCGTTGTCTGTCCGCTGGTGTCAAAGGCACTGACCCAAGCACAATTCCGCTACAAGTCCCGTGGTACCTCGCTATCGTGCGACCTTCGAGTATAAGTCTAAAACCAAAGAATATTCACTCAATCACAACCAAACACCTAAAACACACACTGGATTATGATTTTTTTGTCCCCTATTTATATACCAAAATTGGAAGCTCCGATCCTGATTTCAAACATTTTGAACTCGCATGTTTCCCACGTGTCAATAAAATTTTGACACCTTGCTGACCAGCTGAGTTCGGACCTTCCGAACTGAACTTCGGAACCTCCGAATTCCCATGTGTCAATACATTGTTGACACTTCACTAGTGTTCATGGCCTAACTGAGTTCAGACATTCCGAACTTACCTCTACATCCGAACACCACCCTTGCCATCCGAACTGTTCGGATCTTCCAAACTCCCAACGGTACAAGTTCGGTGGTTCCAAACTACTCGATCCCACCTTGTATTACGGACCATTTTCTAACATCTCGGGGTCGTTTCTACACTTGGTTCAATCATAATAAAATCTATTAATCATGTTTTAATTATTCTAAACTTGTTTAACCATTTAATTACGTAAAATAGGATTCTGGTTACTACAGCAGGTCACTGCTGTTCGAGCTTGGTGAGCATGTGTTTCTACGAGTATTACCTTTCTGGAAGGTGATGAGATTGGTCTTGAAGGAAAATTTTTCGCAAGGTACATTGGGCCATTCCAGATTCTAGAGAATATTGGAGACGTTGCTTATCGTTTGGATCTACCACTATATTTCTCTAGTATACATGACGTATTCCACGTGTCATTGCTTTGATACATAGCTGATGAGTCGCATGTGATACATCCAACTGATGTTCAGCTAGAACCAGATCTGTCGTACGTGGAAATACCACTCCGAATCATTGATATGAAAGATAAAGTACTCTGGAACAAGTGCATACCATTGGTCATGGTACAGTGGAAGTGTAGGGGTATCGAAGAGGCGACTTGGGAGCTCGGGAGTCTTATGCGAATAGAATATCCTGAGTTGTTTGACATGTATTGATGATATCATGTAGATATGTAAGTAATCTTGTGATGTAATAAAGCATGTTTTTCGGCATTATCTTGATTTATTACCATATTTATAAATTTAGAAGACAAAATTTCTTAAGTTGGAGATAATATAGTAACTCGTACCCTATTTTAAGTTAATTAAATGTTAAACATGATTAAGGAGTTACTATCTAAACAAACAAGGGCTTAATGATGATTAAAATATGAATTTCAAGCTTCGGATCCACCGAAGGGTTTGGAAGATCTAAAGAGCAAGTTCGGATGTACCTTGTTTAAGTTCTGATGCAAGACTATAAGAACGAGCACTTGCCGCTTTACCAAAAGCTGTATCTGGTGGATATGGTGCAACTCAAATCTTTTAAATCATAAAATAGTCCAAGTTCGGAGGCATAGCTCAAGTTCGAAGCCATAGGATCAGTTCGAAACATCCGAACTATGATCATAACGTTCGATATATGGTAGGACACACAGACAAATGGGTTCATGATCGAATGCAGGACACGTGGCACATTGGAACGTCCGAAGTCTCGATCAGAGCTTCTGAAGCCAGTTGTCCATGACATGTCCAAGCAGTGGTGACTCATAGTTTCATTCAGAGTTCGGAATGTCCGAAGGGGCGATCGGATTGTTTGAACTCAGGTAAACGGAAACGGTCATGCATGCAGAGTTCGGAAGGTCCGAACTCGGGTTCAGAGCATCCGAACCCAGTCTATAAATAGGAATTCCGAGGCCTCATTTCAAATCACAATCTCAATATAGTTTCCCCTCTCGATTCAGTATACATTATAAGTTAGCCATACTTGTGAAGGCTGAGCAATAGCAAGGTTCTTCTAGAATAACAGCGGAGTTGTTCCTAGAATCCAGAGCTTTCGACATCAGCGGGCTAACGATGGACATAGGTATAGTCGGAGAAAATAGGAGTATTTACTAGCTTTGTTAAGACTTTTAGGATATGATTAGTGTTATGGTAATCACTTGACTGTAGGCTTGGATCCTAGACCCTGATTGTACTCGACCTATTACATAGAGGTACGCAAGAACCGATTGAGATTTTCATTGAGTATGCATGCTTATATGTTATATTTCTGTGCGATGATATATATTTTATTGCTTTACTTACATACTACGTATGCTCATACAGGTTGAGCCATACTTCCTTCAAGATATCTTTTCTAGTAGGGTTGCTTAACACTACACTTGTATATATGGTCTGACATCGAGAGTTATCATTATGAAAAGGAGACTGTTGCTACGGTGATTTCCAAATGGTGCTAGATACTCATTGGCTAGCTCCTAGTCTGAGCAGGACTTGGTAGTTGACCAGTCACTCAGTCATCTCATGCTGCATGTATCATATTAATTTGTATACTCATAATTTCATACTAGGTGTTAGTCGTTCACATTTTTGATGTTATCTTGGACACCCCATTCCATGGAGCATGTCTCACATTGTACGGAGTGAGAGGATCGAAGCAGGGTTAGGTGCAAGGACCAGGGGTTGTTGGGAGTTTTAATTTGCCTAGAGTTAGATTTGGTATTTTTATATGGTTGTATAACTACATAAGCGTTTTTAGTGCCGACTGTATTCCGTCGGTTTATGTTGTAAACATGTTTTAAGTTTTTGCAATATACTCTGTTTGATAATTATTTTGTATTAAAAAAATTGCATGCTTAAAACTGCAAGTTAGTAGGTGATCCGGGCAGGGTCACTACAACAACATTATCAATATACTCGATGAAAAATGACTAAAATTTTCAAAACTTTAAGAATTCAAGGCTAAAACGCAATTCTAACAATATAAAAAATCACAATAAAAAAATAAAAATAAATATATATATATATATATATATATATATATATATACGAAAATTGTAATCTTCCTTCTAATTATATTATGATATAATAAATATGAGACCTCTACACAAGCTTTAATCTCCAAAATATAGTAATTTTCCTTTATCAAAATATACATGCCCGGTAGTATCATGATTTTTAAGAAAAACTATATATAATAGAATAAAAACTTTAGCATATATGAACTTTTTGTTTGAACAAACAATTTTCGAATTATCAAAAGTTACATATGATCGAGAAAATAATTGATTCTCAACAATACTCTTTACAATAGTTGAATAACTCGTAATTCATGATAATCGAACATGTGATTTCAGTTCTTGTACTATTTATAGGATAGAACAATTCTCTATTGACCAAAATTTATAAACTAATTTAAATATTTTGAATTGTATAATAGTCAAAGACCGCGTTTCATTTACTTTCTTTTATTTATATAATTATTTTTCTTATCAATAGTTGGACGAAAGAAGAAATTTAAAACTATCTACGTCTTTCTATTTTATTGTAAAAAGTGTAAGGGTAAATTAACGTTCAATCCCTGAACCCAAACACATATACATGTTTAGTCCCTTGTCAGAAAAAAAATATAGTTTAAACTCTCTGGACCCACATAATTTTTTCAGATGAAATTCGGTACAAAACGTTAAAAATATGGTACGAATATATGATATTCGAACACTAATTGTTCAAGATCGAGTATAAAAAATAAGATTTTGATTATAAAACCTAAACATCTTTATTAATATGAACTTGCAACATATGTTTGAATACTGAAAAATCATAGAAAGCCGGTACAAAATATTGAAAATATGATACGAATACATGATATTCAAGCACTAATTATTTAAGATCGAGTATAAAAATAAGATTTTGATTATAAAATCTGAAACATATTTATTAATATTAACTTGCAACATATGTTTAAATACTAAAAAATTATAAATTTGTACCAGATCTAACACATTTGGTACTCAAAAATCATATATTAATATCATATTTTCAATGTTTTGTACCGATTTCTATCCAAATAAGATAAATGTTTCATTAACATCAATATTTTTTTAGTACTAAAAAATCATATATTTGCACCAGATCTAACACATTTGATACTCAAATATCATATATTAGTATCACATTTCTGATATTTTGTACCAATTTTTCTTCAAAGAAGACAATATTTCATTAATATCAATATTTATTTACATATTTAAGTACTCAAAAATTATACATTTGTACTAGATTTGAAACAGTTGATACTCAAATATCATGTATTTGTACCATATTTTCAACGTTTTGTACTGAATTTTATCCGAAAAAATTATGTGAGCACACAGAGTTTAAACTATATTTTTTTCTGACAAGTAACTGAGAATGAATTTGTGTTTGGATCGGATATAGTGACTGGTATCTAACATGCAGTTGTAAAAACACTCAACAGACGGCCTTTGTCAAATCAAATGGACTGACGAATTTGGCAACGTTGCACGTTTTTCCAATATTTGACTATTTATTCAATTTTGGATAACTTTATATTTGCATGACTACCATCCTGTTTTGTATGTTTAGTGAGGAAAACCATCAATATGAAAATGATTTTAACATATAAAATTGAATATTTTGTAATTTAGAGGGAAATTAGGACCATAGGATTTAATATATTTTATCATATCATATTATATTTTTATACGTAAAATTTGAATTTTTTTTTTGCTTTACAAATATTTCTACTCTCTCATCACATCGTTCGTCCTAAACTATCTCCGAACTAAATATTTTTTTAAAAAAAATGGTGTATTTCTTCCCTAATTATTTTGTTTATTATATATATAAGTTTAAACTTGATTTAATTTATGAAATTTAGTATTATAATACAAAGTGCAAGTTGTCACAACACATGGAAATAAGTTACATCATTTCATATGGTGGATCAAAAATTGACTCCATGTCGGGTAATATATGCTAGAAATAAATAATATGTTTCATTGATATGGTAAAATTTGATATGTGGAGAAATCTTTCCGGTGGTGGCAGTATCATGCAAATATCATTGGTGTTGGGTGAATCATTAAAGTGGGTCGATACAAATCAAATTGTACAAGAACAGATGTTTCTTTCTTTTTTAAATAAAGAAGATTTTATTAATAATTGGTAATAATATATACTATATATTAGAAAGAAAAAAAAAACTATTGCATGTGTAAAATCAATATAATATTTAACATTGCAACTAATAAAAATATTTGAAATATTTTCGAACAATGTAATCATCGCAGTTTCAATATTTTGTTTATCATTATATGATCATCATTATTCTATATGTACATTAAAAATTTAGAATAAAACATTATCGATAACTCATGTAAGCTTATAAATACAGTGTTTAATGTAATTTTACTTTGACACAATATTGATATTGAAACCTATGAATTTATTACAACTCGTGTTTTTCATTGTTTTTTTATTAATCTTGAGAAATTATGGCTAGCTTCGTATCATGAATTCTTCTCATTTTCTATTTCATGTATGTATGCTTTGAAGCAATATGATTTATTATGTATTTGTTAATAAGTGAGATAAGTTAATCGAATTAAATTAAGGTAGTGTTTTGTAGAGCTTCTAGGAAGCATTTCGAACATAAACTAAAAACAGTCAGAAGGACATTACTTGATGGAAAAATGCCAGAAAAAATGACGAAGAACATTACGTACAGAATCCGTAATCAAAAGTAAATTTGGTAGAAAATGTACACTATACATTTGAAAAAATATGCATCAATTATATTCACTTCTAATTGCAAAAAAAAAAAAAATGCAGACCTAAAATTTGGTGAAATTGTGGTTTTTGTAAAGAATTTGAAATTATGAAACAAGTAATATGAATTGTAATGGTTGTTAATCAAAATTCAAAATTCATGACACTTGTGACTCGTGAGGAAAATACATTGTCCAAACTGTGCAGATGAGTTAAAAAATTGAATCCAAAATTTTGATCTAAAAATTTATAAAAAAGAAAATTATTATTGTTTCTTTGGGTTTAGTGTGAACAACTAAACATGTAAATGATAACGTATAAAAAATATAAAATTTGAATCTACAAATTATACATAATATATACACACAAACACTATATATTAAATAAGATCATGTTAGTGACATACCAAAACATCAATAAATTTCACGTAAAAATTTAATTTTTGCATAAATTGCATTAAAATTTTCAAATATATATATATATAAATACAACATTTTTTTTGGGCCTAGTGTGGCCAGCAGCCTCTGACCATGTATGTCAATATCGTTAACGATCGATGTATTTGTTAGATATTTTCTTTTCTTCTTAATTTCTTGTTTTTCAAAATTTAATGATCTATTTTTGCTTACAATGCTATCGTTGCTGAAATTTTTGATTGAATTTTAAATATTTTTAATTACAAATGTTAACATTCCATCTTTTATTTCAACCGTTTTTTTCTATTTTGAGAGTAAATGCATGTCTTCTAGTTGGTGTATCTAAATACTTGTGGTATATTGAAGTATTATCGACTTGTCGTCCAATACGTAAAATAGATTTTATTAATAATTGCTAATCATTATATAGTATTTGTAAAAACAAATTATTTATATATATTGACGATGAATCGAATCAATATAATATTCAACAACACAACCAATAAAAATATTTGCAACATTTTCGAAGAATTTAACTGTTGCAGTTTTAGTGTCATCATTTATGATCATCGTTTTTATACATTTACATTAACAGTTTAAGATAATACATTTCAATAACTCATGTGAGATTATAAATATAATGTTTAAGTGTACTTTTACGTTGACACAACATTACTATCGAAGTTTATCCAGTTATTACAACTCGGGTTTTTCATTGTTTTGCTGATTGATCTTGATAAATTACTACATGCTTCGTGTCATGGATTTACCTTATTTTTTTATCTCATGTATATATTTATCTTGAATCAATATAATTTGTTATATATTTATTAATAAGTAATATCCGTTAAATCAAATTCAATCCTGATTTTGTAATTTTCTATCTCATGTTCAATATATGTTAAATTAAAAAAAAAAAAAAAAAACCTCAAAACATGTATTTTTAAGTTACAAAAAGCCATAACTGATTTATCCATCTCTATCTCTTGTAAAAAATATTCATTTGTTAGTTACAAGATCATCCCATAAATAATTGTTATTATTTTTAGCCTTTATGATGAGAAAAATAGTTAACTTTTTAAATTTTAATGTTTACATATTTGGTATGAGTGTGTTGGTGTGTTCTTTATTTATATTTTGGATTAAAACTTGACTCTATTTTAATTTATTTATTTCAACACCGGTGTGTAATTTAATTCATATATATATATATTTTTAATAAAGTTTGGAAATACGATATTTTTAATATATAATTATGAACTCATGATTTAATTATTTAGCTCAATATCTCCTTACACAAATTTTGCGAACGTCGTTGTTTTGAGCTGAACCTTTCTTATTATTAGTTATAGGAGAAGTAGTGAGTAATGATAATGAATAATTTTTGTAAATATTTATTTATAAGAAATTAAAAAATTACCTTCAAAACATGTACTTAAGTTACAGAAAACTATAACCGGTTTATCTATCTTCAACTCTTGTAAAAATATTCTTTCGTTAATTGCAAGACCATCTCATAATTTTTTTATTTTTATTTTTTTATATATTTTAGCTTTTATGAGGAGGAAAAATAGTTAACTTTTTTAATTTCAACTTATACATACATCATCATATATGATATGTGTGTGTGTTGGTGTATTTTTTATTTATTATTTTGGATTAAAACTTGACTCCACTTGAATTGATTTATTTCAACACCGGTGTGTAATTTAATATATATATATATATATATATATATATATATATATTAATAACGTTTATAAATATGATATTTTCATATATTTAAGAACTCATGATATAATTATTTAGCTCAATATGTCCTTACACAAATTAAAATACATAAATATTTTCTGAAAAAATATGTTGATTTGGTATACAAACAAATAAAATCCAAAGTATTTTGGTATTTCAATATTTTAGGAAGCTGAATAATTTTTAATTAAGATTTTTGTGGATTTTTTTAAAAAAAATATTTGTGAAAAAAATCTGTTTACTTTATCTACAAGAAAATAAAAACCAAAGTATTTTGGCATTTCAATCTTTTTGAAAACTTGATCCTTATCTAATATGCACACACTTTGTCATTTTGACTTTATCATAATAATTGATTTTACAAAAGCATATATCCTCACATGATTTATCAAATGTGTACAAACCAAAGACAATGTTGAAAATATACAATAAAAAACTTTGACATTGGTTCACACTTTTAATACACAATAAAAAACTTTGACATTACACTTTTATAATTAGTACAGATAAATTAACAGATAGAAAAAGAAATAGATAATTTTAGATTTATAGATTTATAAAACTTTTTTTTTTTAGTTTTATTGACACATTTTTCCAAAACTTGAACAACAAATATACGCTTGACCCTATTAGAATATCTTAAACATATCTATATGAAGTTGATATGTGTCCTAACTCCTACACACATGTCAATACAAATCTAATTAATTTTTGAGTAGGTTTCATTTGAGACAGTCTCATAGATATTTGGATGAGCCGACTCTCCATACATAGAAGAATTTTAGTATTTTAATCTTCTAGGCAACTGAAAAATATGAGTTATATTATATTATATTTAATTAAAATTTTTATTGAAAGATTATGTTCACTTCAATTATAAGCAAATAAAAACCAAGCAGTGTATTTTGTTGTTTCAATCTTTTAAAAACTGTATCGGTATTTAAATAAAATTTTTGTGAAAAAAATCTGTTCACTTTATCTACAAGTAAATAAAACATAAGTATTTTGGTGTTTCAATTTTCTAGAAACTGGATCCTTATATAGAATATATGTAGTTTGTCAATTTTGATCTTATCATAATCATTGATTTTGCAAAATCATCCTTATTAAATTTATCAAGTGTGTTATTATCAAGGACAAAGTTGAAAATACACAATGAAAAAATTTGATCTTGGTTCACAGTTTTATAATTGGTAGGTATAGATAATTAATTTTCTTATGATCAATAGTTGGACGAAAAAAGAAATTTAAAACTATGCAACGTCTTTCTATTTTATTGACTCAACAGACAGCCTTTGTCAAATCTAGCAGTGGGTTTTCGGAATATCGTACAAAAAATACCGATATGAAAAAAATTCATACCGGTACCGATTTCGAAATTCCAAAATTTTGGTATGGAAAAAGTGCATACTGACAGCGTACAAATATCGAAAAAAAATTCGGTACACCGAAAAAATGTCTGTATATCGAAAAAATTTCAGTACGATATCTCGATAATTCGACATTTGATACGGTATCCCAGCCCAAGTCAAATCAAATGTACTGAGGAATTTGGCAACGTTGCACGTTTTTCCAATATTTGACTATTTATTCAATTTTGGATAACTTTATATTTGCATGATTACCATCCTGTTTGGTATGTTGAGTGAGGAAAACCATCAATATGAAAATGATTTTAACATATAAAATTGAATATTTTGAAATTTAGAGGGAAACAATTAGGACCATAGGATTTAATATATTTTATCATATGATCATATCATATTTTTATACGTAAAATTTGAATTTTTTTTTTTTGCTTTACAAATATTGAGGAAATTGCATATATTATCCTTGTGAAATTCCGGGTTTGCTGATAACCCCCTATGAAAGTTTTTTAAGCTAATAACTATCTGTGATTCTAGATATGTATCATGCACACCCTTTTCAGCTAAAAATAACGAAAAAATGACGAAAATACCCCTTCTAAAAAAAATGAAAATATTAATATAAAATTATTATATATAAGTTTCATTGTTATTTAACTAAAATTTGATTATTTTATTCAATTAAATATAAAATAATTAAAAAAAATTAACTTAATCATTTTTTTTAAGTAGGGGTATTTTCGTCATTTTTTAGCTGTAAAGGTTTGCGTGCTACATATCTAGAATCACAAGAGGTTATTAGCTTAAAAAACTTTCGTAGGGGTTATCAGCAAACCCAAAATTTCACAAGGGTAATATATGTAATTTTTCCACAAATATTTCTACTCTCTCGCATCATTCGTCCCAAACTATCTCCAAAGTAAATTTTTTTTTAAAAAAAAAATGTTGTATTTCGTCTATAATTATTTTATTTATTATATATATAAGTTTAAACTTGATTTAATTTACGAAATTTTGTATTATAATACAAAGTGTAAGTTGTCACAACACATGGAAATAAGTTACTTCATTTCATATGGTGGATCAAATATTGACTCCATGTCGGGTAATATATGCTCGAAATAAATAATATGTTTCATTGATATGGTAAAATTTGATCTGTGGAGAAATCTTTCCGGTGGTGGCATTATCATGCAAAGATCATTGGTGTTGGGTGAATCATTAAAGTTGATCGATACCGATCAAATTGTACAAGAACAGATGTTTCTTTCTTTTTTCCAATTATTTATATATATATATGTGTGTGTGTGTGTGTGTGTGTTAGGATATCGAGTACGTGTCAAGGCGATGGTGAATAAAATGTTCAAGTATGATTCTGAATAATTTTGGCTCCTTTGTGATATTTAATATGGTTATGAAACATGATATTTGGGTTGTTCTATGATTTAAAATAAACTATAATGATATCATCAACTACAATCTTTGACAAAACGACAAATGTTTGATCTTACCATTAAAAGCATGGCCGGCTCTAAGGGGAGGCGGCCTAGGCGGTTGCCTAGGGCCTCCCCTTGGCAGAGGCCTCAAAAATTGTTTTCAAAATTTTTTTAAGTATTTTTTATATATATAAAATATTATGTTAGTCTATTTATTTTGTTTAAAATTCGAAATCGTGGTTAATTTTTTATATTTTTTCCATCATTTCTTTAGTAAAAAAAATATTTCTATTTAAACAAAAATTTATTTTTTCGTTAAATTAATCATCTCAGATGAGTTAGATAGAGTATTCAAATTGGGTCAGTCATCTTTTGTTTATTTATTAAATGAGATGTGATTTATTTCTGTCTATTTATAACGCGGTTGATTTTTTTTAATTGATTTAAATTTTTATCTTGATATACTAAATTCTTGTAATTTTCTTATTCGACAGTGATAATGATTTTTAATTAGATTATAACTATTCCTTGTTTATGTTACTATTTAAATTATAATATATTTTTTGTCAGATTTTTTGTAACAAAATTATATTATTTATGCTTCCTTAATTTGGAAATTCTTATTCTATTTGTATTATGCATTAATTAATCTCTGACTCATTAAATTTGAGTATTCATTGAGTTCTTTTTTTAGTTTTAGTTTTATTTTTTTATATTTTGATTCAATTGTTGTTTATGTCATTATTTTTAGTTACAAAAATTTGAAATTTTGATTTTTAGGTGATAAAGTTATTGTATCGATATTTAATTAAAAAATATTACATATAGCCCTCTTCCTTAAATATTTGCCTAGGGCCTCTAATATTATGGTGACGGCTCTGATTGAAAGCAAAGCCAACATTATATGTTCGATTCACACGACTTGCAAGGAGTTGCAAAAACTGGGAGGATGCGTGTTTATTGGATCACTCAGATTGATAGTTGTCAAAATGTGATACTTAAGCTATAATTGTATAATTTAAAAAATCTGTGTTGTACCATTATCAGCTATGAATGTATATTTTCTGTATAAAAATTTAAATTTGGAAATTTTATAAATGTTTCTTTTCAGTGCGTATAATTCGTCCGAACCATCACATATCGGACATCGGAGCCTTTAATTTTGTTATGGGTGTGAGCTTAATATGAATTTTATTAAATTAAAATAACGAAGTGCAAGGTGTGACAACACTTGAACATCAGTTATTTCAATCCGTGCGTTGGATCAAAATGGACTCGGTGCATGTCGGCTAATATATGCTTTAAATATATATAATTTTCAGTAATATTATGGTAAAGTTTGGCATCTTGGAAGATATGCTTCCGACGGTGACAGAATCATGAAAAGATTTGTGGGTGGTGGGTGAATTATCAGAACGAATCAATACCCCTTTTTTTTTAGGGGAATCAATACCCGATTAATCGTACAAGTAAAAACTGTTTCTTTTTTCAAATTTTATGTTATTTTTCAATATTTTTTTCTTTTATAGATCATCATATTTTTTACATAAGTTTTCCAGAATAAAATATCTATTGCATGTTAATAATTTGAAAGAGCACTCGTGATGGTCGGGAGTAATCGCACAAATAATTAGCAAGTAAATAAATTATATGGATTCATTTAAATTTTTTCTATAAATTTAATTATCATATTATGAACCTTCCTAGATGATGTACTTATTTTATTTTAATAAAAAGTTGTGAAATCGGGTAATATCACATGCATGTAGAGGTGTCAAAATGAGTTAGGTTCGTCGGGTTGGCCCGCCCCGCCATACTAAATAAGTGGATTGAGTTGACAATTTTTCAACCCGCCTAGAAAGTGGGTCGGCCCGCACCGCCCCGCCTAATGGTGGATTGTGATGCGTTGCGGGTTGGCCCGCCAAAACCCGTCAATTTACACGTAAGCCCGCACGGTTGGCCTGCCCCGCCACTTAAAATAGGTGGATTGGATTAGGGTTTTCTCAACCCGCCTTAAAGGTGGGTCGGCCCGTCTCGCCCCGTCTAATGGTGGGTTGCGACGGGTTGTGGGCTGGCCCGCCCCGCCAACCCGTTTTGATACCTCTACATGCATGCACACACAAGCAAAATAAAATAATATTCTTAAGACATCCTCTTCGTATATGTCCACAAGAATATTAGAAATAAATTATAAATACAACATAGATATAAAGATCTTGATGTGAGACGAAATAAAAGAAAATGTATATAGTGAATGTCCTCTGGTTCTTTAATTACCCTTCGTCTAATTCTTACTCTTCCTTGCTACTGATGTCTTTCACATCTCTAATCAGGGGCAGATCCAGAATTACAAGTTTGGGGGCCGGATACTAGGTGATGACATTGTGCGACAATGACGAAACTATCAATTTCCAATGAGGGTCTTCATTTTTGCTCTTTCAGAATTGTATTACGTTCATTAGTTTCATAAAACTTTTGTATTTGGGTGTGATAAATATAAACAAAAAAAAAATTGAGAACTAAAAGACACAAACCTGAGAAAACGTAAAAAAAGGAGGATCATCTCATGATCAATAAATATATATTTATTTTTTCCAAGGAATGTTGATGTTGTGGAAAAAAAAATCAATAAATATATATTTGATGGATTATGATCGAATTTGACTTTTTTCCGGGCCCTAACCCAGTGACTCAATCCATTTGGGTCCCATATTATTTAGTTATATATTTGGACACTTTCTCAAGGCCCATAAATTCCTAAAATCCATAAGAGACTCAAGCCCATGAAACTCTCCGACTATCTATAAATAGCTCAAGTCATCTCATTGTTAAGGTACGCACTCTATAGTCGCATGCTCTAGTTCTCTAGAAATTTTATTGGGCAAATACTGACTTGAGTGTCAGAGTGTCTTCGCGGAGCAACCCCCGACGCCACTCACTTTACTTTGTGATGTAGATAAGCCCACGAATTTCTTTCTCCGGAATTATTCGAGTACTAATCCGTTCACCCGGATCTCCATAAATTATCCAGATTTTCTCCAATCAGATAATAATAATTTTTCACTACATCATCTTGGCACCGTCTGTGGGAAATTGTTCACTGCATCATTGAGAATCAAGGAAATAGTCTCAATGGAGGCCCACCTCCCATCTCCGAACCACATGAATTTAGTTTTACCAAGGAAATGTTAAATGCCTTATTGGAAGGAACCGCCGCACACGCAGCAATTGAAGCGGTCACTCAGTTTGTGGGGTCCCGTCAACGCCGAGGCTCCGACAAGAGAGCTCAAAGTAGAGGCTCCTCATCTCATGACCCAGATAACAAAGACCCGAAGAAAACCGCGTCAAAAATAAATGGCAAAGATCCTGAAGGAATTAAAAAAAAAATACGACTCGCAAAGAATGCGAACCAAGTAGCCACACAGTTCGCGACCACTCCAAAGAAGGCAAATCCACTAATCCAATCCGCAGATATGGGTCTCACACATATATCAATAGAGAAAATTCATCAGAAATTCTTCCTGCGCGTCGGAGCCCTTTCACCAGCATCATTATGTTTGTGCTACAACTTAAATTGTAATTCACCCAAGTGTAGGTTGTCTGCAAGTAATATACTCATGAGTACGAGATCGATCAACAGAGAGGATGTTGTAAGTTTAAATTTAGCAATGATATATTATAAATGGAAATATTATTATAAAACTTCAAATACACAAATTATAAAATTGTCAAGGCTTCAAAGGTTCATTGTTGGTTTATTTAAGATTGCTTAACAAAAATAAATAAAAGAAACAAAAATAAGAATAAACATAAAAGAACAATTAAATATTTAAACAAGTATATCATATAATATAGTTACCACTATATTAATATCAAATTAACAGATATTTAATAAATGGTACCCATAATATATATATAGATGAATAAATATAAACATAAAAGAAAAATTAAATATTTAAAGTATATCATATAATATAGTTCCCACTATATTAATATCAGATTAACCGGTGTTTAATACATGATACCCATAATATATATATAAATGCATAAATATAAATTGACATAAAAGTAAATGTTAGATCAAATCACAATATTTTATTTAAAACAACCGGCAGAGCCACGCTATTGTCTAAATAAAATATATGACTTTTTTTATATTAGATGCAAGAAAGTAAATGTTAGTTGCAGAAAAAGTAAATGTTAGTTGCGAAAAATAAATGTTAGTTGCGGAAAAGTAAATGTCAGTTCAAATCACAATATATTATTTAGAACAACCGGCAGAGTCATGCTATTGTCTAAATAATATATATGACTTTATTATAAATTGGTACATATATTTATAGTATATAATTATTGTATTATATCATATTAGACAACAAATCAAGGTAACCACATTTAAGTTACCAAGTATTTGATGTAAATAGATAACAATAAATCATCCAAACTATACCTACAAATAAAGATCAATTAGTAAAACAAAATAAAAATAGAAAAGGGAAGAATATACAAAATATAAACAATCTTACTTGACCAACAATGAAACCTTTTCACCTTGACATAAAAGGATTTAGCTTGTCATAAACATAAGATTCAAGAGTAAGCATAAAAGAAATTTCATACTTAAAATTGGAGAAATATGCACACTCAAACTCTTATTCTTACACACACAATATTTATTTTACAAGTGAGGAATTTCTCTACACTTTTGCACACTTCAAAACTTATACAACACATCTATTTATAGGCCAAATGAGAGTAAGAGTCCAAGACTCATGATTAAATGTGAAATAGTAAAGTTGGTGGTTGCTTGTTTCCATGAATATCAATACCATGACCCAACTTTAATTGACATGTTTGATGCCTTAAATCACCGATTCAGCCTTTGCACTCAACATAGAACACGTAGAAAATTTTGTGTAAATGTGTCTGGACATATGATTCACCTTTTTTTGGATAAAATATGAATTATTTATGATATTTTTACTCCAAGCTGGTCATAGTAAAAGTAAATTTATCTCCATTTTGATGTTTGATCATTTTGATAATCTTAATGAGGTTTTTGGAATTTCTTGTCTTCTATAAAGTTGAAGATGCCTCTTTTGTGATTCTACAGGATTTGAGATTACTCCAATATGACCTCTGTATCTTGAGTAATTTTATTTTTACCAAACCTGCGCAAACCGTAAAATAAGCATTTTTAGAAAAACATTTAAATATAAACACATAACACTAAAATAATACAACTTCATAATTTAATGAAACTTTAATTTTTTTAAAACACAACTTTTAACATATAAATAATTACAAATTTTATGTTTCATCACACCCCCAAACCGGCTTATTACTAGTCCCTTAGTAATAAAATTTCATAAAATCACAAGTTAGATTTTTATTCCTTATTATATATTTAAATTTGCAAACTTTGAAATTTTAAAACACACTTGTAAAGATATCATATGTATATTTATAAATCTTGTTATCAACTAATATATCAATATATAATTTGATGGGTTATACATATATATTTCACACAATATCAAAAATATTAAATATATATAATTTTTTGTATATAAATATTTTCTAAAAACTTTGAGAATAATATAATTAAAATGATAATAGAAATCATTTTCATAACATGTATATCATCAGGAATATTAATGTAAAAGTCTCAACTCCATATTCTCTCGGATTATGATATTTCATATATAGCTGTTTTTTCACTCATGGAGTTGGAAGAAAATTATACACTCATTGAAAATGGCTAGTAAAGCAGACAATCAAATAACCTAATATTGAAAATAAGATAGGATAATTTACAAAGAATAAACCCATTTTGTTTTTTGTTTTTCTATTTTGTTTTTCTATTTTTTTTCGTTGGCTGCAAAATTGTTTTTACATAACCAAATACATCCAATAAACTTTGAAAATGTAACATTTCTTTTTTTCAAAGTTTATTTATTTGTTTATTTTTTTAAGAGGTAAATCTATTGCATTGATAATTATAGTAGAGATTTTAATACTCTACATTATTACAATCAAACTTCAAACAACTTTGCAGCCAATTTTTATTTGCACAATTTTTTTTTAAAAATGGGTCAACCATTTCTTAATAATAAATAAAAGCTTATAAGTTGTTTTCTCAATTCTCACCTCTAATCACAAAATTTATGCGAGTATATATTGTACTTTTACAAATTAATTCCTTCAATTATACGTGTTGTTATTCATTCAATCAATATCACTTTAACTATATACTCATAAAAGTTTTAGAAAATATGTTATTTGAAAACACACAATTATATATTATTTATAACATATATCCCATCAATTATTTATTTTATATTAAATTGATAGAAAGAAGTATAAATAAACATATATGTAAAAAGACTTCATTTTCTTAGTAGTTTGCAATTTAAATATATACGGAATATTAAATTCTAATCTATTGTGATAATATGATAAATAAAAACTAATGCGTCTCAGGAGTTTTTTGACTCCTTACTCTGTCATTGAAAAAGAAAAATAAATATTATTATAGCAATATTTTTTTTTTCTATTTTTAAAATTTTAAATTTTTTTTTAAATAAACCCTCCCCCAAACCTGAATATGAAATTGTTTTTAATTTTTTAAGAAAAATAAAGAGTACATGATGAAAGAGATATCACCTGGAATTTATTTAAGATGAGAAACAAACACAAACCATTTCGTGAAATATTGAATCAATGATCCAGTTTCCTTTTCTTACTGGTTGGTTGAGACCAATTGATCTTTGTTATAGCCGAATCAGGTTGATGAACAAAAGCTTGGAGATCATCAATTAATTGGTCTTCAGTCGAAGCAAAGATGAGCATCCTTTGTGAATTTTCTAAAATAAAATTTTGTTCCACAGCTACATCAAGAAAAGTTAACAAACCATCATAATAGTTATTGATATTCAACAAGCCAACATGTTTACTATGGATATTAAGTTGTGCCCTAGAAACAACATGAAAAATTTCTTATAAAGTACCAAAGCCACCAAGTAAGGCAATAAAAGCATCAGAATTTTCTATCATTTTAGTTATCCTCTCGTACATTGATGAAACTTTCAACTCTTCCCCAACTGTACGTAACACCTGTAATATTTCCTTCAGCTAAAGATTTAGGAATTATACCCAAAGCCCGACTATCTCCAAGATGAGCTGATGTGGAAATAGGTCCCATTAACCCAATATTGCCTCCTCCATATACCGAGTGAATTTTTCTCTCTGCTAACTTTTTTTCAAGATTAATTGCTGCATCAACAAATATTTCATTCTTTCCAGTATTAGAACCACAAAAGACACAAATATTTTTTAATTTCTGTGAAAAATATCCTGTCATGTTTTATTTTTTTTGCAAAAATATAGAGACAGTTGAGGGATTTTTATAAGGAAAACAAGAAATACGATATAACTAGGCATGCAGTTGTGAACAGAATGATGAAAATAGTAAAAATAATAATATATAATAATAACATGACTGCGCATATACAGTGATGTGATTGTGGCTCACAGTGTTCCTCTGGTTTACATCCAGAAACGGATTCAATATTTATGAGTCGAGGGTTGGCTTACAATCCAATTTTCTTATAAATTGGCAAATAGGGTGTTTTTTAGTAAGATTCCCAAGACCATTACCATGACGCTGCGCTTGGAATAGTTTCCATAAACGGAGAATTTGACCTTGCACATCTCCACTAGAATGCGTCTCAAGAGTCAATGAGATATCATCTAATGACTCTTTACTCAGCCCATTTTTAATGAAATCAATTTTATCTTCTCTATTTGTGGAAACATATCCCAAAGATCTGCATCGTCTATCACAAGTCCATCTGGCACATTTATGACAAACATCTAACCTCTTGGCCCTCCTTTTCTTTGCATAGGTGCTTTTTCCTAGTCCAGACATATTTCGAACAAGAGAGAATTTTGGAACTTCACCACCTAATCGAACCTTGACTTCAATTATAAGACGAATATCCTCCGAAATTCCTTTTTGCATAAGCATTCTCAATCTTTCACATCTGCCTTCATAAATCATTCTCAGAACTTTTTTAGAAACATATGGAAAGTATTTACCATGTTCTTTGATAGATTCATCCATTTTGAAAATAAAGAAAATTTTTTTTTTTTAATTATTTTGTAAAATTGAAATACAACCGACTAAAAAAAAGTCACGGAGTACCGTTATCCGCCACTTAACCGGGAAGTGAACTCAATTCTGCAAAAATAAAATGAAAATATAAGTAACAATTAATTTGGATAGTATAAAGGCATAAACTCATCATTAAGAATTTTATTTTCTAAAAAAGGTTTAAGTCTTTGTCCATTAACTTTAAACACATTATTATTTTTAGGATTTTCAACATCAACAGCACCATGAGGATAGAAAAATTTAACAATAAATGGTCCTGACCATCGTGATCTAAGTTTTCCTGGAAACAAATGCAAGCGAGAATTATAAAGTAAAACTTTTTGTTCGATTTCAAAAAAATTTCTCATAATATTTTTATCATGAAAGGATTTTGTTTTATCTTTATAAATCTTTGCATTTTCATATGCATCATTTCTTAATTCTTCTAGTTCATTTAGTTGCAATTTTCTTAATTTAGATGCATCATCTAAATTAGTATTAAATGTTTTAATTGCCCAATAAGATTTATGTTCAATTTCAACAGGTAGATGACAATGCTTACCAAAAACTAACCTATATGATGACATCCCCAATGATGTTTTAAATGCAGTTCTATATGCCCATAATGCATCATTTAATCTTAAAGACCAATCTTTTAGATTTGGATTGACTGTTTTTTGCAAAAAAAATTTTATTTCTTTATTTGCAAGTTCAACCTGACCATTCGTTTGATGGCGATATGGAGTAGAAACTTTATGTGTAATACCATATTTTCTTAACAACGAAGAAAATGATTTATTTATAAAATGACTTTCCCCATCACTGATTATAGCTCTAGGTATTCCAAATCGACTAAAAATATTTTCTTTCAAAAACTTTATCACAATTTTATGATCATTAGTTCAACATGAAATTGCTTCAATCCATTTTGAAACATAATCGACAGCTGTTGGGATCGGTTCAGAGGGTAGAGGGGGGGTGAATACACTCTGAAACTTTTCTTCTTCTTCTTTAAAATGATCAAGTGAGGTTTAGTTCACTTAATCAGTTTTCTCAACTTCTAAAACGTTTTGAACAACTTAAATAGTGCGGAAATAGTTCAGAGGTTTTAGTGATGCAAAGTTTATAATGCAATGTATGAGCAGGATGTAAGATAAATGGCAGTAAATGCTAAAGCACGATTTTATGGAAGTTCGAAGGCTTAATCCTTCTACGTCTCCCCTTCTTCCACTTAGGAAGGAATTCACTAGAAGACTTTGGTTATTACAACGTCTTGTAATACACCCACTTCAGACTTAGGACTTATCCAATGCCTAATCCGAAACTCCTAGATTTACACAGATAAGATTCTCAGTTCTTATCAGACTGGTGGAAGCTTTCAGAGCAGCTTCAAGTCTCTTCAACACTGAGTATAGTTGAGTTGAGCTTCTCAGACTGCAGAGCGGTCGAGAGGCTTGAAAACCCTAGGATGATCCTTGACGATCAGATATGTGAACTGTAGGCGAGGGTTTATTTGAGCAGCAGATGAATGATCTTGTAAGTGTGCTCAGGTATATCAGATGAGGACTTCTGATATTAGTCAAGTGATTGAAATTTTTCTGAGTTGCTTGTCTCTCTTCGTTGTCTCGTATCACTTGTTGTTGTTCACGTTGTATCTCTTTTCTTTTTGAGCAATCTTCCCTTTATATAGGTCAATCATCAACGTCTTTATTTTGAACGTTCTGATGCTGCATTGAATGCACATTTAATGCTCATAAATGCATTGATGATTCTGCATGAGGATCGTACACTGCAGACAACTTCCAGGGTCCAAAACTGGAATAAACGGTCGAATGCTTTATCTGCAGTCATTCTGTGTTTTTGCCATTTTGGTACAACCTGTTGTCTTGATTTGCAGGAGTCAACAAATCTTCTGAAACGCCGGTTCTGCTTTTAATAAAAGATCCTGCAAAGAACATCTTGTCACAGGTACTTGTCTCGAGATATCTAGATAGGCAGTTGGCATTCTACCGGTAGAGATATTTGTCCTCTGCTGGTTTGAATAACCAGTCGATAAGCTTGTGACTTCAACCGGTCGAGAGATAAAGGCGGTTGACAAGCTTCCGGTAGATAGATTTATCCTCTGCTGGTTTTGATAGCCAGTCGATAGGCTTGTGACTTCAGCCGGTCGAGAGCAAAGGCGGTTGACAAGCTTCCGGTAGAAGTTGTAGTAGATTCCTGAAATACAATGGTTGGCAGCACATTCCTATACAATGAGTTGTTGTTTGTTATCACCAAAATATCGGATTCAACAATTTCCCCCTTTTTGGTGATGACAAAACTTAAGTGCTCCAAGAACAATATGAAAGCATTAAAATGAACTTCATTGAGAGAATGAATTTCATTAAGTACAATAAGCATTTTTATTACACCTACAGAAAAAAAATAAGATGCGGCTGCGATAAGTAAAGAAGAGATAAGTTGTTCATCTTTTGAACCAACTGGCTCCTCCTGACCTATCGCCTTCTCTTCTTCTTCTGTCGGCTTCTTCTTTTCTTCTGGACTCTTCTTCACGTCTTCTTGCCTCTGCTGCTCTACGTTGCTCTTCTTCCCCCTTTTTGGCATCACCTTGGTTGAGCCGAAGGATGACCTCAGTGAGTTGAGTGCCAAGGCAGGCTTGCATAGTGTCTATTTTTGCATCGATTTGAGCAAGTAGAGTGGCTTGCATAGTGTCCATCCGATCATTCAACTGCTTATGAAGGCGATTTTCGGATCGGATAACTTGTTCGGAGACGGTAGAGAGCGTGTTGATTTGAGTGCGATGATGATTAGTGATCTCTGTGGACAGACGAGCAAGGTCTCGAGACACGGTCTCGAAATGCCGAATCATCGTCTGGCATGAATTATCGACCGATAAGGATGATTTTGTTATGTCTTGAGAGAAGGACCTAACCGTTTGCATGAGCTCATGAAGCCGATTTATCAAGGTATGATCTAGAGCTGCGGCCATGGCTTCAATTAAAGAATCATCAGTCTGAAGCATTTGCCCTTCTGGGTCATTTCTTGGTGAAACCGGGCTAGACTCACGATGATGTGGTGCGGGTGAATTTGCTGGAGAGCTACCCGATGGACCTTCCAATAATGGTACAGTTGGAGATGTAATAGTTTCGACTGCAGCCAATATGGTTGGTGGAGTACCAGGATCAGCACTTGGTTCATCCATAATGAGATCTTCCATAAACTTTTCAGTAGATGGAGACGGTTGAAGTGCTGGATCAGCATCAGTCACTTGCTGTTCTGGAGATGTAGGTGATACAATAGTGCTTGATATCTCCGTTGGGGGAACTGTTGCTTCACTACTGCAAGGAGCCTCTGTCACAGAGGTGACAGGTATCTCTTGTGCAACCACTTCTAAAACATCTTGTGAATGACCGGGAGAAGTGTGAGCGGTCGTCACGGGAGAGGAGTGAGCAATCACAACTGCTTCCGGTTGAGTAACTGCTTGGACTGCGGTTGAGGAGGGGTCGACCGATGAAGATGCTGCTACACTCGATCTTAGAGCATATGATTGAAAGAGGTCAGCAGTGATGAGATCGGTCAGAATCCCATCTGAAGAAGGGAGAGCATAGACGTCTTCTTCACCCTGATCTTGAGTGAGAAAGGTTTTCATCATCACTTGTGCTTCCAGCACATAAGCTTGTAAACAGGCTGCTGAAGCTGGTGTTTTGACATTGTTGAGAGCTTGGAAGTGCTGAAGTAGTTGAGTGATTTGACGTAGACTATCCTGTAGTCCAGTCAAAATCACAAAGTCATCGGCAGCGGTAGGACTCTTGGATTTGAAATTCTTGACACGCTCATTAATTAGCAGTGATAGCAGGCTTCCTCGAAGCTTCAAGTCTATGAGATGTCTTCTTCCCAGAGCCTCCACGATGTCTTCAGTATCAGCAAATAGAAGCATCTTCTGCTCAATGACGTTTAGAGATTTCCATTTAGGAAATATTTGAGCGAGTGTCAAGTGAGTGCGGGAGTGATGCCATCTGTCAAAACGTTGTAGATGACGCTTGACAGTACGGAGCACGTGAGAGATGATCATATTGAGTTCTATCGTAGCTGCTGGTTGAGCCTTGGGTGTGTAGATCATCACACCTTTCCCTTTGTCTTTGGGATCAGCTAGAGTGACCTCAGGAGCTGATGAGGCACCTTCCCGGATTATCACACCTTTTGTAGGACGAGGAGCAGTAGAAGCAACAACGGTAGTAGTCTCGACCGTTGGCAGGGTAGGAGCAAGTCCAGAAAGAGACTTTAGCTTCTTGTGCTGCCTCTTCTTCTCGCCTGCAGGCGTGGATGACACAGCTGCTTTGGAGACCGAAGGGGATGACTTGCTGAAGGCTTGAATCAGTGGAACATTCTCACGTGATTCATCTTCAGAGTCAGATTCGATGATCAGTTGACGCTTGGCAGACTTTTTGGTATGGACTGGTTTGGCCACGACCGGAACCGTTGAAAGCGGTTGAGGGATAGCAATAACCTTTGCGGTTGAGGGCAAGGTGTCGACCGCAGTCTCTTTCTTGTTCAGGAATTTGAGAATCGTAGACTTGTTGAGCCATTTGGTGGGATGCAGAGGCTCAGTCTTGGAAAAGTCCACTCCAAGGACGCCCAAGATGTGGCAGATTTGCAAAGCAAATCCCTCGGATTGCCCTTTGCCCCTGATCATTTCACATAGAATATTGAACAGAATGTCTGACCAGTTTATGTTGATCTTGGAGGCAATACAAGCCATGTATTGAAATTTCTCCAGCGTCACCTTGTCGTAAGATCCAGCCTTGGCCAGAAGATTCTTGGCCACGATATTAGTCAGTAGCCTGAATGGAGCTTTGAGAGATGTCTTCTGGGCCGGCAGTTTGATCGGAGCATCAGTAGTTGAGAACTCCTTCAACCAATAAGAGCAGTTACCATCTGGAAGATCCGTGCATTTTGTCAAACCCCTGGAGGGCAGATCAAATGTGCTGGCGAAGAACTTCTGATTGAAGGAGTAGACCTCTGTCTTGATCAAGCATTTGATAGTCCCATGCTCGATTTGAGCGGTTGCGAAGAACTCCTTCAAAACAGGCAAATCGCAGATGGCGCTGCATTCCAGAAATTTCTTCAGTCCAGAGGCTTCAAGCATGGTGAAGACCTCAGTTATTCCTGCGTTGTTTGCCTTAACAACGGAATCAAAGTTGATGGCGAGGCAAGTCTTCTGGATCGACATGATATCTGTAGATAAGAACTCGAGCAAAGAGTAAGCAAAAGCTTGAGAGTAATTTGATGGAGCGTTTAATACAATATGAAAGTTTTTAGCAAAGGTGAAAGATTGATATACGAGTGTAAAGAAGTATATATAGGAACCTATGGGCCATAGGGTGATGTCATGAAAAGTATTTTTGAAATTCAAAAAGTTTTGAAGAGCATAATCACGGCGCCCAATTAATGTCATTTGGTTCAAAGCACCAAGCTGCTAGTACGAAGCCTGTCAGAGACTAGTTAAAGGCGGATGATATGCCAATATTAATGGCAACGTAACAGCTAATCTATTAATGTCATATTGACAATCATTCCCCCTAAACACATGCATACTAACTTAAATCTACTAAGCCAAGAATATTTCGAAAATATGAAAACTTAGCGTCCGTAGAGGCTTTGTGAATATGTCTGCTGCTTGCTGATCGGTAGAGATGTATTCCAGCCTGATTTCCTTCTTTAAGACATGATCTCGGATAAAGTGATGCCTGACATCAATGTGCTTTGTCCGAGAGTGCATCACTGGATTGTGAGTGATGGCTATGGCACTTGTATTGTCACAGTAGATTGGAGCTTCACTCGACCGAATCCCATAATCATTAAGCTGCTGTTGAATCCAGAGTATTTGAGCACAACAGCTGCCAGCAGCAAGGTATTCTGCTTCGGCGGTCGAGGTAGCAATTGATGTCTGCTTCTTACTTGACCACGAAATTAGTCTATCTCCAAGGAATTGACATGTGCCACTTGTACTTTTGCGATCAATTCTACAACCTGCATAATCTGCATCTGAATAGCCAATACGATTAAGATTTGAATCTTTGGGATACCAAAGACCCACATTAGTAGTTCCTTTAATATATTTAAGTATTCGTTTGGTAGCAATGAAATGAGATTGCTTAGGTGCGGCTTGAAATCTAGCACATAAACAAACTGAATACATGATATCCGGTCGACTGGCAGTCAAATAGAGCAGTGAACCAATAAGGCCTCGATACATGGTTACCTCGACCGGAATTCCCCCTTCATCTTTATCAAGCTTAATTGATGTACTCATGGGGGTAGATACAGTTGAGCATTGTTCCATTCCAAACTTCTTTACCAATTCCTTGGCATACTTGGACTGATTGATGAATATTCCAGTTTCAAGTTGCTTTACTTGAAGTCCAAGAAAGAAGTTTAGCTCGCCCATCATGCTCATTTCAAACTTCTCCTTCATCAGTTTAGAGAACTTTGAGCACAACTTGGGGTTAGTTGACCCAAATATAATGTCATCAACATAAATTTGTACTAGTAACACATGATCACCTTTTACAAATTTAAACAGGGTCTTATCGACCGTTCCAATTTGGAAATCATGTTCCAGTAAAAATTTTAGCAAAGTGTCATACCAAGCACGCGGTGCTTGTTTTAATCCATAGAGAGCTTTGTCAAGTTTATAGATATATTGAGGATGAGTAGGATTGACAAAACCTGGTGGTTGTTCAACGTACACCTCTTCTTGAAGTAGACCATTGAGGAATGCAGACTTCACATCCATTTGATAAACTTTAAAATTCTTGAAGGCTGCATAAGCAAGAAAGATGCGGATTGCTTCTAGTCTTGCAACTGGCGCGAAGGATTCCTCAAAGTCTATGCCTTCTTCTTGTCTGAATCCTTGAGCAACAAGTCGAGCTTTGTTACGCACAACAGTGCCATGTTCATCGAGCTTGTTACGAAACACCCATCTAGTTCCAATCACATTTTGATTTTTCGGTCGAGGAACTAGATGCCAAACATTGTTGCGGGTGAATTGATTCAACTCTTCTTGCATAGCTTCAATCCAGCTGGCATCTGATAGAGCTTCATCTATTTTCTTGGGCTCTACCTGAGATATGAAAGCGGCATGCAAGAATTCATTAATCATTTGACCACGTGTTTTTCGAGGAGCAGAAGGGTCACCTATGACCAACCCAGGTGGATGATCTTTGTTCCACCTAAAATAATTCCCTAAAGGGTTGTCATCAATTGGTTGATGAACGTCCTCGTTTACTGGATCATCATTGGCTGGAGGATTGTTATCAACCGGTGGATCCACTTCTGGCCTTGTTTGATCACACCCGGTAGAGGGAACTGGATCATCCTTCTTTGGAGGATATAGATCACTGTCACTCTCTTCCTGTAGATTTGTGTTTTCCAGTCTGTGACTCAGATCATTTATGCTCCCTTGAGTTTGTTCTGTACATAGAGTAGATTCATCAAAAACAACATGAATGGTTTCCTCGACCGTTAGTGATCTTTGATTGAACACTCGATAAGCTCTGCTAACGGCTGAGTAACCAATAAAAGTTCCTTCGTCTGCTTTGGCATCGAAGGCTGTCAAATGGTTTTTGCCATTGTTGTGGATAAAGCATTTGCACCCAAAAATTTTGAAATAAGAAATATCAGGTTTTGTGCCATTCCAGATCTCATATGGAGTTTTGTTAAATCGTTTATTAATCATAGATCTGTTTTGAGTATAGCAAGCTGTGTTAACTGCTTCTGCCCAAAGTCTTTGAGAAACATTTGAATCAGCAATCATAGTTCTGGCTGCTTCTTTTAAAGTACGGTTCCTTCTTTCAGCCACCCCATTTTGCTGTGGGGATCTAGCAGCTGACAACTCATGCTTGATTCCCTGATCATCTAGATAAGTCATAAGAGTGGTGTTTAAAAATTCAGTCCCTCTATCACTCCTGATTCTATCTATCACAGTAGATTGTTCATTTTGCAAGCGTTTAAAAAGCTTAATCAGGTGAGGTGCAGTTTGATCTTTTGAAGAGAGAAAGATGACCCAAGTAAATCGAGAAAAGTCATCTATAACAACAAGAGCATATCTCATTCCCCCTATGCTTCTTACTGGTATAGGACCAAATAGGTCCATGTGAAGTAAGTCTAAACATTTGGAAGAAGACATACACCCTTTATTTTTAAAAGTTGCTCTCACCTGCTTTCCTAGTTGACAAGCAGGACAAACTTTGTCTTTTATAAAATCTCCTTCGGGCAGACCAGAAACCAAATCATGCTTCCTCAGGTTAAAAATGGACTTAAAATTTAGATGATTTAATCGCTTATGCCACAACCAATGTTTATCATGATGAGCAGTAAGACAAGTAGGTGAAGAAATATGTGAGCAAGACCAGTTTACCTTGTAGGTGTTTAGGTCTCGTACACCGGTCATAAGAGTCTCACCTTTGTCATTTTTTATGAGGCAAGTGTGTTTGTGAAACTCGACCGAATGATCATTGTCACATAGTTGACTAATACTTATCAAATTATAGCATAGTTTGTCAACAAGTAACACATCTTTAATAATGATGTTACCATGGATGATCTTACCCTTACCCACGGTTTTACCTTTGGAGTTGTCTCCAAAACTGATCTTTGGTCCTTTGCACAACACCACTTCTGTTAGAAGTTCTGGATTCCCTGTCATGTGTCGTGAGCAACCGCTATCTAAATACCAGGTAGTGTCCTTGATAGAAGTGGTTTTCTCGCCCGTTTGGACTTTTAGTACCTGCAAAGAGTGAAGAACTTTTGGTACCCATATCTAGTAGGGTCCAGGTCGGATTAGCCCTTTCGGGACCCACACCTGGAACACCCTTACAGGTTTGCCCGTGTGTGTGTCCAGAAATCTGTGCGGTCGATAGGCAGTAAATGTGTGTTCTTGTGAGGTTGCTGTGTGCTGCTTGCCTTTTTTATTTTCATCAGTTAGCCTGTACCTCTTTTGAACTGGCCTGCAATTAAAGTACTGGTAAGGCTTCTCCTTTGACCATCTTTTCTTAGAGTAGTTAGACTCATTCCATGGCCTTTTGAAATTAGATTGGTTTCCCTTTCTTCTTTCATTAGGTTTTGGTTTGATCCAAGTTCCTCTTTGATTAGAGGTCTGGGGATCCACATATCCCAGCCCTCTATGCTTAGAGCTTCGTTCGTTCGATACTTTCTGATTTTTGTCAAAGCTGCACTTATCGTGTTCATATATCGTGCTGGACCTGACAAATCTTATTTTGTTAAGATTGCCTTTGTCCAGGCTTGACTGAATACAGGATTCCATAGACTGTTCATTTGTTCCAAACCCTAGACCGGTTTTATCATGTACCGGTCTTTGGATTTCTTGAATCTTGTCAATGGTTACCGAAGATTTATTCCAAGCCTTAATGGTTTCAAGTAGTTTTTTATTCTCAATCAAGGTAGCTTGGAATACTCTTTTCAAGGTGTCGTTCTCAGTAGCCAGCAGACTTAGCTTGACCTTAAGACCATCAAGCTCTTTTTGCTGCATGCAGCTTGATTTGCTTGACTTATCTTTTAGGTCAGCTCTTTCTGCCTTTACTTCCTCGAACTCCTTGGATAATGCTTTGTATTCATTAGCCATTTCGTGTAAAGCAGTAACTAAATCACTGTGAGTAAATTCAGGTGAGCCAAAGTCAAATACCTCCTCAGCTTCTTCTTCGATGTCGGCCATAAGGCATTCCACTTTTTCATCATCGCTGTCATCTGAAGAGCTTCCGGTATTGGAGTTGTCAGAGTCAGACTCAGCCCACTTGTTTTTGCTTTCGTCTGCTACTAGAACCCTTTGGTCTCTTCTTTTTCTAAACGTCCTTTTATCCTCCTTACCCCTTCTTCTTTCGGAGAATTGCTTCTGATCATTGTTCTTAGGCTTGGTGCAGTCTGCAATGAAGTGGTCTGGCTTTCCACAGTTAAAACAAGTAGGACCATCGTTTGTATGGTCCGATTTATGATAATTTTTAAATTTAGAATTGTTTTTACGCATAAATTTACCAAATTTCTTGACAAAGAGTGTCATGGCTTCATTGCTGATTTGCTCAGCTGATCTCTTTGGAGCTTCCTCGACCGGTGGACATATCACGGTTGAGGTTAAGGCCTTGGTTGGTTGAGAAGTAGATGGTTCATCTTCTGTTCTCATGTTGAGCTCGAACTCATAGGCTTTGAGATCTGCAAAGAGATCATGCAGTTCAACCTTGCTCAAGTCTTTTGACTCTCTCATGGCCACTGTCTTGATCTCCCATTCTTTGGGCAGAGCTCTCATAACCTTCACAGCAATTTCACGGTTAGTATAAGTTTTACCTAAAGCAATAAGATCACAGATGATACTACTGAACCGTTCATCAAATTCAGCCATGGTTTCCCCTGGCTTCATTTTGGCGTTGTCATATTTTTGAATGGCCAGAGTGAGCTTGTTTTCCTTTGTCTGGTCATTCCCTTCACACAGCTGAGTGAGCTTCTCCCAAATCTCCTTTGCTGTGGAACATGACTTGATTTTGCTGAACATATTCTTGTCCAGTGTTTTGTATAGGATGTCCCGGGCCACATTGTCAAGATTGGCCTTCTTTTTGTCCTCAGTGGTCCACTCAGCTCTTGGTTTCTCAATCATTTGTCCTGCACCATCGGCTAGAGCTGGGTTGACCTTCATAATTTTGATAGGACCGTCTGTTATGACATATAGCATGTCATCATCATGTGCTGCAAGATGTGCCTGCATGCGAATTTTCCAATCATCATACTCTTCTTTAGAGAACATAGGAATTCTGTTGAAAGAAGTCATGATTTGAAAACTTCAGATCAGCAGTTGAGAAAGGAACCCGCTCTGATACCACTTGTTGGGATCGGTTCAGAGGGTAGAGGGGGGGTGAATACACTCTGAAACTTTTCTTCTTCTTCTTTAAAATGATCAAGTGAGGTTTAGTTCACTTAATCAGTTTTCTCAACTTCTAAAACGTTTTGAACAACTTAAATAGTGCGGAAATAGTTCAGAGGTTTTAGTGATGCAAAGTTTATAATGCAATGTATGAGCAGGATGTAAGATAAATGGCAGTAAATGCTAAAGCACGATTTTATGGAAGTTCGAAGGCTTAATCCTTCTACGTCTCCCCTTCTTCCACTTAGGAAGGAATTCACTAGAAGACTTTGGTTATTACAACGTCTTGTAATACACCCACTTCAGACTTAGGACTTATCCAATGCCTAATCCGAAACTCCTAGATTTACACAGATAAGATTCTCAGTTCTTATCAGACTGGTGGAAGCTTTCAGAGCAGCTTCAAGTCTCTTCAACACTGAGTATAGTTGAGTTGAGCTTCTCAGACTGCAGAGCGGTCGAGAGGCTTGAAAACCCTAGGATGATCCTTGACGATCAGATATGTGAACTGTAGGCGAGGGTTTATTTGAGCAGCAGATGAATGATCTTGTAAGTGTGCTCAGGTATATCAGATGAGGACTTCTGATATTAGTCAAGTGATTGAAATTTTTCTGAGTTGCTTGTCTCTCTTCGTTGTCTCGTATCACTTGTTGTTGTTCACGTTGTATCTCTTTTCTTTTTGAGCAATCTTCCCTTTATATAGGTCAATCATCAACGTCTTTATTTTGAACGTTCTGATGCTGCATTGAATGCACATTTAATGCTCATAAATGCATTGATGATTCTGCATGAGGATCGTACACTGCAGACAACTTCCAGGGTCCAAAACTGGAATAAACGGTCGAATGCTTTATCTGCAGTCATTCTGTGTTTTTGCCATTTTGGTACAACCTGTTGTCTTGATTTGCAGGAGTCAACAAATCTTCTGAAACGCCGGTTCTGCTTTTAATAAAAGATCCTGCAAAGAACATCTTGTCACAGGTACTTGTCTCGAGATATCTAGATAGGCAGTTGGCATTCTACCGGTAGAGATATTTGTCCTCTGCTGGTTTGAATAACCAGTCGATAAGCTTGTGACTTCAACCGGTCGAGAGATAAAGGCGGTTGACAAGCTTCCGGTAGATAGATTTATCCTCTGCTGGTTTTGATAGCCAGTCGATAGGCTTGTGACTTCAGCCGGTCGAGAGCAAAGGCGGTTGACAAGCTTCCGGTAGAAGTTGTAGTAGATTCCTGAAATACAATGGTTGGCAGCACATTCCTATACAATGAGTTGTTGTTTGTTATCACCAAAATATCGGATTCAACAACAGCCACTAAAATATAAGTGAATCCAAAAGATAATGGAAATGGACCCATAAAATCTATTTTCCAACTATCAAATATTTCAATAATAATGATTGGATTTAAAGGCATCATGTTTCATTTTGAAATTGAACCCATTTTCTGACAATTTTCACATGATTTGCAAAATGAATGCGTATCTTTGAATAAAAAAAGGCCAATAAAATCCACATTGAAAGATTTTTGCACCTGTTTTCTTTGACAAAAAATGACCTCCACATGCCTCAGAATGACACTACTTACCTCATTTTCGGGTATGCATCGTCGAAAAATTTGATCAGGACAATAATTGAATAAATAAGGATCATCCCAATAAAATATTTTTACCTCTTTCAAGAACTTATTTTTATATTGTGAACTCCAATGAGAAGGAATTTTATTTGTCACAAGAAAATTTACAATATTAGCAAACCAAGACATAGTAATAACATAAAATAGTTGATCATCCGGAAAATTTTCATGTATTGGTATTTCGTTTTGAGATGATTCAGAAATTATTCTTGATAAATGATCGACTACTAAATTTTATTTTTATTTTTTTATCTTTTATTACAAGATCAAATTCTTGTAACAACAAAATCCATCTTATTAATCTCGGCTTAGCATCTTGTTTATTTGATAAATATTTTATGGCAGAATGATCAGTATAAACAATAGTAGTAGAACCAATTAAATAGGATCGAAATTTATCTAATGCAAACACTACTGAAAGTAAATTTTTTTTCAGTTGTTGAATAATTGATTTGGGCACTATTTAAGGTTCTACTTGAATTGTAGATCACATAAGGTTTACCTTATTTTCTTTGTCCTAACACGGCTCCTACAACATAATCACTTGCATCACACATTAATTCAAATGGTAAAGACCAATCAAGAGGTTGTAAAATATGTGATGTAGTTAAAAGATTAATTATCTTTTTAAAAGCAGTTTCACATTCTTGAGTCCATTCAAATTGTGCATCTTTTGCTAAAAGATTTGTAATTGGTTTTGATATTATGCTAAAAATTTTTATAAATCTTCTATAAAATCCCGCATGACCCAAAAATGATCGAATTTCTTTTATCGTGTTTGATGATGGTAAATTAGCATTAACATCAACCTTAGCTCTATCAACTTCAATTTCTTTTTTCAGATATTACATGCCCTAAGACAATTCTAGATTTAACCATGTAGTGACATTTTTCCCATTTTAAAACAAGATTTTTTTTTTCACATCTTTTTAAAACTTCTTCCAAATTTTTAAGACAGTTTTCAAATGATTTTCCAAAAACAGTTATATCATCCATAAAAATTTCCATAAATTCTTCAATCATGTCACTAAAAATACTTCGCATGCATCTATGAAAAGTAGCCGGAGCATTACATAAACCAAATGACATTATTTTAAATGCAAAAGTTCCAAAAGGACAATTGAAAGTAGTTTTTTCTTGATCTTCTAATGATATTGGTATTTGATAATACCCCGAATACCCATCAAGAAAATAATAAAAAGGATTACCTGCCACTTTCTCTAAAATTTGATCTAAAAATGGTAACGGAAAGTGATCTTTTCTATTTGCATCATTTAATTTTCTATAATCAATGCACATACGCCAACTAAATGGTATGCTAGCTTGTAATAATTCTCCCTTTTCATTTTTTATAACAGTGATGCCTGATTTTTTTGGTACTACTTGTGTTGGACTTACCCATTTACTATCCGAGATTGGATAAATATTTCCGGCATTTAATAGTTTTAAAGCTTCATTTTTAACAACTTCTTTCATGTGTGGATATAATTTTCTTTGAGGTTGTTGATATGTTTTAGCATTTTCTTCCAAGTGAATTCTATGTGTGCAGATTAAAGGATATATACATTTTATATCTTGAAAAGTTCATCCAATTGCATTTTTGTGTTTTTTAAATAATATTATTAAATCTTCTTCTTGTTTTGGTAAGAGGGTAGAAGATATTACAATAGGATATGTTTGATTTTCACCAAGAAAAGCATATTTTAGTTCTATTGATAAATGTTTTAATTCAAGTTTTGGATGATCATCTTCTTTTACTTCTTCAAGTTCATTAATTTCTTCAAATAACTTTGATTCAAAAATATTTTCCGAATCAAAATTTTCCACTAAACAAACATCATATTGTTGATTTAAGTTTTCTTGTTGTATACTTTCTTCCACGATTGTTTCTATTGCATTATCATTTTCATCTTCATTAATACTTGGTTGTTTACTTAAATTGAACAAATTAAGTTCTAAAGTCATATTTCCAAACGAAAAATTCATTATTCCATTTTGAAAATTAATTAAAGCATTTTAAGTTTCTAGAAATGGACGTCCTAATATTACTGGAATTTCATTATGTACTTCTATTGGTTGTGTATCCAAGACAATAACATCCACAGGATATATGAATTTATCGACTTGAAATAACACATCTTCTACAATACTTTTAGGTATTTTGATTGACCTATCGGCTAGTAAAAGAGTAACAGATGTAGGTTTTAAATCGCCCAACTTAAGTTTTTCATAAACTGAATAAGGAAGTTTTTTTTCCCAATAAGACATGAAATTGTTGGACAACCAGGATCTTTATATTTCAAAGTAGAATTATTTTGAATGGTAGAACTTACTTGTTCAGTTAAGAATGCTTTTTTCTTTACATGCAATTGTCTTTTCACAGTACATAAATATTTTAAAAATTTTGCATAAGAAGGCACTTGTTTAATAGCATCTAATAATGGAATATTTATTTTTACTTGTTTAAAAACTTCATAAATATCAAAATCATTTTTTTTATTATTTACAAATGCATGAGAAAAAGGAAGAGGTTTATTTGGATCACTTATTATTTCAAATAATTTATCATTAAATTTTTTATTCTTAGGACTCAATGTATCATATTTGTCGAAAGTATCAGGATTTGAATCCTTAATCTTTGAGCTTAATTGATCTTTGTTTTCATCACTATATGGATCATTAACTATTTTACCAAGAGTAATAACAGATTTTACTTGATCAAATTTATCTTGATTTTGATTTTTAGGATTAGGCTGTGGCTGAGATGGAAATTTTCCTTTTTCATGAATATTAAGTGCAAATGAAAATTTTGCTAGAGTTTTTTTCAAATCATTCATAGATTGAATGTTTTTAATATTGATAAACTCTTGCTTTTGAATGTATGCATGAATTTCATCTTCAAAATGTTTTCTTGGAGGTGGGATATAAGGAGCATAACCTTGGTGATTTTGGTTATTTTGAAAATGTTGTTGTGAAGGTTGTGCATTATTATCGTTCCTCCAAATAAAATTAGGATGATTTCTCCAACCAAGATTATTTGTTTGTGAAAAAGGATCTAATGTTGGTTTTTTAAAATTGTTAACATAATTGGCTTGTTCATGGAGACATTCTCTAAATGAAGGCAAAGTTGGACAACTTTTTGTAAGATGATCATGTGTGTCACATATATGACAAACAGTTTCTTGAACACTTTTTAATTGATCACTCTTTTTCATCTCTAATGACTCGATTTTTCTTGCTAAAGATGCAAGTTTAGCTTGAATATCTACATCATCTTTAAGATGATAAATACCAACCCCATTTGTTGAATTATTGGTTTTACTTGGTGGTTCAATTGAGCTTATATTATCCCAATTTTGAACATTTTCTGCTAATGAATCCAAATATTCCATAGCTTCATTTGGATTTTTATCTTCAAAAGTTCCATTACACATGAATTCTATCATTTGCCTATCTTTAGATATTAAACCATCATAAAAGTGAGAAACTATCCTCCATATTTCAAAACCATGATGTGGGCATGTATTAAGTAACTCTTTATATCTATCCCAAATTGATAAAATGTTTCCCCTTGTTTTTGAGAAAAAGTTGTAATTTGTCTTTTAAAAGAGTTTGTTCTATGGGAAGGGAAAAACTTTTTAAGAAATTTTTGTAGCATTTCTTCCCATGATCTTATTGAACTTGATTTCAAATTTTGCAACCATGTTTTAGCTTTATCTTTTAAAGAAAAAGGGAAAAGCTTTAAGCGAACAATATCTATGCTACAATTTTGATCATTATAAGTGTTGTAAACCTCCTCAAATTCCCTTAAATGCAAATATGAATTTTCGGAATCTAAGCCATGAAAATTTGGTAAAAGTTGAATGATTTGAGGTTTAAAATTGAAATTAGATGCATCAGGAGGAAAAACTAAACAAGATGGTGTACTAGTTCTTATTGGATTCATATGGTGCCTAAGTGTTCTTGGTTGTTCATGTTCTTGATTATTATTATTATTATTATAATCTTGATTATTAGAATTATCCTCCATGTTTAAAATATTTTCAGATACTCGAACAATTCTACCACTTTTTTCACAACTCCAAACAATCATACAATAAAAACAACATAATATTTACATAAATAACATAATGAACAAAACTTAAACTTAAATTATACCTCCCCGGCAACGGCGCCAAAAACTTGCTACAACTTAAATTTTAATTCACCCAAGTGTAGGTTGTCTGCAAGTAATATACTCGTACGAGATCGATCCACAGAGAGGATGTTGTAAGTTTAAATTTAGCAATGATATATTATAGATGGAAATATTATTATAAAATTTCAAATACACAAATTATAAAATTGTCAAGACTTCAAAGGTTCATTGTTGGTTTATTTAAGATTTCTTAACAAAAATAAATAAAAGAAACTAAAATAAGAATAAACATAAAAGAACAATTAAATATTTAAACAATTATATCATAATATAGTTCCCAGTATATTAATATCAGATTAACCGATATTTAATACATGGAACCCATAATATATATATAGATGTATAAATATAAACATAAAAGAACAATTAAATATTTAAACAAGTATATCATATAATATAGTTCCCACTATATTAATATCAGATTAACCGATATTTAATACATGATACCCACAATATATATATATATATACCTATATAAAAGTGTGAATAAAAAGTCAAAGTTTTACAATTGTGAAATAACAACTTTGTCCTTTTATTTATACTATAAGCAAAATCATATAAAAATATATAGGGTTAAAAAAGTAAAAAAAACATTTTAGTTAGGACATAAATGTAAATCAATATTTATATTATATATAAAATTGATTATTTTGATAAGGTCAAAATTGACAAAGTGTGTCCATATTAGATAAGGATTCAGTTTTTAAAAAAATTAAAATATCAAAATACTTTATTTTCTATTTTCTTTATGATAAGGTCAAAATTCAAAGTGTGTGCATATTAGATAAAGATTCAGTTTTCAAAAAAATTGAAATACCAAAATATTTTATTTTCTATTTTCTTGTAGATAAAGTGAATATTTTTTCTACAAATATTTTTTAAAAAATTCCACAAAAATCTTAATTAAATACTAAAAGATTGAAACACCAGATATTTGATTTTTATTTGTTTGTAGACTGGATAAACATATTGTTTTAAAAAAATCTTATATATTTTAATTTGTGTAAGGACCTATTGAGATAAATAATTATATCATGAGTTCATATTTAAATATTAAAAAATATTAGATTTTTAAAATTATTAATATATATATGTTAATTAAATTACACACTCGTGTTGAAATAAATCAATTCAAGTAGACTCAAATTTTAATCTAAAATAATAAATAAAAAACACACCAACATAAAAACAACATTTTAGTTAAGGCATAAACGTAAATAAATATTTATATTATATGTAAAATTGATTATTATGATAAGGTCAAAATTGACAAAGTGTGTCCATATTAGATAAGGATTTAGTTTTTAAAAAAATTAAAATACCAAAATACTTTATTTTTTATTTTCTTTATGATAATGTCAAAATTCAAAGTGTGTGCATATTAGATAGAGATTCAGTTTTCAAAAAAATTGAAATACCAAAATACTTTATTTTTTATTTTCTTGTAGATAAAATGAATATATTTTTCCACAAATATTTTTAAAAAAATTCCACAAAAATATTAATTAAATACTAAAAGATTGAAACACCAGATATTTGATTTTTATTTGTTTGTAGACTGGATAAACATATATTTTTTAAAAATTTTATATATTTTAATTTTTGTAAGGACCTATTGAGATAAATAATTATATCATGAGTTCATATTTAAATATAAAAAAATATTATATTTTTAAAGTTATATATATATATATATGTTAATTAAATTACACAATCATGTTGAAAAAAAATCAATTCAAATAGACTCAAGTTTTAATCTAAAATAATAAATAAAAAACACACCAACACACACATATCATATATATATATATATATATATATATATATATATATATATATATATAAGTTGAAATTAAAAAAAAAGTTAACTAATTTTCCTCCTCATAAAAACTAAAACCATTAAAAAAAATTATGAGATAGTCTTGCAATTAATGAAAGAATATTAAATATACCAAAATAAATAAGAATATACTTTTACTCTCAAAATAAAAAAAATTGAAATAAAAGATGAAATGTAAACGTTTTAATTAATGACATTTAAAATTCAATCAAAAATTTCAGCAACGAAAATATTAAAAACAAAAGGAGATAATTAGATTCTGAAAAACAATAAATTAAAAAGAAAAGAGGATGTCCAACAATTACATCAATAATTAACGATATTGACATACAAGTAATAGAAGACGATAACGATAACAAAATGTAAATGATTGATGGAGAAAGACGTCATCACAAAAATTCTATTAAGATGATGTGTATATTGATTCTTTCATGGAGATAAAAAACGGATGGTAAATGGAAAAAAGAAAGTGAGAGAAAAAAATTCAAAATATGAAAGAAAAAAATAATTGCGCAATAATTTAAATTAAAGTTTAGAATGCATTATTTATATTACATTTGTTTTCCATAAATAAATAGTCACAAAATAAATAATCAACACATAAGGTAAGAAATTACAAAATAAATATTTAATTTAATTAACTTATCTCACTTATTAACAAATACAAAATAAATAATATTGCTTGAAAACATACATACATGAGTTAAAAAATAAGACAAATTCATGATAAAAAAAAACAGATTCATAATTGCTCAAGAATAATCAAGAAAATAATAAAAAAACTAGCTGTAATAATTGCATAGGTTTCAATATCAACATCGTGACAAGGTAAAACTACATTAAATACTATATTTATAAGCTTATTTGAGTTATCGATAATGTCTTATTCTAAACTGTTAATGTAGATATAAAATATTGATGACCATAAATGATGAAAATATTGAAACTCGGGGGTTACATTGTTCGAAAATATTGTAAATTTTTTTATTAGTTGCAATGTTAAATATTATATTGATTGCATAACTAAACATGTAATAGTTTTTCTTTCAAATAATATATATTATCAATTATTATAAAATATACTTTATTTAAAGAACGAAAACACTTCAATAAAAGGATGATAATGGACCGGGTCTAAACCTAGCCTTGTATTAAACCTGCTCCGGAGAGACAAGTTTAGACTCGCCCAAACGTGTTCACAAATAGGTCCGAGTGGGTCTTCGCGTTTGGCCAGACCCACCATAGAAATAACTATTAATAAAGATGATAAAAATATTGATTTTTTCATAGACAAAAAAAATAGTGCATGATAAATAGAAAAATAATCGTGAAATAGATAAAAAAAAATTCAACATATAGAGGAAAAAATATTTATTAATAATTTAAATTACGGTTTAGAATGCATTATTATTATTATTATTATTATTATTATTATTATTATTATTATTATTATTATTATTATTATTATTATTATTTGTTAGGATCGGTTCAGAGGGTAGAGGGGGGGGGGGGTGAATACACTCTGAAACTTATTTTCTTTCTTTTCAAAATGATCAAGTGAAGTTTAGTTCACTTAATCTGTTTTCTCAACTTCTAAAACGGTTTGAACAACTTAAATAGTTCGGAAATAGTTCAGAGGTTTTAGTGATGCAAAGGCAAGTTATAACACGATGTATGAGCAATATATAAGATAAATATGCAGTAAAGACTAAGACACGATTTATGGAAGTTCGAAGGCTTAATCCTTCTACGTCTCCCCTTCTTCCACTTAGGAAGGAATTCACTAGAAGACTTTGGTTATTACAACGTCTTGCAATACACCAACTTCAGACTTAGGACTTATCCAATGCCTAATCCGAAACTCCTAGATTTACACAGATAAGATTCTCAGTTCTTATCAGACTGGTGGAAGCTTTCAGAGTAGCTTCAAGTCTCTTCAATAATGAATACAGTCCGGTTGAGCTTCTCAAACTGCAGAGCGGTCGAGAGGCTTGGAAACCCTAGGATGATCCTTGAAGATCAGATATGTAAACTGTAGGCGAGGGTTTATTTGAGCAGCAAGTGAATGATCTTGTAAGTGTGCTCAAGTATTGCTTCAGTATATCAGATGAGGACTTCTGATAGTATTCAAGTGATTGAGTTGATTGAGATTTTTCGTGTTGCTTGTCTTTTTGTCACTTCTTGAGCAATCTTCCTTTTATATAGGTCAATCATCAACGTCTTTATTTTGAACGTTCTGATGCTGCATTGAATGCACATTTAATGCTTCATAAATGCATTGATGATTCTGCATGAAGATCGTACACTTCTTTAAATGCAGACAACTTCCAGGGTCCAAAACTGGTATAAACGGTCGAATGCTTTATCTGTAGCCATTCTGCGTTTTTGCCATTTTAGTGCAACCTGTTGTCTTGATGCGAGAGTCAACAGATCTTCTGATACGCCGGTTCTTCTTTTGATAAAAGATCTTGCAATGAACGTCTTGTCTCAAGTATTTGTCTTGAGATATCTTGATAAGCAGTTGGCATTCTACCGGTAGATAGATTTATCCTCTGCTGGTTTGAATAACCAGTCGATAGGCTTGTGACTGCAACCGGTCGAGAGACAAAGGCGGTTGACAAGCTTCCGGTAGATAACTTGAAGGGTTTAGACGGTTGCGGTAGGAGTTGTAGTAGATTCCTGAAATACAAAAGATTGGCAGCACATTCCTATAAAATGAGTTGTTGTTTGTTATCACCAAAATGTCGGATTCAACATTATTATTATTATTATTATTATTATTATTATTATTATTATTATTATTATTATTATTATTATTATTATTATTATTATTATTATTATTATTACTGCGTAAATCAGTACTCGTAAAACAAGTAACTAACACATAAATTAAAACATTAAGAAATAAATATTTTATTTAATTTGATTAACATATCTCTATTATTAGCAAATACATAATAAATCATATCAATTCAAATCATACATACATAAGAAAGAAAATAAAACAAATGCATGGTATTAAACATATCATACTTGCTCAATATTAATCAACCAAGTGATGGGAACTCGAGTTAATAATTGATTCTTTCACAGAGAAATAAAAAACATATGGTAAATGAAAAAAAAAAGTGAGAGAGAAAATTCAAAATATAAAAGGAAAAAATAATTGCGCAATAATTTAAATTAAGGTTTAGAATGCATTATCCATATTACATTTGTTTTTCATAAATCAATAGTCACAAAATAAATAATCAACATAAAAGATAAGAAATTACAAAATAAATATTTAATTTAATTAACTTATCTCACTTATTAACAAATATAGAATAAACAATATTGCTTGAAACCATACATACATGAGTTAGAAAATAGGACGAATTCAAGATATGAAACAAACTATAATTGCTCAAGATTAATCAAGAAAACAATAAAAAACACTAACTGTAATAATTGCATATGTTTCAATATCAACATTGTGACAAAATAAAACTACATTAAATACTATATTTATAAGCTTACATGAGTTATTGATAATGTCTTATTATAAACTGTTAATATAGATATAAAATATTAATGATCATAATGATAAAAATATAGAAACTCGGGGGGTTATATTGTTCAAAAATATTGCAAAATTTTTTATTAGTTGCAATGTTAAATATTATATTGATTCCATAACTAAACATGTAATAGTTTTTCTTTCAAATAGTATATATATTACCAATTATTAGAAATATATTTTATTTAAATAACGACAACACTTCAATAAAATGATGATAATGGACCGGATCTAAACTTAGCTTTGTATTAAACCCGCCCCGAAGAGACGAGTTTAGACTCGCCCAAAAGTGTTCACAAACAGATCCGGATGGGTCTTCGTGTTTGGTTAGACCCACCATATAAATTGCTATTAATAAAGATGATAAGATTAATATTGACTTTTTCATATAAAAAAAATAATGCATGATAAATGGGTAAAAAATCGTGAAAGAGATAAAAATTCAACATATAGAGGAAAAAATATTTATTAATAATTTAAATTAAGGTTTAGAATCCATTACATATTATTATTATTATTATTATTATTATTATTATTATTATTATTATTATTATTATTATTATTATTATTATTATTATTATATAAACATAAATCAATACTCGTAAAACAAGTAATTAACACATAAATTAGAACATTACAAAATGAATATTTTATTTAATTTGATTAACATATCTCACTTATTAGCAAATACATAATAAATCATATCGATTCTGAGCATACATAAATAAGAAAGAAAATAAAACAAATACATGGTACCAAACATGTCATATTTGCTCAATATTAATCAACGAAATGATGGAAACTCGAGTTAATAATTGCATAAAAATAAATATCAATATTGTGCCAAAATAAAACTATATTAAACATTATATCTTTAGGCTAACATGAGTTATTGATAATATATTATTTTAAACTGTTAATCTATATAGCTATAAAATAACGAATATATTATTTTAAACTGTTAATACATTATGAGTTTGATTCTCATTGATTACAAGGAGTGCAATGAAGATTTTTGAGTGCAATAATTATCCTTGATGGGTAAAACAATCGAACCATGACGCTTGGCTGCTGTGTGGTTTAAAAGATTTGAGTTGCACTATTACTGCCAGTTATAGTTTTTGGTAAAGCAGCAAGCGCTCGGTCCTGTATATTGTTATAAATTATTAATAAAGGATTTTTTATTTATATGACAACACCACTTCAATATATTACAAGATTTTAGAGATATTAAATAAAAAAATATTCATTTATTCTCAAAATGGATAAGACGGTTGAAATATAAGACGAAATGTTAACATTTTTAATTAAAAGCATTCAAAATTCGAGCAAAAATTTAGCAACAAAAATTATTGCAATTGTAGATTTCGAACAACTTAGCATGAAATTAAAAATAGAAAAATCATCCAATAACACATTGATTATTAACGATATTGACTTACAAGTAATAGAAGATAATAACACAAGATTGGAGGTTGGAGACAATGAAATTATTTATACTCTGGCAAAGAATTATTTCAGCATGATCCAATAAAAGAATCACAGAATAAAGATAGAGAAAACATCACAAGAGTTATTATCGAAGAATATGAGAAAATTATTTTTTTAAGAATAAATAATGGATGACAAAAAAAAAATGAAAGAAGAAAAAATGGTTATGTGAAAAAAGAAAAAACGCTGTAATTTAATTTAAAGTTTAGAATGAATTATCTGTATTATTATTATTTTTTCAAAATCAGTAGTGGTAAAATAATTTTTCAACACTATGTATTTTTTGTTATATTTTTTTCTTAATTTATTAATTAAATATTTCATGACATCAAATTATATATTTTTCTCAATGTCTAATTTATACAAAATTATAGTATTTGTTACAACTATTATTTGCAATAACGTCTATAAATTCAATTAGATTTGTAACATATAAAATCTTTAAACAAAGATTATTCACACTCATTTTATATCATATTACATTGAATTTATTATTTACTAAAATATCATGAAGATTATTAACTAATGCATGTTTATATCTTCTCATCTCAACTCATTTATTTAACAATATTCATCGATAATAAAAAGTGTTTGTGACGCTTAGAATTTTCATAATTTGAGTTTTATGCCTAAACCTTTTTTAATATTTTTAATTTTTAATTTTCCATGTTTAATTGCTTAAATCAGTTTTAAATTTTATATTATTTAATTATTTTAAATTTTCAGGGGCAATCGCTTTTAAATCTAATTTTTCCCGCGCTCTTGAGATAATTCTTTTGAATTTCTGCGAGAATTAGTATTTTAAATTTCGGGCTATCGAATTCGATCTTTTATTTATTTGGAAATCTTGGTGTGTTTGTTGTTGCGAATTAATTTAGAAATGCGAGTTATCTCTTTAGTTTAGCACTTTAAATTTTAATTGACATATTCACCTAGGGTTGCACTTTAAATTTTAATTGACATATTCACCTAGGGTTGGATATAACCCTAGCTTTTAAAATTACACACACAAACACCTTAACTCACGCACACCTCCTCACACACTCACACCAGCCGACTCCCCTGTTCCCTTAGCGTGGGATCGATCCCTTCGATTCTTCACCAGGAGTTTTGGAAGCATTATTTTTCCTCCACAAAATCATTCCTGAGCAAGCTAGAATGGTGGTTTGAGCTCGGGATCAGTGATTCTCTTCCGTTTTCTCCCTCGCCTCACTCACGCCTCAGCTCCATTTTTTGCTCGGGATTTTCGATTTCTTGTTTAATCTAGCTAGGCAAGATTGTGGATTCGTTTCTTGCATTCTATATATGTTTATTATGCGTAACTTTTGTTGCACTCTTTTTTTGAATGTATAGGAATTAAGTGTGCCCTGTTCTTCCCTTGTTTCCCCTCGGCTGGATATTTTTTTATGTGTAATTTTGCTTACTCTGAAAATTTTGATTCCAGTTAGTATATTTATGCCCTCATGAGTTAGATGCTTTAGTTTGAACCTTGAATGCCATTGTCTATATGTTGGTGTTCTCGAAAATCATTTTCAGAAATGTTGGCAGCATGTTCGATTTTCTGTTGTGGTTATTGATGGTGTTTGATTGGCGTGGCGAGGTAGGGGCTACCACGGGTGATATGTAGTTCACGTGGTAGCAATAGAATGAGTTGGATGCGTTTTGAGACTTGGGTAGAGGGTGTTCGAACTTTTGGCAGAAACTAAGCCCTGTTTCTTGGCCGCTGGTTCGATCTTTAGCATGAGTTGTGGTTGGTTTTGATGGGGTGATGGTGTAGGGGCTACCATGGGTGATACGTAGTTCACGTGTTAGCAATAGGGTGATTCGAATATGTCTTGAGATTGGGCTAGAGGCTGTTCGATTTTCTGGACAGCAACAAAAGGTTGATTTTGGTTGGCCGGAAACGGGCATTAGCGAGGGATAGGGCGTTTGTTTCAGGGTTCTGGATGAGCTTAAGGGTTGGAATCGACGCTAGGATAGTGGCTTGAGGATCGGAGGGGTAGTTTTGTAGGTTTTTGGTTGGTTTGAGGAAGGGTGTGGAGCAAGATTTTGTAGGCGAATGCTGCTGTCCAGCTCCCTTGCGAGTACCAAGTAGGGTAAGGGCTATTTACGGTGAAGGCTCGGGGCTGGTGGATACCTTATAGTGTTAGGAAATTGAGGCTTCGAGAGGAATTTGAATTGGTGGAGTTTTCCCTAAGCTTTAGGCCTTGAGTCTTAGGAAGAGCATAATTTTAAGGCAAAAGCTTGTTGTTCGGGTTTGAACATTTTAACTAGTGTTGGGTTTAAGTCAAGGGGTTAGGGAAAGTATTGTCTCAATTGGATTCCTCTCTTGGTCAAGCCCTTAGTGAGTCATAAGAGGGTATAGTGTACAGCTCCGTTCACCTAAGTTCTTTATTCATGGTTTAGATTTCCGCATTGGTACACCCCTGTATCGCCATTCCAGTTAATCACCATCGAGTCTCTTGCATGTAAATTGAGTAAACAGATTTCTTCTGAGTTCATTACTTACACATGTGCTTGCTAAGTCCTATATCCAATAAAGAAAGAAAAATTACTTTTCGAACGAGGTGAACTGATTGTGACTATAGAAATGACGTGTTTGTGTGGGGTTGGTAGACGTTCTGATCTACCTTACCAATGGACGTGTATGTGTGGGGTTAAGAGACGTCTTGCCCTACCTTACCAAATATAGAAGTGTAAGCGTGGGGTTGAGAGAAATCTTGGTCTCCCTTACCAATCACAGGGCAAGACGAGTTTAGAAGACATCCTGACTTCCTTGCGGCATAGTGCACTGTAGCCATGATCATGATCGAAACCACAGGGTCACAACTCAAGGATCTAAGTTCGCTATTTATATGTTTATTTTCAGAACCATGTTATGCAATTTATTAAGTTATTTGACTTAGCCTTGCACTTGTCATATTCCTGTACTCGCATCTTTTACATGTTCATTACTTTTAAGTTCAGGGGCACTATTGGTAATTTTATTACGCACTATTTTGAATCCTGTGTGTGCTTGTAGTTATATAGTACTCGTTATCCCCCCGATCTTGCTGGGTCTTTTAGACTCACCCCACTTCTTTCTTCCTTTCAGGTGAGGACGAGTATCAGTGGACTGAGGGGCACGATCCCATGGGTGAGGTTCCCGGGGGCGCAGGCCTGTGACCTTGGCTCCATTTATTTTCCGCTGTGTCCTTTCAGTCCTAGAGTCTGTAATAAATATACATTTCGTACTTTATCATTTACTTGGTAGCAGGATGTGTTTCCCTGCTTAGGAACATTTGGTTTGCTTTACTTTTCGGTTGGTTGCCCGGTGTGGCACCTTACTATCATGTTACTAGTTTTGATACTTGTTAAATGTTGGGAGTCGTTATTTAAGATATTTTGAAATGCTGTCTGTGTTGTTGGTTTGTTCCAAAAACAAACGGGTCATGCCGAAATTTTTAGAAAAAAATTTAATTATTTTGAAAATCCGAGTATTACTTTCTTCTATTTATTCGAGTACTAGAAGCTATTCGTTTCAGTTGGTATCAGAGCCTCGGTCTTGGTTGGGTCTGTGCCTACTACCGGTTGCCGAAACTCAAAGGGATCTCGCCTCAAAGTCTGTAAGATTTAATTACAATGAGTTTTATTTGTTTAAGATCATTTCCGCGTATCCTTCTAATTTTTGAGCTTGTAAAAGTTTAAAGAAAAATCTTTTTTTTTTTCTAAGGCTTGAAACTTGATTGTGGTGAAATTTGAGCGTGGTTGCCACTTTATGCCTCTGATTGGAGACGACGAGGCGGAGAAGCTCCAGCACTTCATTGTGGGGCTACGACCCACTATCCGACGAGATGTACTCATGGTGGAGCCAGCTGACTATGCTTCAGCGCTCAGATGAGCTTTGAGGTCTGAGCAGACATTGAGGGACATAAGTGCTGAGGCGCAGAGTAAGAGGCCACTCCCATCTCATGGCCCGCAGCAGCAGCATGGGAAGAGGCCATTCACTAGGCTGCAGCGTCAGCAGGGGCACTTTAGGCCCCAGGGACATCATGTTCAGTGATCCCGGGGTCAGCCAACACCCAGACCCGCTCCTCCCAAGACTGGGGAGAAGCCATTTTGCCCGAAGTGCAAACATGCACATTATGGGAGGTGTTTATTGTGAAAATTCCTCGCAAGCGTACGAGTGTCAAGTTTAATATAGTGAATAATTCAGATATCGATCCCACAGGGAGTAAAATGAAAATATTTAGTACTTTTAATTAGAATAGTCTAAACTTTGAGAATTTTGCAATAAAATAAATAATCAGATGATTTTAGATAGCACGCACACAACTTTCAGGAATAATCAATCAGAGAAAAATGGTCTAGAGGTATAGATTTCACCTGGTTTCAACAACAATCAATCCTAATTAATTAATATTCATGAATTCCAATCGATTAATAGCCAAGAACACTTATGTATATTATTTCCCTCTCCCAAGCAACAAATAATGTTTATCAACTACAAGTAAATTCCAATATCCTTATTAAAAATTTATCGCAGTGATCTATCACAAAACAATGTTCTTTTTAAAAGCTCTGTTAAAATCATACACTCTTCCGAGCTGTATAAATAATTAACAGTGTAGTTCTAATGTCCTATTAAAAATCCTCTCTCCCGAGCAATGATTTCAAATAAATATTACAAATCAATTATTGATCAGATAATTGAAAAGACAATCAATTCTAGAAAAAACAATTAATTTAGAAGAAACACAATTCAATAAAATCAAACATTCATGAAAGCGTCTACACCAGGTTCCATCCGACCTCTAGACTCTAAAAAATTAGTTCATAAAAAAATTCTGAATAAAACAATTCATATTCAAAAATCCAAACATATTCAGAATAAAATAAAAGTAATAAATCAAATCCGTCGTCGACGCCGTGTCCGGACTATCGAACTCCGTCTTTGTTCTTCAAGTTAAGCTCCAGAAAATCACAAAAGTTCACGATCTCAATCTCTGATATTCTAATGTGTGTGTGGCGGCTCTCTCCCCTTTCTCAAGTCTGACAAAAATCCTTTTATAGCGTGCACAAAAGCCCACAAAATCAAGCCCATAAAAATTTCCCGATATAATAAAATTTCCAAATCACAGCAGCGGGGCGGGCGCTCCAAGTGAAGGCGCGGTCGCGCCTTAATTTCGCAGATTCCAATTCTCCAATCTTCAACACTCTGCGCGTTAGCTCTTGAAGAAGCGCTAACAAGGAGCGCTAATCTTTCTTCAGGCCCATTAAAGAAAAGCCCATTAACTTTCTTTCTCCTTGTCTGATCGTTTCTTTTCCTTTTTCTTCTCTTCTCTTTATTTTCACTTATTCTTTTCTTTTTCCTTTCTCTTCTAAATTCTTCTTTTATTCTCTTTTCCAAATAAATTCAATAAATCACTGTAAACACAAAAACAACAAAATACCCACATAAATCTGCTCAAAACAAATATTTAACAATTAAAATCATATATAAATTAAGTGTATAAAATATACTTATCAAATACCCTCAAACATAGACTTTTGCTAGTCCCGAGCAAAACTATTCAAAACCAAATTACTTCAAAAACTACTACTACCCAACAACCAACAAAAATAGCCAAGAAATAATATGGAACAATGGCCTCATCAATGATTTCAAAAATATCAAATCCAATCATGTCACACCTACTAACACTTGAAAGTTTTAGCCAATCACAAAATAATAACCGCATAAACTCACAATCTCTGCAACTCATATTCAAAACACCATTCTCCAAGTTCAATTCAAACATTCATAGATCATGAGGACTTTTTCAAGAAGGCATAGGATCAAATAAAGGATATACAATCAAAAATACTCACAAATAGGTAAATGCAAAGAATAATAATGTGCGTGTTTCGATCAAAATTCATAATCATTAAAAGCATCAATCAACAGTCCATAGGCTAAATTCTCGCAACTCTTCTCCACTAGTATATTGGGCAACTGAGACTCGGTCAATAGGACTTATTCAGCTTATAATGTAAGGCCTGGCTCATGGCTACAAACGAAGGATAAGAATTCAAAAATAAGGAGTAATTTATAATTTTATCAAACTCTAATTACGACTCCTTTTTCATTCACAATTTCACACGTTTTCTCTTCAATTCACTTCATTAATTTTTTCTCAACTTCATCTTCTTTCACAACTCTTTTCAACTTTCATCATTTTTTTTCTACTATCTTTTTCATTTTTTTCTTTTCAATTCATCCACCACACCATTCCATTTTTCACAAATAAAACTAGGAGCATACAACATTTTAGCATTCAAATTACTCCCTTAAAGGTAGGAATTAGTGTTTAGGCTAATTAGGTAGTCAATGTAGGACCTTGAAAAAATGACGAATGGGGGTTTAATCACACGTTTACACGCATGCCATTCAATTTTCAATAAAGCTCAAACAAGGTACTAGGGATACATATAAAATAGGTAGCTTGAAAGGCTCAAACGAATTCAGAAAAATTGTCTAAATAATTCCTAATCTCAGTTTTGCCCGTATTTCGCCTCGAAGAGTGTCCGAACTAGTTCTCGACAAGTCTCAATCCACAATTAAATCACACAAATTCAATCATTGCAGAAAAGAATAATCATCAGCAGTTAACGATGATTTTCACAAAAATTTCAGATTTTCTCGTACCTCAATGTACTAATATACGTGTAGGCTCAAATAGGCAACTAAGGATAAATTGATTCAATAGAATTCAAGGCCCAAAAAATCCAAACAATGCCTCAATCATATCTATGTTTGTATGTTTCAAAAATCATATTCAAGTATTAATCACAGAGTATATAGAAAATTGTTCATTCAATTGGTTCCATTTTTTCAAAAATATTTGTCACATAGGCAGACAATCATGGATTTCAGTTATAGCACAAAACAAAAATTTTTCAGCCATGCATCCAATTCTTTCTCGACTTCTTTTCAACTCAACTCAACACTACTAAACTCAACAAAAATTTTATCTATGAAGCACACTATAAAACTCAACTAATCAACTAAATCACAAAATGATTAATCCCCCCAAACTTAATATAATCATTGTCCCTAATGATTAAAAACAATAAAAGAACAAGGACTCATACCTTCGACATCGAGCATCAGGACTCGACGTCATCATCATCATCTCCATGGAAAAAAGGTGCAGTATCAACAATATCATCAGAAGACCACTGCGGAGGAGGTGGATAAGGCACAACAGTGGGAGGATAATTCTGAGCGAGAGCGGCAGTGAAGTTATGCATGTATGTCATATGTGCTCGCATCATCTTCCACTGCTTCTTCATCTGAGTAAGCACGGACGTAGAATCATCACGAGTAGAATACTTAGTGGCCGGATGCGTCGGTAGTGACATAGGTCCTTCAAAATGGGAAGGTGCTGGCTCAAAGTGTGGTAGTGGCTCAGAGGGCTCCGGTGGTTTAGCTGCCTGTTCAGAAGTACTAGCTGCTTTCATCTTCTTATCTCGTTTCAAAGCACCAGTAATTTTTATAGGACCCCGTATCTGAAGAATCTGCTCAGTATCATCCCACACAACACCGGCACTCTGACAAAGCTCAGTAATCAAAGAAGAATGGGGTAAACTGATAGTCGAAGATCCCCTAGCAGAAGCAATGATAGACTCTTGAATTACCCTCCCAGCATTAACAGATTTTCCGGTCACAATGCAGTAGACAAGAGTGGCCTTAGCCTTTGTCACATTTTATTTATGCCAGATGGCAACATCCTGGCAGCTACAAACTCATGCCAGTTATTCGCTTCTCGTCGCAGAAAAATAGATGAAAATGTAAAAGGCTCGTGTCTTGCATTTTTCTTCCATTCCGCTCCCTCATGACATAAAGTCTGAAGTACTAGATCATCGGGAAATGGCACATTTTTGAATACCTGATACTCATCATCTTCAATGTTTGGCATGTCATAAAGATCATTAATTGTGCGACTGTCAAACGCGACCAATTTACCTCTAACTCTAACCTTGAAATTCACATCTTTTACCATTAGATTGGCGCAAAACTCGCAAACCAAAGATATAACGACCTCTGACGGACTCTTAACAAAAGTTTCCCATCCTCTTCTTCTTGCTTCAATTAGTGCAAGAGCATCAAGCTCTCTCTGACTCATTCCCCATTCTTTCTGCATTCCTTTCTCCGTCTAATCAACATAATTGGATTCGGCTGTAGCATTCCAAACCGATGGTGATCATATGGGGCAGCAGATGAAGTAGATAGTGCTCCCTTGCCCTTAGTTTTAGGCGGCATTGTAACTCAACAATTCAGAACAAATAAATAGCAATAGCCGATTGACTTAGCAAAGTCTCAAACACACGACACATCACATTCAAGCACAACCATTTTCCGGACAATTCATCAAACACTTGGCGTGCACTACTTCAATGCTATTCAATCACACATGCATTACCGTTCTCAATCCCACCAAAATCACAGAAATCAACTTCCTCAAATCACATAATGAGCATGGCTGAAATATAAGAGAGGATTTGAAATTTTTACCGATCAAATAAGAAATCTTCGTAGACCCTCCGCAAAGCTCCTGTTTCCGCGTGTGAACGAAGGAGAAACAATGATGAAATCTGAGATGTTCTACTTGTGATCAAGATAAAATCCCAAATATGTTAGTAATTTTGTGAACTTTAGGATTTTAGAGATGAAGTTGCTCGATTGAGTGTGAGAGATTTATAGAGTGAGGCGACGAGTTTGTGATGGGATTTGTAAAGCTTGGAAACAGATATAACACATGGTTTGGGACGCGCGATTGCGCTAAACGAAGCGCATATGGTTCTTTTGTTCGCGCCAAACAAATGCGCGATTGCGCTAAATAAGGCGCAGAAGGGAATCATTGTTTGCGCTAGTGAAGCGCGGATAGCATGCGCGATTGCGCTAGGAGTGAGCGCACTTGGGAAGCTCTTTGGCGCAAGAGTAGGCGCAGATGAGTGGCGCGATTGCGCTGGTTTGAGCGCAGATGGGGATTTGTTTGCGCTAGGATTGCATTAGTGATCCGAAGTGTGAGCGCGGGCGCTTAATAGGAGTGGCACGGGCATGCCTTTAGTTCTCTACTCAACCCAAAATTTCTCCCAGACAAAGGGCGGGCGCTCAATTGATGGGGCGGGCGCCCCTTATGCTCGAATTTGAGATTTTTTTTGAAGCCTGAAAATTTTGAAAATTAACAAGAATTAGGATTTAAAAAAAAACAAAAATTAACTAAAAAATGAAAATAAAAGTAATTAAAACTAAAATAAAAGAAAAAGCTTGGGTTGCCTCCCAAGTAGCGCTTGGTTTAAAGTCGTCAGCCTGACTTTCACCGGTGTTAGATCTTCTCTTTTTCCTTCACACGCCAAATAAATTCCACGATCCGCCGTTTAAGTTTTGCTCTCTTTTTCGTAGCCTTCATTGGTGGTAAATTTGACTTTTTCTTCTTTGACGATTCAACCGCAATATTAGCTCTTTGACAGCCCTCTAGCTTCACAACCGGCTCAATCAAGCACAGTTCTTTGAAGGGTGGATTAGGTGCTTTCGTAAATAGATTGAAAATTACGCGTTCGCATTCTACACCCATCGACAATTCACCCTTCTTCACTTCAATTCTTGCATCCGCAGTGGCCAAAAATGGTCTCCCAAAAATCAGTGGAGCACCATGATCTGCTTCAATATCCAAGATCACAAAATTCGCTGGAAAGATAAATTTATCCACCTTGACTAGAACATCTTCAACAATTCCTTGGGGATATGTAATGCTCCGATCCGCCAATTGCAATGAAATCTTAGTCGCTTTCATGTCTCCCAACTCCAAGGCCTTGTAAATAGACAACGACATTAAATTAATACTGGCCCCTAAATCACAAAGTGCATTATTATAATAAGAACCACCAATAGAACAAGGAATAGTAAAACTCCCTGGATCCTTAAGCTTTTGTGGCATCTTCTTTTGAAGCACCGCACTGCACTCTTCTGTTAAATTCACCATCTCGTTCTCTAGCAACCTCCTTTTCTTGGACATCATCTCCTTGATAAATTTTGCGTAGTTCGGCATTTGTTCCAAAGCTTCAGCAAAGGGGATGTTGATGTGAATTTTCTTGAAAATCTCCAAGAATTTGGAGAACTGCTCATCCAACACCTTCTTCTTGAACCTTTGCGGGTAGGGAAGTGGAGGCTTGTACATCGGTTTCGGCTCAGTTTTAAGCTCTTTCTCTTCGAGTTCCTTTTCTTTCTCGACATCAGCTGCATGTTCCTGGACTCCAACATCTTGTCCACTCCTCAACTCTATGGCCTTACACTGTTCTATGGGATTCACCTCAGTATTGCTAGGAAACTGGCCTCTGTTATTATCCTTCAGTGCATTCGTCAATTGCCCTATGCTAGTCTCCATGGATTGCAACACAGCACCCATGTTGACCATGTGCGTCTCCAAGCTGTCAAGGCGAGACTCAGTTCTTGCCATCCTCTTACCTGATTCCTGCACAAAAGTACTAACCACATCCTCCAAAGACAACTTACCATCACCCTTATTAGTATTGTTAACATATGAAAAATTTCATTATTCCTCAAACTAGGGTGATAAGCATTAGGAATAGGATTACCTCTGTAAGCTCCATAACCTCGGTAGCCATTAGGATTAATATAATTAACTTCCTCTGGGTTATGTGATCCTTCAACTCCAATGGAATCTGCAACAGTGATCTTATTCAAAGAAGCTACCTGTGTAGTCAGTGCAGATAATTGGGCCGTGATAGATGTGAGAGGATCTACTGCATACACTCCAGCAGGCTTCTTGACTCCTACACGCTCAGATGGCCATTGAAAACTGTTTATCGTCATCTGTTCCAGCATATCATAGGCTTGAGCGGGGTCCTTTGCAAAAATAGTTCCTCCAGAAGCAGAATCCACGTTCATCCTCGTAGGCGCATTCAGTCCGTTGTAAAACCACTCGATCTGTTCCCAATTCTGCAAAATTTTGGTTAGGACAATGTCTAAGTAGTTCTTTGTACCTTTCCCACGCCTCGTAAAGCTGTTCAGAATCCATCTGCCTGAAAGTGCTGATCTCAATCTTCAACTGGGTGGACTTGGCAGGTGGAAAATATTTAGCAAGAAATTTTTCTGCCATCCCCTCCCAAGTAGTGATGCTTCCAAGCGGCAGTAATTGCAACCAACTTCTGGCTTGATCCCTGAGAGAAAACGGAAACAAGAGTAAATGAATAATATCCTCAGGAACACCGTTAAATTTTACCGTATCAGTAATTTCTAAAAAGGTCCAGAGATGCAAGTGAGGATCAGCTGTGGCACTCCCATTAAATTGGTTCGATTGAACCATGTTGATCAAGGCCGGCTTTAGCTCAAAATTGTTGGCATTGATTGTTCTCGAGCTATTCCAGAGTAGTGAGCCTGGATCGTCGGCCTGAAGTGATCTCTGATAGGCACCAGGGGAGCTTGATTCACATTCTCTTCAGCCATGTTATTAATTTCTTCTTTTCTCGCTCTTCTCAAAGCACGTGCAGTTCGTTTGATCTCCGGATCAAAAAGTAGAGAATTCGCACTTTGAGATCGTCGCATAAACTGCAATTATAATTAAGAAGAATTTAATTAGTAACTTCAAAATAAAATAAAAAAACTCTAAATTAAAATCTAGACTAATTGGTAACAAGACTAAAAAAAATAATCAAAATTACTCCCCGGCAACGGCGCCGGTCTCATCAAAGATCCAAACACGTACTGAGGAAATACCACATCATCCGGGAGATCGTGGAAAGAGGAGACATCACTGTCGAGAGAGTGGCCTTTGCAGACAATATCGCTGATCCACTTACTAAGCCCTTGCTAGGACCATTATTTGACAAACATCGCGAAGCAATGGGACTGCGTAGTATGACTAGTTGGCTTTAGGGCAAGTGGGAGATTGAAAGAGTGGGTGCCCAGTGAGCCAACTTGTGGCTAAGAGCTTTTATGACTCTATGTATAAACAATCTTTTGTTTAATATAATTTACACTTTTATAATGGCATTTACTTTATCTTTTATCATATTATTATGTTGTGACATACTGTAAGATGTTTAGATGAAGACCTTGAATATACTATAGTGTATGTAAGATGTGGTGGCACATGGGGATGGCTATCATGAAACACATCTTATAGTCACTGTATATTCTAAACAGCTCCTAGTCGATTGAGCCGTCCGTTAATAAGGATAAGGATCACTCGAGATTGAGACTAGCATTTGCGATGCCGAGTACCACGTTTCATTGGTATGGAACATAGAGATGTTCAAAGCATGCAAATGGATATTCATACGATGAATGATCGAACTACCCTATCCGAACTTTCCAAGTGGTTATCACTTATCGAGTGGATAAAGTCCGCGGTTTTGGTTGTACACCATTAGTCCTTAATACTTGAAACATCATTGAGACTCTATATGCTAGTACTGTATTTGACTCGTTTACCGACTCTATTGGGGTCATCAGGTGTCGGGATTGGGTACAGTTACGACACATATAGGAGTCGATGCTTTGTTGTCAAGGATTCACCACATACTTTCTAGTGTGGATATCCTATGCAATCTGAGGAGATATTAGTGTGACGAATCTCTGGCCAGAGTACATGATGTGTTTTAAGAAATGGTTTCTTAGTAGCACATGCGATGTCACTATTTGATCTTCAAGATGCATTGCATAGTTATCGAATCTCGAACGACTCTCGATTTACCAATGGTTGTTGATTCGATCGGGATATATGGATGAAGTGACCGTACTGTATGCTAACCAAAATCTATTGGTTCTTGCAGGCACTATCAGTGATACCTAGGGAATCATGGGGCGATGTTGCTAGGCGCTCTTACCATGATTCGATGGGCAAGTCGGAAATTGTTGTTCCGAGTCATAAGGAGTTGTGAGCCCACGGCTAGCTGTATCCCTGAACCATTGAGGGTCACACAAGTAATGGATTTTTAATCCCCGTTGAGATAATTAAATTTAAAAAGTTAAATTTAGTGAATAAAGAAGTGGAACTTCTTATATCAGAGTAGAAGAGTAAGATTTCCTAAAATGACATAGGGATGGGCATTTTTGGAAATCACTGAATTCGGATTCAGAAAATTTATCTTGACTTTAAAAGATGCAGAAATGGTTTCTGTGCACTGGTGAAATTGGTTTATCAATCTGAGTCACGATGAATTTTATATTAATTTCTGAACATGCGGGCTTTGCTTGTCAGGCTTGAACTTATGACTAATGGGCCCTAAGCTGTTAGCAGCCCACATTATAAATAAGTTATTGCAGTACAGAAATTACACAACAGAGGTCATAATTTTCGAACACTAGGGTTTTGAGACCTAGAGTGGCCGCCCCCCTCTCTGTGTTTTCTCTCTGAAATCCAGTCTGTGAATTTCGAATTCGCTGTCTGGTTTAACGGATCAAATTCGTTAATTCTCTTCGTAGAAACTTCTGATAGATTTTCTAGTGCAATCTATCAGAGGGATTCGAATTCTGTTCGTGGACCTGATTGAAGAATTGTTCGTTCATCAGTTCCAGGGATATACAACAAGAGCAGAGTTATCTGTTGGTGTCCATAATCTTGTTTCGAGATTCAAGGTAAAAATTTAATTGTTATTTAATTTTTACACGCACAATTTAATCGTAAAGTTTTGATACCTATGATATGGAATCGTTCCATATAAAATTTTAAAACTTCCGCTGCACCGGGTATCAATTCTGATTGATCTGAACACCGTGTTCCAACACTATTACCAACTCTTTCAGTCCAATCCGCGGATAGAAAAGATGCAATAGACTTAATCACATGACATGAACGTGCGATCTGGGTGACGCAGGCCGCTTTAGTGGGTCCCAGCGTGCCCTACGGGAAAAACGCCCCGAAAGACCATCTCCGGGTTATACTTTGAGCGTCTCCGTCTCTTAGACCGAGATACTTGCTGTAGGTATAAAGAGGAGCTTCGTGTGAATAGGCTGAAGCTCCCGTAACTCTTAGCCGATCGAAAGTTATTTCCGTTTGAAACTGCAGCTCCTGTTCCTCTGATCCGCAATTCGAGAGACAAAACAATAAAAATTCAATCACTATTTGGTGCGATCATACCAGCACTAATGCACCGGATCCCATTAGAACTCCGAAGTTAAGCGTGTTTGGACGAGAGCAGTACTAGGATGGGTGACCCCCTGGGAAGTCCTCGTGTTTCACCCCTTTTTCATTAATTTCTTTTTTTTTTTTACTCGTACTTCTTGTTTTTCCGATTCCTCGCCGTCCTATTTTCGACTCTTTCAGTCTAATCCGCGGATAGAAAAGATGCAATAGACTTAATCACACGACGTGAACGTGCGATCTGGGTGACGCAGGACGCTTCAGTGGGTCCCAGCGCATCCTACGGGAAAAATGCCCCAAAAGACCATCTTCGGGTTGTAATTTGAGCGTCTCCGTCTCTTAGACCGAGATACTTGCTGTAGGTATCGAGAGGAGCTTCGTGTGAACAGGCTGAAGCTCCCGTAACTCTTAGCCGATCGAAAGTTATGTTCGTTTGAAACTGCAGCTCCTGTTCCTCCGATCCGCAATTCGAGAGACAAAACAATAAAAATTCATTCAATATTGGGTGCGATCATACCAGCACTAATGCACCGGATCCCATCAGAACTCCGAAGTTATGCGTGCTTGGGCAAGAGCAGTACTAGGATGGGTGATCCCCTGGGAAGTCCTCGTGTTGCACCCCTTTTTTAATTAGTTTTTTTTTCTTACTCGTACATCTTGTTCTTCCGATTCCTCTCCGTCCTATTTCCGACTCTTTCAGTCCAATCCACGGATAGAAAAGATGCAATAGACTGAATCACACGACGTGAACGTGCGATCTGGGTGACGCGGGCCACTTCAGTGGGTCCCAGCACGTCCTACAAGAAAAATGCCCCCAAAGACCATCTTCGGGTTTGAATTTGAGCTTCTCCGTATCTTAGACCGAGATACGCGCTGTAAGTATCGAGAAGAGCTTCGCGTGAGCAGGCTGAAGCTCCCGTAACTCTCAGCAGATCGAAAGTTATGTCCGTTTGAAACTGCAGCTCCTGTTCCTCCGATCCGCAATTCGAGAGACAAAAAAATAAAGAATTCATTCATTGTTGGGTGCGATCATACCAGTACTAATGCACCGTATCCCATCAGAACTCCGAAGTTAAGCGTGCTTGGGCGAGAGCAGTACTAGGATGGGTGACCCCCTGAGAAGTCCTCGTGTTGCACCCTTTTTTCATTAATTTCTTTTTTTCTTACTTGTACTTCTTATTTTTCCGATTCCTCGCCGTACTATTACCGATTTTTTTAGTCCAATCCGCGGATAGAAAAGATGCAATAGACTTAATCACACGACGTGAACGTGCGATCTGGGTGACGCAGGATGCTTCAGTGGGTCCCAGCGCGCCCTACGAGAAAAACGCCCCGAAAGACCATCTCCGGGTTGTAATTTGAGCGTCTCCGTCTATTAGAACGAGATACTTGCTGTAGGTATCAAGAGGAGGTTTGTGTGAACAGGCTGAAGCTCCCGTAACTTTTAGCCGATCGAAAGTTATGTCCGTTTAAAACTGCAGCTCCTGTTCCTCCGATCCGCAATTCGAGAGACAAAAAAATAAAGAATTCATTCACTGTTGGGTGCGATCATACCAGCACTAATGCACCGGATCCCATCAGAACTTCAAAGTTAAGCGTGCTTGTGCGAGAGCAGTATTAGGATGGGTGACCCCCTGGGAATTCCTCGTGTTGCACCCCTTTTTCATTAATTTCTTTTTTTCTTACTCGTACTTCTAATTCTTCCGATTCCTCTCCGTCCTATTTCGGACTCTTTCAGTCCAATCCGCGGATAGAAAAGATGCAATAGACTGAATCATACGATGTGAACGTGCGATCTGGGTGACGCGGGCCGCTTCGGTGGGTCCCAGCGCGACATACGGGAAAAATGCCCCGAAATACCATCTCAGTTTTGGAATTTGAGCGTCTCCGTCTATTTAACCTAGATACGCACTATAGGTATCGAGTGGAGCTTTGCGTGAGCAGGCTGAAGCTCCAGTAACTCTCAGCCGATCTAAAGTTATGTCCGTTTGAAACTGCAGCTCCTGTTCATCCGATCCGCAATTCGAGAGACAAAAAAATAAAGAATTCATTCACTATTGGGTGCGATCATACCAGAACTAATGCACCGGATCCTATCAGAACTCCGAAGTTATGCGTGCTTGGGCAAGAGCAGTACTAGGATGGGTGACCCCCTGAGAAGTCCTCGTGTTGCACCCCTTTTTTAATTAGTTTTTCTTTTCTTACTCGTACATCTTGTTCTTCCGATTCCTCTCCGTCCTATTTCCGACTCTTACAGTCCAATCCACGGATAGAAAAGATGCAATAGACTGAATCACACGACGTGAACGTGCGATCTGGGTGACGCGGGCCACTTCGGTGGGTCCCAGCACGTCCTACGAGAAAAATGCCCCCAAAGACCATCTTCGGTTTTGAATTTGAGCTTCTCCGTCTCTTAGACCGAGATACGCGCTGTAAGTATCGAGAAGAGCTTCGCGTGAGCAGGCTGAAGCTCCCGTAACTCTCAGCAGATCAAAAGTTATGTCCGTTTGAAACTGCAGCTCCTGTTCCTCCGATCCGCAATTCGAGAGACAAAAAAATAAAGAATTCATTCACTGTTGGGTGCGATCATACCAGTACTAATGCACCGGATCCCATCAGAACTCCGAAGTTAAGCGTGCTTGGGCGAGAGCAGTACTAGGATGGGTGACCCCCTGGGAAGTCCTCGTGTTGCACCCCTTTTTCATTAATTTCTTTTTTTTTTACTTGTACTTCTTATTTTTCCGATTCCTCGCCGTACTATTACCGACTTTTTTAGTCCAATCCGCGGATAGAAAAGATGCAATAGACTTAATCACACGACGTGAACGTGCGATCTGGGTGACGCAGGACGCTTCAGTGGGTCCCAGCGCGCCCTATGGGAAAAACGCCCCGAAAAACCATCTCCGGTTTGTAATTTGAGCGTCTCCGTCTCTTAGAACGAGATACTTGCTGTAGGTATCAAGAGGAGGTTCGTGTGAACAGGCTGAAGCTCCCGTAACTTTTAGCCGATCGAAAGTTATGTCCGTTTAAAACTGCAGCTCCTGTTCCTCCGATCCGCAATTCGAGAGACAAAAAAATAAAGAATTCATTCACTGTTGGGTGTGATCATACCAGCACTAATGCACCGGATCCCATCAGAACTTCGAAGTTAAGCGTGCTTGGGCGAGAGCAGTACTAGGATGGGTGACCCCCTGGGAAGTCCTCGTGTCGCACCCCTTTTTCATTAATTTCTTTTTTTCGTACTCGTACTTCTTGTTTTTCCGATTCCTTGCCGTCCTATTTCCGACTTTTTCAGTCCAATCCGCGGATAGAAAAGATGCAATAGACTTAATGACACGACGTGAACGTGCGATCTGGGTGACGCAGGAAGCTTCAGTGGGTTCCAGCGCGCCCAACGGGAAAAACACCCCGAAAGACCATCTCCGGGTTGTAATTTGAGCGTCTCCATCTCTTAGACCGAGATACTTGGTGTAGGTATCGAGAGGAGCTTCGTGTGAACAGGCTGAAGCTCCCGTAACTCTTAGCCGATCGAAAGTTATGTCCGTTTTGGAATTTGAGAGTCTCCGTCTCTTTAACCTAGATACGCACTATAGGTATCGAGTGGAGCTTCGCGTGAGCAGGCTGAAGCTTCAGTAACTCTCAGCCGATCGAAAGTTATGTCTGTTTGAAACTCTAGCTCCTGTTCCTCCGATCCGCAATTCGAGAGACAAAACAATAAAAATTCATTCACTGTTGGGTTCGATCATAACAGCACTTATGCACCGCATCCTATCAGAACTCCGAAGTTAAGCATGCTTGGCCGAGAGCAATACTAGGATGGGTGACCCCCTGGGAAGTCCTCGTGTTGCACCCCTTTTTCATTAATTTCTTATTTTCTTACTCGTACTTCTTATATTTCCGATTTCCCGCCGTCCTATTACCGACTCTTTCAGTCAAATCCGCGGATAGAAAAGATGCAATAGACTTAATCACACGACGTGAACGTGCGATCTGGGTGACGCAGGCCGCTTCAAGGGGTCCCAGCACGCCCTACGGGAAAAACGACCCGAAATACCATTTTCGGGTTGTAATTTGAGCGTCTCCGTCTCTTAGACCGAGATACTTGCTGTAGGTATAAAGAGGAGCTTCGTGTGAACAGGCTGAAGCACCCGTAACTCTTAGCCGATCGAAAGTTATGTCCGTTTGAAACTGCAGCTCCGGATCCTCCGATCCGCAATTCGAGAAACAAAAAAATAAAGAATTCATTCATTGTTGGGTGCGATCATACCAGCACTAATGCACCGGATCCCATCAGAACTCCGAAGTGAAGCGTGCTTGGGCGAGAGCAGTACTAGGATGGGTGACCCCCTGGGAAGTCCTTGTGTTGCACCCTTTTTCATTAATTTCTTTTTTTCTTACTCGTACTTCTTGTTTTTCCAATTCCTCGCCGTCCTATTACCGACTCTTTCAGTCCAATTCGCGGATAGAAAAGATGCAATAGACTTAATCACACTACGTGAACGTGCGATCTAGGTGACGCAGGCCGCTTAAGTGGGTCCCAGCATGCCCTACGGGAAAAACGCCCCGAAAGACCATATCCGGGTTGTAATTTGAGCGTCTCCGTCTCTTAGACCGAGATACTTGCTGTAGGTATCGAGAGGAGCTTCGTGTGAACAGGCTGAAGCTCCCGTAACTCTTAGCCGATCGAAAGTTATGTCCGTTTGAAACTGCAGCTCCTGTTCCTTCTATCCGCAATTCGAGAGACAAAACAATAAAAATTCATTCACTATTGGGTGCGATCATACCAGCACTAATGCACCGGATCCCATCAAAACTCCGAAGTTAAGCGTGCTTGGGCGAGAGCAGTACTAGGATGGGTGATCCCCTGGGAAGTCCTCGTGTTGCACCCCTTTTTCATTAATTTCTTTTTTTCTTACTCGTACTTCTTGTTTTTCCGATTTCTCGCCGTCCTATTTCCGACTCTTTCAGTCCAATCCGCGGATAGAAAAGATGCAATAGACTTAATCACACGAAGTGAACGTGCGATCTGGGTGACGCAGGACGCTTCAGTGGGTCCCAGTGCGTCCTACGGGAAAAACGCCCCGAAAGACCATCTTCGGGTTGTAATTTGAGCGTCTCCGTCTCTTTGACCGAGATACTTGCTGTAGGTATCGAAAGGAGCTTCGTGTGAACAGGCTGAAGCTCCCGTAACTCTTAGCCGATCGAAAGTTATGTCCGTTTGAAACTGCAAACTCCTGTTCCTCCGATCCGCAATTCAAGAGACAAAACAATAAAAATTCATTCACTATTGGGTGCGATCATACCAGCACTAATGCACCGGATCCCATCAGAACTCCGAAGTTAAGCGTGCTTGGGCGAAAAAAGTACTAGAATGGGTGACCCCCTGGGAAGTCCTCGTGTTGCACCCCTTTTTCATTAATTTCTTTTTTTCTTACTCGTACTTCTAATTCTTCCGATTCCTCTCCGTCCTATTTCCGACTCTTTCAGTCCAATCCGCGGATAGAAAATATGCAATAGACTGAATCATACGATGTGAACGTGCGATCTGGGTGACGCGGGCCGCTTCGGTGGGTCCCAGTGCAACATACGGGAAAAATGCCCCGAAAGACCATCTCCGTTTTGGAATTTGAGCGTCTCCGTCTCTTTAACCTAGATACACACTATAGGTATCGAGTGGAGCTTCGCGTGAGCAGGCTGAAGCTCCAGTAACTCTCAGCCGATCGAAGTTTTGTCCGTTTGAAACTGCAGCTCCTGTTCCTCCGATCCGCAATTCGAGAGACAAAAAAATAAAGAATTCATTCACTATTGGGTGCGATCATACCAGCACTAAAGATCCGGATCCCATCAGAACTTCAAAGTTATGCGTGCTTGGGCAAGAGCAGTACAAGGATGGGTGACCCCCTGGGAAGTCCTCGTGTTGCACCTCTTTTTTAATTCGTTTCTTTTTTTCTTACTCGTACATCTTGTTCTTCCGATTCCTCTCCGTCCTATTTTCGACTCTTTCAGTCCAATCCATGGATTGAAAAGATGCAATAGACTGAATCACACGACGTGAACGTGCGATCTGGGTGACGCGGGCCACTTCGGTGGGTCCTAGCACGTCCTACGAGAAAAAGGCCTTCAAAGACCATCTTCGGGTTTGAATTTGAGCTTCTCCGTCTCTTAAACCGAGATACGCGCTGTAGGTATCGAGAAGAGCTTCGCGTGAGCAGGCTGAAGCTCCCGTAACTCTCAGCAGATCGAAAGTTATGTCCGTTTGAAACTGCAGCTCCTGTTCCTCCGATCCGAAATTCAAGAGACAAAAAAATAAAGAATTCATTCACTATTGGGTGCGATCATACCAGCACTAATGCACCGGATCCTATCAGAACTCCGAAGTTATGCGTGCTTGGGCAAGAGCAGTACTAGGATGGGTGATCCCCTGGGAAGTCCTCGTGTTGCACCCCTTTTTCATTAATTTATTTTTTTCTTACTCGTACTTCTTGTTTTTCCGATTTCTCGCCGTCCTATTTCCGACTCTTTCAGTCCAATCCGCGGATAGAAAAGATGCAATAGACTTAATCACACGACGTGAACGTGCGATTTGGGTGACGCAGGACGCTTCAGTGGGTCCCAGTGCGTCCTACGGGAAAAACGCCCCGAAAGACCATCTTCGGGTTGTAATTTGAGCGTCTCCATCTCTTTGACCGAGATACTTGCTGTAGGTATCGAGAGGAGCTACGTGTGAACAGGCTGAAGCTCCCGTAACTCTTAGCCGATCGAAAGTTATGTCCGTTTGAAACTGCAAACTCCTGTTCCTCCGATCCGCAATTCAAGAGACAAAACAATAAAAATTCATTCACTATTGGGTGCGATCATACCAGCACTAATGCACCGGATCCCATCAGAACTCCGAAGTTAAGCGTGCTTGGGCGAAAACAGTACTAGGATGGGTGACTCCCTGGGAAGTCCTCGTGTTGCACCCCTTTTTCATTAATTTCTTTTTTTCTTACTCGTACTTCTAATTCTTCCGATTCCTCTCCGTCCTATTTCCGACTCTTTCAGTACAATCCGCGGATAGAAAATATGCAATAGATTGAATCATACGATGTGAACGTGCGATCTGGGTGACGCGGGCCGCTTCGGTGGGTCCCAGTGCAACATACGGGAAAAATGCCCCGAAAGACCATCTCCGTTTTGGAATTTGAGCGTCTCCGTCTCTTTAACCTAGATACACACTAAAGGTATCGAGTGGAGCTTCGCGTGAGCAGGCTGAAGCTCCAGTAACTCTCAGCCGATCGAAAGTTTTGTCCGTTTGAAACTGCAGCTCCTGTTCCTCCGATCCGCAATTTGAGAGACAAAAAAATAAAGAATTCATTCACTATTGGGTGCGATCATACCAGCACTAATGCACCGGATCCCATCAGAACTCCGAAGTTATGCGTGCTTGGGCAAGAGCAGTACAAGGATGGGTGACCCCCTGAGAAGTCCTCGTGTTGCACCTCTTTTTTAATTAGTTTCTTTTTTTCTTACTCGTACATCTTGTTCTTCCGATTCCTCTCCATCCTATTTTCGACTCTTTCAGTCCAATCCATGGATTGAAAAGATGCAATAGACTGAATCACACGACGTGAACGTGCGATCTGGGTGACGCGGGCCACTTCGGTGGGTCCTAGCACGTCCTACGAGAAAAATGCCTTCAAAGACCATCTTCGGGTTTGAATTTGAGCTTTTCCGTCTCTTAAACCGAGATACGCGCTGTAGGTATCGAGAAGAGCTTCGCGTGAGCAGGCTGAAGCTCCCGTAACTCTCAGCAGATTGAAAGTTATGTCCGTTTGAAACTGCAGCTCCTGTTCCTCCGATCCGCAATTCGAGAGACAAAAAAATAAAGAATTCATTCACTGTTGGGAGCGATCATACGAGTACTAATGCACCGGATCCCATCAGAACTCCGAAGTTAAGCGTGCTTGGGCGAGAGCAGTACTAGGATGGGTGACCTCCTTGGAAGTCCTCTTGTTGCACCCCTTTTTCATTAATTTCTTTTTTTCTTACTCGTACTTCTTATTTTTCCGATTCCTCGCCGTCCTATTACCGACTTTTTCAGTCCAAGCCGCGGATAGAAAAGATGCAATTGACTTAATCACACGACGTGAACGTGCGATCTGGGTGACACAGGCCGCTTCAGTGGGTCCCAGCGCGCCCTACGGGAAAAACGCCCCGAAAGACCATCTTCGGGTTGTAATTTGAGCGTCCCCGTGTCTTAGACCGAGATACTTGGTGTAGGTATCGAGAGGAGCTTCGTGTGAACAGGCTGAAGCTCCCGTAACTCTTAGCCGATCGAAAGTTTTGTCCGTTTGAAACTGCAGCTCCTGTTCCTCCGATACGCAATTCGAGAGACAAAACAATAAAAATTCATGGACTGTTGGGTGCGATCATAACAGCACTAATTCACCGCATCCCATCAGGACTCCGAAATTAAGCGTGCTTGAGCGAGAGCAGTACTAGGATGGGTGACCCCCTGGGAAGTCCTCGTGTTGCACCCCTTTTTTATTAATTTCTTTTTTTCTTACTCGTACTTCTTATTTTTCTGATTCCCCGCCGTCCTATTACCGACTCTTTCAGTCCAATCCGCGGATAGAAAAGATGCAATAGACTTAATCACACGACGTGAACGTGCGATCTGGGTGACGCAGGCCGCTTCAGTGGATCCCAGCATGCCCTACGGGAAAAAGCCCCGAAAGACCATCTCCGGGTTGTAATTTGAGCGTCTCCGTCTCTTAGACCCAGATACTTGCTGTAGGTATAAAGAGGAGCTTCGTGTGAACAGGTTGAAGCTCCCGTAACTCTTAGCCGATCGAAAGTTATGTCCATTTGAAATTGCAGCTCCGGATCCTCCGATCCGCAATTCGAGAGACAAAAAAATAAAGAATTCATTCACAGTTGGGTGCGATCATACCAGCACTAATTCACCGGATCCCATCAGAACTCCGAAGTTAAGCGTGCTTGGGCGAGAGCAGTACTAGGATCGGTGACCCCCTGGGAAGTCCTTGTATTGCACCCCTTTTTCATTAATTTCTTTTTTTCTTACTCGTACTTCTTGTTTTTCCGATTCCTCGCCGTCCTATTACCGACTCTTTCAGTCCAATCTGCGGATAGAAAAGATGCAATAGACTTAATCACACGACGTGAACGTGCGATCTGGGTGACGCAGGCCGCTTCATAGGGCCCAGCACGCCCTACGGGAAAAATGCCCCGAAAGACCCTATCCGGGTTGTAATTTGAGCGTCTCCATCTCTTAGACCGAGATACTTGCTGTAGGTATCGAGAGGAGCTTCGTGTGAACAGGCTGAAGCTCCCGTAACTCTTAGCCGATCGAAAGTTATGTCCGTTTGAAACTGCAGCTCCTGTTCCTCCGATCCGCAATTCGAGAGACAAAACAATAAAAATTCATTCACTATTGGGTGCGATCATACCAGCACTAATGCACCGGATCTCATCAGAACTTCGAATTTAAGCGTGCTCGGGCGAGAGCAGTACTAGGATAGGTGACCCCCTGGGAAGTCCTCGTGTTGCACCCCTTTTTCATTAATTTCTTTTTTTTATACTCGTACTTCTTGTTTTTCCGATTCCTCTCCGTCCTATTTCCGACTCTTTCAGTCCAATCCGTGGATAGAAAAGATGCAATAGACTTAATCACACGACGTGAACGTGCGATCTGGGTGACCCAGGATGCTTCAGTGGGTCCCAGCGCGTCCTACGGGAAAAACGCCCCGAAAGACCATCTTCGGGTTGTAATTTGAGCGTCTCCATCTCTTAGACCGAGATACTTGCTGTAGGTATCGAGAGGAGCTTCGTGTGAACAGGCTGAAGCTCCCGTAACTCTTAGCCGATCGAAAGTTATGTTCGTTTGAAACTGCAGCTCCTGTTCCTCCGATCCGCAATTTGAGAGACAAAACAATAAAAATTCATTTCCTATTGGGTGCGATCATACCAGCACTAATGCACAGGATCCCATCAGAACTCCGAAGTTAAGCGTGCTTGGGCGAGAGCAGTACTCGGGTTGTAATTTGAGCGTCTCCGTCTCTTAGACCGAGATACTTGTTGTTGGTATCGAGAGGAGCTTCGTGTGAACAGGCTGAAGCTCCCGTAACTCTTAGCCGATCGAAAGTTATGTCCGTTTGAAACTGCAGCTCCTGTTCCTCCGATCCGCAATTCGAGAGACAAAACAATAAAAATTCATTCACTATTGGGTGCGATCATACCAGCACTAATGCATCGGATCCCATCAAAACTCCGAAGTTAAGCGTGCGTGGGCGAGAGCAGTACCCCTGGGAAGTCCTCGTGTTGCACCCCTTTTTCATTAATTTCTTTTTTTCTTACTCGTACTTCTAATTCTTCCGATTCCTCTCCGTCCTATTTCCGACTCTTTCAGTCCAATCCGCGGATAGAAAAGATGCAATAAACTGAATCATACGATGTGAACGTGCGATCTGGGTGACGCGGGCCGCTTCAGTGGGTCCCAGCGCGACATACGGGAAAAATGCCCCGAAAGACCATCTCCGTTTTGGAATTTGAGCGTCTCCGTCTCTTTAACCTAGATACGCACTATAGGTATCGAGTGGAGCTTCGCGTGAGCAGGCTGAAGCTCCAGTAACTCTCAGCCGATCGAAAGTTATGTCCGTTTGAAACTGCAGCTCCTGTTCCTCCGATCCGCAATTCGAGAGACAAAAAAATAAAGAATTCATTCACTATTGGGTGCGTTATACCAGCACTAATGCACCGGATCCTATCAGAACTCCGAAGTTATGCGTGCTTGGGCAAGAACAGTACTAGGATGGGTGACCCCCTGGGAAGTCCTCGTGTTGCACCCCTTTTTTAATTAGTTTCTTTTTTTCTTACTCGTACATCTTGTTCTTCCGATTCCTCTCCGTCCTATTTCCGACTCTTTCAGTCCAATCCACGGATAGAAAAGATGCAATAGGCTGAATCACACAACGTGAACGTGCGATCTGGGTGACGCGGGCCACTTCGGTGGGTCCCAGCACATCCTACGAGAAAAATGCCCCCAAAGACCATATTCGGGTTTGAATTTGAGCTTCTCCGTCTCTTTGACCGAGATACGCGCTGTAGGTATCGAAAAGAGCTTCGCGTGAGCAGGCTGAAGCTCCCGTAACTCTCAGCAGATCGAAAGTTATGTCCGTTTGAAACTGCAGCTCCTGTTCCTCCGATCCGCAATTCGAGAGACAAAAAAATAAAGAATTCATTCACTGTTGGGTGCGATCATACCAGTACTAATGCACCGGATCCCATCAGAACTCCGAAGTTAAGCGTGCTTGGGCGAGAGCAGTATTAGGATGGGTGACCTCCTGGGAAGTCCTCGTGTTGCACCCCTTTTTCATTAATTTCTTTTTTTCTTACTCGTACTTCTTATTTTTCCGATTCCTCGCCGTCCTATTACCGACTTTTTCAGTACAATCCGCGGATAGAAAAGATGCAATAGACTTAATCACACGACGTGAACGTGCGATCTGGGTGACACAGGCCGCTTCAGTGGGTCCTAGCGCGCCCTACGGGAAAAACGCCCCGAAAGACCATCTCCGGGTTGTAATTTGAGCGTCCCCGTCTCATTGACAGAGATGCTTGCTGTAGGTATCAAGAGGAGCTTCGTGTGAACAGGCTGAAGCTCCCGTAACTTTTAGCCGATCAAAAGTTATGTCCGTTTGAAACTGCAGCTCCTGTTCCTCCGATCCGCAATTCGAGAGACAAAAAAATAAAGAATTCATTCACTGTTGGGTGCGATCATACCAGCACTAATGCACTGGATCCCATCAGAACTCAGAAGTTAAGCGTGCTTGGGCGAGAGCAGTACTAGGATGGGTGACCCCCTGGTAAGTCCTCGTGTTGCACCCATTTTTCATTAATTTCTTTTTTTCTTACTCGTACTTCTTGTTTTTCCGATTCCTCGCCGTCCTATTTCCGACTTTTTCAGTCCAATCCGCGGATAGAAAAGATGCAATAGACTTAATCACACGACGTGAACGTGCGATCTGGGTGACGCAGGATGCTTCAGTGGGTCCCAGCGCGCCCTACGGGAAAAACGCCCCGAAAGACCATCTCCGGGTTGTAATTTGAGCGTCTCCGTCTCTTAGACCAAGATACTTGGTGTAGGTATCGAGAGGAGCTTCGTGTGAACAGGCTGATGCTCCCGTAACTCTTAGCCGATCGAAATTATGTCCGTTTGAAACTGCAGCTCCTGTTCCTCCGATCCGCAATTCGAGAGACAAAAAAATAAAAATTCATTCACTGTTGGGTTCGATCATAACAGCACTAATGCACCGCATCCCATCAAAACTCCGAAATTAAGCGTGCTTGGGCGAGAGCAGTACTAGGATGGGTGACCCCCTAGGAAGTTCTCGTGTTGCACCCCTTTTTCATTAATTTCTTTTTTTCTTACTCGTACTTCTTATTTTTCCGATTCCTCGCCGTCCTATTTCCGACTCTTTCAGTCCAATCCGTGGATAGAAAAGATGCAATAGACTTAATCACACGACGTGAACATGCGATCTGGGTGACGCAGGACGCTTCAGTGGGTCCCAGCGCGTCCTACGGCAAAAATGCCCCGAAAGACCATCTTCGGGTTGTAATTTGAGCGTCTCCGTCTCTTAGACCGAGATACTTGTTGTAGGTATCGAGAGGAGCTTCGTGTGAACAGGCTGAAGCTCCCGTAACTCTTAGCCAATCGAAAGTTATGTCCGTTTGAAACTGCAGCTCCTGTTCCTCCGATCCGCAATTCGAGAGACAAAACAATAAAAATTCATTCACTATTGGGTGCGATCATACCAGCACTAATGCATCGGATCCCATCAGAACTCCGAAGTTAAGTGTGCTTGGGCGAGAGCAGTACTAGGATGGGTGACCCTCTGAGAAGTCCTCGTGTTGCACCCCTTTTTCATTAATTTCTTTTTTTCTTACTCGTACTTCTAATTCTTCCGATTCCTCTTCGTCCTATTTTCGACTCTTTTAGTCCAATCCGCGGATAGAAAAGATGCAATAGACTGAATCATATGATGTGAACGTGCGATCTGGGTGACGTGGGCTGCTTCGGTGGGTCCCAGCGCGACATACGGGAAAAATGCCCCGAAATACCATCTCCGTTTTGGAATTTGAGCATCTCCGTCTCTTTAACCTAGATACGCACTATAGGTATCGAGTGGAGCTTTGCGTGAGCAGGCTGAAGCTTCAGTAACTCTCAGCCGATCGAAAGTTATGTCCGTTTGAAACTGCAGCTCCTGTTCCTCCGATCCGCAATTCGAGAGACAAAAAAATAAAGAATTCATTCACTATTGGGTGCGATCATACCAGCACTAATGCAGCGGATCCCATCAGAACTCCGAATTTATGCGTGCTTGGGCAAGAGCAGTACTAGGATGGGTGACCCCCTGGGAAGTCCTCGTGTTGCACCCCTTTTTTAATTAGTTTCTTTTTTTCTTACTCGTACATCTTGTTCTTCCGATTCCTCTCCGTCCTATTTCCGACTCTTTCAGTCCAATCCACGGATAGAAAAGATGCAATAGACTGAATCACACGACGTGAACGTGCGATCTGGGTGACGCGGGCCACTTCAGTGGATCCCAGCACGTCCTACAAGAAAAATGCCCCCAAAGACCATCTTCGGGTTTGAATTTGAGCTTCTCCGTATCTTAGACCGAGATACGCGCTGTAGGTATCGAGAAGAGCTTCGCATGAGCAGGCTGAAGCTCCCGTAACTCTCAGCAGATCGAAATTTATGTCCGTTTGAAACTGCAGCTCCTGTTCCTCCGATCCGCAATTCGAGAGACAAAAAAATAAAGAATTCATTCACTGTTGGGTGCTATCATACCAGTACTAATGCACCGAATCCCATCAAAACACCGAAGTTATCGTGCTTGGGCGAGAGCAGTACTAGGATGGGTGACCCCCTGGGAAGTCCTCGTGTTGCACCCCTTTTTCATTAATTTCTTTTTTTCTTACTCGTACTTCTTGTTTTTCCGATTCCTCGCCGTCGTATTTCCGACTCTTTCAGTCCAATCCGCGGATAGAAAAGATGCAATAGACTTAATCACACGACGTGAACGTGCGATCTGGGTGACGCAGGATGCTTCAGTGGGTCCCAGCGCGCCCTACGTGAAAAACTCCCCGAAAGACTATCTCCGGGTTGTAATTTGAGCGTCTCCGTCTCATAGACCGAGATACTTGCTGTAGGTATCGAGAGGAGCTTCGTGTAAACAGGCTGAAGCTCCCGTAACTCTTAGCCGATCGAAAGTTATGTCCGTTTGAAACTGCAGCTCCTGTTCCTCCGATCCGCAATTCGAGAGACAAAACAATAAAAATTCATTCACTATTGGGTGCGATCATACCAGCACTAATGCACCGGATCCCATCTTAACTCCGAAGTTAAGCGTGCTTGGGTGAGAGCAGTACTAGGATGGGTGACCCCCTGGGAAGTCCTCGTGTTGCACCCCTTTTTCATTAATTTCTTTTTTTCTTACTCGTACTTCTAATTCTTCCGATTCCTCTCCATCCTATTTTCGACTCTTTCAGTCCAATCCGCGGATAGAAAAGATGCAATAGACTGAATTATACGATGTGAACGTGCGATCTGGGTGACGTGGGCCGCTTCGGTGGGTCCCAGCGTGACATACGGGAAAAATGCCCCAAAAGACCATCTCCGTTTTGGAATTTGAGCGTCTCCATCTCTTTAACCTAGATACGCACTATAGGTATCGAGTGGAGCTTTGCGTGAGCAGGCTGAAGCTCCAGTAACTCTCAGCCGATCGAAAGTTATGTCAGTTTGGAACTGCAGCTCCTGTTCCTTCGATCCGCAATTCGAGAGACAAAAAATAAATAATTCATTCAATATTGGGTGCGTTCATACCAGCACTAATGCACCGTATCCCATCAGAACTCCGAAGTTATGCGTGCTTGGGCAACAGCAGTACTAGGATAGGTGACCCCTTGAGAAGTCCTCGTGTTGCACCCCTTTTTTAATTAATTTCTTTTTTTCTTACTCGTACATCTTGTTCTTCCGATTCCTCTCCGTCCTATTTCCGACTCTTTCAGTCCAATCCACGGATAGAAAAGATGCAATAGACTGAATCACACGACGTGAACGTGCGATCTGAGTGACGCGGGCCACTTTGGTGGGTCCCAGCGCATCCTATGGGAAAAATGCCCCCAAAGACCATCTTCGGGTTTGAATTTGAGCTTTTCCGTCTCTTAGACCGAGATACGCACTGTAGGTATCGAGAAGAGCTGCGCGTGAGCAGGTTGAAGCTCCCGTAACTCTCAGCAGATCAAAAGTTATGTCCGTTGGAAAATGCAGCTCCTGTTCCTCCGATCCGCAATTCGAGAGACAAAAAAATAAAGAATTCATTCACTGTTGGGTGCGATCATACCAGTACTAATGCACCGGATCGCATCAGAACTCCAAAGTTAAGCGTGCTTGGGAGAGAGCAGTACGAGGATGGGTGACCCCCTGGGAAGTTCTCGTGTTGCACCCCTTTTTCATTAATTTCTTTTTTTCTTACTCGTACTTCTTATTTTTCCGATTACTCGCCGTCCTATTACTGACTCTTTCAGTCCAATACGCGGATAGAAAAGATGCAATAGACTTATTCACACGACGTGAACGTGCGATCTGGGTGACGCAGGCCGCTTCAGTGGGTCCCAGTGCGCCCTACGGGAAAAACGCCCCGAAAGACCATCTCCGGGTTGTAATTTGAGCTTCTCCGTCTCTTAGACCGAGATACTTGCAGTAGGTATCAAGAGGAGTTTCGTGTGAACAGGCTGAAGCTCCCGTAACTCTTAGCCGATCGAAAGTTATGTCCGTTTGAAACTGCAGCTCCTGTTCCTCCGATCCGCAATTCGAGAGACAAAAAAATAAAGAATTCATTCACTGTTGTGTGCGATCATACCAGCACTAATGCACCGGATCCCATCAGAACTCCGAAGCTAAGCGTGCTTGGGCGAGAGCAGTACTAGGATGGGTGACCCCCTTGGAAGTCCTCGTGTTGCACCCCTTTTTCATTAATTTATTTTTTTCTTACTCGTACTTCTTATTTTTCCGATTCCTCGTCGTCCTATTTCCGAATCTTTCAGTCCAATCCACGGATAGAAAAGATGCAATAGACTTAATCACACGACGTGAACGTGCGATCTGGGTGATGCAGGATGCTTCAGTGAGTCCCAGCGTGCCCTACGGAAAAACGCCCCGAAAGACCATCTTCGGGTTGTAATTTGAGCATCTCCGTCTCTTAGACCGAGATACTTGCTGTAGGTATCTAGAGGAGCTTCGTGTGAACAGGCTGAAGCTCCCGTAACTCTTAGCCGATCGAAAGTTATGTCCGTTTGAAACTGCAGCTCCTGTTCCTCCGATCCGCAATTCGAGAGACAAAACAATAAAAATTCATTCACTATTGGATGCGATCTTACCAGCACTAATGCACCGGATCCCATTTGAACTCCGAAGTTAAGAGTGCTTGGTCGAGAGCAGTACTAGGATGGGTGACCCCCTGGGAAGTCCTCGTGTTGCACCCCTTTTTTATTAATTTCTTTTTTTCTTACTCGTACTTCTAATTCTTTCGATTCCTCTCCGTCCTATTTCCGACTCTTTCAGTCCAATCCGCGGATAGAAAAGATACAATAGACTGAATCATACGATGTGAACGTGCGATCTGGGTGACGCGGGCCGCTTTGGTGGGTCCCAGCACGACATGCGGGAAAAATGCCCCAAAAGACAATCTCCGTTTTGGAATTTGAGCGTCTCCGTCTCTTTAACCTAGATACGCACTATGAAAGAGTGGGTGCCCGGTGAGCCAACTTGTGGCTATGGGCTTTTATGACTCTATGTATAAACAATCTTTTGTTTAATATAATTTACACTTTTATAATGGCATTTACTTTATCTTTTATCATATTATTATGTTGTGACATACTATAAGATGTTTAGATGAAGACCTTGAATATACTATAGTGTATGTAAGATTTGGTGGCACATGGGGATGGCTATCATGAAACACATCTTATAGTCACTGTATATTCTTAACAGTTCCTAGTCGATTGAGCCGTCCGTTAATAAGGATAAGGATCGCTCGAGATTGAGACTAACATTTACGATGCCGAGTACCACGTTTCATTGGTATGGAACATAGAGATGTTCAAAGCATGCAAATGGATATTCATACGATGAATGATCGAACTACCCTATCCGGACTTTCCAAGTGGTTATCACTTATCGAGTGGATAAAGTCCGCGGTTTTGGGGTTACACCATTAGTCCTTACTACTTGAAACATCATTGAGACTCTATATGCTAGTACTGTACTTTGACTCGTTTACCGACTCTATTGGGGTCATCAGGTATCGGGATTGGGTACAGTTACGACACATATAGGAGTCAATGCTTTGTTGTCAAGGATTCACCACATACTTGCTAGTGTGGATATCATATGCAATCTGAGGAGATATTAGTGTGAGGAATCTCTGGCCAGAGTACATGATGTGTTTTTAAGAAATGGTTTCTTAGTAGCACATGCGATGTCACTATTTGATCTTCAAGATGCATTGCATAGTTATCGAATCTCGAACGACTCTCGATTTACCAATGGTTGTTGATTCGATCGGGATATATGGATGAAGGGACCGTATTGTACGCTAACCAAAATCTATTGGTTCTTGCAGGCACTATCAGTGATACCTAGGAAATCATGGGGCGATGTTGCTAGGCGCTCTTACCATGATTCGATGGGCAAGTCGGAAATTGTTGTTTCGAGTCACAAGGAGTTGTGAGCCCACGGCTAGCTGTATCCCTGAACCATTGAGGGTCACACAAGTAATGGATTTCTAATTCCCGTTGAAATAGTTAAATTTAAAGAGTTAAATTTAATGAACAAAGAAGTAGGACTTCTTATATCAGAGTAGAAGAGTAAGATTTCCTAAAATGACATAGGGATGGACATTTTTGGAAATCACTAAATTCGGATTCAGAAAATTTATCTTGACTTTAAAAGATGCAGAAATGGTTTCTGTGCACATTGGTGAAATTGGTTTATCAATCTGAGTCACGATGAATTTTATATTAATTTCTGAATATGCAGGCTTTGCTTGTCAGGCATTAACTTATGACTAATGGGCCCTAAGCTGTTATCAGCCCATATTATAAATAAGTTATTGCAGTGCAGAAATTAGACACAAGTCTCATAATTTTCGAACACTAGGGTTTTGAGACCTAGAGTGGCCGCCCCCCTCTCTGTGTTTTTCTCTCTGAAATCCAGTCTGTGAATTTCGAATTTGCAGTCTGGTTTAACGGATCAAATTCGTTAATTCTCTTCGTAGAAACTTCTGATAGATTTTCTAGTGCAATCTATCAGAGGGATTCGAATTCTGTTCGTGGACCTGATTGAAGAATTGTTCGTCCATCAGTTCCTGGGATATACAACAAGAGCAGAGTTATCTGTTGGTGTCCATAATCTCGTTTCGAGATTCAAGGTAAAAATTTAATTGTTATTTAATTTTTACACGCACAATTTAATCGTAAAGTTTTGATACCCATGATATGGAATCGTTCCATATAAAATTTTAAAACTTCCGCTGCACCGGGTATCAATTCTGATTGATCTGAACACCGTTTTCCAACATTGGTATCAGAGCCAGGTTGCTCAGATCAAGCGATTAAATTAATCGATTGTAAAAAATTTTTAAGCCTTGGTTTTTTGAAACAAAAGGATTTTAAAAATTTAAAATTAATGGGCAAACCCGGGGCAGCGAACGTCGCTGCCCAAGGGCAGCAATTGGATCGCTGCCCAGGGCAGCGACGAGCTGCTCGGACCGAGCCCCTTTTGGGGCGCGGGCTGCCCGGGATCGTCCCGGGCGGCCCGGGAAAATTAATTTTTATTTTTAATTAAAATTTTAATATGTTAAAATTCTATTTTTGGTCCGATCGAAAATTGTTTTTGATTGGTCCACGAGGCGTCGAATCGAATTGTTCGAGTCCGAAAATTTTAAAATTGATTTTTGGATAAATTTGAATTTTTGGAAAATTTATAGATTTTATCCGTTAAATCAGATTTTATGAAATTGATTATTTTTGGTACAATTGATGATAAGATATGATCTTATGAAAATATTGAGTAAAATATGATTTTATGTATAAAATTGGATTTTATATGTAAAATATGATTTTATTTGATAAAAAGGTAAAATATGATTTTGTATGTAAAATAAGATTTTATATATGGAATATGATTTTATCCTTTTTAATTTAATTGCCATTGCATGTTATCCAATAAATTAATTTTGAATTAAATATTATTGGATAAGGATGATCGATTGCCATGACCAATATTATAGGTGTATGTTAGGTTGTTTACATTTGACTTTATTATTCATTGTTGGGTTTTATTAATGGGCCTGGTTTATGGCCCAAATTTGATTTTATCATTTGAAATAAAAGTGGGCCTGGTTTATGGCCCGTTCCCACCCCTACAATGTATTCCTTTATTTGTCATAGTAATTTATTGTAAATTCACTAGAAATAGTGGGAGTTTTTGAAGATGGAGGTGGGACCAGCAAGCAATGATAAAGACTGAAGAAATGTAAATTGGAAGCACAATGTAATAGGATTGCATTGCATACTTGCATATCACCTAGGATTAGACTTAGACTCGTGATTGGCAACCACGGGTCGATTAGTAATGGAATCGATCATCCTAAAATATAATATATGATATTATCGTTGTATGCATGTTTAGACTAAATTGTATGAATCCCGCAAGCATACAAATTTTAAATGATGAGACAAATTTTCAAAAATTAAAAATCCCTCATTTTAAATATGATTTAAAATTTATATCAAGATTAATAAAAGGGAATTTAAATATTGTTTAAATTTTCCTACCTTCCATCAACGATCAATGTATGAGATGCTACCCACGGATATGGTCCGGCTCATATTATTGGGGGGGCCCGTTCGTCGGAAAGCTGTACATTGGATCGACAAATGTTGTAAGTTGGGTGGAACTCCCATGGGATCGGCTCATATTATTGGGGGATCCACATGGTGACCGTCCATCACAACTTAATATTGATGGGTCATCTTGACATGTCACAATAAACGGCGTCATATTATTGGGCCCTTATTGGACATGAGGTAAATACATGGGGGTTACTTTGGAAGTAATTGGGCTCTACCTTTTGAAAATTATGGTTGGCTGATATTATTCGGGACTATGCTTTGTCAATCGGACTCCATGTTCCCACTAAATAAAATGTTTCTCGTTTTCACTAGAGGGTAGTGAAATCGTCAAAATAGTGGGAGTGTGATTCATAAAATAAAATTCGCCATATTTTATGTCTTAGTAAATTATTAAACAAATCATCGATTATTGTCTGTTTCATCTCAGTATTTCATTACAATGAATTCGTAATCCACATGTTTCAATTCTCGAACAAAAAAAACTTTTTGGAGCAATCAATACAGGATGGTTCCATAAGTTAAGATTGTCCTGAGTTCGGAAAAGATTTTCTAAGTGTTAGAAAAGGCTTCTCCGAAAATAGCCTCGGCTGATGTAACTGCCGAAAGGTTGGCCGAACTAGAGAAATGGTTGGACCATGATCTCAAGGCCAAATGTTACATGCAAAATTCGACAAGTCTAAACAAGTTTGCCATTACTGCAAGAAACCCGGTCATTGGAAACGTAAATGCAAGGAATACCTCGAGCAGTTGAGAACTGCAAAGGGTATGTTTTACATTGAAATAAATGTTTTACTTAATACTACTTCTTGGGTATTGGATACCAGATATAGATCTCATATTTGCAATGAGTTGCAAATGATGACAAGAAGTCGTAAGCTAAGGATGGGTGAGACCCAGCTAAGGCTCGGGAATGGTTCTAGAGTCGAAGCCAAAGCTATAGGAGACATTTATTTAATTTTGCAAAACAATTTTAAGTTATTTTTTAGAGATGTTTTGTATGTTCCGGATTTGGTCAAAAACATTATTTCTATTTCTATGCTTGATAGAGATGGTTATTCTTGCAATTTTGTGAATGGGATTTGCAATATTTACAAGAATGAATGTTTGATTGGAAATGGACAACTTGAAAACAATCTATATAACTTAAAATGAAAAGACGTTTCAATGAATTATGTCGATAAACCGGTAACAACAAATAAAAAGAAAAACGATAGTCAAAACCCGGTAAATCTTTGGCATGCTAGGATAGGTCATATTTCCTCAAGGAGGATGAACAAGCTAGTGGGAGAGGGCATGTTTGATATGTCTGATATTAACTCTCTACCTACTTGTGAATCCTGCCTGAAAGGAAAAATGACTAAATCTCCATTCAAGGGGAAACTTGAGCGTAGTAAAAATCTGTTGGATTTGATCCATACAGATGTTTGTGGTCCATTTAGAATTGGTACTCAATTTGGCCACACCTACTTCATTACCTTTACTGATGATTATTCAAGGTATGGGTATTTATATTTAATGAAATATAAGTCTGAAGCATTTGAAAAGTTCAAAGAATTCAAGGATGAAGTAGAAAACAAACTAGGTAAGAGGATTAAAGCACTTCGATCGGATCGAGGTGGAGAATACTTGAGTACCGAGTTTTTGAGCTATCTAAAAGAGAATGGGATTCTCTCTCAGTGGACTCCTCCTATGACACCTCAGCTTAATGGTGTTTCGGAGCGTCGCAATCGAACTTTGTTGGACATGATTCGATCTATGATGAGCTTCACTGAGCTCCCATCTTCGTTTTGGGGCTATGCTCTTGAAACGGCGGTATTGTTGTTGAACAACGTTCACACTAAAGCAGTGAACAAAACACCATACGAGTTATGGAATGGCAAAGCTCCTAAGTATTCGTACTTGAAGATTTGGGGATGTCCTGCTTACGTGAAGCAGACAGTGGGAGATAAGTTGGATAGTCGATCCACCTTATGTTATTTTTTAGGGTATCCGAAGAATTCAATCGGATATTATTTCTATCATCCTACTGAAACAAAAGTGTTTGTTTCAAGGAATGCCACCTTCTTGGAGAAGGAGTTCTTATTGGATAAGAAAGGCAAGATGATGGAACTCGAAGAAATTCGAGAAGAACCCGAGATACAAAATAATGATCCTACACCTCAGGAACCATTGATTGACACGCCTATTACTAGAATATCCGAGAGGACGTCTAGGCCTCCTATTAGATATGGTTTTCTTCTTGAAGGGGATCAAAGTGAACCCGACATTGGATGTGATCCAAGAAACTTCAAGGAAGCAATTTCTGATGCAGATTCGAATTTATGGCTTGAAGCTATGCAGTCGGAAATAGATTCGATGCATACAAACCAAGTTTGGACTTTAGTAGATCCTCCCGATGGAATTGTTCCAATAGGGTGTAAATGGATCAATAAGAGAAAACTTGGGCCTGATGAAAAGGTACTGACCTACAAGGCACGATTGGTGGCAAAAGGTTATACTCAAAGACAAGGAGTTGACTATGATGAAACTTTTTCACCAGTCGCAATGTTCAAGTCCATAAGAATTCTTATTGCTATAGCAGCATGGTATGACTATGAGATATGGCAAATGGATGTGAAGACTGCATTTCTTAATGGAAACATTAAGGAATAAATCTATATGATGCAGCCCGAGGGATTCACATCCATGGGAAGCGAGCATAAGGTATGCAAGCTTCAGAGATCGATCTATGGTCTCAAACAAGCATCAAGAAGTTGGAACCAGAAATTTGATGAAACAATAAAGGATTTTGGTTTCATCAAGAACCCGGAGGAACCGTGCGTGTACAAGAAAGTAGTTAAGGATGCTGTGACATTCTTAGTACTTTATGTTGATGACATCTTACTCATTGGGAATGATGTAGGGATGTTGCAGTCAACAAAGATATGGTTATCAGGTAGATTCTCGATGAAGGATTTGGGTGAGGCGTCCTATATTCTAGGGATACAGATCTATAGAGATAGATCTAAGAGAATGATAGGACTTACTCAAGCTACCTACATCGACACTATATTGAAAAGGTTTTCAATGGATGAGTCCAAGAGAGGACATCTACCTATGTGTCATGGAGTCTCTCTATCCAAGTCTATGTGTCCCAAGACTGATGAAGAGATAGAGAAAATGACACATGTACCATATGCGTCAGCCATAGGTAGTATCATGTATGGGATGATATCTACCAGACCGGATGTAGCATTTGCTCTGAGTGTCACGAGCAGATATCAAGCCAATCCCGGTCAAATGCATTGGAAAGCCGTGAAGGACATTCTTAAGTACTTACGAAGGACTAAGAATATGTTCATGGTATATGGAGGAAGAGAACTGAAATTGGAAGGCTACACCGACTCTAGCTTCCAAAGTGACGTGGATGACTCGAAGTCAACCTCTGGATTTGTGTTCATGCTCAATGGCGGTGCTGTCTCTTGGAAGAGTTCCAAGCAGGACACCACAGCGGATTCCACCACTGAGGCAGAATACATTGCGACATCAGCTGCTGCTAAAGAGGCCGTTTGGATGAGGAATTTCGTCCAAGAGTTGGGAGTTATTCCTGAAGCTGTTGGTCCAGTCCCGGTGTACTGTGACAACACGGGTGCCGTTGCTCAGGCAAAGGAACCAAGGTCTCATCAAAGATCCAAACACGTACTGAGGAAATACCACATCATCCGGGAGATCGTGGAAAGAGGAGACATCACTGTCGAGAGAGTGGCCTCTGCAGACAATATCGCTGATCCACTTACTAAGCCCTTGCCATGACCATTATTTGACAAACATCGCGAAGCAATGGGACTACGTAGTATGACTAGTTGGCTTTAGGGAAAGTGGGAGATTGAAAGAGTGGGTGCCCGGTGAGCCAACTTGTGGCTAAGGGATTTTATGACTCTATGTATAAACAATCTTTTGTTTAATATAATTTACACTTTTATAATGGCATTTACTTTATCTTTTATCATATTATTATGTTGTGACATACTATAAGATGTTTAGATGAAGACCTTGAATATACTATAGTTTATGTAAGATGTGGTGGCACATGGGGATGGCTATCATGAAACACATCTTATAGTCACTGTATATTCTAAACAGTTCCTAGTCGATTGAGCCGTCCGTTAATAAGGATAAGGATCGCTCGAGATTGAGACTAGCATTTGCGATGCCGAGTACCATGTTTAATTGGTATGGAACATAGAGATGTTCAAAGCATGCAAATGGATATTCATACGATGAATGATCGAACTACCCTATCCGGACTTTCCAAGTGGTTATCACTTATCGAGTGGATAAAGTCCGCGGTTTTGGTTGTACACCATTAGTCCTTACTACTTGAAACATCATTGAGACTCTATATGCTAGTACTGTACTTTGACTCATTTACCGACTCTATTGGGGTCATCAGGTGTCGGGATTGGGTACAGTTACGACACATATAGGAGTCGATGCTTTGTTGTCAAGGATTCACCACATACTTGCTAGTGTGGATATCCTATGCAATCTGAGGAGATATTAGTGTGAGGAATCTCTGGCCAGAGTACATGATGTGTTTTTAAGAAATGGTTTCTTAGTAGCACATGCGATGTCACTATTTGATCTTCAAGATGCATTGCATAGTTATCGAATCTCGAACGACTCTCGATTTACCAATGGTTGTTGATTCGATCGGGATATATGGATGAAGGAACCGTACTGTACGCTAACCAAAATCTATTGGTTCTTGCAGGCACTATCAGTGATACCTAGGGAATCATGGGGCGATGTTGCTAGGCGCTCTTACCATGATTCGATGGGCAAGTCGGAAATTGTTGTTCCGAGTCACAAGGAGTTGTGAGCCCACGGCTAGCTGTATCCCTGAACCATTGAGGGTCACACAAGTAATGGATTTCTAATTCCCGTTGAGATAGTTAAATTTAAAGAGTTAAATTTAATGAACAAAGAAGTAGGACTTCTTATATCAGAGTAGAAGAGTAAGATTTCCTAAAATGACATAGGGATGGGCATTTTTGGAAATCACTAAATTCGGATTCAGAAAATTTATCTTGACTTTAAAAGATGCAGAAATGGTTTCTGTGCACATTGGTGAAATTGGTTTATCAATCTGAGTCACGATGAATTTTATATTAATTTCTAAATATGCAGGCTTTGCTTGTCAGGCTTTAACTTATGACTAATGGGCCCTAAGCTGTTATCAGCCCATATTATAAATAAGTTATTGCAGTGCAGAAATTAGACACAAGTCTCATAATTTTCGAACACTAGGGTTTTGAGACCTAGAGTGGCCGCCCCCTCTCTGTGTTTTTCTCTCTGAAATCCAGTCTGTGAATTTCGAATTTGCAGTCTGGTTTAACGGATCAAATTCGTTAATTCTCTTCGTAGAAACTTCTGATAGATTTTCTAGTGCAATCTATCAGAGTGATTCGAATTCTGTTCGTGGACCTAATTGAAGAATTGTTCGTCCATCAGTTCCTGGGATATACAACAAGAGCAGAGTTATCTGTTGGTGTCCATAATCTCGTTTCGAGATTCAAGGTAAAAATTTAATTGTTATTTAATTTTTACACGCACAATTTAATCGTAAAGTTTTGATACCCATGATATGGAATCGTTCCATATAAAATTTTAAAACTTCCGCTGCACCGAGTATCAATTCTGATTGATCTGAATACCGTTTTCCAACACACTATAGGTATCGAGTGGAGCTTCGCGTGAGCAAGCTGAAGCTCCAGTAACTCTCAGCCGATCGAAAGTTATGTCCGTTTGAAACTGCAGCTCCTGTTCCTCCGATCCGCAATTCGAAAGAAAAAAATAAAGAATTCATTCACTGATGGCTGCGATCATACCAGCACTAATGCACCGGATCCCATCAGAACTCCGAAGTTATGCGTGCTATGGCAAGAGCAGTACTAGGATGGGTGACCCCCTGGAAAGTCCTCGTGTTGCACCCCTTTTTTAATTAGTTTCTTTTTTTCTTACTCGTACATCTTGTTCTTCCGATTCCTCTCTGTCCTATTTCCGACTCTTTCTGTCCAATCCACGGATAGAAAAGATGCAATAGACTAAATCACATGACGTGAACGTGCGATCTGGGTGACGCGGGCCACTTCGGTGGGTCCCAGCGCATCCTACGGGAAAAATGCCCCCAAAGACCATCTCTGGGTTTGAATTTGAGCTTCTCCGTCTCTTAGACCGAGATACGCGCTGTAGGTATCGAGAAGAGCTTCGCGTGAGCAGGCTGAAGCTCCCGTAACTCTCAGCAGGTCGAAAGTTATGTCCGTTTGAAACTGCAGCTCCTGTTCCTCCGATCCGCAATTCGAGAGACAAAAAAATAAAGAATTCATTCACTGTTGGGTGTGATCATACCAGTACTAATGCACCGGATCCCATCAGAACTCCGAAGTTAAGCGTGCTTGGGTGAGAGCAGTACTACGATGGCTGACCCCCTGGGAAGTCCTCGTGTTGCACTCCTTTTTCATTAATTTCTTTTTTTCTTACTCGTACTTCTTATTTTTCCGATTCCCCGCCGTCCTATTACCGACTCTTTCAGTCCAATCCGCGGATAGAAAAGATGCAATAGACTTAATCACATGACGTGAACGTTCGATCTGGGTTACGTAGGCCGCTTCAGTGGGTCCCAGCGCGTCCTACGGGAAAAACGCCCCGAAAGACCATCTTTGGGTTGTAATTTGAGCGTCTCCATCTCTTAGACCGAGATACTTGCTGTAGGTATCAAGAGGAGCTTCGTGTGAATAGGCTGAAGCTCCCGTAACTCTTAGCCGATCGAAAGTTATGTCCGTTTGAAACTGCAGATCCTGTTCCTCCGATCCGCAATTCGAGAGACAAAAAATAAAGAATTCATATCTATGTTGGGTGCGATTATACCAGCACTAATGCACAGGATCCCATCAGAACTCCGAAGTTAAGCGTGCTTGGGCGAGAGCAGTACTAGTATGGGTGACCCCCTGGGAAGTCCTCGTGTTGCACCTCTTTTTCATTAATTTCTTTTTTTCTTACTCGTACTTCTTGTTTTTCCGATTCTTCCCCGTCCTATTACCGACTCTTTCAGTCCAATCCGCGGATAGAAAAGATGCAATAGACTTAATCACACGATGTGAACGTGCGATCTGGGTGACGCAGGCCGCTTCAGTGGGTCCCAGCGCGCCCTACGGGAAAAACGCCCGAAAGACCATCTCCGGGTTGTAATTTGAGCGTCTCCATCTCTTAGACCGAGATACTTGCTGTAGGTATCAAGAGGAGCTTCGTGTGAACAGGCTGAAGCTCCGTAACTCTTAGCCGATCGAAAGTTATGTCCGTTTGAAACTGCAGTTCCTGTTCCTCCGATCCGCAATTCTAGAGACAAAAAAATAAAGAATTTATTCACTATTGGGTGCGATCATACCAGCACTAATGCACCGGATCCCATCAGAACTCCGAAGTTAAGCGTGCTTGTGCGAGAGCAGTACTCGGATGGGTGACCCCCTGGGAAGTCCTCGTGTTGCACCCCTTTTTCATTAATTTCTTTTTTTCTTACTCGTACTTCTTGTTTTTCCGATTCCTCGCCATCCTATTACCGACTCTTTCAGTCCAATCCGCGGATAGAAAAGATGTAATATTCTTAATCACACGACGTGAACGTGGGATCTGGGTGACGCAGGCCGCTTCAGCGAGTCCCAGCGCGCCCTACGGGAAAAACGCCCCCAAAGACCGTCTCCGAGTTATAATTTGAGCGTCTCCGTCTCTTAGACCGAGATACTTGTTGTAGGTATCGAGAGGAGCTTCGTGTGAACAGGCTGAAACTCCCGTAACTCTTAACCGATCGAAAGTTATGTCCGTTTGAAACTGCAGCTCCTGTTCCTCCGATCCGCAATTCGAGAGACAAAACAATAAAAATTCATTCACTATTGGGTGCGAACATACCAGCACTAATGCACCGGATCCCATCAGAACTCCGAAGTTAAGCGTGCTTGGGCGAGAGCAGTACTAGAATGGGTGACCCCCTGGGAAGTCCTCGTGTTGCACCCCTTTTTCATTAATTTCTTTTTTTCTTACTCGTACTTCTTGTTTTTCCGATTCCTCGCCGTCCTATTTCCGACTATTTCAGTCCAATCCGCGGATATAAAAGATGCAATAGACTGAATCATACGATGTGAACGTGCGATCTGGGTGACACGGGCCACTTTGGTGGGTCCCAGTGCGACATACGGGAAAAATGCCCCAAAATACCATCTCCGTTTTGGAATTTGAGCGTCTCCGTCTCTTTAACCTAGATACGCACTATAGGTATCGAGTGGACCTTCGCGTGAGCAGGCTGAAGCTCCAGTAACTCTCAGCCGATCGAAAGTTATGTCCGTTTGAAACTGCAGCTCCTGTTCCTCCGATCCGCAATTCGAAAGACAAAAAAATAAAGAATTCATTCACTATTGGGTGCGATCATACCAGCACTAATGCACCGGATCCCATCAGAACTCCGAAGTTATGCGTGCTTGGGCAAGAGCAGTACTAGGATGGGTGACCCCCTGGAAAGTTCTCGTGTTGCACCCCTTTTTTAATTAGTTTCTTTTTTTCTTACTCGTACATCTTGTTCTTCCGATTCCTCTCCATCCTATTTCCGACTCTTTCAGTCCAATTCACGGATATAAAAGATGCAATAGACTTAATCACACGACGTGAATGTGCGATCTGGGTGACGCGGGCCACTTCGGTGGGTCCCAGCGCGTCCTACGGGAAAAAAGCCCCCAAAGACCATCTCCGGGTTTGAATTTGAGCTTCTCCGTCTCTTAGACCGAGATACTTACTGTAAGTATCAAGAGAAGCTTCGTGTGAACAGGCTGAGGCTCCGTAACTCTTAGCCGATCGAAAGTTATGTCCGTTTGAAACTGCAGCTCCTGTTCCTCCGATCCGCAATTCGAGAGACAAAAAATAAAGAATTCATTCACTGTTGGGTGCGATCATACCAGCACTAATGCACCAGATCCCATCAGAACTCCGAAATTAAGAGTTCTTGGGTAAGAGCAGTACTAGGATGGGTGACCCCCTGGGAAGTCCTCGTGTTGCACCTTTTTTTTCATTAATTTCTTTTTTTTCTTACTCGTACTTCTTGTTCTTTCGATTCCTCGCCGTCCTATTTCCGACTCTTGCAGGCCAATCCGCGGATAGAAAAGATGCAATAAACTTAATCATTTGATGTGAACGTGCGATCTGGGTGACGCAGGCCGCTTCGGTGGGTCCCAGCGCGACATACGGGAAAAATTCCCCGAAAGACCATCTTCGTTTTGGAATTTTAGAGTCTCCATCTCTTTAGCCGAGATACGCACTATAGGTATCGAGTGGAGCTTCGCGTGAGCAGGCTGAAGCTCCAGTAACTCTCAGCCGATCGAAAGTTATGTCCGTTCGAAACTGCAGCTCCTGTTCCTCCGATCCGCAATTCGAGAGACAAAAAAATAAAGAATTCATTCACTGTTCGGTGCGATCATACCAGCACTAATGCACCGGATCCCATCAGAACTCCAAAGTTATGCGTGCTTGGGCAAGAGCAGTACTAGGATGGGTGACCCCCTGGGAAGTCCTCGTGTTGCACCCTTTTTTTTATTAGTTTCTTTTTTTCTTACTCGTACATCTTGTTCTTTCGATTCCTCTCCGTCCTATTTCCGACTCTTTCAGTCCAATCCGCGGATAGAAAAGATGCAATAGACAGAATCACAGGACGTGAACGTCCGATCTGTGTGACTCGGGCCACTTCGGTGGGTCCCAGCACGCCCTACGTGAAAAATGCCCCCAAAGACAATCCCCGGGTTTGAATTTGAGCTTCTCCGTCTCTTAGACCAACATACGCGTTGTAGGTATCGAGAAGAGCTTCGTGTGAGCAAGCTGAAGCTCCCGTAACTCTCAGCAGATCGAAAGTTATGTCCGTTTGAAACTGCAGCTCCTTTTCCTCCTATCCGCAATTTGAGAGACAAAACAATAAAATATTCATTCATTGTTGGGTGCGATCATACCAGCACTAATGCACCGGATCCCATCAGAACTCCGAAGTTATGGTGCTTGGGCGATAGCAGTACTTGGATGGGTGACCCCCTGGGATGTCCTCGTGTTGCATCCCTTTTTCATTAATTTCTTTTTTTCTTACTCGTACTTCTAATTCTTTCGATTCCTCTCCGTCCTATTTCCGACTCTTTCAATCCAATCCGCGGATAGAAAAGATGAAATAGACTGAATCATACGATGTGAACGTGAGATCTGGGTGACGCGGGCCACTTCGGTGGGTTCCAGCGCGACATACGGGAAAAATGCCCCGAAAGACCATCTCCATATTGGAATTTGAGCGTCTCCGTCTCTTTAACCTAGATACGCACTATAGGTATCGAGTGGAGCTTCGCGTGAGCAGGCTGAAGCTCCAGTAACTCTCAGCTGATCGAAAGTTATGTCCGTTTGAAACTGCAGCTCCTATTCCTCCGATCCGCAATTCGAGAGACAAAAAAATAAAGAATTCATTCACTATTGGGTGCGATCATACCAGCACTAATGCACCGGATTCCATCAAAACTCCGAAGTTATGCGTGCTTGGGCAAGAGCAGTACTAGGATGGGTGACCCCCTCGGAAGTCCTAGTGTTGCACCCCTTTTTTAATTAGTTTCTTTTTTTCTTACTCGTACATCTTGTTCTTCCGATTCCTCTCCGTCCTATTTCCGACTCTTTCAGTCCAATCCACGTATAGAAAAGATGCAATAGACTGAATCACATGACGTGAACGTGCGATCTGGGTCACGCGGGCCACTTCGGTGGGTCCCAGCGCGCCCTACGAGAAAAATGCCCCCAAAGACCATCTCCGGGTTTGAATTTGAGCTTATCCGTCTCTTAGACCGAGATACGCGCTGTAGGTATCGAGAAGAGCTTCACGTGAGCAGGCTGAAGCTCCCGTAACTCTCAGCAGATCGAAAGTTATGTCCGTTTGAAACTGCAGCTCCTGTTCCTTCGATCCGCAATTCGAGAGACAAAAAAATAAAGAATTCATTCACTATTGGGTGCGATCATACCAGTACTAATGCACTGGATCCCATCAGAACTCCGAAGTTAAGCGTGCTTGTGCGAGAGCAGTACTTGGATAGGTGACCCCCTGGGAAGTCCTCGTGTTGCACCCCTTTTTCATTAATTTCTTTTTTTTTTACTCGTACTTCTTGTTTTTCCGATTCCTCGCCGTCCTATTACCGACTCTTTCAGTCCAATCCGCGGATAGAAAAGATGCAATAGACTTAATCACACGACGTGAACGTGCGATCTGGGTGATGCAGGTCACTTCAGCGGGTCCCAGCGTGCCCTACGGGAAAAACGCCCCAAAAGACCGTCTCCGGGTTGTAATTTGAGCGTCTCCGTCTCTTAGACGGAGATACTTGCTGTAGGTATCGAGAGGAGCTTCGTGTGAACAGGCTGAAACTCCCGTAACTCTTAGTCGATCGAAAGTTATGTCCGTTTGAAGCTGCAGCTCTTGTTCCTCCGATCCGCAATTCGAGAGATAAAACAATAAAAATTCATTCACTATTGGGTGCGATCATACCAGCACTAATGCACCGGATCCCATCAGAACTCCGAAGTTAAGCGTGTTTGGGCGAGAGCAGTACTAGAATGGGTGACCCCCTGGGAAGTCCTCGTGTTGCACCCCTTTTTCATTAATTTCTTTTTTTCTTACTCGTACTTCTCGTTTTTCCGATTCCTCTCCGTCCTATTTCCGACTATTTCAGTCCAATCTGCGGATAGAAAAGATGCAATAGACTTAATAACACGACGTGAACGTGCGATCTGGGTGACGCAGGATGCTTCAGTGGGTCCCAGCGCGCCCTACGGGAAAAATTCCCCGAAAGACCATCTTTGGGTTGTAATTTGAGCGTCTCCGTCTCTTAGACCGAGATACTTGCTGTAGGTATCGAGAGGAGCTTCGTGTGAACAGGCTGAAGCTCCCGTAACTCTTAGCCGATCGAAAGTTATGTCCGTTTGAAACTGCAGCTCCTGTTCCTCCGATCCGCAATTCGAGAGACAAAACAATAAAAATTCATTCACTATTGGGTGCGATCATACTAGCGCTAATGCACCGGATCCCATCAGAACTCCGAAGTTAAGCGTGCTTGGGCGAGAGCAGTACTAGGATGGGTGTCCCCTGGGAAGTCCTCGTGTTGCACCCCTTTTTCATTAATTTCTTTTTTACTTACTCGTACTTCTAATTCTTCCGATTGCTCTCTGTCCTATTTCCGACTCTTTCAGTCCAATCCGCGGATATAAAAGATGCAATAGACTGAATCATACGATGTGAACGTGCGATCTGGGTGACACGGGCCACTTTGGTGGGTCCCAGTGCGACAAACGAGAAAAATGCCCCAAAATACCATCTCCGTTTTGGAATTTGAGCGTCTCCGTCTCTTTAACCTAGATACGCACTATAGGTATCGAGTGGAGCTTCGCGTGAGCAGGCTGAAGCTCCAGTAACTCTCAGCCGATCGAAAGTTATGTCCGTTTGAAACTGCAGCTCCTGTTCCTCCGATCCGCAATTCGAAAGACAAAAAAATAAAGAATTCATTCACTATTGGGTGCGATCATACCAGCACTAATGCACCGGATCCCATCAGAACTCCGAAGTTATGCGTGCTTGGGCAAGAGCAGTACTAGGATGGGTGACCCCCTGGAAAGTCCTCGTGTTGCACCCCTTTTTTAATTAGTTTCTTTTTTTCTTACTCGTACATCTTGTTCTTCCGATTCCTCTCCATCCTATTTCCGACTCTTTCAGTCCAATTCACGGATAGAAAAGATGCAATAGACTTAATCACACGACGTGAATGTGCGATCTGGGTGACGCGAGCCACTTTGGTGGGTCCCAGCGCGTCCTACGGGAAAAATGCCCCCAAAGACCATCTCCGGGTTTGAATTTGAGCTTCTCCGTCTCTTAGGCCGAGATACTTACTGTAGGTATCAAGAGGAGCTTCGTGTGAACAGGCTGAAGCTCCGTAACTCTTAGCCGATCGAAAGTTATGTCCGTTTGAAACTGCAGCTCCTGTTCCTCCGATCCGCAATTCGAGAGACAAAAAAATAAAGAATTCATTCACTGTTGGGTGCGATCATACCAGCACTAATGCACCAGATCCCATCAGAACTCCGAAATTAAGAGTTCTTGGGTAAGAGCAGTACTAGGATGGGTGACCCCCTGGGAAGTCCTCGTGTTGCACCTTTTTTTCATTAATTTCTTTTTTTCTTACTCGTACTTCTTGTTCTTTCGATTCCTCGCCGTCCTATTTCCGACTCTTGCAGGCCAATCCGCGGATAGAAAAGATGCAATAAACTTAATCATATGATGTGAACGTGCGATCTGGGTGACGCAGGCCGCTTCGGTGGGTCCCAGCGCGACATACGGGAAAAATTCCCCGAAAGACCATCTTCATTTTGGAATTTTAGCGTCTCCATCTCTTTAGCCGAGATACGCACTATAGGTATCGAGTGGAGCTTCGCGTGAGCAGGCTGAAGCTCCAGTAACTCTCAGCCGATCGAAAGTTATGTCCGTTCGAAACTGCAGCTCCTGTTCCTCCGATCCGCAATTCGAGAGACAAAAAAATAAAGAATTCATTCACTGTTGGGTGCGATCATACCAGCACTAATGCACCGGATCCCATCAGAACTCGTAAGTTATGCGTGCTTGGGCAAGAGCAGTACTAGGATGGGTGACCCCCTGGGAAGTCCTCGTGTTGCACCCTTTTTTTTATTAGTTTCTTTTTTTCTTACTCGTACATCTTGTTCTTTCGATTCCTCTCCGTCCTATTTCCGACTCTTTTAGTACAATCCGCGGATATAAAAGATGCAATAGACAGAATCACAGGACGTGAACGTCCGATCTGTGTGACTCGGGCCACTTCGGTGGGTCCCAGCACGCCCTACGTGAAAAATGCCCCCAAAGACAATCACCGGGTTTGAATTTGAGCTTCTCCGTCTCTTAGACCGACATACGCGTTGTAGGTATCGAGAAGAGCTTCGCGTGAGCAAGCTGAAGCTCCCGTAACTCTCAGCAGATCGAAAGTTATGTCCGTTTGAAACTACAGCTCCTTTTCCTCCTATCCGCAATTTGAGAGACAAAACAATAAAATATTCATTCATTGTTGGGTGCGATCATACCAGCACTAATGCACCGGATCCCATCAGAACTCCGAAGTTATGGTGCTTGGGCGATAGCAGTACTTGGATGGGTGACCCCCTGGGATGTCCTCGTGTTGCATCCCTTTTTCATTAATTTCTTTTTTTCTTACTCGTACTTCTAATTCTTCCGATTCCTCTCCGTCCTATTTCCGACTCTTTCAATCCAATCCGCGGATAGAAAAGATGCAATAGACTGAATCATACGATGTGAACGTGAGATCTGGGTGACGCGGGCCACTTCGGTGGGTTCCAGCGTGACATACGGGAAAAATGCCCCGAAAGACCATCTCCATATTGGAATTTGAGCGTCTCCGTCTCTTTAACCTAGATACGCACTATAGGTATCGAGTGAAGCTTCGCGTGAGCAGGCTGAAGCTCCAGTAACTCTCAGCCGATCGAAAGTTATGTCCGTTTGAAACTGCAGCTCCTGTTCCTCCGATCCGCAATTCGAGAGACAAAAAAATAAAGAATTCATTCACTATTGGGTGCGATCATACCAGCACTAATGCACCGGATTCCATCAAAACTCCGAAGTTATGCGTGCTTGGGCAAGAGCAGTACTAGGATGGGTGACCCCCTGGGAAGTCCTAGTGTTGCACCCCTTTTTTAATTAGTTTCTTTTTTTCTTACTCGTACATCTTGTTCTTCCGATTCCTCTCCGTCCTATTTCCGACTCTTTCAGTCCAATCCACGTATAGAAAAGATGCAATAGACTGAATCACATGACGTGAACGTGCGATCTGGGTGACGCGGGCCACTTCGGTGGGTCCCAGCGCGCCCTACGAGAAAAATACCCCCAAAGACCATCTCCGGGTTTGAATTTGAGCTTATCCGTCTCTTAGACTGAGATACGCGCTGTAGGTATCGAGAAGAGCTTCACGTGAGCAGGCTGAAGCTCCCGTAACTCTCAGCAGATCGAAAGTTATGTCCGTTTGAAACTGCAGCTCCTGTTCCTTCGATCCGCAATTCGAGAGACAAAAAAATAAAGAATTCATTCACTATTGGGTGCGATCATACCAGTACTAATGCACTGGATCCCATCAAAACTCCGAAGTTAAGTGTGCTTGTGCGAGAGCAGTACTTGGATGGGTGACCCCCTGGGAAGTCCTCGTGTTGCACCCCTTTTTCATTAATTTCTTTTTTTCTTACTCGTACTTCTAATTCTTCCGATTGCTCTCTGTCCTATTTCCGACTCTTTCAGTCCAATCCGCGGATAGAAAAGATGCAATAAACTGAATCATACGATGTGAACGTGCGATCTGAGTGACGCGGGCCGCTTTGGTGGGTCCCAGCGCGACATACGGGAAAAATGCCCCAAAATACCATCTCCGTTTGGGAATTTGAGCGTCTCTGTCTCTTTAACCTAGATACGCACTATAGGTATCGAGTGGAGCTTCGCGTGAGCAGGCTGAAGCTCCAGTAACTCTCAGCCGATAGAAAGTTTATCCGTTTGAAACTGCAGCTCCTGTTCCTCCGATCCGCAATTCGAGAGACAAAAGAATAAAGAATTCATTCACTGTTGGGTGCGATCATACCAGTACTAATGCACCGGATCCCATCAGAACTCCGAAATTAAGCGTGCTTGGATGAGAGCAGTACTAGGATGGGTGACCCCCTGGGAATTCCTCGTGTTGCACCTTTTTTTTCATTAATTTCTTTTTTTTCTTACTCGTACTTCTTGTTCTTTCGATTCTTCGTCGTCCTATTTCCGACTCTTTCAGGCCAATCCGCGGATAGAAAAGATGCAATAAACTTAATCATATGATGTGAACGTGCGATCTGGGTGACGCGGGCCGCTTCGGTGGGTCCCAGCGCGACATACGGGAAAAATTTCCCGAAAGAGCATCTCCGTTTTGGAATTTTAGCGTCTCCATCTCTTTAACCGAGATACGCACTATAGGTATCGAGTGGAGCTTCGCGTGAGCAGGCTGAAGCTCCAGTAACTCTCAGCCGATCGAAAGTTATGTCCGTTCGAAACTGTAGCTCCTGTTCCTCCGATCCGCAATTCGAGAAACAAAAAAATAAAGAATTCATTCACTGTTGGCTCCGATCATACCAGCACTAATGCACCGGATCCCATCAGAACTCCAAAGTTATGCGTGCATGGGCAAGAGCAGTACTAGGATGGGTGACCCCCTGGGAAGTCCTCGTGTTGCACCCTTTTTTTTATTAGTTTTTTTTTTCTTACTCATACATCTTGTTCTTCCGATTCCTCTCCGTCCTATTTCTGACTCTTTCAGTCCAATCCGAGGATAGAAAAGATGCAATAGACTGAATCACAGGACGTGAACGTCCGATCTGTGTGACTCGGGCCACTTCGATGGGTCCCAGCACGCCCTACGTGAAAAATGCCCCCAAAGACAATCTCCGGGTTTGAATTTGAGCTTCTCCGTCTCTTAGACCGACATAAGCGTTGTAGGTATCGAGAAGAGCTTCGCGTGAGCAAGCTGAAGCTCCCGTAACTCTCAGCAGATCAAAAGTTATGTCCGTTTGAAACTGCAGCTCCTTTTCCTCCGATCCGCAATTTGAGAGACAAAACAATAAAATATTCATTCATTGTTGGGTGCGATCATACCAGCACTAAGGCACCGGATCCCATCAGAACTCCGAAGTTATGGTGCTTGGGCGATAGCAGTACTTGGATGGGTGACCCCCTGGGAAGTCCTCGTGTTGCATCCCTTTTTCATTAATTTCTTTTTTTTTTACTCGTATTTCTAATTCTTTCGATTCCTCTCCGTCTTATTTCCGACTCTTTCAGTCCAATCCGCGGATAGAAAAGATGCAATAGACTGAATCAAACGATGTGAACGTGAGATCTGGGTGACGCGAGCCACTTCGGTGGGTCCCAGCGCGACATATGGGAAAAATGCCCTGAAAGACCATCTTCGTTTTGGAATTTGAGCGTCTCCGTCTCTTTAACCTAGATACGCACTATAGGTATCGAGTGGAGCTTCGCGTGAGCAGGCTGAAGCTCCAGTAACTCTCAGCCGATCGAAAGTTATGTCCGTTTGAAACTGCAGCTCCTGTTCCTCCGATCCGCAATTTGAGAGACAAAAAAATAAAAAATTCATTCACTATTGGGTGCGATCATACCAGCACTAATGCACCGGATTCCATCAAAACTTCAAAGTTATGCGTGCTTGGGCAAGAGCAGTACTAGGATGGGTGACCCCTTGGGAAGTCCTAGTGTTGCACCCCTTTTTTAATTAGTTTATTTTTTTCTTACTCGTACATCTTGTTCTTCCGATTCCTCTCCGTCCTATTTCCAACTCTTTCAGTCCAATCCACGGATAGAAAAGATGCAATAGACTGAATCACACGACGTGAACGTGCGATCTGGGTGACGCGGGCCACTTCAATGGGTCCCAGCGCGCCCTACGGGAAAAATGCCCCCAAAAACCATCTCCGGGTTTGAATTTGAGCTTCTCCGTCTCTTAAACCGAGATACGTGCTGTAGGTATCGAGAAGAGTTTCGCGTGAGTAGGCTGAAGCTCCCATAACTCTCAGTAGATCGAAAGTTATGTCCGTTTGAAACTGCAGCTCCTGTTCCTCCGATCCGCAATTCGAGAGACAAAAAAATAAAGAATTCATTCATTGTTGGGTGCGATCATGCCAGTACAAATGCACTGGATCCCATCAGAACTCCGAAGTTAAGCATGCTTGGGCGAGAGCAGTACTAAGATGGGTAACCCCTGGGAAGTCCTCGTGTTGCACCCTTTTTTTCATTAATTTCTTTTTTTCTTACTCGTACTTTTTGTTCTTTCGATTCCTCGCCGTCCTATTTTCGACTCTTGCAGTCCAATCCGCGGATAGAAAAGATGCAATAAACTTAATCATACGATGTGAACGTACGATCTGGGTGACGCAGGCCGCTTCGGTGGGTCCCAGCGCGACATACGAGAAAAATGCCCCGAAAGACCATCTCCGTTTTGGAATTTGAGCGTCTCCATCTCTTTAACCGAGATACGCAATATAGGTATCGAGTGGAGCTTCGCGTGAGCAGGCTGAAGCTCCAGTAACTCTCAGCCGATCGAAAGTTATGTCCGTTTGAAACTCCAGCTCCGGTTCCTCCGATCCGCAATTCGAGAGACAAAAAAATAAAGAATTCATTCACTGTTGGGTGCGATCATACCAGCACTAATACACCGAATCCCATCAAAACTCCAAAGTTATGCGTGCTTGGGCAAGAGCAGTAATAGGATGGGTGACCGCCTGGGAATTCCTCGTGTTGCACCCTTTTTTTTATTAGTTTTTTTTTCTTACTCGTACATCTTGTTCTTCCGATTCCTCTCCGTCCTATTTCCTACACTTTCAGTCCAATCCGCGGATAGAAAAGATGCAATAGACTGAATCACAGGACGTGAACGTGCGATCTGGGTGACGCGGGCAACTTCAGTGGGTCCCAGCACGCCCTACGAGAAAAATGCCCCCAAAGACAATCTTCGGGTTTGAATTTAAGCTTCTCCGTCTCTTAGACCGACATACACGTTGTAGGTATCGAGAAGAGCTTCGCGTGAGCAAGCTGAATCTCCCGTAACTCTCAGCAGATCGAAAGTTATGTCCGTTTGAAACTGCAGCTCCTTTTCCTCCGATCCGCAATTCGAGAGACAAAACAATAAAATATTCATTCAGTGTTGGGTGCGATCATACTAGCACTAATGCACCGGATCCCATCAGATCTCCGAAGTTAAGCGTGCTTGGACGAGAGCAGTTCTAGAATGTGTGACCCCCTGGGAAGTCCTCTTGTTGCACCCCTTTTTCATTAATTTCTTTTTTCTTACTCGTACTTCTAATTCTTTCGATTCCTCTCCGTCCTATTTCCGACTCTTTCAGTCCAATCCGCGGATAGAAAAGATGCAATAGGCTGAATCATACGATGTGAACGTGCGATCTGGTTGACGCGAGCCGCTTCGGTGGGTCCCATCGCAACATACGGGAAAATTCCCCGAAAGACCATCTTCGTTTTGGAATTTGAGCGTCTCCGTCTCTTTAACCTAGATACGCACTATAGGTATCGAGTGGAGCTTCGCGTGAGCAGGCTGAAGCTCCAGTAACTCTCAGCCGATCGAAAGTTATGTCCGTTTGAAACTGCAGCACTTGTTCCTCCGATCCGCAATTCGAGAGACAAAAAAATAAAGAATTCATTCACTATTGGGTGCGATCATACCAGCACTAATGCACCGGATCCCATCAGAACTCCGAAGTTATGCGTGCTTGTGCAAGAGCAGTACTAGGAAGGGTGACCCCCTGGGAAGTCCTCGTGTTGCACCCGTTTTTTAATTAGTTTCTTTTGTTCTTACTCGTACATCTTGTTCTTCCGATTCCTCTCCGTCCTATTTCCGACTCTTTCAGTCCAATCCACGGATATAAAAGATGCAATAGACTGAATCACACGACGTGAACATGCGATCTGGGTGACGCGGGCCATTTCGGTGGGTCACAGCGCGCCCTACGGGAAAAATGCCCCCTAAGACTATCTCCGGGTTTGAATTTGAGCTTCTCCTTCTCTTAGACCGAGATACGTGCTGTAGGTATCGAGAAGAGCTTCGCGTGAGCAGGCTGAAGCTCCCGTAACTCTCAGCAGATCGAAAGTTATGTCTGTTTGAAACTGCAGCTCCTGTTCCTCCGATCCGCAATTCGAGAGACAAAAAAAATAAAGAATTCATTCATTGTTGGGTGCGATCATACCAGTACTAATGCACCGGATCCCATCAGAACTCCGAAGTTAAGCGTGCTTGGGCGAGATCAGTACTAGGATAGGTGACCCCCTGAGAAGTCCTCGTGTTGCACCCCTTTTTTCATTAATTTCTTTTTTTCTTACTCGTACTTCTTGTTCTTTCGATTCCTCGCCGTCCTATTTCCGACTCTTGCAGTCCAATCCGCGGATAGAAAAGATGCAATAAACTTAATCATACGATGTGAACGTGCGATCTGGGTGACGCGGGCCGCTTCGATGGGTCCCAGCGCGACATACGGGAAAAATGCCCCAGAAGACCATCTCCATTTTGGAATTTGAGCGTCTCCGTCTTTTTAACCGAGATATGCACTATAGGTATCGAGTGGAGCTTCGCGTGAGCAGGCTGAAGCTCCAGTAACTCTCAGCCGATCGAAAGTTATGTCCGTTTGAAACTGCAGCTCCTGTTCCTCCGATCCGCAATTCAAGAGACAAAAAAATAAAGAATTCATTCACTGTTGGGTGCGATCATACCAGCACTTATGCACCGGATCCCATCAGAACTCCAAAGTTATGCGTGCTTGGCAAAAGCAGTACTAGGATGGGAGACCCCCTGGGAAGTCCTCGTGTTGCACCCTTTTTTTTATTAGTTTCTTTTTTTCTTACTCGTATATCTTGTTCTTCCGATTCCTCTCCGTCCTATTTCCGACTCTTTCAGTCCAATCCGCGGATAGAAAAGATGCAATAGACTGAATCACAGGACGTGAACGTCCGATCTGGGTGACTCGGGCCACTTCGGTGGGTCCCAGCATGCCCTACGGGAAAAATGCCCCCAAAGACAATCTCCGGGTTTGAATTTGAGCTTTTTCGTCTCTTAGACCGACATACGCGTTGTAGGTATCGAGAAGAGCTTCGCGTGAGCAAGCTGAAGCTCTCGTAACTCTCAGCAGATTGAAAGTTATGTCCGTTTGAAACTGCAGCTCCTTTTCCTTCGATCCGCAATTCGAGAAACAAAACAATAAAATATTCATTCATTGTTGGGTGCAATCATACTAGCACTAATGCACCGGATTCCATCAGAACTCCGAAGTTAAGCGTGCTTGGACGAGAGCAGTACAAGGATGGGTGACCCCCTGGGAAGTCCTTGTGTTTCATCCCTTTTTCATTAATTTTTTTTTCTTACTCGTACTTCTTGTTCTTTTGATTCCCCGCCGTCCTATTTCCGACTCTTGCAGTCCAATCCGCAGATAGAAAAGATGCAATAAACTTAATCATACGATGTGAACGTGCGATCAGGGTGACGCGGGCCGCTTCGGTGGGTCCCAGCACGACATACGGGAAAAATTCCCCGAAAGACCATCTCCGTTTTGGAATTTTAGCGTCTCCGTCTCTTTAACCGAGATACGCAATATAGGTATCGAGTGGAGCTTCGCGTGAGTAGGCTGAAGCTCCAGTAACTCTCAGCCGATCAAAAGTTATGTTCGTTTGAAACTACAGCTCCTGTTCCTCCGATACGCAATTCGATAGACAAAAAAATAAAGAATTCATTCACTGTTGGGTGCGATCATACCAGCACTAATGCACCGAATCCCATCAGAACTCAAAAGTTATGCGTGCTTGGGCAAGAGCAGTACTAGGATGAGTGACCCCCCTGGGAAGTCCTCGTGTTGCACCCTTTTTTTTTATTATTTTCTTTTTTTCTTGCTCGTACATCTTGTTCTTCCGATTCCTCTCCGTCCTATTTCCGACTCTTTCAGTCCAATCCGCGGATAGAAAAGATGCAATAGACTGAATCACAGGACATGAACGTGCAATCTGGGTGACGCGGGCCACTTCGGTGGGTCCCAGCACGCCCTACGGGAAAAATGCCCCCAAAGACAATCTCCGGGTTTGAATTTGAGCTTCTCCGTCTCTTAGACCGACATACGCGTTGTAGGTATCGAGAAGAGCTTCGCGTGAGCAAGCTGAAGCTCCCGTAACTCTCAGCAGATCGAAAGTTATGTCCATTTGAAACTGCAGCTCCTTTTCCTCCAATCCGCAATTCGAGAGACAAAAAAATAAAGAATTCATTCACTGTTGGGTGCGATCAGACCAGCACTAATGCACCGGATCCCATCAGAACTCCGAAGTTAAGCGTGCTTGGGCGAGAGGAGTACTACGATGGCTGACCCCCTGGGAAGTCCTCGTGTTGCACCCCTTTTTCATTAATTTCTTTTTTTCTTACTCATACTTCTAATTCTTTTGATTCCTCTCCGTCCTATTTCCGACTCTTTCAGTCCAATCCGCGGATAGAAAAGATGCAATAGACTGAATCATATGATGTGAAGCTCCGAAAGACCATCTTCATTTTGGAATTTGAGCGTCTCCATCTCTTTAACCTAGATACGCACTATAGCTATCGAGTGGAGCTCCGCGTGAGCAGGCTGAGGCTCCAGTAACTCTCAGCCGATCGAAAGTTATGTCCGTTTGAAACTGCAGCTCCTGTTCCTTCGATCCGCAATTCGAGAGACAAAAAAATAAAGAATTCATTTACTATTGGGTGCGATCATACCAGCACTAATGCACCGGATCCCATCAGAACTCCAAAGTTATGCGTGCTTGGGCAAGATCAGTACTAGGATGGGGACCCCCTGGGAAGTCCTCGTGTTGCACCCCTTTTTTAATTTGTTTCTTTTTTTCTTACTCGTACATCTTGTTCTTCCGATTCCTCTTCGTCCTATTTCCGACTCTTTCAGTCCAATCCACGGATAGAAAAGATGCAATAGACTGAATCACACGACGTGAACGTGCGATCTGGGTGACGCGGGCCACTTCAGTGGGTCCCAGCGCGCCCTACGGGAAAAATGCCCCCAAAGACTATCTCCGGGTCTGAATTTGAGCTTCTCCGTCTCTTAGACCGAGATACGTGCTGTAGGTATCGAGAAGAGCTTCGCGTGAGTAGGCTGAAGCTCCCATAACTCTTAGCAGATCGAAAGTTATGTCCGTTTGAAACTGCAGCTCCTGTTCCTCCGATCCGCAATTCGAGAGACAAAAAAATAAAGAATTCATTCATTTTTGGGTGCGATCATACCAGTACTAATGCACCGGATTCCATCAGAACTCCGAAGTTAAGCGTGCTTGGGCGAGAGCAGTACTAGGATGGGTGATCCCCTGGGAAGTCCTCGTGTTGCACCCCTTTTTCATTAATTTCTTTTTTTCTTACTCGTACTTCTTGTTTTTCCGATTCCTCGCCGTCCTATTTCCGACTCTTTCAGTCCAATCCGCGGATAGAAAAGATGCCATAGACTTAATCACACGACGTGAACGTGCGATCTGGGTGACGCAGGACGCTTCAGTGGGTCCCAGCGCGCCCTACGGGAAAAACACCCCGAAATACCATCTCCGGGTTGTAATTTGAGCGTCTCCGTCTCTTAGACCGAGATACTTGCTGTAGGTATCGAGAGGAGTTATGTGTGAACAGGCTGAAGCTCCCGTAACTCTTAGCCGATCGAAAGTTAAGTCCGTTTGAAACTGTAGCTCCTGTTCCTCCGATCCGCAATTCGAGAGACAAAATAATAAAAATTCATTCATTATTGGGTGCGATCATGCCAGCACTAATGCACCGGATCCCATCAGAACTCCGAAGTTAAGCGTGCTTGGGCGAGAGCAGTACTAGGATGGGTGACCCCCTGGGAAATCTTCCTCGCAAGCGTACGAGTGTCAAGTTTTAATATAGTGAATAATTCAGATATCGATCCCACAGGGAGTAAAATGAAAATATTTAGTACTTGTAATTAGAATAGTCTAAACTTTATCTAGAAAATCAAACTTTGAGAATTTTGCAATAAAATAAATAATCAGATGATTTTAGATAGCACGCACACAACTTTTAGGAATAATCAATCAGAAAAAAATGGTCTAGAGGTATAGATTTCACCTGGTTTCAACAACAATCAATCCTAATTAATTAATATTTATGAATTCCAATCGATTAATAGCCAAGAACACTTACGTATATTATTTCCCTCTCCCGAGCAACAAATAATGTTTATCAACTACAAGTAAATTCCAATATCCCTATTAAGAATTTATCGCAGTGATCTATCACAAAACAATGTTCTTTTTAAAAGCTCTGTTAAAATCATACACTCTCCCGAGCTGTATAAATAATTAACAGTGTAGTTCTAATGTCCTATTAAAAATCCTCTCTCCCGAGCAATAATTTTAAATAAATATTACAAATCAATTATTGATCAGATAATTGAAAAGACAATCAATTCTAGAAAAAAACAATTAATTTAGAAGAAACTCAATTCAATAAAATCAAACATTCATGAAAGCGTCTACACCAGGTTCCATCCGACCTCTAGACTTTAAAAAATTAGTTCATAATAAAATTTTGAATAAAACAATTCATATTCAAAAATCCAAACATATTCAGAATAAAATAAAAGTAAGAAATCAAATCCGTCGTCGACGTCGTGTCCGGACTATCGAACTCCGTCTTTGTTCTTCAAGTTAAGCTCCAGAAAATCACAAAAGTTCACGATCTCAATCTCTGATATTCTAATGTGTGTGTGGCGGCTCTCTCCCCTTTCTCAAGTCTGACAAAAATCCTTTTATAGCGTGCACAAAAGCCCACAAAATCAAGCCCATAAAAATTTCCCAATATAATAAAATTTCCAAATCACAGCAGCGGGGCGGGCGCTCCAAGTGAAGGCGCGGTCGCGCCTTAATTTCGCAGATTCCAATTCTCCAATCTTCAACACTCTGCGCGTTAGCTCTTGAAGAAGCGCTAACAAGGAGCGCTAATCTTTCTTCAGGCCCATTAAAAAAAAGCCCATTAACTTTCTTTCTCCTTGTCTGATCGTTTCTTTTCCTTTTTCTTCTCTTCTCTTTATTTTCACTTATTCTTTTCTTTTTCCTTTCTCTTCTAAATTCTTCTTTTATTCTCTTTTCCAAAATTCAATAAATCACTGTAAACACAAAAACAACAAAATACCCACATAAATCTGCTCGAAAAAAATATTTAACAATTAAAATCATATATAAATTAAGTGTATAAAATACACTTATCAGTGTTTGGCAGGCGCTGGAGTTTGTTATCGGTGCAAGAAGCCGGGGCACGTGGTCACAGATTGTCCATGGCGTGAGACTCCGACTCAGGGGAGAGTGTTTGTGATGCAGGCCGAGGAGGGCGACCCTGATACCACGCTCGTCACAGGTAATATTTAGAGCATTTAATTAAGGATGATTTAACTGATTTCTAGTTGCACTGTTTGATTAGAGCTTTCGTTTTTGGAATGAGAATTGTTTTAGGTTGCATGCTTTGGGTTAATTGGTCGTGTAGAGATGAATAATTTTGTTTATGGGAATTGTTGTCTTAGAATGAACCTAAGAATGACTTGCCTTATTTGTTTTCAATCTTTCTGTGGTTGTAATCACCTTTATTGCAGGTAGAATTTTAGTATCCGGTGTGGCCACTAGAGCCTTGTTAGACTCAGGGGCTACCCATTCTTTCATATCAGAGACTTTTACCCGCAAGTGGAGCATTGAATGCGAGGATCTGATTGGTGGATTCACAGTGACCATCCCATCAGGGGAAGAACTGTCTACTAGGAGAATGGTGAGGAATCTTGAACTCCTGTTGCAAGGGCAACCAGCAGTTGCAGACTTGATAGTATTGCCCATGCCTGAGTTCGGCTTGATTCTTGGGATGGATTGGATGTCGAAGAATGCAGTGGTGATCGACTTTCAGCTGAGGCCAGTATTGGTCAGACCAGAGGGAGTAGAGCCATTTCAGTTTGAGGCTACTAGGGGTTCGAGGAAGACACAAATCATATCTTTTATGCAAGCCAAATGGTTGGTGCATGACGGATGTGAGGTGTTCTTAGCCAGTATATCTTTGACAGAGTTGCCTCCACGTCCAGATATCTCAGATATGGACATTGTCAGGGATTTTGAGGACGTTTTTCCAGACGATGTTGTAGGCATTCCGCCTGATAGAGAAGTGGAGTTCTCTATCGACTTAGTACCCGGTACTGTGCCAATTTCTAAGGCACCGTACAGATTGGCTCCTGCGGAAATGAGGGAGTTAAAAGAGCAGATTCAAGAGTTGCTTGATAAGGGTTTCATACGCCCTAGTTTCTCTCCTTGGGGTGCACCGGTCCTTTTCGTGAAGAAGAAAGACGGAAGCTTAAGGTTGTGCATAGACTATCGGGAGTTGAATGGAGTGACGGTGAAGAACAAGTACCCACTACCCAGGATTGAGGGCCTCTTTGACCAGTTGCAAGGGGCCTCTGTGTTTTCGAAGATTGAACTACGATCCGGTTATCATCAGCTGAGGGTGAAAGAATCGGATGTGTTTAAGACAGCTTTTAGGACTCGTTACGGTCACTACGAGTTCCTTGTGATGCCGTTCGGGTTGACGAACGTGCCAGCGGTCTTCATGGATCTTATGAACCGCGTATTCCAGCCGTTCTTGGACCAATTTGTCATCGTCTTCATTGACGATATCCTTATATATTCCAAGGATAGAGAGGAGCATTCGCAACATTTGAGAACTATTCTAGAGGTACTCCGGGAACGGAAGCTGTTTGCTAAGTTCGACAAATGCGAGTTTTGTTTGAAGAGAGTAGCATTCTTGGGCTATGTCATTTCCGAGAGAGGTGTTGAGGTAGACCCCTCCAAAGTTCAAGCAGTGAAGGAGTGGTCAGTACCTAGAAATGCATCAGAGATTCACAGTTTTCTCGGATTGGCTGGTTATTACAGGAAGTTTATCAAGGGCTTTTCATCCATTGCAGTGCCCTTGACAGCATTAACCAAGAAGAATGCTAGGATTGTATGGAGTTCCGAGTGTCAAAGGAGCTTTGATGTATTGAAGGAAGCTCTTACGACAGCGCCAATATTGACTATGCCATCAAGGCAAGGTGATTTCGTGGTTTACACTGATGCTTACAAGTTGGGATTGGGAGCAGTTCTTATGCAGCGTACATAGGGTTATTGCTTATGCTTCTAGGCAGTTGAAGGAGCATGAGAAGAATTATCCTACACATGACCTGGAGTTAGCGGCAGTAGTGTTCGCTCTCAAGATTTGGAGACACTATCTCTATGGAGAGAAATGTAAGATATTCACCGACCATAAGAGCCTCAAGTACTTCTTCACCTAGAAGGAGTTGAATATGAGGCAACGAAGATGGCTAAAGTTGGTGAGGGACTACGATTGTGAGATCAGTTACCACCCGGGTAAGGCTAACGTGGTCGTAGACGCGCTGAGCCGGAAGACGACAGTGATTGCTTCCATGTCAGTGGCTAGACAGTTGCAAGATGAGATTCAGAGGTTCAGACTGGAGTTCTATGCTGAGGGTATGGCTCCTACACTGTCAGCCTTGTCAGTACAGACCACATTGTTTGACCATATCAGGGTTGCTCAAGCAGATGATGAGCAGCTGAGAAAGTGGAGACAGAGAGCTGAGGAGAAAGACAGTGGTTTGTATTCTATATTAGATGGGATTGTGAAGTTCAGAGATCGATTTTGGGTTCCCGTAGGTGACTCTCTGCGAACTACTATCACGGCAGAGGCGCACACATCACCGTACTCTATCCACCCAGGAAGTACGAAGATGTATCGGGATCTTCAGCGGTTGTATTGGTGGCCGGCCATGAAGAGTGACATTGCCCGATTTGTGTTAGAATGCCTGACATGCCAGCAGGTCAAGGCGGAGCATCAGAGGCCTGCAGGATTGCTTAAGCCACTCCCTATTCCGGAGTGGAAATGGGAGAACATTTCTATGGACTTCGTTGTTGGTTTGCCGAGGACAATGAGGAATTCGAACACTATTTGGGTTATATTAGACCAACTCACAAAGTCGACACACTTCTTGCCAGTGAGGACGACCTTCACGATGACACAGTATGCAGAGTTGTATATCCGGGAGATAGTCAGACTACATGGTATCCCTGTTTCCATAGTATCTGATAGAGACCCACAGTTTACTTCAACTTTTTGGAAGAGTCTTCACGCAGCTTTGGGGACGAAGCTTTTATATAGCACTGCCTTTCACCCGCAGATGGATGGACAGTCCGAGAGGGTGATTCAGATTCTAGAGGATCTTTTGAGAGCTTGTGCCATTGACTTTCAAGACAGTTAGGAGTCGAGACTGCCATTGGTGGAATTTTCTTATAACAACAGCTTTCAAGCCACCATTGGTATGGCGCCTTACGAGGCACTTTATGGAAGACTTTGTAGATCTCCGATGTTGTGGACCGAGATTGGGGAGAAATCGGAGTTGGGACCAGAGATTGTTCAACAGACTGCTGCAGTTGTAGCCAAGATCCGTGACAGGATGAGGACTGCACAGAGCCGATAGAAGAGTTATGCTGATCATCGAAGGAGAGACTTGGAGTTCTCGGTGGGTGATCATGTGTTCATCCGTGTAGCGCCGCTTAAGGGAGTTATGAGGTTTGGGAAGAAAGGAAAATTGGCATCGAGGTTCATAGGACCCTTCGAGATATTGGATAGGGTAGGGGCATTGGCTTATAGGGTGGCCTTGCCGCCTAAACTTGATGGGGTCCATAATATCTTCCATGTGTCGATGCTGAGGAAGTACATCTCGAACCCATCCCATGTGCTCAGTTCGGAACCACTTCAGATATCTCCTCACATGACCTATGAGGAGAGGCCCATCCGGATTTTGGATAGATAGAAGAGAAGACTCCGTAACAAGTCGATTCCAATGAACAAGGTGAGATGGCAGAACCATTCGGATGAAGAGGCCACTTGGGAAGCGGAAGCAGATATCAGAGATCGCTATCCGGAACTATTTGATGAGTCTCGAATTTCGAGGACGAAATTCTGTATTAGGGAGGGAGGAACTGCGATGCCTAGAATTTTCATAATTTGAGTTTTATGCCTAAATCTGTTTTAATATTTTTAATTTTTAATTTTCCATGTTTAATTGCTTAAATCAGTTTTAAATTTTATATTATTTAATTATTTTAAATTTTCAGTGGCAGTCGCTTTTAAATCTAATTTTTCCCACGCTCTTGAGATAATTCTTTTGAATTTCTGCGAGAATTAGTATTTTAAATTTCGGGCTATCGAATTCGATCTTTTATTTATTTGGAAATCTTGGTGTGTTTGTTGGTGCGAATTAATTTAGAAATGCGAGTTATCTCTTTAGTTCAGCACTTTAAATTTTAATTGACATATTCACCTAGGGTTGGATATAACTCTAGCTTTTAAAATTACACACACACAAACACCTTAACTCACGCACACCTCCTCACACACTCACACCAGCCGACTCCCCTGTTCCCTTAGCGTGAGATCGATCCCTTCGATTCTTCACCAGGAGTTTTGCAAGCATTATTTTTCCTCCAAAAAAAATTCCTGAGCAAGCTAGAATCGTGGTTTGAGCTCGGGACTAGTGATTCTCTTCCGTTTTCCCCCTTGACTCACTCAAGCCTCAGCTCTTTTTTCTTCTCAGGATTTTCTATTTCTTGTTTAGTCTAGCTATGCAAGATTGTGGATTTGTTTCTTGCATTCTATATATGTTTATTATGCGTTACTTTTGTTGCACTCTTTTTTTGAATGTATAGTAATTAAGCGTGCCCTGTTCTTCCCTTGTTTCCCCTCGGCTGGATATTTTTTTTTATGTGTAATTTTTCTTACTTTGAAAATTTTGATTCTAGTTAGTATATTGATGCCCTCATGAGTTAGATGCTTTAGTTTGAACCTTGAATGCCATTGTCTATATGTTGGTGTTCTCGAAAATCATTTTCAGAAATGTTGGCAACATGTTCGATTTTCTGTTGTGGTTATTGATGGTGTTTGATTGGTGTGGCGAGGTAGGGGCTAACACGGGTGATATGTAGTGCACGTGGTAGCAATAGAATGAGTTGGATGCATTTTGAGACTTGGGTAGAGTCTGTTCGAACTTTTGGCAGAAACTAAGCCCTGTTTCTTGGCTGCTGGTTCGATCTTTAGCATGAGTTGTGGTTGGTTTCGATGGGGTGATGGTGTAGGGGCTACCACGGGTGATACGTAGTTCACGTGGTAGCAATAGGATGATTCGAATGTTTCTTGAGATTGGGCTAGAGGCTGTTCGATTTTCTGGACAACAACAAAAAGTTGATTTTGGTTGGCCGAAAATGGGCATTAGCGAGGGATAGGGCGTTTTTTCAGGGTTTTGGATGAGCTTAAGGGTTGGCATCGACGCTAGGATAGTGGCTTGAGGATCGGAGGGTATTTTTGTAGGTTTTTGGTTGGTTTGAGGAAGGGTGTGGAGCAAGATTTTGTAGGCCAATGCTGCTGTCCAGCTCCCTTGCGAGTACCCAGCAGGGTAAGGGCTGTTTACGGCGAAGGATCGGGGCTGGCGGATACCTTATAGTGTTAGGAAATTGAGGCTTCGAGTGGAATTTGAATTGGTGGAGTTTTCCCTAAGCTTTAGGCCTTGAGTCTTAGGAAGAGCAGAATTTTAAGGCAAAAGCTTGCTGTTCGGGTTTGAACATTTTAACTAGTGTTGGGTTTAAGTCAAGGGGTTAGGGAAAGTATTGTCTCAATTGGATTACTCTCTTGGTCAAGCCCTTAGTGAGTCATAAGAGGGTAGAGTGTACAGCTCCGTTCACTTAAGTTCTTTATTCATGGTTTAGATTTCCGCATTGGTACACCCCTGTATCGCCATTCCAGTCAATCACCATCGAGTCTCTTGCATGTACATTGTGTAAACAGATTTCTTTTAAGTTCATTACTTTCACATGTGCTTGCTAAGTCCTATATCCAATAAAGAAAGACAAATTACTTTTCGAACGAGGTGAACTGATTGTGACTATAGAACTGACGTGTATGTGTGGGGTTGGGAGACGTTCTGACCTACCTTACCAATGGACGTGTATGTGTGGGGTTAAGAGTCGTCTTGGCCTACCTAACCAAATATAGACGTGTAAGCGTGGGGTTGAGAGAAATCTTGGCCTCCCTTACCAATCATAGGGCAAGACGAGTTTAGGAGACATCCTGACTTCCTTGCGGCATAGTGCACTGCAGCCATGATCATGATCGAAACCACAGGGTCACAACTCAAGGATCTAAGTTTGCTATTTATATGTTTATTTTCAGAACCATGTTATGCAATTTATTGAGTTATTTGACTTAGCCTTGCACTTGTCATATTCCTGTACTCGCATCTTTTACATGTTCATTACTTTTAAGTTCAGGGAAACTAACAGTTATTTTATTACGCACTATTTTGAATCCTGTGTGTGCTTGTAGTTATATAGTACTCGTTATCCCCCCCTCCCATGATCTTGCTGGGTCTTTTAGACTCACCCCACTTCTTTCTTCCTTTCAAGTGAGGACGAGTATCAGTGGACTGAGGGGCAGGATCCCATGGGTGAGGTTCCCGGGGGCGCAGGCCTGTGACCGTGGCTCCATTTATTTTCCGTTGTGTCCTTTCAGTCCTAGAGTCTGTAATAAATATACATTTCGTACTTTCTCGTTTACTTGGTAGCAGGATGTGTTTCCCTGCTTAGGAACATTTGGTTCGCTTTAATTTTCGGTTGGTTGCCCGGTGTGACACCTTACTATCATGTTACTAGTTTTGATACTTGTTGAATGTTGGGAGTCGTTATTTAAGATATTTTGAAATGTTGTATGTGTTGTTGGTTTGTTCTAAAAACAGACGGGTCATGCCGAAATTTTTAGAAAAAAATTTAATTATTTTGAAAATCCGAGTATTACTTTCTTCTATTTATTCGAGTACTAGTAGCTAGTCGTTTCAGTGTTCCCACGTGCAACGCACGTGACTTTTACTAGTATATATAAATGCATAAATATAAATTGACATAAAATTAAATGTTAGATCAAATCACAATATTTTATTTAGAATAACCGGCAGAGCCACGCTATTATCTAAATAAAATATATGACTTTTTTATATTAGATGCAAGAAAGTAAATGTTAGTTGCGGAAAAAGTAAATGTTAGTTGCGGAAAGTAAATGTTAGTTGCGAAAAGTAAATGTTAGTTGCGAAAAAGTAAATGTTAGTTCAAATCATAATATATTATTTAGAACAACCGGCAGAGCCACGCTATTGTCTAAATAATATATATGACTTTATTATAAATTGATACGTATATTTATAGTATATAATTATTGTAGTATTTATTGTATCATATTAGACAACAAATCAAGGTAACCACATTTAAGGTACCAAGTATTTGATGTAAATAGATAACAATAAATCATCCAAATTATACCTACAAATAAAGATCAATTAGTAAAACAAAATAAAAATAGAAAAGGAAAGAATATATAAAATATAAACAATCTTACTTGACCAACAATGAAACATTTTCACCTTGACATAAAAGGATTTAGCTTGCCATGAACATAAGATTCAAGAGTAAGCATAAAAGAAATTTCATACTTAAACTTGGAGAAATATGCACACTCAAACTCTTATTCTTACACTCACAATATTTATTTTACAAGTGAGGAATTTCTCTACACTTTTGCACACTTCAAAACTTATACAACACATCTATTTATAGGCTAAATGAGAGTAAGAGTCCAAGACTCATTAAATGAGAAATAGTAAAGTTGGTGGTTGCTTGTCTCTTTGAATGTCAATACCATGGCCCAACTTTAATTGGCATGTTTGATGCCTTATAACACCGATTCAGCCTTTGTACGCAACATAGAACATGTAGGAAATTTTGTGTAGACGTGTCTGGACATATGATTCACCTTTTTTTTGGATAAAAGGTGAATTATTTATGATATTTTTACTCCAAGCCGGTCATAGTAAAAGTAAATTTGTCTCCATTTTGATATTTGATCATTTTGATCATCTTAATGAGGTTTTTGGAATTTCTTGTCTTCTACAAAGTTGAAGATGCCTCTTTTGTGATTCTAAAAGATTTGAGATTACTCCAATATGACCTCTGTATCTTGAGTAATTTTATTTTTTTACCAAACCTGCACAAACCGTAAAATAAACATTTTTAGTAAAATATTTAAATATAAACATATAATAATAAAATAATACAACTTCATAATTTTAATGAAACTTTAATTTTTAAAACACAACTTTTAACATATAAATAATTACAAATTTTAAGTTTCATCAGTTTGAAGCTATACCTAAGAGAGTAAAAAATCTCCAGCCTACCTGAGTTCGATGAAACTAGTGATCCTCAAGATCATATTGACAAGTTCTACGCGAAAGATTTGTATGACATCACAGATGCTGCTTACTGCAAGATATTCATAACAACGTTATTAGAGCGAGCACTCAAATGGTTCAATAAGCTACTGTCCGGATCCATCTCCAACCTGGAGCAGCTCATCCAGTGCTTCATCCAACAATTCTCGATTAACAAGAAATACCCGAAAACGACAGCATACCTATTCACAATCATTCAGAAAGAAAGAGAAAGCTTGAGAGAATATGTTCGACGGTTTACTCACGTAGTTCACGAAGTCCTATGCGTGAACCACAATTTGTTGTCTGGAATAATGCAACAAAACTTGTGCCATAGAAGGTTCAAGGAATCAATAGCAGAAAAATCCCCAAACACCTTGGAAGAGCTATTGCATAGAGCCAAAAAATACATACTCATGTAGGAAGCTGATGAGTTGCGCTTCTCAGAAAAAAGAAAGCGAGAAGAAAAATACGACAAAATATAATGCAAGACTTTGAGTCATGTCAATCTAAAGAAACTCTGCACGTAGATGGCAAACACATGAAAGCTAAAATAAATTTCATGCTGCTACTTTATTTGCTCTGCAGATCAAAATTTTTTATTTATTTCTACTTTATTTTAAGTTTAATAATAAGCTTACGTTTATATTTTTATTTTTTTTATTCAATTTAGGCAGAAACACAGCTCCATCAACGAATGCTTAACTCATCCGTCACGACCCATGCAATCAATAAGGCTACTCATCCATTAGAGGTTGGTCAGCCCTGAAGGACTACCTAAGCCACGATGCTATAAGAGGTCAATACAAAAAAAAAATAAAGTCCCGGGATTACTCATCACCTAACAGAGTGGGTTCAGGACTTCCCCATAAGAAAAAATCTTGGGAATATGATCCATTCCTAAGTATTCCATGTTAAGCACTACGTTATTTCTCCTAAAACGCAACAAAGAGTCATAGCGATTATAAACAATTCAAAAAAAATCATAGCGACTATAAAATTTTTTCAGAAAGAGTCATATTGACTATAAACAATTCAAAAAAGTCATAGCGACTATAAAATTTTTTTCAGAAGAAGTCATAGTGACTATAAAATATTTTTTAGAAAGAGTCATATCGACAATAAACAATTCAAAAATTCATAGCGACTATAAAAAAAATTTCAGAAAAAATCATAACGACTATAAAAAAATTTTCAGGAAAAGTCATAGCGACTATAAGTTTTTTTTCAGAAGAATTCATATCGACTATAAAAAATTTAACAAGTCATAGTGAATGTAAAAAAAATTCATCAATTCATGATAACCATAAAAAATTCACCAAGTCCTAAAGACTATACAGAATCATAGCCCCAAGGGGTTACATCCAATGCACCAACCTAAGAGGCTACATGAAATATGCTAACGCAAAGGTTTTCATCGAGATTACTATTCCAAAGGATTGAAAAAAATGCATTCCCTCAAGTGATTGCATAGAAGAAAAAAATTTCAAGGGCGTTAGAACAAATCTCCGTCGAAAATATTATAAGTGACGGTCCTAACGCATCTTCCCTCTTACAAGTGTTAGTAAAAATAATCGTTCGGAAGTATTGTCGTGGTCTAAACCGACCAGAGGGGTTGGGATCCTCCGCCCCCTAAACAACCCATCGCGCGGTCGGTCTTATTACAAGACATCCGAATCACCAAACACAATAATACATGAACATCATTCGGTTACGCCTTCATTGTCGCCACTCCAGCAAGCACCATCTCCGACTCATCGCCATCGTTGGCTTCAAATAAGACGCTGTCGTTCTTCACCAATGGCTTCAAAAAAGCCATCACCACCTAGAAAAAATACCATGGGAATAGCACTTGCGCTCCAACTCTCGCCTATGGGAAAAATTCAAATACCGATGTAATATCGTCGTGGTCAAACTTTTAAAAATAGTGAAAAACATTCATTATATTCACTAGCATATTTAGGGTCCGTTGGATCAACAAACATGTTAGTATTGAAATCCTAAAATCATGTGACGGACAGACTCAGAATTCAGATAATGAAAATTCGCATATCAACAAATAAATATATTATAATAAATGATAACAACAAGCACTTTCTCACAATAATTAATTGTTATATTCCATAACATGTATATATGTGTGTATATACACATATGTATGTATATGTATCTATCTCTATCATAGAACTGGATCATCACCGCCAACATCGTCGATTGCCTTCGTCGTCACCACACCACCACCGACGACCACTATCTCCGGCGAGATATCATCGGCCGGCCATCGCACAATCCCCCCCACCTTCGACAGTGCAACTTCTCCGATCGGCCACCTCCCTTTTTGATCTGCACCACCGTCGTGCTCCTCCCTCCTCAACCCGCAACACTGCCTCAACCTCCATCTTTGACCTGTGCAACCGCCACCCTAGCCCCATCGAGTCCAGATTTGGATAGCTTGGAAGCTAATCCATGGCTGGAAATTGACGGGAGCCCCTCGCCAAATCACCACCCCACCACCACGCCCTCGCACCATCCGATCCACCTTTTCTGAGTCACCCTCCCCCTTCGAGTTCAGATCTGGATGCTTTCGAGCTCATGAAAATAGATCTATGGCTGCAACTCGAAGAGAAGACTCGCTGGGACAATAAGCCACCATCGTCGAACCTCGCCCACCACCTCTCCCGTACGCCTCCGCAAACTCATCCACCGATTGGGAAGAAAGATGAAGACCCATGGCGAGAGATGGGAAGATAGACAAATACACACAAAATATACATACACACAAGTTTCCATGCACGTTGGAATGTGTGGGAAGGAGAGAGAAAAATTTTGCTATAGTAACAAAATTAAAATCCACGAAAGAGACAAAAATTGGTACCTGTCAAGTAAATAAATTGGACGATATTTCCTCTTTTTATTTTTGGAAGGCGATCAAGTGAATGATGAAATAAAAAATTGAGAAACAATTTTGAGTTGGTAGTTGTGATGAAAACATTATGGTGTTGAATTTATAATGGTACTAGAAGCCAGAATTTTACTGCGATTCTACGATCATTATTCAGACATGACTCTGATTCCTACTATCTTCAATATAGTTAGGACTTTGATTCCTACTATCTCCAATTTAATTTCACCACATTGCTACTGAAATTATTACATAACATTTTTGGGGATTGATAGTGTGTGTGGAAAAAGAGGGGGGGGGGGGGGGGGGGTTGAATACACACTCTAATAATTTTATGATTTAACGCGATAAGGTAAGAAAATGTTAGTTTACTTAACCGATTTTTCTCAACTTCTTAGATAAATAAGAACTACTAAATAGTGCAGAAAACGGCTCTCACTAAACTAGGTGACAATAGTTAAAATATGATGTGATGCAGTAATGTAGATGTGCACATAATTGTTTATGGATGTTCGAAGATCAATCTCCCATGTCACCCCTTCTTCCTCAAGGGAAGGATACACTAGAAGACTTTGACTATTACAATGTCTTGTAATACACCCGATCCAAGTTAGGACTTATCACTGCCTAAAATGAAACTACTATATTACATTGATAAGATTCCTAAGTTCTTATCAAAATTCTTCGGTAGATGATGAAAAATGGCTAAGATTCTAAAAGCTTAGAATCTCAAATCCTTGGAATGTAGTAAGTGTTCTTCAAACAATAGCTTGGATTGAGTAACCCTTGGAAGGATCTCTTAGAAGATCAGATGTGCTTCTGTTTGAGCAAAGGGTTGAATGAGCAGTAAAGTGTTGAGAAAAATTTTGAGTGCTCAGATGGTTTGATAATATGATGGTTGTTTATGCTCTATCACTTTTATTTGTATGACTCGAGTATTTATATCTCAATCTTCAACGTCTCTATCCCTTTGTGTCAACGGTAAGAAACATCTTTTCAGACAGATATACACCAGAAAATATTTCTCTTTTTGTGGAGTAAAGTCTGTTCATCTTCAAAATATTTGTACTTGAGGTTTTCAATCTGTCTTCATAATAAATGCTATTAATGGCCTTTGGAGCTTTGTCAAAAGACTCTTTAAATGCTTTGTCCTTTCGCATTTAAGTTGTCTTGTCAAGGATCCGTTACTAAGAATTTTGTCTTTATGAAGTCGGTATATATCCTTGAGACTTGTATTACGGTTTACATTCATTCCTATAACTAAGATCGGTTGATGTTTGAGGACCAGCTGATATACATTATGGAGTCGACTAATATCTGGAAATCAGTTGATATCCAAGAGTTCTGCTGATATCTGTAAGTCAGTTGATATCTTCCAGTCGGTTGACATGTTTAGATTGGTTGACATATTTCGGTAGAAGTTTTTCCTGTTTTTACATATGAATGGCGGCCATACTATTACAATGATATATTTTTTTGTTATCACCAAAAGTCAGGATTCAAAAATTTCCCCCTTTTTGGTGATGACAAAAGCTATTCCCCGAAAATCATAACAAATAACACATGGTAATGAATTCATTGCGAAAATGAATTGCATTGATACATAGTTATTAAATGTAATCATTAATAAAATGCAATAAAATCCTATTACACCCACTGTGCTGAGATAAAATAAAAATTTTACCTTTTGTACCAACTATTGCTTCTTCTGCTGCCATTTTTGCTGTGGAATGTCACGCTTCTGTCATTCAATATAAACTGATTTTATAGGCTCTTCCCCTTTTTTGACATCACCACGAGTAAGATGAGAAATGATCTCTCCAAGTTGAGAACCTACAGTGGCTTGGAATGAGTCAATGCGGGAGTAAATATGAGCAGTCAGGTCAGCTTGAAGAACCGAAATATTCGCAGTGGTATGATCATTTGTGTGACGCACAGTTTGGGTCACTTTATTTGCAATTGTTTTTCAGAGCACACATATTTCGTTCTTTATAGTTCTTCAATTCAGTGACATACTTGGTGAGTTTAAATGATAAACCGTTCAATCGAGACATGATAGCAGAGTGAGAGTCGACAATAGCGGCATCTTGTCCGTGAATGCAATTGTTAAGACTCTTCATAGTAATACGAAGATTTTCAATGATATTTTCCAGATCACATTCGGGAGACTCCATGTACACTAGAGACGTTGACGTAGGCTTGGTTGCCATACTGACGTTGTCAGTGCTGGATACAGGATTGGTGATTGCTTGAACAACAATTGTGGTTTTGACAGTAGATAGGATGGTAGGATCATCATAGGTTTCTGCCAAAATTTTCATGTATTTTGATGGAGGTTCAACTGTTCTGGTGATTTGGTCCGTATTGATTGTATGGTTTGTGGGAAGAGTCTCTTCAAAGATGGTTTCTGGAGATGATTTAGCTGACGTTGTCTCAGTAAGAGATGATGCGTCCTGAGCTACTTCGAAGTCAGAAAACGACTGAAAAACTTCTGAAACAGAAGTAAGTGGAATTTCAGGTAATGGATCATCAGTAGCAACTGTGTCCATAGCTGTTGTCTGGGATCGAAAGTTCCAGGATGAAGTGTTGTCGGTGGTTCTTCTGATGTAGTTGCAAATCCTGTGGAGAATGTGGAATAGTACAATGAATATTCATCTTGTGCTACTAGAAACTCTTTTTCTACGGCCGTGAATATGGGTTCATGTTCATCAGATTCATTGTGAGATTCCATGGTGAGTAGCATGGACTTAGTTTCTTCAAGATACATTTTATTATACTAGACAGACGGTTGAGGTATGTAATGTTTCAACCGATATTCATTCAAAAATGTACCAGTGACATCAAATGATTGTTTGAGATGCAAAATGACTTCACAATCGTCTTTGGTGGTCTTGCTCATTGGATTGAAATTTCGTTCTCATTGAAAAAGAACATATCAGGCTAGGCTATCGCGAAGTTGAACATCAACATGTTTGAATCTGCCGAGAGCTGTTTCAAGATGAGAAGTAGCAGTAAGAACAAAAATCTTGTCCTCCAATCTGGCTAAGTATTCCAACTTTTTCTCGTGAAAAATTTGAGAATATGAGATTTGTTTTCGGTAGGTGAACCACTCATCAAATTCTCATAGCCGGAATCGTACTGATTTGAGAATGCCAGAAAGAATTAGCAATGCTTCAACTTTAGCAACGGAGGGCATCTTGGATGGAGGTAGAAGAACTCCTTTGCCTTTGTCTAGAAGATTGATTATGGTTTTGTTACCCATATTTTGAGCATATGACTCAGTAATTGTAATCCATTTGGATGGATAGGAAAGAGAGACTAAGGATGAACTGATTTGTTGATCAGTGCAGATAGTCACTACTTCAGAAGTTGGGGTAGATTTCGTAATCAACGATGGTGAAATGGGTGCAATTGTAACTACAGTGCTGTCAATCGGGGTAGGTACCAATCGTAAATTAAGGCAATATTACCTGAGCAATGGATGATATCGACAGCTCACTTAATGATATAGGTACATCAGCTGATGAAGAGATTATCGGTGTTGATGGTGCTGAGACTTCTATAGACGAAGCTGTGATCTGCGAGGTTGGAGTTTTTTTATTGGTCTTCGGTTGAGGTACTTTAGGGACCTATTTATTCTTTGGATAAGGGGAAGGACTACAGAGACTTGAACGAGGGGAGAATTATCGATAGCATCCTCGGCTTAATCGAAGTCAAGATTAACAATGTGTCTGCTAGTTTTGGAATGATTCTTTTGAAGGTGAGGTATACCAGCAATAGCTATCTATTGTTCAGCTCCAATTTCCTGCTTAATGACTCGCAGATGATCGGTTATGACTTTGTTCTTTTGTATAAGCACAGGGATAGTAACTGCATTGAGCCATTTTGAGACATGCAGTAGCTCAAACTCTGAGGAGTCAACATCAAGTAGTTCGAGTAATATGTGGTAGATTTTCAAAGCGAATTCTTCAGATTGGCCTTTACCTCGAATCATCTCACAGAGTGTGGAATATAAAATAGATGACCAGTTAAAGTTCAACTGGGAGGCAATAGATGCCATATACTGAAGCTTTTAAAGAGTAATTTTTTCATAAGAGCCTGCTTTGGCGAGTAACTATTTGGCCACTATGTTAGCTAACAGACTATAGGCTCGCTTTACACTTTGCTTGAGCCCATTGATTTTAATGGGTGCACCATCCAAAGTGAACTGGGCCGCCCAATGAGTAGCATTACCATCAGGTAGATCTGAGCATTTTGTCAAACCCTTGGTGAACAACTCAAATGTTTCACTGAAGAATGACTGATTGAACTCAATGCCATGGTCATGGATGATGCAAGTGATTCTTCCATGATTGATTTGCATGGAGGCAAAGAATTCCTTGACAAAATTGTAGTTGATGGTGGAACAAGAGCCAAGAAATTTTTGATGTCCTGAAGCTTCAAGCATACGAAATATCTTCGATATTTCTTGATTTTTGATGGAATAGATCTCATCGAAGTTAATACCCAAGCAAGTCTTTTGGATTGAAATCTTTGTGCTGTCTGAACTTAAGAAACACTTAAGATAGCACGATTAGGTGTTGCAAATAAGACGAAGAAGAGAGCCCAAGACAATTATCACAAATTATAATCAGAAAAATCTGGGTATTCTCATATATATATATATATATATATATATATATATATATATGTTTGTGTTAGGTAAATAAGATATCCTGAAAAGGTAAATAAATTTTGAATTTTGAAATTTGAATTCGAATTTGAATTTCAAAAAGAACGAGATGGCGTTTGGGATAAGTCATCAGATCTCATAATGATGAGTTGCAACTTTTTACCAGTAGTTGAAGAGCGGTTGAGGTGCAACTCTGCTGACTCTTTATCTTCCTGATTGTTCCTATAAATACATGACCAAGAATAGTTAGGATATTCAATCAATCGCATAAAACCAAAATATTTATCAAAATGTCTAGTTGAGAAGGAGATTTTCTGGGTGAGTTCAATGCTGTATTGACTCAATCTCGAAAGAGAAATTTTGAAGAGCGGGTTACTGAAAAGGTTTTTGTAGAGTGGGAGGCTGTGGAACGGTTGCGTCATCATTTTTCTGTTGATGTACCACTGACCTATATTGTTGATGTTTGTCGCTTTACGGCTTTAAAGCGTCAGTATAAGGATTTTCTGTGGACAACTCGTATCAGGGACATTTTCAGCGCTAAAGGAACCCTTTTACTGTTGCTCTACACAGAATGTCATGAGTTGAAACGAATCTGGGAAGATGATATAGGTTTTTCACGATCTCCTACTGTAGAGCTTGCTACTTTTATCCAATCATGGCGAGATGCAGTGAACAAGGAGATACAAAGGACTGAACTAGCTTTTGATGCCTTGTTGTAAAAGATAATGTTTAAGTTTTCCTATAACAATGGTGTCAGTTCTCTTTAAGTAAATGACTTTCTATGGAAAGTGACTACTCTTTTTACTTTTGCTACTGATCGGTTTATGCTTGAATGTTCATAAATCTCAGTAGTTAATGTGAAATATGAATCTAGAAATTTCTAGCAGTCTATTTATTTAGAGCGCATGGTTAAAGATCAAAAAATCCTTATAAAAGATGTTGACGTGATATCCGATATTTGGTTTTTAGTGACCTTTCATTTTCTCTCTAAAAATATAAATAATAAATTATGCACACATTTCCATAGAATATCAGCAAATAGTGATGCGACAGGAGGCATGGCACTTATAAGATAACATATTAGTATTAAACTCGTAGGTCTCAACTAATGTACAGTATTAAATGTATATCAGTTACTGATTTTACTCGACGATGACCCTTGAGTTCTCAGGCTCCGTTATCTTCCTTCTTATCTGCTTATAAATATCACATGAAGGTTAGTGTAAAATAGGATTAGATATATCAGATAGTAATCAGATGGAGGCTCAAATCTTTGAATTTCAAAAGAAATATTATCAAGATCAAGTACTTGCACGGGTGATGAAAGTGTATGATCAGGTGCAAGCACTTGGTTACCATAAGTCATCTGATCCTCCTTCATTTTCAGTTGAGGAAGCCTTAAATTATTATGCTAGAGCTCGTCGGTTTTGGCGAATGCTGCGAACTCAATCCAATCGATATGTACTCAAGCCATCGGGTTGTCTTCTTTTGAGGCTATATGTTGAGAAGATGAGCTTGGAATATATGTATTTCTTTGATGATCGAAATGATGCAACCAGTCCGTTTAATGTGCGAATTGGATGCTTGAGTGGGGTGATTTTGTAGACAGAAAAATAGAGAAGACAACTATTTTGTGGCTCCGAGATTTAAACATGTCAGTTGTAGGCAATATTATTAGACATGAGTTAGAAAGCTGCATTTAGTTTAAATTTTAATGTAATATTCAGAATGTACTATTCAAAAGTAACTTATGCAGCTTTGTATTAAATGAATGAAAAATGAATACCAAAAAAATAAACTTATCAGGTTGTCTGTATTGAGATTTTTTAGATAAGTTAGCATTGATTCGGTATGTAGGAGACGGTTGGCCGAAATGACCTTTCACCTTCTTCGTCTTTCACCAATAAATAAACCATCGAGCAACAAAAAAAATTAGTTCAAGAAAAATGACAAAATAAAATATTAATTTGAATGAATTGTCTGAAGTTCAGGAGTACGAGATTCATAAGAGTAGATATAGAGACAGGGCAATAGAAAAAGGAATGCGAATATGGTTTTTCTTGGAAGCTATTCGCTGTAACACTCCTCTGAGTTCCGCTATTACGTAACATCATTATGCTGAAGGATTGCATCGATGCAAACGTCTTTTGCAAACTTAGAACACTCGTAATGTGCTAAATCCTGCTGCAGTTAGACTTTTGATTCTCCTTGCAGAGAGAGATGAAATGCAGAACATTTACTTTGAGGATGATTTCTGCAATGGTCAAGGCTCGCTGACTCTGTGGATGATTGAATGGAGTCATGAAATGATGAGAAGAATAGCTGCAGCTCATGTAGAATATTGTCAGTCTTAAAAAAATATGTATGCATCTATGTAAGCGTGTATGTGTTCAACGTATTGAACGTGAAATGTTCCCCCTAAATTTGTGCTTACTTTAACTTAAATCTATTAACCCAAGTATGTTGCGAAAATAAGAATACTTAGCGTCCAGTAATGGTTTAGTGAAGATGTCGGCTGCCTGCTGATCAGTAGATATATAGATCATTTGAATCTCTTTCTTCAGCACATGTTCTCTTATGAAATGATGTCGTACATCGATGTGTTTTGTTCTTGAATGCATTATAGGATTCTGAGTGATTGTAATAGCGCTTGTGTTATCACAAAATATGGGACCCTCATTTGATTCCATAGTCTCGAAGCTGTTGTTGTATCCATAATATTTGTGCACAACAGCTGCAAGCTGCTAAGTACTCAGCTTTGACAGTTGAGATAGCAATAGATGTTTGATTCTTGCTAAACCATGAAATTATTCTATCTTCCAGAAATTGACAAGATCCTCTAGTGCTTTTTCGATCAATTTTGCATCCTGCATAATCTGCATCTGAATAACCAACTAAATTAAATTCTGAGTCTTTGGAGTACCAAAGACTCACGTTAGGAGTACCCTTAAGATATTTAAGTATTCGTTTAGCAGCTATATAGTGTGATTGTTTGGGTGCTGCTTGAAATCTAGCACATAAACATACTTCAAACATAATATCAGGTCTACTTGCAGTTAGATATAATAGTGAACCGATAAGTCCTCGATACATCGTTACCTCTATCGGTGCTCTTGCTTCATCTTTGTTAATTTTTATGGAGGCACTCATAGGAGTAGATATTTTTGAACAATTTTCCATGCCAAACTTCTTAATATCTTTGGCATATTTGGCTTGATTGATGAAGATGTCATTCTCAAGTTGTTTTACTTGTAATCCAAAAAAGAAATTCAACTCGCCCATCATGCTCATTTCAAATTGTTCCTGCATAAGCTTAGCCTAGGATTATTTGAACCAAATATAATGTCATCCACATAAATTTGAACAAGAAAAATGTGATCTCCTTTGGTGAATTTGAAAAGAGTCTTATCGACCGTTACAATAACAAAGTCATGATTTAGCAAAAAACTGTGATAATGTATCATACCAAGCTCTTGGTGACTATTTCAAACCGTAAAGTTCTTTGTCAAGTTTAAAAACATGATTAGGAGTTAATGGATTGACAAAACCTGGTGGTTGTTCAACATAGACTTCTTCCTGGAGTAATCCATTAAGAAAAGCTGATTTCACATCCATTTGATAAACTTTGAAGTTCTTGTAGGCAGCGTATGCTAGAAATATTCGGATGGCTTCAAGTCTTGCTACTGGAGCAAATGATTCATCGAAATGAATACCTTCTTCTTGTCTAAATCCTTGAGAAACCAGTCTAGCTTTTTTTCTTATCACCGTACCATGCTCATCCAATTTATTGCGAAATACCCATCTGGTACCTATGATATTCTGATTATTCGGTTGAGGAACTAGATTCCAAACTTTGTTTCTGGTAAAGTGATTTAGTTCCTCCTGCATTGCTTCAATCTAGCTAGCATCTTGTAAAGCTTCATCAACTTGCTTAGGTTCTAGCTGTGATATGAATGATAAATGCAGTAACTCATTAATAATTTGATTTCTAGTACGTAATGGAGCGATATGATTACCGATGACCAGCCCAGGTGGATGATATTTGCTCCACCGGAGACATGGTCCAAGGGGATTTGTATCCTGATTTCTTGGGGTATCATCTTCAAGTCTGACTGTGTTGCCAGGTGTGATAGTTTCTTCTTCAATTCTTGGTTCTTCATGATTTCGACCAATTTGGTCTTTGGTTGGCTGAGTAGTAAGGGACTCTGGTTCAATCCTCCTGATGGGAGGCTCATCACTATCACTTTCATCATTTAGAACGGTCGTTTCTAGCCTATTTGCTACATCTTTAATATTTATTTGAGATTGATCTCTACATACAGTAGTTTCATCAAAAATAACATGAATGGTTTCCTCTACTGTCATTTACTTATTATTGAATACTCTATAAGCTCGACTGACTAAGGAATAACCAATGAATATGCCTTCATCTGCCTTTGCATCGAAAGCTATCAAGTGATATTTGTCATTGTCATGGATAAAGCACTTGCATCCAAATATTTTGAAATATGAAACATCAGGTTTTGTGCCATTCCATATCTCATAAGGTGTTTTGTTGTGTTTCTTGTTAATCATAGATATGTTTTGAGTATAACATGTTGTGTTAATTGCCTCTGCTCAAAGTCTTTGAGAGACGTTAGAATCAGCAATCATAGTTCTAGCTTTTTCCTTGAGAGTGCGATTCCTTTTCTCAGCAATACCATTTTGTTGTGGGATCCGAGCAGCTGATAACTCATGCTTGATTCCATGGTCATCTAGATAGGATCCGAAGATTTTGTTTAAAAATTCAGTGCCTCTATTACTCCTGATCCAATCCATCACAGTACATTTCTCATTTTGCAAACGTTTTAAAATCTTGATCAAGTGAGTAGTTGTTTGATCTTTAGAGGACAAAAAGATTACCTAGGTAAATCGATAGTAATCGTCCACAATAACTAAAGTATATCTCATTCCCCCTAAGCTTCTGACCGGTATAGGACCGAATAGATCCATGTGCAATAATTCTAAGCATTTGGAAGAAGACATACACTCTTTTGTTTTAAAAGTAGCTCTTACTTGTTTGTCTTACTGACAGGCTGAACACACTTTATTCCATTTAAAATCCCCTTTGGGCAAGCCAAGAACCCGTTCATGTTTGCTCAAATGTTTAATGGACTTAAAATTTAAATGATTCAAACGCTTATGCCATAACCAGTGCTTATCATTTTGAGCAACAAAACATGTAGGAAACGATGGTTGATCACATTGCCAATTTATCCTATATGTGTTTTGTTCTCTTAATCTGGTTAGCATAATTTCACCTTTACTAGATTCGATTGTGCATGAGTGTTTGTGGAATTCAACAATATGTACATTATCATACAATTGACTGATGCTAATCAGATTATAACATAGATTATCGACAAGTAACACATCATTGATAATAATGTTACCATGAGTAATCTTACCCTTACCTACAGTCTTACCCTTTGAATTATCATCGAAAATTATTTTTGGTCCTTTGTAGTATATGTTCTCAAATAATAAGTCTTTGTTTCCAGTCATGTGCCTGGAGCATACACTGTTGAGATACCAGGTTGTCTTTTCTACTATTTTTTTTTTCTCTCAACGGATTTTACTGATAGTACCTGCAAAAAGAGAATATGACTATGATACCCTTATCTATTTGGGTCCGAACTGGATTAGTCTTTTTGGGACCCATATCTAAATTACCCTGACGGGTTCACCCGTGTGCACATCCAAAAAGTGAATCGGTCGAGGGGTTTGATGTGTGCTTATGTGTGGTCTAGATACTACTGTGTGTTGTTTAAACTTTTGATCTTTGTTGTTCAGTCTGTACCGCTTTTGAACATGATTCAATTGAAGTACCGGTTCTGTTTCACCTAAAAATTCCTGTACTTAGATTGACTTGGTTCAAACTTTGACTTTTTAAACTTAGATTGGTTTCCTTTTCTTTGTTCATTCAGTCTAGGTTTGACCCACGTTTCTCCTTTCCTTGGATTCTGAGGTTCCACTGTTGCGCCTAAATTCAAATCTACTAAACGGCATGCATTAAATTAAATAAATGTTAGGATTATTATTTTTAAGTTTAATTGATTTAAATTCTTTATTTGAATTATGTGCTAATAAAATATTTTTATTATTTATTCAATGATTTTATTTTACTAACTATTTAATTAATGTTTTTAGTTGTTTAAGTTTATTTGTATAAATGATTTTATTGTGTAATTTATTTGTTTTAAAGATTTTAAAGGTTTAAGCTTGCCTATTTAAATGATTTTAATTTTAATTGTTTAGTTTATTCTTTTAAATGATTTTTAACTGTTTAGCTTATTTGTTTAAATATTTTTGAGTGTCCAACTTGTTTATTTTAAATCATTTAAGTTTAGCGGTTAGTTATTTTAAATCATTTTAAATGTATAGCTTATTTATTTAAATTATTTTTAATTGTAAAGGTTTTTATTTCCGCTTGTGAATTTATTTAAATCATTTTTAAACGTTAGTTTAATTTGTTTAAAATTATTTTTAATCGCTCTGCTTGTTATTTAAATATTTTAATCGTTTTCGGGACATCAGAATATTTAAAGAGTTTATTTCTTGATTTTTCAAGCTTATGTTTTATTTAGTGCAATTAAATTAATATTCCTAAGTTGCTAAGTTTGTGTAGCACTTTTTAAAAGTGTGTAACACTTTTTATCTTAACACTCACACACTGACAATTATATACATACACCTGTGCTTACACACACCTACACACTTAAACTAAATACACAACCCTAGCCCCTAAAAAATCACACTCAAATCTCACCCAAATCCCACGCTCCTTCTCTTCCCCTTCTTCAAAGCCGACGACTTCTTCTTTCTCAAGCTTTCCCAACCGCTTTCGTCGACCACCACCACGTCGGAACTTGCCCTGAAGTTTCCTCAAACAGATGGCCGTCCCCTTCAGCTCATTCTAGCTCCATCACGTCGGCCATAGCTCACTCGAGCACTTGTTTCCATATCCATTTCTTGAGCATTTCGAAAATAGGAAATATTATGGTTTTATTTTGGCCCCAAGTAGATTATTATGTCATGTGATTGTCTTTTATGTGTGTATTTCAAATTTTCTGGATTTTAGGGAGTATATTTCGAAATTTTCAGAATTATATTAGCCATGTTCATGCCTATGTTGATCTATTATGATGTTTATTGATGGAAATGAGTTGAGTTAAAGGTTTTGATTGATGTCTCCATTGATGCCCTTAAATTCAAAATTTTCAGAATTGTTGAACATGTGCATTTCGATTATCTGTTTTGTTGCTTGGATGGTGGGTTGGGGGCTACCATGGGTGAGAATTTAGCTCACATGGTAGTGCTTAGGATGTTGTGAAGTTAGCTAGCAAGTTGGAGAAGAGGGGCTGCTCGGTCTTGGGTGGTTGAAGGAATCGGTTTTGAGGTGTTGCGCAAGGGCTGATTTTTGAGCTAAGCTAGGCTTGTAAGGGGGTCGATTTTAGGGGTTGGAGTGAGTCTAAGTATTGGTCATGGTCCTAGTTTATTGGTTTGGAACTTGGGAGTTAAATGGCTAATTTTTCGGAAAGGTAATGAGCTAGGACTTGAGCAGAATTTTGTGATGTGTTGAGCTGTTCGGAAACCAATTTTTAAAACAGGGTTAAACTCGGGTTTTGGTCAAGGGCTCAGGTATGGAATTAGGCCAAGATGTTAGGAAAATGTCGGTTCAAGCAGGAATTAATTCGGTTAAGTTTTGGTTGAGTTCTAGGCATTTGATTGGATAGGTGGAGAATTTTGGATTTAATGAGGGGCTGTCCGAAAATAAATTTTTATAAAATGATTGGATAGGAATAATACCCCGAGTATGACTTCTTTATTTATTTCTAAGTGTGTGGGAGTCGTGGTTTCTAGCGGAACTCTTTTTGAATAAGAACTGGGTGAGTTGTAAGCTTTACGGGTGTACCGCTCAAATTGTCCTAAGCGCAAGTTTATGGTTTAGGTCCCTATCCTTGGTTTGCTCCCTACATCACCATCCCGGTCATCCATATTTGAGTCTTTTGCATAATTATCGAGTAAATATTTACAAGTACATTACATCTACATATTCATGCTAAGTTTCTAATTCAAGGCAAGAAAGTATGAAAGAAAATATTTTACGAACGAAGTGAGATGATTGTGATTATATTTATTATGGGTTTGGACGAGTTGTGAGACGTTCTGACTTCCCTTACCAAATTTATGGGTTTGGACAAGTTGGGAGAAATCCTAATTTCCCTTACCAAGTATGGGTTTGGACGAGTTGGGAGAAATCTTGATTTTCCTTATCAAGTATGGGTTTGGACGAGTTGGGAGAAATCCTGGCTTCCCTTACCAAGTATGGGCAAGACGAGTTGGGGGTTATCCTGACTTCCTTGTGGCATAGTGCACTGCAGCCATGATCATGATCGAAAGTACAGAGTCACAATTCAAGGATATAAGTTCACAGTTACAGTTCAAAATTTATATTACTATGGTTCAGTGAAGTTTATTCAGTTTCAGTTATGCCTGAGGTTCAGATTAAGTTTAAGAAAGTTCCAAGTTTAAAAGTATGATTTATGTGTGAGTTCATTGCATGCAGCAAGTCTCATTCTATTTTATGAAAGAGTGGGTGCCCGGTGAGCCAACTTGTGGCTAAGGGCTTTGATGACTCTATGTATAAACAATCTTTTGTTTAATATAATTTACACTTTTATAATGGCAATGACTTTATCTTTCTTCATATTGTTATATTGTGATATACTATTATTTTTTTGATAAAGACCTTGAATATACTATAGTGTCTGTAAGATGTGGTAGTACATGGGGATGACTATCATGAAACACATCTTATAGTCACTGTATATTCTAAACAGTTCCTAGTCGATTGAGCCGTCCGTAAATAAGGATAAGGATCGCTCGAGATTGAGACTAGCATTTGCGATGCCGAGTACCACGTTTCATTGGTATGGAACATAGAGATGTTCAAAGCATGCAAATGGATATTCATACGATGAATGATCGAACTACCCTATCCGGACTTTCCAAGTGGTTATCACTTATCGAGTGGATAAAGTCCGCGGTTTTGGTTGTACACCATTAGTCCTTACTACTTGAAACATCATTAAGACTCTATATGCTAGTACTGTGCATTGACTTGTTTACCGACTCTATTGGGGTCATCAGGTGTCGGGATTGGGTACAGTTACGACACATATAGGATTCGATGCTTTGTTGTCAAGGATTCACCACATACTTGCGAGTGTGGATATCCTATGCAATCTGAGGAGATATTAGTGTGACGAATCTCTGGCCAGAGTACATGATGTGTTTTAAGAAATGGTTTCTTAGTAACACATGCGATGTCACTATTTGATCTTCAAGATGCATTGCATAGTTATCGAATCTCGAACGACTCTCGATTTACCAATGGTTGTTGATTCGATCGGGATATGTGGATGAAGGGACCGTACTGTACGCTAACCAAAATCTATTGGTTCTTGCAGGCACTATCAGTGATACCTAGGGAATCATGGGATGATGTTGCTAGGCGCTTTTACCATGATTCGATGGGCAAGTCGGAAATTGTTGTTCCGAGTCACAAGGAGTTGTGAGCCCATGGCTAGCTGTATCCCTGAACCATTGAGGGTCACACAAGTAATGGATTTTTAATCCCCGTTGAGATAGTTAAATTTAAAGAGTTAATTTAATGAACAAAGAAGTAGGACTTCCTATATCAGAGCAGAAGAGTAAGATTTCCTAAAATGACATAGGGATGGGCATTTTTGGAAACCTCTGAATTCGGATTTAGAAAAATTTATCTTGACTTTAAAAGGTGCAGAAATGGTTTCTGTGCACATTGGTGAAATTGGTTTATCAATCTGAGTCACGATGAATTTTATATTAATTTCTGAACATGCGGGCTTTGCTTGTCAGGCTTGAACTTATGACTAATGGGCCCTAAGCTGTCAGCAGCCCACATTATAAATAAGTTATTGCAGTACAGAAATTACACAACAGAGGCTCACAATTTTCGAAAAACCCTAGCTGTGTTTTTAAAAGTGGCCGCCCCCTTTCTCCCCTCTCTGCTCTGAAAAATCCAGCCTGTGAATTTTGAATTTGCAGTCTGGTTTAACGGATCAAATTCATTAATTCTCTTCGTAGAAACTTCTGATAGATTTTCTAGTGCAATCTATCAGAGGGATTAAATTTCCGTTCTTGGACCTGATTGAAGAATTGTTCGTCCATCAGTTCCTGGGATATACAACAAGAGCAGAATAATCTGTTGGTGTCCATAATCTCGTTTCGAGATTGGAGGTAAAAATTTAATTGTGATTTAATTTTTACACGCACAATTTAATCGTAAAGTTTTGATACCCATTATGGAATCGTTCCATATAAAATTTTTAAACTTCCGCTGCACCGGGTATCAATTCTGATTGATCTGAACACCGTTATCCAACATTTTATCATTCAACTTGTCTGAGTAAGTTCAAAAGTATTACAAGTACTGTATTTTAAGTATTTTCGCATGTATTTTAAACCCTTGTTACTTCACCATATTCTTGTTGGGCCCCTAGGCTCACTACATCTATTTGGTGCAGGTTAAGTTATCTTTGAGATCAAGGGGCAAGAATATCGAGTGGACTGTGATGCGGGCACGACACATCCCTCCGACCTATGCTAGTATTCCGCAAAAAAAGTTCACTTTAATGCTTTATAGTCTTTCATTCTTTTTGTTGATTGGATTAATGAAAATGTAAGGATTTATCAATTGTATTTGGGCATGTAATTATCAAATTATATGATTTATTGACTATTTGGAATGTCGAATCTTTTTCTCCGGTTCTCGTTCATTTCTCGGTCTAGTTTATTTAGTATTTTTGGTTGTATTTTTAGTTGCTGTCTGTGACAGGCGGGTTTAAATATAAATAGATAGGTCATGTTGAAAATTTTCTTAAAATCCGCGTTTTATTTAATTATTATTTAAAGTAGAGTTAGGGTCGTTTCATCCACATATCCCAGCCCTCTGTGCTTAGCCTTGTTCTCATAATGTATTGACTATTCTTCATTGATATTAGGCTCATTGTGTTCATATATCGTACTAGATCGAACAAATCTTATGAAATTAGGATTGTTCTTACTAGGATACGAATGAGTAATTTCCTCAGTAAGAGTGCAATCATTTGAACCATATCCTAGTCCGGTTTTGTCACCTGCATGTTTCTGGTTCTCATGTATCTTACCTAACGAGGTAAAAGCATTATTCCAAGAGTTGATTGTTTTAAGAAACTTTTAATTTTCATACAAAGTGGCTTGGAATACTCGTCTCATGTTGGCCGCTTAATTCGGTGTCTACTAGCAAGTACACTAGGTCAAGTAATAGTAAAGTGGACAGAGAGTCCAAGTATCGATCCCACAGGGACTGTTGTCAATTCTCAAGATTTGATTATTTTACTTAATCTAGACAAAATAATAGAAAGGAGTATGAATTGAATAAAATAAGAATTTAAAATAATAAATAATAATTAACTTAACTAGAAACTAGAACTCAATAATAATTCTAGTTAAAATAAGCCAACTAAGACACACGTAGGTACCGAACATATCATGTAAAATGTAGCCGATTCAGAACTTAGATTTAAATATTAAATTACGATGAATTCTCCTAACTTATTTAAAGGTCTATTTTTAGAACAATTAAACCTATTCAAATATTAACGGATTACTTTTCATAATTCTAACCAAATTCAAATGCATTAGGAATTATGAGAATTCAGTTTGCACCTAAAACCGCACGATGAAATCGAATACAATTTCTAGTCAATTTTAACTCGTGTCAATTATTAGAGTGATTGAAATCAATTCCTTCTCTGTCGACTTGGAATCGATTAACATGCAAGCAAACAATTGGTCAGATCATTCACAAGACAAATATAAATCTAATAATCAATAATATAAAACCAAATATGGAAAATCCCAAACAAACATCTAAGTTTTCTACATAAATTTGTTCGGCCCAATCACGTCGTCTTGGTTGAATAAAATCTATTCATTAATTGGAAACAATAATTCAAAAATAAAAAAAAAGAAGAAAAGAAGAAAAAACTCTGTAAAAGATGGAGCAGATCTCCAATCTCCAAGCCTCCACCTAAACGCCTCTCTCTCTGGTGTCGTGCGATCTCCCCCTCTCAATCTGATCTCAACTCTCCTATTTATATGTCTTTGAAAGCCCACAAAATCAAGCCCGGAAAGTAAGACTTTAATTGCCAAAAGTTCTGATTTTCTGATCTGCGCGATGCCTCTCTCTAGCGGCAAAAAGTTGCGCTCGAGTGAGCAAACTGTTGTTTTATTTTTTCAAAATCTCCCAGGCTCGCTCGAGCAATAACAAATCTCGCTCGAGCGAGAAAGTTTCTGTCCAGCGCGTAGCGTTTTTGAAAAATTCATATATGGAGATCTAGCCATCGGATCAAGCTGAAATTTGGACAGCAACTTCAAAACATCTTGACGTATATTGAACGATGGAGATTGGATTTGGATCTCTATAAAATAAAAAAAATATTTTTGTATCATGGCTGCTCAGTAATTCATTCTTCAAAAATCCATTTTCCTACAAAATTAACCCGAAGAGTGAAATGCACATATATGAAATAAATTATAAATAAAACATATAAAAACACACATTAAAACATACGAATGCATGCAAAATAGACATAAAAATAACTTAAAGAATGCACACAAAATGCACTTATCACATGTCATAATTCTCAACTGCTAGCTGGTTTAGCTTAGTCTTTAGACTATCAAGTTCCTTTCGTTGTAAAAAGCTAAATTCTCTTGACTTATCAATGAGACTTGATTTTTCTGCTTTCACTTCCTCGAATGATACAAAAAGATTCTGATACTCATTGACCATGTCATTAAGTGCTTGAACAAGGTCCTCACGTGTAAATTCTGATGAGTTAAAATCAAATACCTCAGTATCATCATTTCCTATTTGAGAATTGGCCATTAGACACTGGACTTGCTCCTCCTCACTTTCTTTGGACAAGCTGTCATCCGATGACTCAGATTCAGTTCCTGCCCACTTGCTTTTTCCTTCGTCAACAACTAGAACTCTTTGTTCTTTCTTTTTTTTTTGAATGTTCTTCTTCTTTCTTTTCATTTATCCTTCTCATAATGCTGTTTCTTTTCGTCGTTCTTAGGTTTGGTGCAATCTGCAATGAAGTGGCCTTTCTTGCCACAGTTAAAGCACAAAGGACCATCGTCTATATGGTCTTGTTTGTAGTAAGGTTTATTAAACTTTGTTTGATTCTTACGCATAAACTTACCAAATTTCTTAATGAAGAGAGACATTGCTTCATTGCTTATTTGCTCAGCTGTCTTCTTTGCTGATGCTTCCTCAGTCATTTGAGGTACGACAGTTTAGGTCAATGCTTTAGTAGGATTAAAAGCAGATGGTTCTTGTTCAGTTTCGATTCTGAGTTCAAACTCGTAGTCTTGAGATCAGGAAACAAATCATGAAGATCTACTTTGCTAAGGTCTTTTGATTCTTTCATAGCTATAGTTTTGACATCCCATTCTATGGGCAGTGCACTCATAACCTTCAAAGCAATTTCACGATTAGTATAAATTTTACCTATAGAGATAAATTCACAAATAATGTTACTAAATCTTTCATCAAACTCAGCCATGGTTTCTCCTGGCTTCATCTTGGCATTATCAAACTTCCGAATGGATATTGTGAGTTTGTTTTCTTTGGTTTGGTCATTTCCCTCGCACAGTTGAGTGATTTCTCCCAGATTTCTTTGGCAGTTGAACAAGTCTTGATCTTGCTGAACATATTTTTGTCCAAAGTTTTGTACAGAATATCTTTGGCTACGTTTTCAAGATTTTCTTTCTTCTTGTCCTCGGTGCTCCATTCTTCTCTAGGTTTTTCAACCATCTGTGGTTCACCTCTTGAAATGGCTATAGCTGTATTAACTTTGAGAATCTTCATTGGGCCATCAGTGATAACGTACCACATATCATCATCTTGTGTAGAAAGGTGTGTGACATCTTAAATCGGTGAGATAAAAATATACTGGAAAACGTACCAGGTCAAGTAATAATAAAGTGGACAGAGAGTCCAAGTATTGATCTCACAGGGACTGCAGTCAATTCTTAAGAATTAATTATTTTATTTAATCTAGACAAAAATAATAAAGAAGGATGAAACGAATTAAATAAAAATTTAATTACTAAAAATAATAAAAATTAAAATAATTGAAATATAAATATAATTAAATTGAGACAACCAAGACACACGCAGGTACCGAACAAATCATGTAACATGTAGCCGATTCAGGACTCAGATTTAATCTTAGATTACGGGAATTCTCCTAACTTGTTCAAAGGTCTATTTCTATAACAATCATACCTACTCAAATATTTACGGATTAATCTTTCGTAATTCTAATCAAATTTGAATGCATTAAATATTTGTGAAAATTCAGTTTTCACCTAAACCGCACACTGAAACCGAATTCTATTTCTAGTCGGTTTTACAATATGTTGATTATAAAAGTGATCGAATTCAATACCTCCTCTGTCGACTTGGAATCGATTAACATGCAAGAAAATAGTTGATCAGACTATCAGTTGATCAGACTATCCACAAGACAAATATAAATCTGACAATCAATAAAATAAAATCAACTCTGAAATATCTCAAAAAAAACATCCAAGTTTTCTACATAAATTTGTTCAGCTCAATCACGCCGTCTTGGTTGAAAACAAACTACTCAAAAATTGAAATTATAATTCAATAAATAAAAATAAAGAAGAAAAGAAGAAGAAAAAGTGTATAAATCTTCTCCCAAGATTTGAAGCCGCCTCCCTTGTGTTGTCTGCCTTCGGAACCCTTAATCTGATGAATAGATTCGTATTTATATGCACAAGGGTCTTCAAAAGATAGTATCCTTCCCGAGCAAGAGTTTCCAAAAATATAAATTATGTACGCTCAGCTCACTCGAGCGAGCAACTTTCTGCTGGAAGGAATTTTGGCCCGTCTCGCTCGCTCGAGCGAGCTCAATTTTCTACTGCGCGCAACGATGTTGAAAATTAATATCTTCAGTTCTAGTTGTAGGATCGACCTGAAATTTGGACAGAAGCTTGAAAACATCTTAAAATTCTTTTTGAACGGTGGAGATCGGATTTTGATCTCTCTAAAATAAAATATGTTTTTTGAATCATAGCTGCTCCGTAATTCATTCTTCATAAATCCATTTTCCTATAAAATTAACCCAAAGAGTGAAATGCACATATAAGCAATAAATCAAATAAAAAAACGCATAAAACAATTTGAAACCATACAAATGCATGCAAAATAGACACAAAATAATGCATACAAAATGCACTTTTTTGAATCATAGCTGCACACTGAAATCGAATTCTATTTCTAGTCGGTTTTAAAATATGTTGATTATCAAAGTGATCGAAATCAATACCTCCTCTATCGAATTGAAATTGATTAACATGCAAGAAAACAGCTGATCAGACTATCCACAAGACTAATATAAATCTGACAATCAATAAAATAAAATCAACTCTGAAAAATCTCAAACAAACATCCAAGTTTTCTACATAAATTTGTTCGGCCAAATCACGCCGTCTTGGTTGCAAACAAACTACTCAATAATTGAAATTATAATTTAATAAATAAAAATAAAGAAGAACAGAAGAAGAAAAAGTGTAGAAATCTTCTCTCAAGCTTTGAAGTCGCCTCCCTTGTGTTGTCTGCGTTCGGAACCCTTAATCTGATGAATAGATTCGTATTTATATGTCCAAGGGTCTTCAAAAGATAGTATCCTTCCCGAGCAAGAGTTTCCAAAAATATAAATTCTGTACGCTCAGCTTGCGCGAGAGAGCACAAGTCTCGCTCGAGCGAGCAACTTTCTGCTCGAAGGAATTTTGGCCCGTCTCGCTCGCTCGCTCGAGCGAGCTCAATTTTCTGTTGCGCGCAATGTTTTTGAAAAATTCATATCTTGAGTTCTAGCCATAGGATCGACCTGAAATTTGCACAGCAGCTTCAAAACATCTTGACTTAATTTTGAAAGGTGGAGATCGGATTTCGATCTATCTAAAATAAAATATGTTTTTTGAATCATAGCTGCTCCGTAATTCATTCTCCATAAATCCATTTTCCTATAAAATTAACCCGAAGAGTGAAATGCACATATAAGCAATAAATCACATAAAAACACGCACAAAACAATATGAGACCATACAAATGCATGCAAAATAGACACAAAATAATGCATACAAAATGCACTTATCAACACCCCTATACTTAAATCTTGCTCGCCCTCGAGCAAGAAATGCAAAAACAATATGCAAACACAAACATAATTAAGGACGATTCATGGAAAATACAGCCTCCGATAAGTTCCAACACAAACAAAACAAAATCACAAAAAATTGCTCTTGATTTTCCATAATACACCATCAGTTTAATGTGAACGTGTGTGTGTGCCATGTTATTCCAACTACATGCAACTTCAAAATAATCCGTTCTACGACTGCTTAGCGACCTATGACAAATCAATGCAAGTGTCACAATCAAGTGTTCCTTCCTCCCAATAATCTCTAAAAAAAATACAACTCTCTTGAGATAAATTACGCACCTCCGGATTTTACACCCGGTTGTTCTTAGAGCACCAATAATTACCCGCAAACTTAGCTATAACTATGATAGGATTCGGATTTCAATCCCATCGTATATAGCCCGGATGGAGAATTAACCCCATTTAATTCGCAAACTTAGTCTTGGACGTGGTAATTAGAATTTCAATTCCTCATCCATGACCCGGATGAAGTAGATTTTTTTCAAAGAATTTTTGTTTCAATTTTTTTTTAAATTTTTGTGCGCCCAAGATCATAAGTGTAATGCCAGAAAATCAATAGAACTCAAAGAACAAAATCAAGATCAACAAACACCTATTGTCGTGTAATGGTCAGACAAATACAAACATCATCCAATATATCGCTATATTTCACCGGTCTAACATGCGTGCTCAAAAATATTCACTACACAACCTAAGGTTTCTCATGTCCAATCTAGAGCAAAACGTTTCCCAAAAATCAAATTTTTTCATCAACTTAATCATCATCGGCTCCCAATTATCATCCTACTCAACACAAATGCAAACAACAAAAACAAACTATATGGAAACAAACACGAAACACGACAGATGCAACACAAACACAACAAAAAAATAAAAACATAAAAACTAGATTACCACACCCCCATACTTTTCCAAAGCATTGCCCTCAATGTTTCAGAAACAATGAACAGAATGCACAAACAAAGAACAAATGCAAGACGAACAACAAAAACAGAATGAAACTGAAAACTGAAACTCCCCTGGTTAATTCGCTGGCATTTCCATCGTTTTCTTCCTCTTCATACTCTAGCAGCGACATCTTTTGAGGTGACAGTAGCAGACTGGGTGAATCGGTATTCATGGCAAACTGGCATGGGAAAGAAAAAAAATCAAATATTAACAAAAATCAAAAATTAAACTAAAGAGAAAAGGAAAGAAAACTGGGTTGCCAACCAGTCAACGCTAAGTTTATAGTCTACAACCCGACTATGCAGAAGCAACCATCAAAGAGCGGTTGCCGCCCATAGTAAGAATCATACAACTCTACGTATGGGTTTTGATTTCCTTCGCCCTCAAGCTTGGCATGATATATGCAGTTTAAGCTTGTTGGTCCAGCAATACTCGGCATGAATTTTTTTTTTTGGAAGGAGACTCCGAATCTTGGCTGAAGCTCATAGAGGATGCAATATTGTGGAGTTGGTGTCAATGGCAAGAACGTATCTTCTAATGGTGTACATGTAAAGACCATTGACGAGGTCAAATCTTTTGCCTTGTATGTTTCTTCCTCCTCCACTATCACTTTTGGCTCCTCGTCACATGACGATTCTTCAAAAAATAGTTCTTCTTGCTCTGGCTCAAATACTTCATTTTCTTGACAGATTTCAGAAAATGGTTCTATAAAAAACGCAATCTGTTCATCCAAAAGACTAAAATATTTGATGCGGCTTTCTAAGAACTGATTTATATATGTATGCCTTTTCACAATATTCTCCAACTGAGTCACATGATCCTCAAAATACCCTACACACTCTTCTTGACACTCCGATGGTTGGTTCGCAAAATTTTTGGAATTGAATTCTGAAGAATATTTGTGACTCCAACCTTGCAATGAAGGATCACAATGCCAATGGTAGTCGAAATCAGTCATATCATTTAACAAGTGCATAACATTGTATTCATCACTTCTGAATAAGCGACTACCAGTGGCCAAAGCTCCATAATCCACCCAATATCTTGTTAGCTCATCCAAACCACCATAAAAAATTTGAACTAGAGTGTAGTTTAAAAAATCATGGCATCGAAATTTGTTCACCAAATCATTGAATCTTCCCCCAGCATCATAGAAAGGCTCCGAGTATTGTTGGCCAAACCTTGTGAACACCTGTCGATGATCCATCTCCAAATACCTCACAAGTAAGAAACATAAAAATTAATAATAAATAATAAATAACTAACAATAATAAAATATCTAGTCTCAAGCAAATAATCTATCCTAATATTAACTAAACGGTCCCCGGCAACGGCGCCAAAAACTTGACAGCGTAAATTGATGTGATAAAAATATACTGGCAAGCGTACCAGGTCAAGTAATAATAAAGTGGACAGAGATTTCAAGTATCGATCTCATAGGGACTGTAGTCAATTCTCAAGAATTAATTATTTTACTTAATTTATACAAAAATAATAAAGAAGGATGAAACGAATTAAATAAAAATTTAATTACTAAAAATAATAAAAATTAAAATAACTGAAATATAAATATAATTAAATTGATACAACCAAGACACACGCAGGTACCGAACAAATCATGTAACATATAGTCGATTCAGGACTCAGATTTAAAATTAGATTACGGGAATTCTCCTAACTTGTTCAAAGGTCTATTTTTATAATAATCAAACCTACTCAAATATTGATAGATTAATATTTTGTAATTCTAATCAAATTTGAATGCATTAAATATTTGTGAAAATTCAGTTTTCACCTAAACTGCACACTGAAACCGAATTCTATTTCTAGTCGGTTTTGCAATATGTTGATTATCAAAGTGATCGAAATCAATACCTCTTCTGTCGACTTGGAATTTATTAACCTGCAAGAAAATTATTGATCAAACTATCCACAAGACAAATATAAATCTGACAATCAATAAAATAAAATCAACTTTGAAAAATCTCAAACAAACATCCAAGTTTTCTACATAAATTTGTTCGGCCAAATCACGCCGTCTTGGTTGAAAACAAACTACTCAAAAATTGAAATTATAATTCAATAAATAAAAATAAAGAAGAAAAGAAGAAGAAAAAGTGTATAAATCTTCTCTCAAGCTTTGAATCTGCCTCCCTTGTGTTGTCTGCGTTCGGAACCCTTAATATGATGAATAGATTCGTATTTATATGCCAAAGGGTCTTCAAAAGATAGTATCCTTCCCGAGCAAGAGTTTCCAAAAATATAAATTCTGTATGCTCAGCTTGCTCGAGCGAGCGAGCAACTTTCTGCTCGAAGGAATTTTGGCCCGTCTCGCTCGCTCGAGCGAGCACCAGATGCTCACTCGATTTTCTACTGCGCGCAATGTTTTTGAAAGATTCATATCTTGAGTTCTAGCCATAGGATCGACATGAAATTTGGACAGCAGCTTCAAAACATCTTGATCTTAATTTTGAACAATGGAGATCGGATTTCGATCTATCTAAAATAAAATATGTTTTTTGAATCATAGCTGCTCCGTAATTATTTCTTCATAAATCCATTTTCCTATAAAATTAACCCAGAGAGTGAAATGCACATATAAGAAATAAATAACATAAAAACACACATAAAACAATATGAGACCATACGAATGCATGCAAAATAATGCATACAAAATGCACTTATCAGTGTGCATGCATACGTATTTTCCAATCATCATAATCTTCTTTAGAAAATATAGAAATTTTGTGTAGAGAAGTCATGATGAGTAAATATCACCAGCTGAGAAAGAACCCTCTCTGATACCACTTTTTGGGGATCGGTAGTGTGTGTAGAGGGGGGGGGGATTGAATACACACTATAATAATTTTATGATTTAGCGCGATAAGGTTAAGAAAATGTTAGTTTACTTAACCGATTTTTCTCAACTTCCTAGATAAATAAGAGCTACTAAAATAGTGCGAAAAACGGCTCTCACTAAACTAGGTGACAATAGTGAAAATATGATATGATGTAGTAATGTAGATGTGCAGAGAATTATTTATGGATTTTTGGAGATCAATCTCCTACATCACCCCTTATTCCTCATGGGAAGGATACATTTGAAGATTTTGGCTATTACAACGTCTTGTAATACACCCGATCCAAGTTAGGAATTATCACTGCCTAAATGGAACTCCTAGATTTACACTGATAAGATTCCTAAGTTCTTATCAAACTTCTTTGGTAGATGATGTTAAATGGATAAGCTTCTAAAAGCTTAGAATCTCAAATCCTTGGAATGTAGTAAGTGTTCTTCAAACAATAGCTTTGATTTGAGTAACCCTTGGAAGGATCTCTTAGAAGATCAGATGTGCTTCTGTTTGAGTGAAGGGTTGAATGAGCAATAGAGTGTTGAGAACAATTTTGAGTGCTCGGATGGTTTGATAATATGATGGCCGTGTATGCTCTATCTCTTTTCTTTGTATGGCTCGAGTATTTATATCTCAATCTTCAACATCTCAATCCCTTTGTGTCAACGGTAAGAAACATCTTTTCAGACAGATGTACACCAGACAATATTTCTCTTTTTGTGGAGTGAAATCTGTTCATCTTCAAAATATTTGTACTTGAGGTTTCTTTAATGTCCATTCAATATGTCATCATAATAAATGCTATTAATGTCCTTTGGAGCTTTGTCAGACGGCTCCTTAAATGCTTTGTCCTTTCGCATTTAAGTTGTCTTGTCAAGGATCCATTACTAAGCATTTGTGTCTTTATGAAGTCGATAGATGTGAGACCTCGATTCTAAACCACTAATCTCGGATTAAACAACAATTAAGCGAACAAGAATCCAAGAGTAAAACAAGTCAAAGTTTTTTTTTTTTTTTTTTTTAAAAAACGCCCGCGCCCGCGCGAGGAACCAAGCTCGCGCGCGCGCGGGCAAACGATCCCGAGGCCCATCGGAGGCCTCGCGCGCGCGCGAGGAACGCCTCGCCCGCGCGCGGAAGGCCTGGGCAGAAAATGCTCAGGCTGCAGAAAAAGAAAAGGGATTCCGCGCTTGGTCCGACATGCCTTCAAATACAAATGCAATAACAGGGTGTAGGGAAACATGTCATAACAAGTCATGCTTTCAGAAGGCCTAAAAACAACCAGAAGTCTAAATCGATAAAGCAACAACATACTTCGATTTCAGATTACAATCCGAATACAAACTAATTCGAATAACAAAACATATCAAGTTCGAGTTCTAACATGCTTCAATCTTAAACTAGATAAACATTCTAATTCGACTTCTAAACCGAGTCTCACTTCTACTACTTGCCCTCGAAGCTAACCATGCCTCTTCTGACTTGTTCCTGCCCCACCTGTTGCCAAGTACACATACAAAACAAAGAAACAGCCGGATAACCGGTGAGAATGATAATCCCAGTAAAAGCAACATATCAAGTAATGAATACACAACATGCTATCAAACCACATATTCAAGTCGAAGTTAATGATATGCATGTCTTTAAAACCAGGATATCGATTCTGATAAACACGGGAGTATTGCTCTGCTTTTGGGATCCCGAGGATGAGATCACGTAACGACTCACCGACTCTCCCAATCGAGGTGGTGCCACGTATCCCACTCCTCTAGACTTTGAGCAACCATAATGAGTATGCTAGCACTAGGCGAAATACTACAACCTAGGCCACTCAATCATAGTTCCCAAACGTCTAACAAAAAGGGCGGTTCTGCCCGCTGAAATCAAAGTAGGCTCAAGATGAATGCATAACAGAAACATAAACATAAGCCATATAACAAAACTCAATCAATCAACAATTACAAGTTCCACGTGCTAGAACAAGTATCAATGCAATATGTGATTTAAAAAGGGAAACTCGAGAACCAACAGTCCCGAGTATGCTATCCCGCTACGATGACTGCTTTTACCTTTCAATGCAGTAGTTCCAACTCCAGAAAAGCTACAACAAAAGATTTTATCAACAACTATACAATCTAAACAACAACTACGGATCAAGGTAAATCTCATTACCGATCTTCGTCCAACTCTGAAACGATCAATCAGCTGCTAACTCAGGGCTTGACAACTCCAAACGAATCTGTTCAGATACAAGAGATTGATCAACAACAAAGACTAACTTACAAGCCAAGTTCAACAACTCAAAAACGGTTCGAAACCCTCAAAACTCAAACCGACGGCATAACGTCTATAAACTGAACAAACCGGCAACGCAGACAGCAGTTCAATACTGATATCAACTCAATTCAATGCTAAAACCACAACAACAAGACAAACCCAACAAATCTCAAAACCCACATTTTCGAATAATACTTCCAAAAATCATAACAATTCCGAACGTCGCTCTAATTCAAAACCGACAGATAATAAACGATCAGAACTCTGTAGAGAACAACATACTCGAATCTAGAACGATTCTAACAACATCCAAAAACTAGAATGTATCCGATCGTAGAAGAACTTACAATATAACAGAGCTCTCACTGCAGTGATCGATAATCTGCCTTCAGAATTAATTTCTAACAGACGGATCGACCGGAAACCGAGATTGGAAGAGATTGGAAACGTTTTCCCCAAGCTTCAATGGAGTTCACGGTTGAGAGGAAGAGGAGGAGCTCCTTTGAGAGTCAAAATAAGTGTAGATAATATATAAAATTCCATATTTGCATTTTAGTCCCTGAAATTTCCAAAATTTGCAAAAAGGACCCTGATCAAAATCAAACCGGCTCGAGAACTCTGTAATCTCCGATTAACTCAAATAAACTCATTTAAGATAAAAACGGGGCGTTACAATTCTCCCCCACTAAGAAGAGATTTCGTCCTCAAAATCAACGAGAACCACAACTCATAAGATAGAATAAAGAACTAAAGACAGTAAGAAGAACTCACGTCATCCGAACAACTCTGGAAAACGTTGTCTCACGTCAGATTCTGTCTCCCAAGTCGCTTCCTCGACTCCGTGACGGCTCCACTGCACTTTCACTAACGAAATCAACTTGGTCCTGAGTTGCTTTTCTTTCCGATCAAGGATCTGAATCGGTCGCTCAAAATAGCTCAGAGTCTCGTCTAACTCGGCTTTGTCAGGCTGAAGGATATGAGAAGGATCTGGATGATACTTTCGCAGCATAGAGACGTGAAAAACGTCGTGAATACAGATAAAGACGGAGGAAGTGCAAGTCTGTAGGCAAGATCGCCTATCTTCTCGAGAATCTCGTACGGACCGATGAATCTCGGAGATAACTTTCCTCTCTTACCGAATCTGACGGTGCCTCTGAATGGAGAAATCTTAAGGAATACACGGTCTCCCTGCTCAAAACTCAGAGGTCGACGTCTGACATTCGCATACTTTGCCTGTCTATCTTGAGCTGTCTTCATTCTGGTCTGAATGATCTTAACCTGCTCTGCCATATCTCTAAGAATCTCCGGCCCCAATTCTGGTGACTCGGACAATTCATCCCAAAACAACGGAGATCGGCACTTTCTACCATACAAAGCCTCAAAAGGCGCCATACCGATACTCGCTTGGAAGCTGTTGTTGTAAAAAAACTCGACAAGAGGCAAAGAATCCTGCCAACTAGTGCCAAAGTCTAGCACTACCGCTCGCAGCATATCCTCCAACGTCTGGATAGTCCGCTCTGACTGTCCATCTGTCTGAGGATGATAAGCTGTACTCTGATGCAATCGAGTACCAAGTTCCCCCTGAAGACTGTGCCAGAAGTGAGAAGTGAATCTAGGATCTCTGTCTGAAACGATCGACTTCGGCACACCATGCAATCTCACAACATTGCTAACATACAACTCAGCCATCTGATCATGACGATACGTCATCCTGTACGGAATAAAACACACAGACTTCGTCAATCGGTCGATCACTACCCAAATAGCATCGCATCCTCGAACGGATCGTGGTAGCTTCGTGACAAAATCCATAGAAATGTGATCCCATTTCCATTCAGGAACAGATAGGCTGTGCAAAAGACCACCTGGTCGCTTCCGCTCTGCTTTCACTTGCTGACAATTCAAACACCGAGATACAAATCTCGCAACATCGTCCTTCATTCTCTTCCACCAGAACTGACTCTTCAGATCGTTGTACATTTTACGACCTCCAGGATGAACGCTAAACCAACTGCAATGAGCCTCTCGGAGAATACGCTGTCTCAACTCCGAAATATCAGGCACAACAATACGGTTATTCACAAACAAAACGTCATCTCTAACCTGGAATTCTGACTGATGCCCAGTTCTGACTTTCTCTACTGAAACCTGAATGCTCGGCTCAGACTTCTGTGCTTCTCTGATTGCAACAAACAACTCCGGCTCGGCTTGAATAGCAAACACTCTGATAGTCTCCCTATCTGTTTCAAACTCTAAACCAGAAGTGCAACAATCATCGACCAACTGAGAAACACCGATAGTTGCAAGAGATAACGAACAAAGCTTTCGGCTCAAGGCATCTGCAACTGCATTCGACTTCCCTGGATAATACTTGATCTCACAGTCGAAATCCTTCAACAGATCTAACCATCTTCTCTGTCTCATATTCAGCTCTGCCTGTGAAAACAAGTACTTAAGACTCTTATGATCAGAAAAGATCTCGAAAGACTCACCATAAAGATAGTGACGCCAGATCTTCAATGCAAATACAATTGCTGCAAGTTCAAGATCATGAACAGGATAACGAGTCTCGTGCGGTTTCAGTTGCCTTGATGCATACGCTATCACATGCTTATGCTGCATAAGAACACAACCCAAGCCTCGGTTAGAAGCATCACAATAGACTGTGAACCCTCCAGTACCCTTCGGAATAGAAAGAATTGGAGCACTGGTCAGTCTCCTCTTCAGATCAACAAAGATAGCCTCACAATCTGAAGTCCAGACAAAAAGCGCATTCTTCTGAGTCAGCTGGGTAATAGGCTTGGCAATAGACGAGAAACCCTCGATGAAACGACGGTAATAACCAGCTAAACCCATGAAGCTTCGGATCTCAGGTACTGATGTCGGCCTAGGCCAATTCATAACCGCTTCGATTTTGCTGGGATCGACAGAAATCCCATCTTCAGAAATAATATGACCGAGAAAGACAACTCGATCTAACCAGAATTCGCATTTCGATAGCTTGGCAAACAACTGCTCAACTCGTAAAATCTGCAAGACGATTCTCAAGTGCTCTGCATGGTCAGTACGGTTCTTCGAGTAGATAAGAATATCATCGATGAAAATAATGACGAACTCATCTAAATAACGCTGGAAGATACGGTTCATCAAACCCATAAAAACAGCTGGAGCGTTAGTCAAACCGAACGGCATGACTATAAACTCAAAGTGACCATACCTCGTTCTGAATGCGGTCTTAGGAACATCTTCCTCTCGCACTCTCAGCTGATGGTAGCCTGACCTCAGATCAATCTTAGAGTAGACAGAAGAACCCTGCAGTTTATCAAAAAAGTCATCTATTCGGGGTAAAGGATATCTGTTCTTAACTGTAGCCTGATTCAATTGGCGGTAGTCGATACAGAGCCGCATAGAACCATCCTTCTTCCGAACGAATAGAACAGGAGCACCCCAAGGCGATACACTAGGTCTGATGTATCCCTTGGAAATCAAATCCTCAAGCTGCTCCTTCAACTCTCTCAATTCAACAAGTGCCATACGATAAGGAGCTTTTGAAATAGGTTGAGTACCTGGCACTAAGTCAATGCTGAATTCAACCTCTCGAATGGGTGGCAATCCAGGAACATCTTCCGGAAACACATCAGCAAAATCTCTAACCACTGGTAAGTCAACCAAAGCTGGGTTAGATTTCAGTACATCAACCGCATAAACCAAAAATCCTTCTGCACCTCTCTGTAACAAACGAGTCATAGATAACACTGAAATCAAAGGAATTCTAGATCGAGAACCCTTACCAAAGAATTTCCACTCGTCTGCCATTTCAGGTCTGAACCTGACAACTTTCAGAAAACAATCAACTGTTGCCCTGTACTTGGTCAAAGCATCTATACCGACAATACAATCAAAATCTGACAACCCAAGCACAATACAGTCGAATTCTAACCAATTCCCCTCGAAACAAAATTCACAGTTCCTGACTAGTCGGACAGAAACAATTCCTCCACCCAAAGGTGAAGTAACAGCTACTACTGTAGGCAACAATTCAGTTGGCAAAGCATGCAATAACACATATTTCTCAGAGATAAAGGAATGGGAAGCACCTGTATCTATCAAGACATGAGCAGAATGACCGAAAATCGAACAGTTACCTGCTATGACATCGTCAGGTGCTGCCTGAGCCTGATCCTCTGTTAATGCAAAGACTCGTGCTTGCTGTCTCGGAGGCTGATTTGCACTAGAGCTACCTCCCTGTCTGTTCTGCTGTTGCTGGGGTTGGAAAGAGTGCACTGCAGACGACTGCCTCTCCGGCTGAGCTGCAGGTCTAGACGAACTCCCACTCTGAGCTCTATCTCTATTACGTTGAGGGCACACTTTAGAGAAGTGTCCCGGTTGCTGACATGTGTTACAATTGCCGAAGACTCCCACACACTGATCCGGTGAGTGTCTTCCTCCACACTTGCTGCAGTACAAGGATGATGACCCAGAACTCGATCCCGAACCGAATTGCTTCGAACCACTGGAACTGGACGAACTGTTCCCCTGTCTCTTGAACTGTTTACCTCTTGCCTTGTACTGATCCTTTCTGTTTCCCCCACTGTTTCCACCTTCATACCTCTGCTGCTGGTTCTGATGTTGAGGTGGCTGATTCTGGTACTGAGATGGTTGGTTCTGATACTGCCTCTGCTGCTGAGGTGCCCCCTGATTACCTCTTTGCCTCCACAAGCCTGCTTCTGCTCCCTTTGCGTAATTCATGGCATCCGCAAAGTTGCTAGGCCTGTTGGTGTTAACCAACGTGAAGACATCGGGGTTCAACCCGTTGATGAACTGATCTGCCTTAGCTTCTTCATCTCCGGCAATTAGCGGTGCAAAACGCAACAGACTATCAAACTTAGCCACGTACTCTTCAATGTTCAGATTCCCTTGCCTCAGATTTGCAAACTCTGCTCCCTTATCCTTACGATACGAGATAGGGAAAAACCGCTTATAAAACTCAGATTTAAAAAGAGTCCAAGTAACCTCTGTACCTCTACTCTCAAATGCTTTCTTTGTCATGATCCACCAGCTCTTAGCACCACCACGCAGCTGATGAATTACTAACCTGATTCGGCGGTCATCTGTGTAGTCAATGGAATCAAACAACTGATCCATATCATCCAACCAACTCTCACAGTCAACTGGATTTTCTGAACCCATCAACAATGGCGGATTGAACGACTGAAACCTCTTCAGCAAGGTTTCCATAGGAGTCGCTGAAGCATCCAACTGATCAACCTCAGTGCTAGCTTGCTCAGTCGCAGGGATAACTGGTGGTGTGTTTCTGTTTATCACTCGACGAGGACCCATCTGATAATCAAAGGTTAGGACACGAGATATCTCATTCGCTACCATCAGTGCCCTTACAACCGCTTGGAATACCGAATACCAGTCGAGAACAGAAACAGTTATATCTCAAGTAGATCATGCTTTATTAATTTAAATCACACAACCATGTAATTCAAATAATGCTCAACAATAAAGCATGCTCGCATGGAATTAAGTACATAATTAAATAATTCAAACACATGCGAGGAGTCATTGCACACAGACTCGATCTACCCCGCTCACTCTAGTTCGACCAAGAATCTTAAGGCTCTGATACCACTTAATGTGAGACCTCGATTCTAAACCACTAATCTCGGATTAAACAACTATTAAGCGAACAAGAATCCAAGAGTAAAACAAGTCAAAGTTTTTTTTTTTTTATTTTTAAAAACGCCCGCGCCCGAGCCCGCGCGCGCGCGAGGAACCAAGCTCGCGCGCGCGCGGGCAAACGATCCCGAGGCCCAACGGAGGCCTCGCGCGCGCGCGAGGAATGCCTCGCCCGCGCGCGGAAGGCCTGGGCAGAAAATGCTCAGGCTGCAGAAAAAGAAAAGGGATTCCGCGCTTGGTCCGACATGCCTTCAAATACAAATGCAATAACAGGGTGTAGGGAAACATGTCATAACAAGTCATGCTTTCAGAAGGCCTAAAAACAACCAGAAGTCTAAATCGATAAAGCAACAACATACTTCGATTTCAGATTACAATCCGAATACAAACTAATTCGAATAACAAAACATATCAAGTTCGAGTTCTAACATGCTTCAATCTTAAACTAGATAAACATGCTAATTCGACTTCTAAACCGAGTCTCACTTCTACTACTTGCCCTCGAAGCTAACCATGCCTCTTCTGACTTGTTCCTGCCCCACCTGTTGCCAAGTACACATACAAAACAAAGAAACAGCCGGATAACCGGTGAGAATGATAATCCCAGTAAAAGCAACATATCAAGTAATGAATACACAACATGCTATCAAACCACATATTCAAGTCGAAGTTAATGATATGCATGTCTTTAAAACCAGGATATCGATTCTGATAAACACGGGAGTATTGCTCTGCTTTTGGGATCCCGAGGATGAGATCACGTAACGACTCACCGACTCTCCCAATCGAGGTGGTGCCACGTATCCCACTCCTCTAGACTTTGAGCAACCATAATGAGTATGCTAGCAATAGGCGAAATACTACAACCTAGGCCACTCAATCATAGTTCCCAAACGTCTAACAAAAAGGGCGGTTCTGCCCGCTGAAATCAAAGTAGGCTCAAGATGAATGCATAACAGAAACATAAACATAAGCCACATAACAAAACTCAATCAATCAACAATTACAAGTTCCACGTGCTAGAACAAGTATCAATGCAATATGTGATTTAAAAAGGGAAACTCGAGAACCAACAGTCCCGAGTATGCTATCCCGCTACGATGACTGCTTTTACCTTTCAATGCAGTAGTTCCAACTCCAGAAAAGCTACAACAAAAGATTGTATCAACAACTATACAATCTAAACAACAACTATGGATCAAGGTAAATCTCATTACCGATCTTCGTCCAACTCTGAAACGATCAATCAGCTGCTAACTCAGGGCTTGACAACTCCAAACGAATCTGTTCAGATACAAGAGATTGATCAACAACAAAGACCAACTTACAAGCCAAGTTCAACAACTCAAAAACGGTTCGAAACCCTCAAAACTCAAACCGACGGCATAACGGCTATAAACTGAACAAACCGGCAACGCAGACAGCAGTTCAATACTGATATCAACTCAATTCAATGCTAAAACCACAACAACAAGACAAACCCAACAAATCTCAAAACCCACATTTTCGAATAATACTTCCAAAAATCATAACAATTCCGAACGTCGCTCTAATTCAAAACCGACAGATAATAAACGATCAGAACTCTGTAGAGAACAACATACTCGAATCTAGAACGATTCTAACAACATCCAAAAACTAGAATGTATCCGATCGTAGAAGAACTTACAATATAACAGAGCTCTCACTGCAGTGATCGATAATCTGCCTTCAGAATTAATTTCTAACGGACGGATCGACCGGAAACCAAGATTGGAAGAGCTTGGAAATGTTTTCCCCAAGCTTCAATGGAGTTCACGGTTGAGAGGAAGAGGAGGAGCTCCTTTGAGAGTCAAAATAAGTATAGATAATATATAAAATTCCATATTTGCATTTTAGTCCCTGAAATTTCCAAAATTTGCAAAAAGGACCCTGATCAAAATCAAACCGGCTCGAGAACTCTGTAATCTCCGATTAACTCAAATAAACTCATTTAAGATAAAAACGGGGCGTTACAATAGATATCCTTGAGACTTGTATTCCAGTTAACATTAATTCTAATAACTAAGATCGGTTGAAGTCTGAGGACCAGGTGATATACATTATGGAGTCGGCTGATATCTGGGAATCAGTTGATATCCAAGAGTTAAGCTGATATCTGTAAGTCAATTGATATCTTCCAGTCGGTTGACATGTTTAGATTGGTTGAAATCTTACGGTAGACGTTTTTCCTGTTTCTACATATGAATGGCGGCCATACTATAACTATGATATATTGTTTTGTTATCACCAAAAGTCAGGATTCAACAAACATTATTTCAAAATTTCCTATTCTAAGTCATCTCAAAGCATGCGACACGCCCGAGAGTGGGGGGCTTATGATGGGTTACGACCCAATTTTACTATCTCTTGTAATCATACTCCTTCTACATGTCTACTGACAGACTACTCTGGAAACTCCTACTCTCGACCATTTCTACTCAACAAGACATGCCCGAGAGTGGGGGGCTTATGATGGGTTATGATCCAATTTGACTTTCTCTTTTGCCCAAGCCCAGTGACTCAATCTATTTGGGTCCCATAATATTTAGTTATTTATTTGGATACTTTATTAAGATCCATAAATTCCTAAAAGCCCATAAGAGACTCAAGCCCATGAATCTCTTCGATTATCTATAAAATAGCTCAAGTCCTCTCATTGTTAAGGTACGCACTCTATAGTCACATGCTCTAGTTCTCTAAAACTTTTATTGGTCAAATACTGACTTGAGCGTTGGAGTGTTTTTGCCGGGCAACCCCGACGCCACTCATTTTACTTTGTGATGCAGGTAACGGCCCACGAAGTTCTTTCTCCGAAACTGCTCGTGTAGTAACCCGTATCCAAAATTGACGATTAATGAGTAATTAATCATGTAATCATGTTTAGATTAAGTAAAACATGATTAAGGAAATTCCAAATGGGTTAAAGGAGCCCAGAAATGGATTCAGGACACTCGAAAATAGCCGGGAAGGTCCCAAGGATCCGGAGGGTTCGAAAGCTCCAAACCAAGTCAAGAGGCTCCGAACTGGATCGGAACATCCGAACTCAGGATCGGAGGCTCCGTCGGTAAGATCGGACGTTCCGATCGGGACCAGGGCACACGTCATCGCTTACGTCAGCAAGACGGCATCATGGCTGACGTAATATTGGGCGATCGGACGCTCTGAAGATGGGATCGGAGGTTCCGATCGTGTTCGGACGTTCCGAACCAGGTTCGGAGGCTCCGAACTCCGTCTATAAATAGGGGGCCGAGATTTCATTTTCAAGTGCACCTTTCCCTCTCTTCTCTCTGATTCCTAAGCCTTCTAACTCAGATCTAGGGAGTTTTGGGCATCCTATTGAGAATCCGGAAGTGGCATAGCGATCCCGACGTCGAGGCGAAGATGTGCCTAAGTTTTGAGGCAATTGTCATCAGCGGGCTGACGATGGACATAGGTATAGATATGGTCTCCTTAAATTATTTAGGAGTATGCAATAGCTTAGTTAAGGCTTTTAGAGCTTAATTATTGATGCATGGGTATTTGCATTGTAGAGCTGATATAGGCTTGGAACCTAGAGCGGGACTGCTAGGAACTGCCTATAGTAAGGTACGTAAGTACAGACTGAGATAGCCAGCGGGTTTTGCATGCTTATATGTTGCATTTGTGTGTCATATTATTATGAAACATGTGCATATCATATTGTGCCTGTACATCTTGTGAGATGATCCATGTAGGGCCGCTCAGCCCTGTCTGGACGGGTGATGTCTAGTACCCAGTGACTGACGGGTCATGGGTAGTTAGCATCTCGGGACACATTCCACGTCCTATAGGATTGAGCAGTGTCGATAGGGTTTGCTCCCCGGGTCGTACCACTCATGTCCTAGGCGCCATTACTGAGCAGTTATATACAGTTATCCCAGATATGGATACCTTATCATTTGCATGCATCATATTTGTATGTTTTACCCAGTGCTTTCGTATTGAGCTTAGAGCTCCCTTCCAGTCTTTTCTGTGTATTTGGACACCCCATTCGACGGGGCAGGTGTAGGTGCAGGATTGAGCACCAGGAGCTTGGAGTAGCCAGTGACCAGTGAAGACAGCAGGATTAGCTGTAGGTTTTGCCTTTAGGTTATTTATTCGATTTGGTTGTATTAATCGAATTGGTTTAACCGGTTGTATTCTGCCGGTCTATTTTTATTTAAGTCTTCTGCAGCGATTTATTTAATGCATGTTTAATTATGCTCTTAACTATGATTAGGTAGCGGATCCGGGTAGGGTCGCTACCTTTATTGGTATCAGAGCATATGCATGCAAGAGAATTGTACATAACTTGAAATAATTGATACACGTTTTATTTATCCAGCAATTCGTGAATGATTGCAAGTGATGTTGCTAGGATTGGCATTGTTTTAGTTGATTAATGTTCAACTATTGCAGCTCATGGGATTTGAGTGGGCCAACTGTGACTGTTTGACTTGTGGTTAGTCTAGGCGTTTTCCTAGGATTGACCCAGTTAGTCGGTGGACTAAGTTAGTGCCAGCGATGAGTGGACTCATCTAGAGGCATTAGGGATATTTTTCGGTTTAGAACATTTGGGCTTTGTTCTAGGTTGTTTCCTTAGAACAGGCTGTCTGACCTTCATTAGGTTGAGACTTGTGATGATGGGTTTTCATCGGGATACCAGATCCAGTATATGCCGAGAGTTGTGGACTATGACCATGACTAAGACGTGATGAAGCGCGACCCTATTCCAGTATTACTCTGAGAGTCCTTGTACTTCAGAAGATACCTGGGAGCCTTGTGCTTCAGGAGATGGCGGTGGGAAGGCTACTCAGTCTAGGGATTTGGTGACAGTCACGACGAGGTATGACCTTGGATTAGATATCAGGTTTGATATCGATGGTTCGATATCGTCTGGTGTGCCAGAGATATAGTTTGAGTATTCTGCTGTAGGAACCAGTCATGGAGGGATTTTCTTGACGAGTGTGTACCTTGAGTAGATAGGTATTAACCTTTGGGTTACTACTAGATGTGTGGGTCTAGTAGGTGGACGGATTTCTACCAACAATGACTAGGGGTTGTCATCAGAGTTGTGGTTAGAATTTTCTTGTGATAGGAATTATCCAAGATACTGGATGGGATGCTGTTTTAAGACTTCAACTCGAATACGAGGACTACTCCATGATGATTGACTTCATCTGTGATAGATTATGTCAGATGCTAAAGATTGTACAGAGCTATCTGAGATATGAGGGAAGCATGGCCTATGACCGTGAAACCTTGGTGGTTTTCCAGGTGGGTTATTGAGGTAAGCTACCTTAGTCTTGAAGTGTTGCACAATCTTAACAAGAGATATGATCAGGAGAGTGTTCGAAGATTGTGGAAATCTTTGGGATTCTTTAGTTATTCTTCTTGGACTTGACGAGCCGTGGTGTTCATTCTGAATAAACGAGGTAAGGATAGTGAGTCCAGTGGTTGCGCTAAGTACTGTCTAATATTTTCAGAGGTTGAGCATAGGATTTTCCATGGTATGGAAATGGGCTTAGTTCATCTTGATGTTTTCCTTGGGCGAACAAGACAACGATTAGTAGTGCTAAGGTGGCACGGGATCTATGCTAGTGACTACTAGTGGTTATTGGCTAACTCTGTCAGAGTTAGGATGATTAAGTTCAGAATACGAAGCAGCGGTTAGTAGTGCTGAAAAGGCGCAGGACTTGTGCCAAGTAAACTACTTATGTACTGTGATCTGACACCGTTTGGAAATGGTTCTTTGTGGCAGGTAAGTCATAGTTATTGACCGAGCCATGTAGGTTGGATGATCAGTGGTTGTTTGATCTGATAAGTGCAAGCTTAAGTAGATCGACGAATTCGATTGGTTGAGCCAATCAGGGTTGATCAGGACGTAGCAATTAAGAAATACTTGGGATAGTATTTTGTCGAGTAATGCTTATGAGATGAGTACTGAATACCATCTCAAAGAAATCGGAGATTTGAGTTATTTAGTCTCAATGATCGCAAGAGATGAATCTTCTGAGATTGTTGTAATCGGAAACGATTGCAAGTGGACTTGTATGATCAAGTTAGGTACTAACTTGACAGTGGAGACAAGCAAAGGAGTTGGTAGTTTCCAGTATAGTGCATTCTTGTTAAGAAGGAAGCTGATATTGATCCAATCAATTTCTTAGTGATAGCAATAGGTCAGTAAAGGATCATGTTGTTGTTTCATGTAAGAGTTTTCCATTGAACAACAATAGTGAAGATTGTTGACCGGACATTTTGGTTAAGTGAGGGCATCTATGTGTACCGTTGTGGTTGGGTCCGACGAGTAGTTGGAAATGCTAATGGACATTAGCAAGGAAACATCAGTTGTCTGATCTGTGTGACATTAGCTAGGATCTGATTCTCGAGATCCAGCAGGTTGTGTCACTAATCTTCCAGTGAGTGATGTGCGATATATGACTGAGATGTTCAAGGATCGACTTAGTAGCCAACGAGGTTTGCCTTTGGGGTTGAAGATTTCGCAAGATCGCGACGGATCGAGTCAGTGAGTCACATCTATGCAGACTGTTTGTCAAAGATATTGCGTTGTAGCAATAAACGACAATCAGAGACGCATTGTGCGACAAGTTACTTCGAGCACAAGTATTTCCCAAGATTGACTAGGGAATCGACGAATAGATCGTTCAGTGCTGAGACTGATGCGTTCGGAAAGGGAGCGATTTGACTATTGAGAATCCGTTGGGATTTAGTTCCAGGATCAGTATGTTCAACCTTGGAAGGTTGGTATGAGCTGATGGTATTATCAGAGACTCTGAGTTGAGTTATACCAGGTGCAATGACTGTCGAGTTTCGAGACAGAATAGGAAGCATTTCCATATGTCTGTGCACTGTGGAATGTCCCAGTTGAGCATATTGGTGGGAGCTTGCCTTAGTCTTGATGAGCGTACAGTGATTGCGAGTATGTATAACTATCAGAAGGATGTCCAACGATTGGGATTCATGGGTGAATAACCTATGGATGAGGTGATGTAGATCATTAGAGGTGTAATAACTTCTATTGCAATGTATGCATGACTTCGTAGGCCAATGGCTAGGAGATGACGTAGCGTCATGAATTGCAAGTGATGATAGTTATCATCAGGGCACAGTGTTGAGATTATACTAAGAAACGTGGACAGCAGAATGTACTAGACATGATGGTTTAAGTTCCCAGTATTCCTTGGGAAGCCGGTTGTGCTTCAGGGAGAGTGGGGAGGGTAACCAGTCTAGGGAACATTGTGAGCAGTTACGTTGAAGTATAGACTTGAGTCCACTGAATTATCTTAAAGCGAGATTCATGTTAGAATGTGTCAGCACAATGTTGGGATTAGTGTTTTTCTGACTAGAGGTGTTGAGCACCGAGAGCTTTTGGAACCATTAGGTGGCTAATTTGATTAGTGATTCGACGATTGTCGTAAGTCAATCAGGTTATGACTTGTTCTTCGTCAGTATAAGATTTCCTTTGAGACGATAATCTCATTCAGGTGGGTTTTGGTATCTTTCGTGACCAGAGAGATCGGGGTCAGTTTGGAAGACGTATCAATGTTGTGATATGCGAGTGCTAGAGGAGTTCGATTGTCGACCAGTAGCGCAGTAATTTTCAGCTGGGAAAATGTTAATGCGGTTTAGCATTAATGAAGCTTGCAGAGAATTCGACGGGAGTCTGAGTGTGTCGATGGATATTTCGACCGGACACTCAAGCAAGGGTTTCTTGTACGTTCTCGAGGTTTTACCCTAGATTTCGAGGACGAAATCTTTTAAGGGGGGGAGAATGTAGTAACCCGTATCCAGAATTGACGATTAATGAGTAATTAATCATGTAATCATGTTTATATTAAGTAAAACATGATTAAGAAAATTCCAAATGGGTTAACGGAGTCCATAAATGGATTCAGGACACTCGAAAATAGCCGGGAAGGTCCCAAGGATCCGGAGGGTTCGGAAGCTCCGAACCAAGTCAGGAGGCTCCGAACTGGATCGAAACATCCGAACTCAGGATCGGAGGCTCCGAAGTGGATCGGAGGCTCCGTCGGTAAGATCGTACGTTCTGATCGGGACCAGGGCACACGTCATCGCTTACGTTAGCAAGGTGACGTCATGGCTGACGTAATATTGGGCGATCGGACACTCCGAAGATGGGATCGGAGGTTCTGATCGTGTTCGGAGGCTCCGAACTCCGTCTATAAATAGGGGGCCGAGATTTCATTTTCAAGTGCACCTTTCCCTCTCTTCTCTCTGATTCCTAAGCCTTCTAACTCAGATCTAGGGAGTTTTGGGCATCCTATTGGGAATCCGGAAGTGGCATAGCGATCCCAACGTCGAGGCGAAGATGTGCCTAAGTTTTGAGGCAATTGTCATCAGCGGGCTGACGACGGACGCAGGTATAGCTATGGTCTCCTTAAATTATTTAGGAGTATGCAATAGCTTAGTTAATACTTTTAGAGCTTAATTATTGATGCATGTGTATTTGCATTGTAGAGCTGATATAGGCTTGGAACCTAGAGCGGGACTGCTAGGAATTGTCTGTAGTAAGGTACGTAAGTACAGACTGAGATAGCCAGCGGGTTTTGCATGCTTATATGTTGCATTTGTGTGTCATATTATTATGCAACATGTGCATATCATATTGTGCCTGTACATCTTGTGAGATGAGCCATGTAGGGTCGCTCAGCCCTGTCTGGACGGGTGATGTCTAGTGCCAAGTGACTGACGGGTCATGGGTAGTTAGCATTTGGGGACACAGTCCACGTCCTATAGGATTGAGCAGTGTCGACAGGGTTTGCTCCCCGGGTCGTACCACTCATGTCCTAGGTGCCATTACTGAGCAGTTATATACAGTTATCCCAGATATGGATACCCTATCATTTGCATGCATCATATTTGTATGTTTTACCCAGTGCTTTCGTATTGAGCTTAGAGCTCACGTCCAGTCTTTTCTGTGTATTTGGACACCCCATTCGACGGGGCAGGTGTAGGTGCAGGATTGAGCACCAGGAGCTTGGAGTAGCCAGTGACCAGTGAAGACAGCAGGATTAGCTGTAGGTTTTGCCTTTAGGTTATTTATTCGATTTGGTTGTATTAATCGAATTGGTTTAACCGGTTTTATTATGCCGGTCTTTTTTTATTTAAGTCTTTCGCAGTGATTTATTTAATGCATGTTTAATTATGCTCTTAACTCTGATTAGGTAGCGGATCCGGGTAGGGTCGCTACAGCTCGAGTACTAATCCGTCCACCCGGATCTCCATAAATTATCCAGATTTTCTTCAATCGGGTAATATCAATTTTTTGCTACATCAATATTGGAGTGTGAATAAATAAATAAATAACGCACACACACACAGTATATATATGTTTTTTGTATAACAATAAAAGTTTTTAAAAAAATCGAGTACCAAGGAGATCCGCCACTAGCTACTAGCGTAATCAAATTTTAAGTTAATAAAAATCTACTTTTTTTTGTCATTTTACACATTATTTTAAAATATAATTTAAAGTCCAGAAAATATTTTTAGTTTTACTAATTTTCTAGATCTTTTTCAATACAAAAATAATGATTGAAAATAAAATTTTAGAAATGTAGGCTTTGATTTATGGGAGATTTTCACGCTTAAATTAAGTACAATAAGCCTATTGAATTAAGAACAATGGATTTGGGGACCTCGGGTTGCTAATTTTATCTTAGGACAAATTAATAATTAAACAATATTGGATCTAACTTGAGTCAATAAAATTAAGGCATGAATTTTTTTTTAAAGTACACGGACTCCGTGCACAGGTCCGTGCATTAACTTGTAGCAAAAAATCTGAAAATGCAAGGTACACGGACCCCGTACCCCCCTCCGTGTCTAGGTCCGTGATGTGGTGATAATTTATTATGGTTATTTGGGTTAAATTGATATGATTAGGAGGATTTTCATTGCTTTAATTCATTTTATAGTTCCTAATTATTGTTTTTCGTTGGATTTAGGAGAAGAAGGAGAATGAGCAAAAGGTAGATGAATTTGAGAGAAAAAGATGGAAAATCTATTGCGCGAGAATGAATTACGGAGCAGAAATGATAAAAAAATCATTTTTAATTTTAGAGAGATCTTTTTTCCATTCAAAATGAATTTCAAGATGTTTTGAAGCTGCTGTCCAAATTTCAGCTCAATCCGACGGCTAGATCTTGAGATATAAAATTTTCAAAAATGTTGCGCGCTGGAAAAAAGTGAGCTCGCTCGATCCGTAAAACTTTACCGATCAATTGGCCGTATGAAGAATGAAAACAGAAGGATGTCAAAAGTATGCTCGCTCGATCGGTCAATCTTTACCGATCGAGCGAGATATCAGGCGCAGGAAAAAAATAAAATTTTGGGATTTTAAAACTATTATTTTGCGGGAATTATTTCGTGGGCTTTCAAGGCCATTTAAATAGGATCTTGAGACGCAAAAGAGGGGATTATCATCAGATCGAAGAGAAGAAGATTGGAGACGGCTGAAGGCTGAAGAACACGCTTAGGCTAAGTTTTATCTTTCTTTTTCTTAGATTTTATTCTTCTAGGTTTTAGTACTTGGTTGAGGAAGACAATCCCCTGAGTTATTTTATTTGTGAGATTCAGTTTTTCTATTGTTTAATTCCAAATTGCGTATCAAGAGTTGTTTTGGATTGATTGCCATGCTTTTATGTGAGATTTTAGGATTGATCACCTTATGATTTTGCTATACAATCTATTGCTAAATTAGAATTCAAATTCGTAATTGTTTGAATCATCTAATTTGTGAAGCAACTGCGTTTAATGTTTTCCGCTGGTGAATTTGTTAAATCGTAGGAATAACAATTGACTAGGCTAAATACATCTGCCGGTGCATGTGTTGTCTAGATTCATCAGTTTCACTCATATGAATGCTACCTTAGATTTAAATCTAGATCGCTGGTATTTGGGTGGTAAGGGTTAATCTAGAACGCTGGTGTCTAATTAACAAAGATTAAGGTGGAACAGGAATTAGATTTTCAATGGTGAATATTCAATGAGAATTAATTATTTTTAGAGAATCGATGATCGAGTGAATGATTTTAAGGGTGTAGTCGACCGATACCAAGACTTGTTTTTAATTGATTTCTCTAGTTTATTTTAATCTTGCACGTTAATTGATTTAAATTCCAAATCCCCTTTTATTTATTTCCAGTATTTTTAAGAACACAAATAAATTTTACTTTTCTCGTGGGAACAATCTCTACTCTCGCTACTACATGTTTATTTAGTTAATTTGAGTTGGGTTAATTTGGGCGCGATACGACTAAATGCTACCAAATTTTGGCACCGTTTCCGGGGAAGACGTTTAATTTATTTGTGTTTTTGTTTTTATTATTATTTTTTTTCTTTCACCATTTTTTTTTCTGTTTTTGCAAGAATTTTTGTGGTGTAATACTTTGAGATGTAAAATCGACAAGTATTCACAAGTTTTATCCAGCAACACGGAGAGCCTTTCTATGCATCATGGGAGAGATTCAAGGATTTAGAGACCAACTTCCGGTTTCATGATTTTTCTAACTGTTCTCCCCTTACATTTTTTTCTTGATGGTTTGCATGCAGTGACAAGAAGATGGGTAATTGAAGGAGCTTTCGCAGCCGGTAGTTCATTATTTTGCCGAGATGATGATAGTTTGATGCATCTGTTGGATGATATGGCAGAATTTGACTATTATCGGTATTGGAATCTTACACACCTAGATTTTACAGACCAACCATTCGAGCTTCAAAAGGAGGAGGTAAATTTTTCTAAATTGGTCTTACATCCGTTAGAGGATATTATGAGCAAGCTTGTGGCATCAACTGAGGAAGCTATAGAAGATCTAAAAAATTCTAGATGTCACCTTGTGGAGCACATAGAGAATATCAAGAGATCAATCGTCCATGAGCACCAAGAACAGGAAGTGAATCAAAATACTCAAGCAGTGACCAACCCAATTTGGTTCGATGATGATGACTTAGAGAACCAGGATTGGGAGTGCGAATCAAATCATGCTGAAGATTTAGAGGCGTTTGAGTCTTCTCTTCTTATTGAACCGCAGTCGAAAGATGTTATGGAAGAAATAGGGTATGATGGAAATATTTTGCCACTCGAGTTTGAGGATGACGGAATTCTAACGTCTATCGATTTGAGCTCATCGACAGTATTATCATACACACATCCCCAAAATCTTTATTTTTCACCAGTACCAGTTTCAAAAGATGTTGGCTTCCGAGAGCCCACCGAGACATTCTCTTCCCATGTTTACCAGCCGCTATGGAGTGTTGTTGAGGTGACGAGCTTAAAATGTTTATATATAGCCAAGCTTGAGGGCACATGGAACAAAGACCCATTTTTGGTGTCAAATGACTCTTATTTTGGGTGTCAGCCGCTCTTTGAGAAGTTCTTCTGAGGGTCAAGTTGAAGACTGAAAATCAAGCGCTTTTTGGGAGGCAACCCAAGGGGGGTATTCTCTTTCATTTCTTTTATTTTATTTTTTTTATTATTTGTTTTTATTTATTTTTGCGTATTTACTTATATTGGGGACAATGTAAGATTTTAAGTATGGGGGAGAGGACTTAGCCAGTCATTGAGAGGATGTAGCCGATTTTTGAGAGAGAGAAAAAAAAAATTGTGAGCTCATAGTAAGTAGGATGATGATTGATTAGCCTATGATAAAGAAGTAGTTAAAATTGTTTTTGGTGAGAATATTTTACTCTTGATTGGGCATGAAAACCATAGGTTAAGTAGTGAATATTTTTAAGCACATGTTTGACCAGTGAAGTGTAGCGATGTATTAGATACTGTGAATGTCTGTTGGACCATAGCACGACAATAAGTGTTTGTGAAACTTGATAGTGTTTCTTGAATTCTGATGGTTTTTATGGCATTGCATTACGATATTGAGCGCACCTGTTAAATTGTTTTTATGAAATTTTTTTTGAAAATCAATAACAATTCCATCCAGGCTTGGAAAGTGTTTGAAATTCTATTCAATTTTCCATGCTAAGTTTGCGGGTTCAATGGGATTGTAGCTCCATACAGGCTATAGACGAGGGAATTGAAATTTGAATCATGTCTTAGTTATAGCTAAGTTTGCGGGTAATTATTGAGGCTTAAGAAAAACCGGGTGCAAAATCCGAAGGTGCATAATTATATCTCAAGAGAGTCATGTTTTTGTTTAGGGATTGTTGGGAGGAAGGAACTTGGTTGTGATACTTACACTGAATTGTCTTAGGTCAACGAACAGTCTTGAAACTATTTCTTTTGAAGTTGCATGTAGCTGGAATAACATGGCACACACGCACGTTCATTCTTGACTGATGGTGTATTGTGGAAAATCGAGAGTATTCGTAATTTTGTTTTGTATGTGGGAACTTCTTTGAGGCTTTGATTTTCATGATTCATCTTTTCTTATATTTTTGTGTTGCACGAGGACGAGCAAAGTTTAAGTATGGGGGAGTTTGATGTGGTGATAATTTATTATGGTTATTTGGGTTAATTTGATATGATTAGGAGAATTTGCATTGCTTTAATTCATTTTATAGTTCCTAATTATTTTTTTTAGTTGGATTTAGGAGAAGAAGGAGAATGAGCAAAAGGTAGATGAATTTGAGAGGAAAAGATGGAAAATCTATTGCGCGAGAATGAATTACGGAGCAGCAATGATAAAAAAAAATCATTTTTAATTTTAGAGAGATCATAATTTGATCTCTACAATTCAAAATGAAGTTCAAGATGTTTTAAAGCTGTTGTCCAATATTCAGCTCAATCCGACGGCTAGATCTTGAGATATGAAATTTTCAAAAACGTTGCGCGCTGGAAAAAAGTGAGCTCGCTCGATCCGTAAAACTTTACCGATCAATTGGCCGTATGAAGAATGAAAACATAAGGATGTCAAAAGTATTCTCGCTCGATCGGTAAAGATCGATCGGTCAATCTTTACTGATCGAGCGAGATATCGGGCGCAGGAAAAAAATAAAATTTTGGGATTTTAAAACTCTTATTTTGCGGGCTTTATTTCGTGGGCTTTCAAGGCCATTTAAATACGATCTTGAGATGCAAAAGAGGGGATTATCATCAAATCGAAGAGAAGAAGATTGGAGACGGCTGAAGGCTGAAGAACACGCTTAGGCCAAGTTTTATCTTTCTTGTTCTTAGATTTTATTCTTCTAGGTTTTAGTACTTGGTTGAGGAAGACAAACCCTTGTGTTATTTTATTTGTGAGATTCAGTTTTTCTATTGTTTAATTCCAAATTGCGTATCAAGAGTTGTTTTGGATTGATTGACATGCTTGTATATGAGATTTTAGGATTGATCACCTTAGGATTTTGCAATACAATCTATTGCTAAATTAGAATTCAATTCCATAATTGTTTGAATCATCTAATTTGTGAAGCAACTGCGTTTAATGTTTTCCTCTGGTGAATTTGTTAAATCGTAGGAACAATAATTGACTAGGCTAAATACATCCGCTTGTGCATGTGTTGTCTAGATTCATCAGCTTCACTCATATGAATGCTATCTAGAACGCTGGTGTCTAAATAACTAAGATTAATGTGGAACATGAATTAGATTTTCAATGGTGAATATTCAATGAGAATTAATTATTTTTTATAGAATCGATGATCGAGTGAATGATTTCAAGGGTGTAGTCGACCGAAACCAAGACTTGTTTTTAATTGATTTCTCTAGTTTAATTTAATCTTGCATGTTAATTGATTTAAATTCCAAATCCCCTTTTATTTATTTCCAGTATTTTTAAGAACACAAATAAATTTTACTTTTCTCTTGGGAACGATCCGTACTCTCGCTACTACATGTTTATTTAGTTAATATGAGTTGGGTTAATTTGGGCGCGATACGACTAAGCGCTACCAGTCCATGCCCAAGTTTTCAAAATTTCCAACTCTTTGCCTCGACTACAGATCACACGGACCCCTGCACGGAGGTTAGCACGGGGTCCATTCCTTCATTAACTAGGACACATTCTAAATCAGTAGGGTACACAGACCCATGCACAGGGCATGCACGGGGTCCGTGACTGCTGTCAAAAATCAGAATTGTAAATCTTTCAAGTCTGAAAACATGGAATACAAATCTTGATCACACTATAAACTTGTATACATGCATTCAAAAACTGATTTAGTCATCTATAATACATAAAATCTCAAGCATATACAAGTATACAACGAGTAGAAAACATATACATAGTTCTTTGTCTTCTAACATGTTTATCCAAGTCTCAAAGTCTAAACAATAAGCCATCTACTTAACCCGAGTCACCACATGCTAAGACTCAATCTCAATCTATCCATGTTGAGTCTGACCAGCTCCTACCCCACCTATTTTCATGCACACATACAAAACATAACAATAGCCGGATAACTCTAATAATAGCCGGATAACTCTGGTGAGAAATATAATTCCCAGTATAAACAACATAACATGCATTATAATTAACATGAATGCAATGAATATTTCAAGGAATAGGCTATCAAAAACTGATTTAGTCATCTATAATACATAAAATCTCAAGAATATACAAGTATACAATGAGTAGAAAACATATACATAGTTCTTTGTCTTCTAACATGTTTATCCAAGTCTCAAAGTCTAAACAATAAGCCATCTACTTAACCCGAGTCACCACATGCTAAGACTCAATCTCAATCTATCCATGTTGAGTCTGACCAGCTCCTATCCCACCTATTTCCATGCACACATACAAAACATAATAATAGCCGGATAACTCTGGTGAGAAATATAATTCCCAGTATAAACAACATAACATGCATTATAATTAACATGAATGCAATGCATGTTTCAAGGAATAGGCTATCAAATCTGATAACAATAAATCGGAGTTCTTGGGATCCCGGGGAATAAAATCTTAACCAAACCACCGACACTCCCAATTGAGGTGGCGTCAAGTATCTCAATCCCCTGAATTTGTTGCAACTATAGTGAGTCATCTAGCTCTGGAAGTAAATCTACATTCCGTGCCACTCAACTATAGCCCTCCAAACATCATGTCGCAATCTAGCCCATTCGACCCTGTATGCATTTCAGGTTAGAGTTCAAGATGAATGCAACATAATCTTGATGTATTTAATAATACAAATCTGTAAAACATATTGAACAAAAATCACATAATCAGTCAAAGCACCAATGAGAATCTATATCACATAAAGGCATATAATCAAGCAAAAGCAAATAAGTAAGTGATTTCAAAAGGGAATACTCGAGAATCATATCTATCTCGAGCGTCCTATCCCATATGGATTTTATTTTGATTTATAACTTTCAATCTCGATTCTGAAAGTGCTTCAAATCTAAAAATATATCAAGAACACTTATCAAATTCTGCTCAACTTCTCAACTCAACATCAAGTGAACAATGGCTTCAAACCTTCTTCAATCTTTCTCGATTCGAAGACTGAAATCTCGAGCTCGGTAAACTTCAATAAATAGCTGAAATGAAGTGATAATAAGCTACAAAATCAGCTAGCAACTCCATCAAGGCATGGCTAATTCAATGAACTCAAAATTATATCAATTCCAAAACCGGCGGCGTAACAAATACAAACTGACAACCGAAACAATATCGAATGCAATAAAACAATCATCAACAATATATATTCATCCTCCCATCAGCATATACCCGATCAAAAAAGAATCTCAAAATTGAAATTGTTTGAATATTGATTCTAAAATTCATAAGAAATTCGAAAAACGGTCTTTTTCCGATCCGTCTTCGATAACATAATCTTAGCTAGCTCATGAGCATATAAAACTAAGAATAATAAAATTCCATCTTCAAATTTAAAATCAAGCATGATAAAATTGAATGAAACTTGTACCAAAACGTATCTCTCGACGATGTGATCGCATATATATATATTTATCTCGAAATTCTGACGGTCGGATCGCGAGAAATTGGAGCTTTAAAGGAACAAAAATGGCGTACAAGTGAATTTCTGAAGCTTCTCCTTCCTTTCTGATGTTTGCACGTATAAAAGATGAATAAGCAAGCGGAAATTAGATATATTCAATTATATTTGCAGTTTAATTCCTGAACTTTTGAATAATTACAAATCAATCCCCAGACAAGCGATTTAATTCAATTTCAATCCTAATTAATTTAAGAATATTATAATTTAATTCTAAACTCTAAATATTCCTAAATTAAAGATTCTTGGATTAAAATTAAATTATCCCAGGCCTTACATTTCTCCCCCTCTAAGACATGAGTTCGTCCTCGAAATCACATGCAATCTGTATATGCAATCTGTATACACATAAGATAATAAAATACCAGAAAACATAATAAGAACTCACATTAGTGAAATAACTCTGGGAATCTTTGTCTCATGTATGATTCAGTCTTCCAAGTAGATTCTTCAATGCCATGTCGACTCCACTGAACTTTGACCAACTGAATAGTCTTGTTTCTGAGTTGTTTTTCTTTACGATCAAGAATCTGTATAGGTTGCTCAAAATAACTAAGAGTCTCGTCAAGTTCAGCTTCATTAGGTTGAAGAATATGAGAAGCATCAGGCTGATACTTTTGGAGCATTGAGACATGGAATACATCATGAATACCAGACAAGGATGGAGGAAGTGCGAGTCAATAAGCAAGATCGCCTATCTTCTCGATAATCTCATATGGACCGATAAAACATGGAGATAACTTTCCTCTCTTTCCAAATCTAATTGTACCTGTGAACGGGGAAATCTTCAAGAATACTCTGTCTCCCAGTTCAAAACACAGAGGTCGTCGTCTGATATTCGCATATTTCGCTTGTCTGTCTTGAGCCGTTTTCATTCTCTTCTGAATCAGCTTCATTTTCTGTCATTTCACGGATCATATCAGGCCCAACATCAGGTACTTTTGAGATATCATCCCAGTACAATGGTGATTTACATTTCTTTTTTTCTTTTCGTACAATGCTTCAAATGGAGCCATCTCTATGATGGTATAATAGCTATTGTTATAAGAAAATTCAACAAGTGGTAATAAATCTTGCCAATGAGTGCCAAAATCTAGCACTACAGCTCTAAGAATATCCTCAAGTGTTTGGATAGTCTGCTCTGACTGTCCGTCTTTCTGAGGATGATATGTTGTACTCGGATGCAATTGAGTACCTAGAGCTTGCTGTAAGATATGCCAAAAGTATGATGTAAATCTAGGGTCTTGATCTGAAACAATAGATTTAGGCACACCTTGCAATCTTACCACTTCTCTGACGTAGATTTCTGCCATCTGATCATGTGTATACATCATTCTGTACGGAATAAAGCATGCTGATTTCTTCAATCTGTCAATAACCACCCAAATGGCATCACAACCTCTGGATGAATGTGGTAACTGTGTAACAAAATCCATGGAAATGTGATCTCATTTCCATTCTGGAATGGATAATCTCTGTAATAGACCACCTGGCTTCTTTCTTTCAGCTTTTACCTATTGGAAATTCAAACACCGAGACACAAAATCTGTGACATCTGACTTCATATGTTTCCACCAATATTGTGTCTTCAAATCATTGTACATCTTTCAGCCACCAGGATGAATACTGAATCGACTATTATGAGATTCTTTAAATATCTGCTATTTCAAATCTGAAACATCTTGTACAACAATTCTGTTATTCACATATAAAACATCATCAGCACTGACCTTATATACTGATTGATGTCCAGATCTGACCATCTCAATCGATTTCTGAATATTATGATCAACTTTCTGTGCTTCTTTGATTCTTATCAAAAATTCTGGCTCAACTTGAATAGTATAAACTATGATAGGCTGCATATCTGTCTCAAATACTAATCCAAAAATACAACAATCTTTTACCAATCTGGTTACACCTATCGTAGATAAGGATAAAGAACATACATTTCTACTCAAGGCATCTGCAGCTGCATTTGATTTCCCTGGATAGTATTTAATCTCGCAATCAAAATCTTTCAGTAAATCTAGCCATCTTCGTTGACATATATTCAATTCTAACTGCGAAAATAGAAAATTCAAGCTTTTGTGATCAAAATAAATTTCAAACTTCTCGCCATAAAGATAATGTTGCCATATATTCAATGCAAACAGAATGGCTGTCCATTCAAGATCATGAACTGGATATCTAGTTTCATGTGGCTTCAGTTGTTTCGAGGAATAAGCAATAACATGACATCTCTGCATAAGCACACAACCTAATCCTATGTGAGAAGCATCACAATAAACAATAAAATTACCAGTACCTAAAGGTATCATCAACACCAGAGCACTGGTAAGTCTCTTCTTCAAATCAAGGAAACTAGCTTCACAAGATTCTGTCCAGACATACGACATATTCTTCTGAGTCAACTGAGTAATATGTTTGGAAATGCAGGAGAAATCTCTGATAAATCGGAGATAATATCCTGCTAAACCAATAAAACTCCGTATTTATGGAACTGATATAGGTCTAGGCCAATTGATCACAGCCTCAAACTTGCTTGGATTGACTGAAATCCCATCACCTGAAATAATATGCCCAAGAAAAATGACTCGATCTAGCCAGAATTCACAATTAGATAACTTGGCATATAATTTCTCGGTTCTCAAAGTCTATAAAATGATATTCAGATGCTCATCATGATCATTCAGATTCTTGGAATAGATCAAAATATCATATATAAAGATAATGACAAAGTCATCCAAATATTTCTAAAACACCCTATTCATCAATCCCATAAACACTGCAGGAGCATTGGTTAAACCAAAAGACATGACTATAAATTCATAGTGACCATACCTTGTTCTGAATGCAGTTTTAGGGATATCTTCATCTCGAACCCGTATTTGATGATATCCTGATCTCAGATCGATATTGGAATAGATAGCTGAACCTTGCAACTGATCAAACAAATCATATATTCTGGGCAATGGGTAGTTTTTCTTTACCGTCACCTTATTCAATTGACGATAATCAATACACAACCGCATAGAATCATCTTTATTTTGTATAAAAAGTACCGGAGCGCCCCAAGATGAAACACTCGGTCTAATGTACCCTTTGGCCAGCAAATTTTCAAGCTGATCTTTCAACTCCTTCAATTCAATCGGTATCATTCTGTAAGGAGCTTTAAATATCGGTTGCGTAACTAGAATTAATTCAATACTGAAGTCTATTTCCCGAACTGGAGGCAAACCAGGGATTTTATCAGGGAAGACATCAGCAAAATCTTGCACCACTGGTATATCTGTCAATGTTGGAATAGATTTTAAGACATCTACTGCATAAACCAAAAATCCTTCTGCACCTCTCTGCAATAAACGGGTCATGGATAACACAGATATCAAAGGGATCTTGGATCGAGAACCCTTACCGTAGAATTTTCATTCATCTGCCATTTCAGGTATGAATCTGACCAATTTCTGGAAATAGTCCACTATTGCCCTGTACTTGGTTAACATGTGTATGCTAATAATGCAATCAAAATCTGATAACCCAAGTACTATACAATCCAAATCTATCACATTCCGGTCATATTGTAGTGCACAATTTCTAATTAATCTGACAGATACAATGCCTTCACCCAAAAGTAAAAAATAGGAACAACAGCAGGAAATGGCTCAGACGATAAAGAATGCATCATAACAAATTTTTTAGATATGAATGTATGTGATGCACCTGTATCTATCAAAACATAAGAAAGATAACCAAAGATAAAGCTGTTACCTGCTATAACATCGTCAGGTATTGCCTGAGTCTGCTCCTCAGTAAATGCAAACACTCGTGTCTGTTGCCTCGGAGGTTGAGTCACAGTCTGGCTTCCTCCTGATCTAGTCTGTGACTGTGGCTGAAATGAGTGCACTGCAGATGATTGTCTGTCAGCCTAAGATACTGATCTAGATGAACTGGCACCGGTTGCTCTTTCTGTTGCTCTTTGAGGGCATACCTTTGTTGGAGAAATGTGATCAGATCAATCAGAATTAATACCCGGTGCAGCGGATGTTTAAAAATTTTATATGGAACGATTCCATAATGGGTATCAAAACTTTACGATTAAATTGTGTGTGTAAAAATTAAATAACAATTATAAATTTTTACCTCCAATCTCGAATCGAGATTATGGACACCAACAGATTACTCTGCTCTTGTTGTATCTCCCTGGAACTGATAGACGAACTGTTCTTCAATCAGGTCCACGAACAGAGATTTAATCCCTCTGATAGATTGCACTAGAAAATCTATCGGAAGTTTCTACGAAGAGAATTAACGAATTTGATCCGTTAAACCAGACTGTAATTCAAAATTCACAGGCTGGATTTTTCGACAGAGAGAGGGAGGGGGCGGTGGCCACACTTAAGAAAAATCAGGGTTTTCGAAAATTATTTTGTGACCTCTGTTGTGTAATTTCTGTACTGCAATAACTTATTTATAACATGGGCTGCTAACAGCTTAGGGCCCATTAGTCATAAGTTCAAGCCTGACAAGCAAAGCCCGCATGTTCAGAAATTAATATAAAATTCATCATGACTCCGATTGATAAACCGATTTCACCAATGTGCACAGAAACCATTTCTGCACCTTTTAAAGTCAAGATAAATTTTTCTGAATCCGAATTCAGTGATTTCCAAAAATGCCCATCCCTATGTCATTTTAGGAAATCTTACTCCTCTACTCTTAAATAAGAAGTCCAACTTCTTTGTTCATTAAATTTAACTCTTTAAATTTAACTATCTCAACGGGGATTAAAAATCCATTACTCTGTGTGACCCTCAATGGTTCAGGGATACAGCTAGCCGTGGGCCCACAACTTCTTGTGACTCGAAACAACAATTTCCGACTTGCCCATCAAATCATGGTAAGAGCGCCTAGCAACATCGCCCCATGATTCCCTAGGTATCACTGATAGTGCCTACAAAAACCAATAGATTTTGGTTAGCGTACAGTACGGTCCCTTCATCCATATATCCCGATCGAATCAACAACCATTGGTAAATCGAGAGTCGTTCTAGATTCGATAACTATGCAACGCATCTTGAAGATCAAATAGTGACATCGCATGTGTTACTAAGAAACCATTTCTTAAAACACATCATGTACTCTGGCCAGAGATTCTTCACACTAATATCTCCTCAGATTGCATAGGATATCCACACTCGCAAGTATGTGGTGAATCCTTGACAACAAAGCATCGACTCCTATATGTGTTGTAACAGTACCCAATCCCGACACCTGATGACCCCAATAGAGTCGGTAAATGAGTCAAAGCACAGTACTAGCATATAGAGTCTCAATGATGTTTCAAGTAGTAAGGACTAATGGTGTACAACCAAAACCGCGGACTTTATCCACTCGATAAGTGATAACCACTTGGAAAGTCCGGATAGGGTAGTTCGATCATTCATCGTATGAATATCTATTTGCATGCTTTGAACATCTCTATGTTCCTTACCAATGAAACGTGGTACTCTGCATCGCAAATGCTAGTCTCAAACTCGAGCGATCCTTATCCTTATTATCGGACGGCTCAATCGACTAGGAACGATTTAGAATATACAGTGACTATAAGATGTGTTTCATGATAGACATCCCCATGTTCTACCACATCTTACATACACTATAGTGTATTCAAGGTCTTTATCAAAACAACAATAGTATATCACAATATAACAATATGAAGAAAGATAAAGTCATTTCCATTAATAAAAGTGCAAATTATATTAAACAAAAGATTGTTTATACAAAGAGTCATCAAAGCCCTTAGCCACAAGTTGGCTTACCGGGCACCCACTCTTTCAATCTCCCACTTGCCCTAAAGCCAACTAGTCATACTACGTAGACCCATTGCTTCGCGATGTTTGTCAAGTAATGGTCCTGGCAAGGGCTTAGTAAGTGGATCAGCGATATTGTCTGCAGAGGCCACTCTTTCGACAGTGATGTCTCCTCTTTCCACAATCTCTCGGATGATGTGGTATTTCCTCAGTACGTGTTTGGATCTTTGATGAGACCTTGGTTCCTTTACCTGAGCAACGGCACCCGTGTTGTCACAGTACACCGGGACTGGACCAACAACTTCAGGAATAACGCCCAACTCTTGGACGAAATTCCTCATCCAAACGGCCTCTTTAGCAGCAGCTGATGCTGCAATGTATTCTGCCTCAGTGGTGGAATCCGCTGTGGTATCCTGCTTGGAACTCTTCCAAGAGACAGCACCGCCATTGAGCATGAACACAAATCCAGAGGTTTACTTCGAGTCATCCACGTCACTTTGGAAGCTAGAGTCGGTATAGCCTTCCAATTTTAGTTCTCTTCCTCCATATACCATGAACATATTCTTAGTCCTTCGTAAGTATTTAAGAATGTCCTTCACGGCTTTCCAATGCATTTGACCGGGATTAGCTTGATATCTGCTCGTGACACTCAGAGCAAATGCTACATCCGGTCTGGTAGATATCATCCCATACATGATACTACCTATGGCTGACGCATATGATACATGTGTCATTTTCTCTATCTCTTCATCAGTCTTGGGACACATAGACTTCGATAGAGAAACTTCATGACACATGGGTAGATGTCCTCTCTTGGACCCATCCATTGAAAACCTTTTCAATATGGTTTCGATGTAAGTTGATTGAGTGAGTCCTATCATTCTCTTAGATCTATCTCTATAGATCTGTATCCCTAGAATATAGGATGCCTCACCCAAATCCTTCATCGAGAATCTACCTGATAACCATATCTTTGTTGACTGCAACATCCCTACATCATTCCCAATGAGTAGGATGTCATCAACATAAAGTACTAAGAATGTCACAGCATCCTTAACTACTTTCTTGTACACGCATGGTTCCTCCGGGTTCTTGATGAAACCAAAATCCTTTATTGTTTCATCAAATTTCTGGTTCCAACTTCTTGATGCTTATTTTAGACCATAGATTGATCTCTGAAGCTTGCATACCTTATGCTCGCTTCCCATGGATGTGTATCCCTCAGGCTGCGTCATATAGATCTCTTCCTTAATGTTTCCATTAAGTAATGCAGTCTTCACATCCATTTGCCATATCTCATAGTCATACCAAGCAGCTATGGCAATAAGGATTCTTATGGACATGAACATTGCAACTGGTGAAAAGGTTTCATCATAGTCAACTCCTTGTCTTTGAGTATAACCTTTCGCCACCAATCGCGCCTTGTAGGTCAATACCTTACCATCAGGCCCAAGCTTTCTCTTGTAGATCCATTTACACCCTATTGGAACAATTCCATCGGGAGGATCTACTAAAGACCAAACTTGGTTTGTATGCATCGAATCTATTTCCGACTGCATAGCTTCAAGCCATAAATTTGAATCCGCATCAGAAATTGCTTCCTTGAAGTTTCTTGGATCACATCCAACATCGGTTTCATCTTGATCCCCTTCAAGAAGAAGACCATATCGAATAGGAGGTCTAGAAGTCCTCTCGGATCTTCTAAGTATAGGCGTGTCCATCAATGGTTCCTGAGGTGTAGGATCATTATTTTGTATTTCGGGTTCTTCTCGAATTTCTTCGAGTTCCATCATCTCGCCTTTCTTATCCAATAAGAACTCCTTCTCCAAGAAGGTGACATTCCTTGAAACAAACACCTTTGTTTGAGCTGGATGATAGAAATAATATCCGATTGAATTCTTCGGATACCCTACAAAATAACATAAGGTGGATCGACTATCCAACTTATCTCCCACTGTCTACTTCACGTAAGCAGGACATCCCCAAATCCTCAAGTACGAATACTTAGGAGCTTTGCCATTCCATAACTCGTATGGTGTTTTGTCCACTGCTTTGGTGTGGACGTTGTTCAACAACAACACCGCCGTTTCAAGCGCGTAGCCCCAAAACGAAGGTGGAAGCTCAGTGAAGCTCATCATGGATCGAACCATGTCCAACAAAGTTCGATTACGACGCTCCGATACACCATTCAGCTGAGGTGTCATAGGAGGAGTACACTGAGAGAGAATCTCATTCTCTTTCAGATAGTCCAAAAACTCGGTACTCAAGTATTCTCCACCTCGATCCGATCGAAGTGCTTTAATACTTTTACCCAACTTGTTTTCTACTTCAGCCTTGAATTCTTTGAACTTTTCAAATGCTTCAGACTTATATTTCATTAAATATAAATACCCATACCTTGAATAATCATCAGTAAAGGTAATGAAGTAGGTGTGGCCGAATTGAGTACCAATTCTAAATGGACCACAAACATCTGTATGGATCAAATCCAACAGATTTTGACTACGCTCAGGTTTCCCCTTAAAAGGAGATTTAGTCATTTTTCCTTTCAGGCAGGATTCACAAGTAGGTAGAGAGTTAATATCAGACATATCAAACATGCCCTCTCCCACTAGCTTGTTCATCCTCCTTGAGGAAATATGACCTAGCCTAGCATGCCAAAGGTTTGCCGGGTTTTGACTATCGATTTTCTTTTTTTTTGTTGTTGCCGATTTATCAACATAATTTATTGGGACGTCTTTTAATTTTAAGTTATATAGATCGTTTTCAAGTTGTCCATTTCCAATCAAACATTCATTCTTGTAAATATTGCAAATCCCAATCACAAAATTGCAAGAATAACCATCTCTATCAAGCATAGAAACAGAAATAATGTTTTTAATCAAATCTGGAACAAATAAAACATCTCTCAAAAGTAACTTAAAATCGTTCTGCAAAATTAAATAAACATCTCCCACAGCTTTAGCTTCAACTCTGGAACCATTTCCGAGCCTCAGCTGGGTCTCACCCATTCTAAGCTTGCGACTTCTTGTCATCACCTGCAAATCATTGCAAATATGAGATCCACATCCGGTATCCAATACCCAAGAAGTAGTATTAAGTGAAACATTTATTTCAATATAGAACATACCCTTCGCAGTTCGTAACTGCTCTAGATATTCCTTGCAGTTACGTTTCCAATGACCGGGCTTCTTGCAGTAATGGCAAACATCCTTGGACTTTTCCATGTTTGAAGCCTTTGTCTTGTACTTCTTCTCGGGTTCGGTTTTCTTGGGTGGGGCAGAACGTTTCTTACCCTTTTTACTTGGCCCCTTCTTTGCAGAAGAAGAGGAGCCCACCAAGAAAGCCGGTTTATCCTTCTTTAAAGTGGATTCATATGTTACAAGCATATTGACCATCTATTCAAGGGAGGCCTCTATCTTGTTCATATTGAAATTCACCACAAATCCGTCAAACGAAGAAGGAAGAGATAGAAGTAGTAAGTCCACGTTGAGTTCATGCTCCAACACCAAATCAAGCGTTACCAACTTCTGTATGAGCCAAATCACTCGTACCCCATGATCACGGACCGAAGTCCCTTCACGCATGCGACACGTCATTAGCTCTTTTACAGTAGCGAACCTTTCAGCTCTTGATTGAGCCCCAAAAAGTTCCTTGAGTTGTACGTGAATGTCAGCAGCATTCCCGGTATCCTCAAATCGCCTCTGGAGTTCATCAGACATCAAGGCTTGCATATAGCATTTGGCCTTGATATCATGGTCCCACCATGTATCAAGTTTGGCCAACTCTTCTGGACTTACATCAGCTGGTGCTTTCTAACACGTAGAGCATCTTCTCCGAAGTCAAGACAATCTTCAACTTACGGAACCATTCCGTATAGTTTGCGCCAGTCAGTTTATTTTGTTCGAGGATAGAGAATAATGGATTACGCGAATTCATCTTTATGAAATACTGAAAAGAAACAGACAAATATCAGTGATTGTTTAATTAATTTACTAAGACATAAAATAGGCGAAATTTATTTTATGAATCTCACTCCCACTATTTTAACGATTTCACTACCCTCTAGTGAAAACGGGAAACTGTTTTCCTTAGTGAGAACATGGAGTCCAATTGACAAACTATGGTCCCGAATAATATCAGCCAACCATAATTTTCAAAAGGTAGAGCCCAATTGCTTCCAAAGCAACCTCCACGTTTTTACCTCATGTCCAATAAGGGCCCAATAATATGATGCCGTTTATTGTGACATGTCAAGATGACCCATCAATATTAAGTTGTGATGGACGGTCGCCATGTGGATCCCCCAATAATATGAGCCGATCCCATGGGAGTTCCACCCAACTTACAACATGTGTCGATCCAATGTATAGCTTTCCGACGAACGGGCCCCCCCAATAATATGAGCCGGACCGTATCCGCGAGTAGCATCTCATACATTGATCGTTGATGGAAGGTAGGAACATTTAAACAATTTTAAATTTTCTTTATTTATCTTGATATCAATTTTAAATCATATTTAAAATGAGGGATTTTAATTTTGAAAATTTGTCTCATCATTTTAAAATTTTGTATGCTTGCCGGATTCACACAATTTAGTCTAAAACAGGCATACAACAATAATATCATATATTATATAGGATGATCGATTCCATTTCTAATCGACCCGTGGTTGCCAATCACGAGTCTTAGTCCAATCCTAGGTAATATGCAGGTATGCAATGCAATCCTATTACATTGAGCTTCCAATTTACATTTCTTCAGTCTTTATTGTCTGCTGGGCCCACCTCCGTCTTCAAATCTTCATCTCCCACCAAGTCTAATGTATTTACAATAAATAACCATGACAAGTAGGGGATACATTTTAAGGGGTGGGAACAGGCCATAAACCAGGCCCACTTTTATTACTTATGACAATTCATATTGGGCCATAAACCAGGCCCATTAATAAATCCAACAACAATAAAAACAAATGTAAATTCCTAATATACACCTACAAAATTGGTCATGGCAATCGATCATCCTTATCCAATAATATTTAATTCAAAATTAATTTATTGGATAACATGCAATGGCAATTTAAATTAAAAGGATAAAATCATATTCCGTATATAAAATCTTATTTTACATATAAAATCATATTTTATCTTTTTATCAAATAAAATCATATTTTACATATAAAATCCAATTTTATACATAAAATCATATTTTACTCAATATTTCCATAAGATCATATCTTATCATCAATTGTACCAAAAATAATTAATTTCATAAAATCTGATTTAACGGATAAAATCTATAAATTTTCCAAAAATTCAAATTTATCCAAAAATCAATTTTAAAATTTTCGGACTCGAACAATTCGATCCGACGCCTCGTGGACCAATCAAAAATAATTTTCGATCGGACCAAAAATAGAATTTTAACATATTAAAATTTTAATTTAAAAATTAAAAATTAATTTTTTCGCGGGCCGCCCGGGACGCTCCCGGGCTGCCCGCGCCCCAAAAGGGGCTCGGGCCGGGCAGCGCTTGGCGTTGCCCCCCGGGCAGCGATCCAATCGCTGCCCGTGTATTTGCCCGGAAAAATTTTTAATTTAAAAAAAAAAAAAAATTTATTTTGTTTCAAAAACCGAGGCTTAAAAATTTTTGTACAATCGATTAATTTAATCGCTTGATCTGAGCAACCTGTCTCTAATACCACTGTTGGAGAACTATGATCAGATCAATCAGAATTGATACCCGGTGCAGCGGAAGTTTAAAAATTTTATATGGAACGATTCCATAATGGGTATCAAAACTTTACGATTAAATTGTGTGTGTGAAAATTAAATAACAATTATAAATTTTTACCTCCAATCTCGAATCGAGATTATGGACACCAACAGATTACTCTGCTCTTGTTGTATCTCCCTGGAACTGATGGACGAACTGTTCTTCAATCAGGTCCACGAACAGAGATTTAATCCCTCTGATAGATTGCACTAGAAAATCTATCAGAAGTTTCTACGAAGAGAATTAACAAATTTGATCCGTTAAACCAGACTGTAATTCAAAATTCACAGGCTGGATTTTTCGACAGAGAGAGGGAGGGGGCGGCGGCCACACTTAAGAAAAACCAGGGTTTTCGAAAATTATTTTGTGACCTCTGTTGTGTAATTTATGTACTGCAATAACTTATTTATAATGTGGGCTGCTAACAGCTTAGGGCCCATTAATCATAAGTTCAAGCCTGACAAGCAAAGCCCGCATGTTCAGAAATTAATATAAAATTCATCATGACTCCGATTGATAAACCGATTTCACCAATGTGCACAGAAACCATTTCTGCACCTTTTAAAGTCAAGATAAATTTTTTTGAATCCGAATTCAGTGATTTCCAAAAATGCCCATCCCTATGTCATTTTAGGAAATCTTACTCCTCTACTCTTAAATAAGAAGTCCAACTTCTTTGTTCATTAAATTTAACTCTTTAAATTTAACTTTCTCAACGGGGATTAAAAATCCATTACTCTGTGTGACCCTCAATGGTTCAGGGATACAGCTAGCCATGGGCCCACAACTCCTTGTGACTCGGAACAACAATTTCCGACTTGCCCATCGAATCATGGTAAGAGCGCCTAGCAACATCGCCCCATGATTCCCTAGGTATCACTGATAGTGCCTACAAGAACCAATAGATTTTGGTTAGCGTACAGTACGGTCCCTTCATCCATATATCCCGATCGAATCAACAACCATTGGTAAATCGAGAGTCGTTCAAGATTCGATAACTATGCAACGCATCTTGAAGATCAAATAGTGACATCGCATGTGTTACTAAGAAACCATTTCTTAAAACACATCATGTACTCTGGCCAGAGATTCGTCACACTAATATCTCCTCAAATTGCATAGGATATCCACACTCGCAAGTATTTGGTGAATCCTTGACAACAAAGCATCGACTCCTATATGTGTTGTAACTGTACCCAATCCCGACACCTGATGACCCCAATAGAGTCGGTAAACGAGTCAAAGCACAGTACTAGCATATAGAGTCTCAATGATGTTTCAAGTAGTAAGGACTAATGGTGTACAACCAAAACCGCGGACTTTATCCACTCGATAAGTGATAACCACTTGGAAAGTCCGGATAGGGTAGTTCGATCATTCATCGTATGAATATCCATTTGCATGCTTTGAACATCTTTATGTTCCTTACCAATGAAACGTGGTACTCTGCATCGCAAATGCTAGTCTCAAACTCGAGCGATCCTTATCCTTATTATCGGACGGCTCAATCGACTAGGAACGATTTAGAATATACAGTGACTATAAGATGTGTTTCATGATAGACATCCCCATGTTCTACCACATCTTACATACACTATAGTGTATTCAAGGTCTTTATCAAAACAACAATAGTATATCACAATATAACAATATGAAGAAAGATAAAGTCATTGCCATTAATAAAAGTGCAAATTATATTAAACAAAAGATTGTTTATACAAAGAGTCATCAAAGCCCTTAGCCACAAGTTGGCTCACCGGGCACCCACTCTTTCCACCTTGGCATAATGACATGCTTGATGACAAATATTACAACTACCTGATACTCCTCTGCACTGATCGATGGCATATTTACCCCCAGAATTACCACAATAAACTCCGGAATCACTGGACCTCTGACCTGAACCAAACTGCCTCTGGCCACTAGAACTGGATGAACTACTTCTTGACTTCTTAAATTGTTTACCTTTTGGCCGGAATCATGAATCCTTTCTACCACTGATTCCACCATCAAATCTGAGATATGGTTGCTAAAACGGTGGCGGATTATGTGGCAATGGCAATGGCAATGGTACTGGCTGTTGAGATGGCTGTGGAATGATCGGTGCCCCTCTCTGCCTCAATAAACCAGTCTCTGCTCCTTTTGCTCTGTTCAAGGCATCAACAAAAGTATTGGGACGTCCACTGTTCACCAAAGTGACGACATATGGATTCAAGCCATTAATAAACTGGTCTGCCATGGCTTCATCACTGGATGCTATATGTGGGGAAAAGTTCAAAAGACTAGAAACTTTGGCCACATATTCTTCAACATTCAACTGACCCTGCCTCAGACTAGAAAATTCCGCCACTTTGTCTTTTCTGTATGATACTGGAAAGAAACGTTGATAGAATTCAGTTTTAAATACAAACCAAGTGATAGTCGTACCTCGATGTTCTTGGGCTTTCTTTGTAGTAATCCACCAACTTTTAGCAACTTTGTGAAGGTGATGTACTACCAATCTGATACGACGATCATCTGAATAGTCAAGTGAGTCAAAAAAATGTTTAATATCTTCCAACCAGTTCTCACAGTCAACTGAATTCTCTGTCCCTTTCAGTGTTGACGGTTTGAATGACTGAAATCATTTCAACAGAGTCTCCATTGGTGTTGCAGTAACATCCATAGGATTAGCCGATGTACTACCCTGTGCATTCTGAGTTTCTGCCACTGTCTGTGGTACATTCAATTTTTTGGCTGAGGAATAGCCACTGTATGTCTAGTCATTGGTGCTTTTCGGGGAGACATATCTGATTTTCAAAAATATTAGTGCATAAACAATATCATATTCAAAAATTTTTCTATCCTTCTCTAATTACCATTCTCATGCGTTCTCATGAGAATTCCGGTTCTGATCGAGGATAATCTGGAATAATATTGCACATAGAGCATGAAGTGGCAATGAAAGCACATAATCATGCAATCATAAAATTCTTGCAATAATAAAGCATGCTCACATATAATTCACATAATCACATATGACATTAAATCTCATGCAATATAAATAAATCAGACAGACTCAATCTACCCCGCTCATTAACTTCTATCTCAGTCCAGAACAAATGCTCTGATACCACCTGTTGTGGGAATATCGGGTTGCTAATCTTATTTAAGGAAAAATTAATAATTAAACAAGATTGGATCAAACTTGATTCAATAAAATGAAGGCATGAATTTTTTTAAAAAGTACATGGACTCCGTGAACAGGTCCGTGCATTAACCTGTAGCCAAAAATATGAGAATGCAAGGTACACGGACCCCGTGCCCCCCCTCCGTGTCTAGGTCCGTGCCCAAGTTTTAAAATTTTCCAACTCTTTGCCTCGACTACAGATCACATGGACCCCTGCACGGAGGCTAGCACGGGGTCCGTGCCTTCATTAACTCGCACAAATTTTAAATCAGTAGGGTACACGGACCCATGCACAGGGCATGCACGGGGTCCGGGCTCTGCTGTAAAAAATCAGAATTGTAAAGCTTTCAAGTCTGAAAACATGGCATACAAATATTGATCAAACATGGCATACAAATATTGATCACACTATAAACTTGTATACATGCATTCAACAACTGATTTAGTAATCTATAATACATAAAATCTCAAGTAGATACAAGTATACAACGATTAGAAAACATATACATAGTTCTTTGTCTTCTAACATGTTTATGCAAGTCTCAAAGTCTAAACAACAAGACATCTACTTAACCCAAGTCACCACATGCTAATACTCTATCTCGAGTTATCTATGTCGAGTCTGACCAGCTCCTGTCCCACCTATTGTCATACACACCAAAACACAGCAATAGCCGGATAACTCCGATGAAAAATATAATTCCCAGTATAAACAACATAACATGCATTATAATAAACATGAATGCAATGCATGTTTCAAGGAATAGGCTATCAAATCTAATAACAATAAATCTGAGTTCTTGGGAACCCGGGGAATAAAATCGTAACCAAACCACCAACACTCCCAATCGAGGTGGCGTCAAGTATCCCAATCCCCTGACTTTGGTGCAACTATAGTGAGTCATTTAGCTCTGGAAGTAAATCTATATTTCGTGCCACTCAACTATAGCCCTCCAAACGTCATTTTGCAATCTAGGCCATTCACCCTCTATGATTTTTAGTTTAGAGTTCAAGATGAATTCAAAATAATCTTGATGCATTTAATAATTCAAATTTGTAAAACATCTTGAACAGAAATCACATAATCATTTAAACAAAAAATGAGCATCTATATCACATAAAGGCACATAATCAAGCAAAAGCAAATAAGTATGTGATTTTCAAAAAGGAATACTCGAGAATCGTATCTATCTCGAGTTCTATCCCATCTGGATTTGCTGTTGATTTATACCTTTCAATCTTGATTCTGGAAGTGCTTAAAATCTGAAAATATATCAAGAACATATATCAAATTATGCTCAACTTCTCAACTCAACATCAAGTGAACAATGGCTTCAAACCTTCTTCAATCTTTCTCGGTTCGAAGACTGAATTCTCGATCTCGACAAACTTCAATACACAGCTAAAATGAAGTGATAATAAGCTAAAAAATCAGCTAGCAACTCCATCTAGGCATAGCTAATTCAATGAACTCAAAAGTATATCAATTCCGAAACCGGCGGTGCAACGACTATAAACCGGCAACCGAAACAATATCGAATGAAATACAACAATCATCATTAATATATATTCATCCTCCCACCAGCATATATACACGATCAAAAAAGAATCTCAAAATTGAAAGTTATCGAATATTGCTTCTAAAATTCATAAAAAATTCGAACAACAATCTTTTTCCGATCCGTCTTCGATAACATAATCTTAGCTAGCTCATGAGCATATAAAACCAAGAATAATAAAATTCCATCTTCAAATTTAAAATCAAGCATGATAAAAGTGAATGAAACTTGTACCAAAACGTAGCTCTCGACGAGGTGATAGCAGTTATATATTTATCTCGAAATTTTGACGGCCGGATCGCGAGAAATCGGAGCTTTAAATGAACAAAAATGGCTACAAGTGAATTTCTGAAGCTTCTCCTTCCTTTCTGATGTTTGCACGTATAAAATATGAATAAGTAAGTGTAAATTATATATATTCATTCATATTTGTAGTTTAGTCCATGAACTTTGGCATAACTGCAAATCAGTCCCCAGACAAGCGATTTAATTTAATTTCAATCCTAATTAATTTAAGAATATAAGAATTTAATTCTAAACTCTAAATATTCCCAAATTAAATATTATTGGATTAAAATTAAATAATTTCGGGTCTTACAATGGGCCTATTAAACCATTTAAAAATTATAAATAAAAATGAAAATAAAAATGAAGGTAGAAATATTCGAACCTCAGTTCTTCCAAAAATCACCATTACCTTACCAACTAAGCCACTCATCTTACTTTTACTTTATGTTAACTGTTTATATATATACATACTATAAACAAAAAATTCATAAATAATAATGAGAATTTTAAAAATTTTTGGGGTGGGGTGGGGTGGGGTGGGGTGGGGGGGGGGGGGGCTTCGGGCCATACTGTAGATCCGCTTCTGTCTCTAATACTTTGTTTGGATCACTGGAATCAGATGGAATTTGGCGGGATTTGGAATAGAAAATATCATTGAAAAGTTGAGATTTCATAACGGAATTGGTATTTGATAGGATTCAATAGTATTTCAATTGGTTAAGTGAAATCGTGACAAAATTGGTTGAATTTCACGAGATTTCACGGGATTTGAGTTTATTAAATAATAAAATTATTTTTAATAATAAATTTATATACTTTAATTTTAAATTTTAAGTTTTCTTTATAATTTTGTTACAAAATATCATTTATCCAAAATGTTTACTATCAAATTCCAAAATATATTTTAAATTTTTGTCAAACACTAAAATAAAATTCCAATTTCATGGATTTAAAATCCAATTCCAATTCCACATCCAAATCTAAATCCAAATCCAAAATCAATTTCAAATTCTAATTTTTTGGCATCCAAACATACTGTAAGTCTTTTCGTGCCTAGAACATCTATGAAAGGAATAAGTAACCGATCAGTTACAAATTCCTTAATACAATTTTTCTATTTTTGATAAGATCTTATTTATGTGTTTTGCCTTTTTGAGACTCTTTTGCACTTAATATATATCTGATATTTTTTAAAAAAAAAGAATTTAATTTTTACTAAACATTAGTTTCCATATTTTGTAGGATCTAATCAAGTAATCTTCTCTAGAGTTACAAGGCTCTAATATATATATATATATATATATATATATATATATATATGTATGTATATATATATATATATATGTATGTATATATATATATATATATGTATGTATATATATATATGACAAGGGAAGATGGCTGCTGTACAGACAGATATAGACGTCAATTACAGAAAATCGAGAAGCTCAGAACGTTGAAAAAGATTGAAGATTTTATGAAGAAAGTTTTATAGCCGATCGTTGTATTTCTATGTTGTCATGTCGTACGTTGAGCACATCTGAAGACAACACTTGCAAAAGTGTTGGTGGAAGACTTTTTTTTGTTTCTCATATTTCGGAACTCAGGATTAACATCATATTAGTTTTAGTATTTTTGTTATTTGTTTTTAGGATGTTATTTATTTTCTAAACTTGTTGAAAATGTTTGTTTTTCATAAAAATCACTAGTATTATTTTTTTGTAAAATGATTACTTTTCTAATGATTATTTGGCCCTGAGGCATTGCCAAGTACTTATTAATTGTGCATGATTATATATGATGTTAGGAAATCAAATATCTAAGTTTCGGTGTTTACAAAACAACTGTGCACATCAACAACAATAGCAGAAGCCGCGAAACAAAAGAAGAAGCAGAAAAGCTTAATCGCGAAACAGAAACAGAAGCAAAAGAGCTTAAAAGTGAAAAGTAGAAGCAGAGGCAGAAGCAGAAAAACTTAAATAGCAGACACTAGAAGAAGACTAGATCAGAACATCTTATTAACTAGTCCAAGCTATTATCCAAAGGTCTCTAGTACACTAAGCAGACTCTGACTTGCGCAGATGACCGGCTAAATCGATTCGATAAAAATCTACTGGCAAGCGCACCAGGTCAAGTAATAGTAAAGTGGACAGAGTCCAAGTATCGATCCCACAGGGACTGATGTTAATTCTCAAGAATTAATTATTTAGCTTAATCTAGACAAAATCATAAAAAGCAATTTGATTTAAATAAAATAAGAATATAAAATAAAAACTACTTAAGAAATAAGAATAAAAATAACTGAAGATAAAAATAATTAAAACAAAGATAACCAAGACACATGTAGGTACAGAACAAATCATGTAACATGTAGTCGATTCAAGACTCATATTTAATCTTAAATCACGGGAATTCTCCTATCTTGTTCAAATTTCTATTTCTAGAACAATCAAACCTACTCAAATATTGACGGATTAATCTTTCGTAATTCTAATCAAATTTGAATGCATTAAATATTTGTGAAAATTCAGTTTACACCCAAACCGCACACTGAAACCGAATTCTATTTCTAGTCGGTTTTACAATATGTTGATTATCAAAGTGATCAAAATCAAAACCTCCTCTGTCGACTTGAAATCGATTAACATGCACGCAAACAGTTGATTAGACTATTCACAAGACAAACATAAATCTGACAATCAATAAAATAAAATCAACTCTGAAAAATCCCAAACAAACATCCAAGTTTTCTACATAAATTTGTTAGGCCCAATCACGCCGTCTTGGTTGAAAATAAACTACTCAATAATTAAAAACAATAATTCAAAAATAAAAATAAGAATAAGAAAAGAATAAATCTTCTCTCCCAAGCCTTGTAGCCACCTCCTCTGTGTTGTGCGCATTCTGGAACTTCGGAACCCTAAAAAATAAGTTATATCTTCTATATATATGGTCCGGAACGCCTACCAATTAATTTCCTTTCAAAACAAGGACTTTTCGGAACAAATCTGACTCCGAAACACGCGCACGCGTGCTTGGAGAAGCCTCGCACTCACGCAGCAATAAAAAACAAAGTCTGAACATGCAACTCGCGCGCGCGCAACACTAAAATTTTGCTGCAAGCGACAATTTTGAAAAATTCATATATTAAAATCTAGACGTCGGATCAAGCCAAAATTTGAACAGCAGCTTTAAAACATCTTGAACTTTATTCTGAACGGTGAAGATCGGATTTAGATCTCTCTAAAATTAAATGTGAGCTTTTTGAACAAAGCTGCTCCGTAATTCACTCTTCAACAATTCATTTTCCTACAAAATTAACCCGATGAGTGAAATATACACACATGCACTAAAACACATAAAAATACATAAAAACAATATGAATGCACACAAAATAGATAAAAACCTATCACAAAATAATGCACACAAAATGCACTTATCAGCAGCCACAATGTACCTTTCTACAGTGAACTAAAGGACAATAAAACGGATATTTATCAACAGATGTATTTGAATCAAAGATGACAGTTATCTTGTACATATAAATAGAGACCACAACATACAGAAGAATTAACTGGCTTACAAGAACTCACACCACTTACAACTTAGCAAAGAGCAACTGAACACTTTCAATTGTTATATACATACAAGAAGAGTTCGACTCTTACATAGAAGATCATATACAGAAGCCTAAGAACACTAGCACACGCATCAAGAAATATATCAGATCTCTTAGGATCACTTTGTGTTATGAATTGAGTTGTACAAACTATGTAAACTAATTAGTTGAGTGAACTGACCAAAACACTCTTGTAAGATCAGTCGAGAACTGATTTGTTGAGTCTAAGAGTCTCAGTTTTAGGCAGTAAAGTAAGTCCTAGATGTGGTGGGGTGTTTCAAGGGTTATAATATTCAAAGTCTTCTAGTAGTACCTTCTGGAAGAACTAGAAGAAGAGGTGATGTAGGAGCAGTTGAGTCTCCGAACATCCAAAAACAATCTACTGTGTTATTTATTGCTTTTTACATTCACAAAGTAGTAGAACCAACTGATGCATTCCAATATCCTAGTTGGCCTCTTTCCGCACAAGTATACTTGTTGGTCTACTTTCGAGATCCAGGAGAAAGGATAGTTCAGTGGCTCACACTACTGAACTCACTAGCAGCAAGGAGCTACTTCCTCTACAAATCAGCATCAAAACAGTAGTAACACACTACTTGTCTACCCAGTAGCTGTAGCAATTCGATCCTGACAAGTGGTATCATAGAGAGTATCCTTTCTCACTCCAAACAACGCATCAAAACCAGAAGACATGTTATAACAAAACAACTCATTTAGAACTCTAGATAGCTGCACCTTCAAGAAGATCACTGCCTACCTTACTGTTAAGAATGTTTAATAGATTTTGATCCAGATAGAAGAAATCAGATGCTGAACCAAAAACAAACTGAAGTTGTTTACCAGCCAGTCTAGAAGCAGATTTAGTGTTAATATCAACAAGTGCCTCGTCATGACTGGAAAACAGCATCTCAAATCACGACTAAGCTTTCTTATTCCCTATGTTTCAATCTATTTCATTTTATTTTATAGTAGTAGATAATAAGAACATAACAAAGAATGTAAATAGATTTCATTTTTGACTCATAGCTACAAATATCTCCCTTAGGATAGACATTTTTCACGAATCTATCCAGACATCCAAATCTATTGATAGACTCTCTAGAATTACTGGATGAGTAGAAATTTTTTATAAAACCATGTATCGCTTGATGATTGAAAGAAGGTGAATGCCTTTAGGACTGAACACTTCTTCAGACTTTGTTGCACCTAGTAGTAGATTGTACTTCTCGTCCTTGTGATGCCTATCCTTATGATAAACGGCCAAACACATTTTGGCATACTTGATATTAAACTCCAACAAATTTATCCTCAATGCAACTTCTTTCTTAACATATCTTTTTCGCATGAACACATCCATGATTAGTTACACTGAATACAACCCCTCTTCCTTCTATAGATATTAATGTAATTAATAAGAATTATTTTTCACATGCTCTCATTTTTCAATGACAAAACATAGTGTCAGGAATATGAAAGCACTTCTAGCTTGAAGAAGTCAAAGCACTCAGGCACGTCCAAACAACGGAAGCAAACCAAATGCTATATTCAGAAAATGTCAAGAAATTCTTGGCAGAACGAGAGTAGAGAAGAGTATCACAGTAGACAATGACTAGTTCTGAAAACTTTCTACTTAACCAATCCAAACAAGTGAGATGAGTAGTATTTGAGTAGACCAGAAGCTACAAGATCAACTACTGTTGACCATTGCTGAATATGCCAACACTACCAGAAAATCAGGAGCCAACAATCAACAGTTCAGAATCCATCTCGAAAGAATAACTGAAGAAGTTAAGGGGAACTTCAGTATCTCAAACGATGTTACGGACAATAGAAATCTAGAGAACAACAATCGATCATTCAAGACTATGCTTTTCTATCCTTGAAATTTTAAAATTCTATATTTCCTTTTGTGTTTTTGTTTTCGTTTGTTTGCTTTGTATTTGCCTCTTTATTTGTTTGTGCATTCACGTAGCATTAAAAAGTAAAATTGTGCGTAAAATGAAAGGACAATCTCAAATAATAGAAGTAGATATTATTCCTAGATCATTGTTTACAGAAGCTCATCCAGTCGACCATTTGACCAGAATAGAACTCAACATAGAGTGAGAACAGATTTATTATCTGAAGCTCCTTCAAGAGCATCAAAATACGAACACCCTCAGCACTGTAGACGTCTCCACTTTGGTCGTCGCCAATCTCTGCTTTTATTTCCTCAAAATATTCTTCTCTTTTGGCAAGAGAAGCGCAACATTAAGAGTTTAGAGCTCGGAAATCTTAGCTCGGAGATTTTTTTTTTTTTGAGAAACAAAATCTTCGTACTCCATCTTTCTCGCCTCAATATCAGCAGACATTTTGTACTTATTGTGTTGTGTATATTCAATTTCCAGTTCAAAGTGTTCCTTTTATGGACGCATTCACAGTAAACGAAGATTCATATATAAACGATCACTCTTTCCAATGATGTGACATGCTTAGGAATATGGAGAAACTATCTTGCATTGGAAGCTGCAACAAACTATGATTCGCATGATAGGAAGATCTATCGTAATCCACATGATGGACTAGGGATAAATGCAGCAGAACATACTCAACCACTGAAAAACAACAACCGCTCACTACGATTCTAGATAAGCCTTCTTAACTCTTTCTTAGTCATATCAAATTCACTTATTCATGTGTCAAAATGTTCGTAGTTAATCAAGTCTTGATTAATTGCAATAAACCAAAATAGGAGCAACACTAAAAAGGTAACATAATTTATTTATATTTGTCTCCTAGCATTACAAATTTTTCTCTGAACTGCCATCTTCCACAATCTTACATAGATACCCAGTTCACCAGCTAAAGCGCTCTGGTATCTTGGATGCGCAGAAAATTTGAACGTAGTTCCTTTATAAGTGAAATGAGGTAGATGCCATCAGGGCTAAAAACTTTCTCAGGCCTGGTTGTACCAAATCTATGCGTATACTTCTCTAGTCTTGCTATCGCTAGACGACGGGAAGCTATTATAACTCTTTTGCGAAACTCTATCTTGGCTCTTAGTAATTGTATCTTTGTTGCAACCTCATATTCACAAATACGTCTGAGTAACTCCATAATTTAATTTTGTGACTAGTTCTTCTTTTATATATGAAGATTAGAATATGAAGAACAACTTGAATGCTCACATTTCCCAATAAAATGACAGGTACTGACAAAAATATGATTTTCTTAGCAAAAAAAGTTAAAACAATTAGATAAAGTCCAATCAACAACATCAAAATATCAGATGACTGGACTTCAGCGGAAGCAGTAGCTAAGGAGGAACGATAACAGATCAACAGAAGAACAAATCATTAGATCCTGACCAAGTAATATCTGAAAACGCTCACCTGTAGCACAATCAACAGCTGACAAGAACTCCAGCATATTGAAAATGAAATCGAAATATCAAGACACATCAGAACAACATTAGGCATCAGCAGATTCATCGAGTTCTGAAGTTTTTCTTTTAGAAGAATACAAGAGTTGATGTGTTTGTCAAAAAGGTGAAAATGAAAAAGTGATACATTGCTCAAAGTTTTTCCAAACACCAAAAAGGAGGAAATTGTTAGGAAATCAAATATCTAAGTTTCGATGTTTAACAAAACAACTGTTCACATCAACAACAATAACAGAAGCCATGAAACAGAAGCAGAAGAGCTTAAAAGTGAAAAGCAGAAGCAGAAGCAGAAGCAGAAAAACTTAAATTACAGACAGCAGAAAAAGACAAGATCATAACATCCTATTAACTAGTCCAAGCAATTATCCAAAGGTCGCAGACTCCGACTTACACAGCCACAGTGTACCTTTATACAGTGAACTAAAGGACAAGAAAACGTCTATTTATCAACGGATATATTTGAATCAAAGATGACCATTATCTTGTACATATAAATAGAAACCACATCATACAAAAGAATTGACCGGCATACAAGAACTCACTCCACTTACAACTTAGCAAAGAGCAATTAAAACCTTTCAGTTGTTATGTACATACAAGAAGTGTTCAACGCTTACATAGATGATTATATACAGAATCCGAAGAACACTAGCACACGCATCAAGATATATCAGATCTCTTAGGATCACTTTGCATTATGTATTGAGTTGTACAAACTCTGTAAACTAATCAATTGAGTGAACTGACCAAAACACTCTTGTAAGATCAGTCGAGAACTGATTTGTTGAGTCTACGAGTCTCAGTTGTAGGCAGTAGAGTAAGTCGTAGCTGAGCTGGAGTGTTGCAATGGTTGTAATAATCAAATTCTTATAGTAGTACCATATAGCAGAACCAAAAAAACGGGTAATGTAGGAGCAGTTGAGTCTCCGAACCTACAAAAATATTCTACTGTGTTATTTATTGCTTTTTACATTCACAAACAAGTAGAACCAACTGATGCATTCCAATATCCTAGTTGACCTCATTCTGCACAAGTATACTTGTTGGTCGACGTTTGAGATTCAAGAGAAAAGAGAGTTCAGTGGCTCACACTACTGAAATCACTAGCAACAAGGAGCTATTGCCTCTACAAATCAGCATGATAACAGTAGTAACTCACTACTTGTCTACCCATTAGCAGTAGCAATTCGATCCTGACATATGGTCATTTGTTTATTTTAATTTTAATTCACATTTTAAATTTCCACTGCAAATTGTTTTAGGTGTTCACAACAACAAAGACAACACATATTCAAAATTACGTATAGCAATATCTTGTCATAACAAAAAATTCTTCTAAGTGGCATCAGAGCCAACTCTTGACGTTACTAAGTGAGATTTTGATTGTTGTTTTAGTAGGAATCTATCATAAAAATACCTTATCCTAGCACCACACTCTGACCACCAATCTTGGATGGAAACAACTATGAAATCTGGAAAGTAAAAATGAGGGTTACATCAAATCCTTAGATGAAATAGCATGGAAACATGTTCTAAATGGTTGGGTTCCACCAAAGAAAACTGATGAAGATGGTGATATAGTAATTAAACTTGAAATCGAATGGAAAGCCGAGAAGTTCAAAATTTCAATCAAAATTCAAAAGCCTTGAATGATATCTTTACTTTTGTTGATATGAATATGTTTGGACTAATAACTAATTGTATTTGTGCTAAAAAGACGTGGGAAAATCTTTAAAATCACTATGAAGGATCGGAAAGTGTGTGAAGGACCAAGATAAAGTTGCTAACTTCTAAGTTTGAAAACTTTATGATGGATGAAAATGAAACCTTAGATGAGTATGAGCGTTGTTTAAGAGAAATTGAAAATGAAGCACTCAGTCTTGGATTTCTATTTCAAATATATGTCTTGTGAGCAAAGCCCTGCTATCACTCCCGGAAAGATTTAACATTAATGTTTGTGCAATTGACAAATCAAAGAACACATTTACGCTTTCACTATATGAATTGATGATCTCCCTGCGGGCCTTTGAGATGAACATGAACATGCAAAAAAATGACAAAGTTAAGACTATTGTCTATCAAATTTTAAATGACTCATACAAGTATTTTGTTGAACTTTCTCAAGACATCAATGAGTTTGATTTAGGAGATGAATCAATCTCCTTGATTATTAAGAAGTTTGGAGACTACTTAAAAAGGATGTGGGGCACGAAGAAAAATGCACAGAAATCTAAATTTCCAATCATCCATACTTCTAAAAAACCTTTAAGAATTGGTGGGCCTAAACAAACACAAAAGAATTCACCTACTCGAGGACAGACTCGGCCTAGGATTGAAGGAAGAAATCAGCACATTTCCAAAAGAATCAATTACATGCAATGCCATGAGTACCAAGGATATGGCCACTATATAATGAATGTGCAAATAGGATTCATAAAGGCATGAATTCTTCGTTAAGTGATTATGATTCTGAATAAGATCAAGAACCTATCGAGGAAGAGCCACACCTCCCTGACTGCACTGTTAAAAGAGAAAATATGGCTGCAAGTCAATCCTCGAGGTATTTCCACAGGTGTTGCAACACCTGGCCGCAACACCACTCACAAGTCAATTTTCTTGAATGCATCTACACTTGATAATTCGAGTGATCAGAAAGCTTATGAAGCTGGAATCTCTCTAGAAAATATTCAAAATCTTTATGAGTTATATGTTGATTGGATCATAAGAAATAAGTTGAATATCACTCTCTCGAAAGAAAACACATAGTTAAAGGCTGTTGTTGCTAAAACCAAAGTAATTCTAAGAAAAAGGATCTGGATTTGTACATAATCAAGGACGATCTTGGCAAGACAACTGAGACTCTTGCAAAGTTTAACTCAAGAAAAACTAAGCTAGATTTTATACTGATGATGGGAAAAGATGATAAGATGGGTCTAGGTTTTGACAACAACATGTTTGAAGTTGGTGAGTCATCGAAACCAACTGTATTCATCAAAGAGAGTAGTCATTCCTCAAGTGCACCTAAAGTGGCTCCTACGACTAAACACACTCCATCAAAAGCACAAGCTTCAGTTCCAAAGCCGAATCAAAGGAAACAAATTTTTTTGTGTCAGTACTGCCACAAGCCTAGTCACATCAAGACTTAGTGATTTAGGCTCAGATATGACTACATGTGCTGGAATGCCAATCGGATGTTGCCACTTTTGTTTCCCAACACCTACGACAACACCTCCAAGAAAAGACCTACTGTGAAGAAGGCTTGGATACCAAAATTGAAAATTCACTGTAATGTTATTAATACATCTTTGAAAACTAACGTTGCAGATCACTGATACTTTGATAGTGAAGCTCACGCCACATGACAGATTCAAGGGAATATCTTACGGATTATTGAATAAAAGAGTGGAAAAGTGACTTACGGAGATGCAGTCAAAGACAAAAATTTTGGAAAGGCTACGCTGAATGTGGAAATACTCCCCAATCTTCACAATGTGCTACATGTCGAGGCACTAAAAAACACAAACTTGATAAGAATTAGTCAATTATGTGATGGTAATTTACATGTCAAGTTTGATAAAAACATATGGGAATTTTTTTATCATACTAACTTGTGTTTTATGAAAGGTACTAGATCAGCAGATAACTATTATCAGCTTGGAGAAGAGTTGGCCTGTAAATACACAAAAGTGAATGATTTGGATTTGTGGAATCAAAAGTTAGGTCATGCAAACTTTAAGACACTGAATAATTTGAGTAAGTTTTATGTTGTTCGAGGTATGCCAAATCTAAAATTTGGGGGACCCATATGTTTGTGGAGCATGTAAAAAAGGTAAACAAACTCGGGTGTCACACCGGTGTTGTAACACTTTGGGATAACACACTATCTTGAACTCCTACACATGGATTTAATAGATCATATGGAAGTTGAAAGCTATGTAGGGGAAAATTATTACTTTATATGAGTTAATTATTTCTCACGATTTACATGAGTAAGTTTTATAAGAGAAAAATCAGACACTTTCGATGCTTTCAAAATTTTGGTCATAAGGATTACTAACTTGCATAACTTAAAGGTAGACAGAATAAGGACCGACCATGGTAAGGAATTTAAAAACTCTTTGTTTGCAAATTATTTTTCTGAAAGGAAAGGTGTTTCACATGAATTTTCTTCCCCCAAATCCCCCTTAGCAGAATGGTATTGCTAAACGCAAGAACATAACCTTTCAAAAAATGGCTATGGAGATGCTAAGTTCAAAAAATATTTCAAAATGCTTTTGGGCTGAGGCCTTAAACACAACATGTCATATCTCAAACCAATTGTGTTGTAGGAATGGTTCTAATATGACATTCTATGAGATTCTCATGGGAAAGAGGTCAAACATCAAATAATTTCATATTTTTATTTGCATATGCAACGTTTTGAATGATAGCAACCACGTAGCTAAGTTTGATTTCAAGAGTGATAAGTGTCTATTAATTTCTTGGATATGCTTCAAATAGTCGTGTTTATAGAATGTTTAACTTCAGAATTAGGACGATTATTGAATCTGTTAACGTTGTTTTTTTTTATGATTTTGTAGATCTCAAAGGAAAAACAGTTGAGGATGAGATAGATGATCTCCTGGAATTCTCCACAACACAAAAAAATCTAGGTGTTGCAACACCTAGCCCAACGGCCTCTGACTTTGACAGAACTAGATGGTGATCAAAACACTGATAATACAGAGGACAATGATGGTGGAGTGAACAATGTTGAAAATGACATTCCAAGTAAAATCCAAAAGATTCATCCATCATCACAAATTATTGGAGATGTACATGGAAACATGCAAACCCAAAGAAAAGAGAAGGTGTACTATCGAAAGATGATTGGGTTAGTATGTATGAGTTCTGTATAATCTCAGGTAAGACATTCTAGTTTTATTTCCAACAATGGGCTAAAGAACATAAATTAAGAATTTTGGGTCAATACTATGCATGATGAACTTGAACAGTTTGTCCGAAATGATGTTTGGTACTTGTACCATCACCTAATCATAGTAACGTAATTGATACAAAATGTATTTTCAAAAATAAAACCGATGAATTAGAAAACATCGTGAGGAACAAATTAAGGTTAGTAGCTCAAGGGTACACAAAGGTTAAAGGAGTCGAATTTGATGAGAGCTTTGAGAGCTTTGCTCTTGTTAGAACCTAATGGGGGGTGATTTAGGTTCTATTGGCAAATTTAGCAATTTAAAGCGATTATGCAGATACGCAAGCGGAAGACTTAAAGAAATCAATAATAAATGCATTAAATAAATGCGTAATGTAAATAAAGCAGTAAAAGGGATAAGAGATGTTTATGCAGATACGCAAGTGGAAGACTTCGAACGTCTTGGCCTTGATGGCTCCAAGGACAGCCGTACAACTCAACATGATCACCGCGCCGATACAACTAGATACTCTTGGCCTTAAGGGCTCCAAGGATAGCCACAACACTCGTATAATACACTCGGCTTCACACACGAGTGTTTACAACAATCAAACAACCAACTCACTAATGATATTATACAAACAACCCTCGATTTTGAATATATCACACAACTATCACTTGAACACTTGATGGAGAGGATAATGCTTGTAAAGAAGAGAGGATATGAATTGGTTGATTTGAAATGGCTTCAAATGGCCTGTATTTATACTTGCCAATCCGGGCTGGTTCGGAGCCTCCGAACTGTACTTCGGGTCGTCCGAACGTTGTCTGATTTAAGTTCAAATTTCTACGGCTGGTGAACTGTTCAGGGGATCCGAACTCATCTTTAGGTCGTCCGAACGGCTGCATTAAATTCATTCCGGCAAATTTCTTCCGACAAAATCTTCAGTGGCCGTAAAGTAGTTCGGGTCTCCGAACTTGTCTTCGGGTCGTCCGAAGTGTGTATTTCGTGGCCTTCGAGAGTGTCTCCGAGCAATATTAAATTCCAAGAAATTCTTCGGGCCGTCCGAACTGGCTTCGGACCGTCCGAACTATTCTTTCGTGGCCTCCGATCTGATCCTCCGAACATATTTAAATTCTGAATATTCTTCGGGTGGTCCAAACCATCTTCGGTTTGTCCGAACCTGGGCAAATTTGAAACCTTAAAATTTTTTTCTCCAATTTTTTATTATAGGTTCTTGCCTCCAATATTGTTCATACTCAAAAGTATTATTATCTGCAAATTTCTCACTTTAAACTGTTAGTAACGATTAACTTAGTTTTGTAATCATCAAAACATATTTAATTTGAGACTTGTTAAAGAATTAAAAACATTAATCTCATTATACGAGATTTGTATGCATATAAGGCGTAACAATCTCCACCTTTTTGATGATCACAAAACTTGGTTAAATAGGAGAAATAATATAGAGCAATAATAATATAAAGCATTAAATATTAAAACTCCCCCTCAATTTAATATTTGATTATTTAACCAAATTAATTCTCCCCCTTTTTGCGATAATCAAAAAGCAATTAATAAAAGACGAGAAAATTAAAATACACAATAATTTCATTTAAACTAATTTTGAATTTTACATTGAAAGTATAAACAAGTGCAACTTAAAATGTCAAAATAAAATCTAAGAGTCATCATCGTGCTATGGCGGAGGATAGCGGGAAAGAAAGTCGTCAAAGCGAGTCTCCAACGAGGCAACTCTCATAGTCAAGGCATCCATAGAGGCAGTAGAAGATGCAAAGTGGCTGGCTAGATTCCCTTCAATGTGCTGAAGAGTCTCGAAAAGACGATCAGACTGATGAGCAGGGGTAGCAGGAATCTTGGGAATCTCAAATGGAAGCTCGCCAAGATTGGCTGGAAAGGACTGAAAGCCATAATAAGAAGGTCCTTCTTCTACAGGCGGCCCATTGGGAAAGCCCTTAGCCTGAGAGGTGGGTGAAAGACTCGAATAAGAAAGTGAAAAGTGTTTGTCCGGAAGATATTTTTTGAAGGCACGAGTTGGGTCATTGACCCAATGAGAAAAGACAGGATTCCAAGATAGTTCCATCTTGGTAATCGTCGAATGGTTGAAAGTATGGAAATCAGAGATGGAAAAATAAGTTAAGCCAACAAAAGAGATGTCAAAATGAATTAAAATGCGATTGATGACATGAGCAAAAGGTAGAGTAACTTTCCTCGTGGCTTTAGCCGCATTATGCATAGCCTGCATAATGAATCAAGGAAGGTTGAAAGGACGAGAGGAAACGATGTGATAGAGAACATAGAGGTCAAGATATTTGCAGGTGGAGGAATCTCCACTACACGGAATGATAGAAGTGGTGATCAAATTCTGAATGATTTTGTAATCGGGACGGATTTGCTTCAAAAGAAGACGATCGTCGGCAGCAGTAGTAGGAAGACCAAGAATAGTAGAAAGGACCTCATCTCGATCAAAAGTGGGATCGTCAGTGGGCCATCCCTGACCAAAATAGTTGCTGGGTCCCTCCGTAGGAAGATCAAACCACTCAGCAAAGTTGGAGACAGAAAAGCGAATATGCTGACCCTGGACAATCGTGGCGATATGGAGCTCCTCGCCAAGTTCGAGTTCCAGGTTGGCATAGAACTCGTAAAGTAACTCTGGGAAGATAGAATCTGGAATGGAAGGCTGAAAAAAAGATTCCCAATTCTGGGCAGCAATGAGTGGCAACAACAGCAGATGAGATGTCGCAAGGTAGGTGACATCGAAAATACAACCGGGTAGAATCGATCGAGTGGTGTAATCGTCCGGGATAGGACGTGAAATAGCAGGTAGGTTGGGATCATGAATGGGGATAGGGCGACTAGAGTTAGACTGATCACAACGGCATTTGGCAGGCATTTTATAGGCTAGATTTCGGACTAAAGAAGAGAAAAGAAGTAATTTTGGGGTGAAGAATTCGGATGGCCCGAGGGGGTATATATAGCCGAAGGTTTGGACGCTTCGAACGTAGGTTCGGACGGCCGGAACTTGATTACCGAGGTGATAAGTTTTATCTTATCTGAAAGACTGTAATTGAGTTTGGAGGGCCCGAAGTGAGTTCGGGGCGTCCGAACGATTCATTTTGAGTTCGTGACGTCCGAATATTTTCGGAGGGCCCGAAGATAAGGAGGTCAAAATTTGATGTTTAACCGCTCAGAGTTCGGACGGCCCGAAGCTAAGTTCGGAGGGTCCGAACTGGACATTTTGGAGGGAATTTTGAAAGTTTTGAACTGAAAAGGCGCATGGCAGTTCGGGTTGTACGAACTGGACGAAGTCAGGATTTTTGAAAAATAACTCTTCAAATAATATTTTTCAATTTAAGTATTAAATCAAATAATTCACATAAAATGTGAGCTTTTTAATTTTGAATAAATACAATTGATTTATATTATCCAAAATTAAATTTCTTGAATTTAATATTAAGCTCTCCCTTAATGTGACATTAAATTTATTTTATGTCTACAAGCGATTACAACTCAATCATGTCAAGTTCACTACGCAAACGAATAAAAGTATTTCATCTAGTGGTTTTGTAAAAATATTGGCAATTTGATTTTTAGTGTCAACATATTGAAGTTCAATTTCATTTCGTTCGACGTGATCACAAATAAAATGATGACGAATGTCAATATGTTTGGTGCACGAATGTTGAATCGGATTCTTTGTATGACATATGGCGCTAGTGTTGTCACAAAAAATAGGGATTTTTGAAAAAGATACACCATAGTCGAGCAATTGATGCTTCATCCAAAGAATTTGCGCACAACAACTACCGGCAGCCATATATTCGGCTTCGGTCGTTGACAACGCAACACAATTTTGTTTCTTTGAAAACCAAGAAACTAAACAATTTCCTAGAAAGAAGCAAGTTACACTAGTGCTTTTCCTATCCACCTTATATCCACCAAAGTCGGCATCACAGTAAGCTTTTAAATCAAAGAAATAATTTTTCGAATACCACAAGCCAAGATTTGGAGTATTTGAAAGATATTTGAAAATGCGTTTTAAGGCGAACAAATGTGATTCCTTTGGACATGATTGAAATCGTGCACACAAGCAAACGCTAAACATAATGTCCGGTCTACTAGCAGTAGCATATAATAAGGAGCCAATCATACTACGAAAGGAAGATTGATCTACAGATGTACCATTTTCATCCTTGTCGAGTCTGATTGTTGTGCTCATTGGTGTAGATGATAATTTTGTGTTCTCCATCCCAAACTTTTTCAGAATCTCCTTGATGTATTTGCTTTGGTTCACAAAGAACCCATCCTTGCACTGTTTGATTTGCAATCCGAGGAAATAGTTAAGTTTTCCCATCATGCTCATCTGAAAGTGATCCTGCATCAACTTAGAGAATTCTTGACAAAGAGTTTCATTAGTGGAACCAAAAATTATGTCATCAACATAAATTTGAACAATCAATAAATCATCTTTGAAATTTTTGGTAAATAAAGTAATGTAAATTTTTCCTCTCGAAAAACCATTTTAGAGAATGAAAGTAGACAATTTTTCATACCAAGCTCTAGAAGCTTGTTTCAAACCATACAAATCTTTGTTTAGTCTATACACATGATCAGGCAAAGAAGGATCAACAAAACCATCAGGTTGTTCAATGTAAACTTTCTCTTTTAATTCACCATTTAGGAATGCACTCTTAACATCCATTTGAAATAACTTGAAATTTCTAGAGTAGGCAAAAGCAAGAAACATGCGAATAGATTCAAGTCGGGCAACAGGAGCATATGTCTCATCATAATCAATGCCTTCTTCTTGACTATAACCTTTCGCTACTAGCCTAGCTTTATTTCTAGTGATGGTACCATGCTCATCAAGTTTATTCCTAAACACCCATTTAGTACCAATAATAGATCTATCATGCGGCCTAGAAACAAGATACCAAACATCATTGCGCTTGAATTCATTTAATTCATCTTGCATAGCAATAATCCATGAATCATCTAATAAAGCATCATCAATGCACTTAGGTTTAACATGCGAAACAAAATCAAGATGATTGCAGATATTATTAAGTGAAGATCGAATGGTTACTCCCTTCGAAGGACTTTCAATGATAAGGTCCATAGGATGATCTTTGTGAAGCGTCCAATCCTTCGGAAGTGGTGTTTCCTCAACAAAAACATCTATATCATTTAAGCTTGAGGAGGTCATCTCATCTTCGAGTAATTCTACATCATCGTTAGTATTACAAGAAACTACAGACATAGTTTCATCAAATATAACATGCATAGATTCTTCAACAAGTAAAGTACGTTTATTAAATACTCTAAAAGCCTTACTTGAGGTAGAATATCCGAGAAAGATGCCTTTGTCAGACTTGGCATCAAACTTACCGAGATTATCCTTACCATTATTATGAATGTAGCATTTTGATCCAAAAGCCCGAAAGTATGAAATGTTAGGCTTTCTCCCTCTCCATAATTCATATGGAGTTTTATTGAGAATTGGCCTTATTGATACACGGTTGATAATGTAACAGGCAATGTTCATTGCTTCAGCCCAAAATTATTTTGGTAAAAAATGCTCACATATCATGGTCCTTGCAATCTCTACAAGTGTGCTATTTTTTCTCTCAACGACCCCGTTTTGTTGAGGAGTCCTAGGACAAGAAAAATTGTGACCGATGTCTTTCTCTTCACAAAAATTTGTAAAACACTCATTTTGAAATTCAGTTCCGTGGTCACTACGGATCTGTTTATTAAAATATTTTTATCATTCTCAACACGTTGACAAAAGTTTTAAAATAATCAAAGGCATCATTTTTGTGGGCTAAAAACAATGTCCATGTGTAACGTGAGAAATCATCCACAATGACAAATGCATAAAGCTTCCCTCCTAGGCTAGCGTTTCTCGAGGGACCACATAGATCTAAGTGAAGAAGTTCAAGGGGCATAGAAGTTGATACAAAATTTTTGCTTTTAAAAGATTCCCTTGTGTGTTTGCCAAGTTGACACGCATCACAAACAGAATCTAATTTTAAATTGAGTTTTGGCATACCAACAACTAAATCAAGTTTAAAAAGTTTTTCTATGGTACTAGGACCAACATGACCTAGTCGTCTATGCCAAAGAATATTGTCATCAACATTCAAGGATACAAGACTTTTGATATTTGATAAAGATAAATTATTTAAAGAAACCTTGTATACATTTTCACTTCTGTATCCTTTGAAATTTATGGATTTGTCAGATGTGAGTGATATAGTGCAGTGTTGGGGAGTGAATTTGACTTCATAACCTCTATCGCACAATTGACTTATGCTTAGTAGGTTATGCTTAAGTCCTTTCACTAGGAGTATATCATCAATCAAGCAGGATTTAAAAATACCTATTGAGCCGATTCCTTCAATAACTCCTTTGCTGTTGTCTCCAAAGGTGACAGTTCCTTTCTCCTTTGGTTTGATCGATTGAAGTAGTTCCTTGTTCCCCGTCATATGTCTAGAACATCCATTGTCTAGATACCATATGCTAGGGAGAACAGTTTTCCTATTTCCCGACAAGAAATGATTTTGGTACCCTTTAGTTCTTTTAGGTCCACAGTGTTAGAAAAGAGAGATACAAAATAGATTTCTAAGAGTTCAGTCTCTCATAGCAATATCATCGTCACTTTCCAAGAGGGCTCCCAGTAGTAGGTAGGGCTATGGCCTCTTTAAAAACCTATTTCCTTGGATAGAGCAGCGTTCATCAGGAAGACCAGTCGCAAGTCAAGGCAGTTTAAACCGGTCTATGATGAACTTCCTTAGATCATGATCTCATAATGTCGACTTATGAGTTGTTAAGTACTCTTAGGCCTTCATTTCCTATAGCTCTTTTGATCATATTAATATTTCAAAGATCTACATTTATGTCTAGCATGACTTATTTTACAACAGTAAGAGCATGTAGGGGGTGATCTCATTTTAGCTTTAGCAATAAGACTAGTAAAGTCTATTGATTTCTTACCATACTCTATTCCACCCTTATCAAAACCACATTCTGCATGCTTAATAAATTATTCAATTTATTACTACTAACATTGAATTTATCAAATAATTTTTCTAAGTGAGCTATGTCATCCTTTAATCTTAGGTTTTCATGCTCCTTAGTTTCTAATTCATTTTTGAGGTTTCTATTTTCCTTTCTAAGTGATTTAGCCATATCAAACATATGTTTGTATGCATGTAGTAATTCATCATAGTAAGGTACCTCGTCATCGTCGTCAGAGATGATGTCATCACTCTTAGCCATGAGGCAGATGTTAGCTTACTCCTCGTCATCATCGCTATCACTCCAAGTGGCTATGAGTGCTTTCTTCTTTTCCTTGTCAATCTTCTTCTTGAGAGGACACTCATTTGCATAGTGGCCTTGTTGTTGACAGTTGTAGCATGTTACTTCCTTGTCCGTCTTCTTTTTGAAGTTGTTTCCTCGCATAAATATTTTGAACTTTCTTGCGAAGAGTGCCATATCATCATCATCTTCTTCTTCGACTTGGGTGGATAAGGCAATCCCCTTTGCCTTGATCTTTTCATCCTCCCTCTTTGATTATTTTCTTGTAGATACTTTTAACTCATGGGTTTTAAGGGTCCCATGAAGTTGATCAAGATCATAGGATGCGGTGTCGCCTTTGTTGGATTCAATGATGGCCGTCCTCTTTGCATCCCACTCCTTGGGTAGGGCGCGTAGAGCTCTCCTCGATACTTGTTTGGTTGGATATTGTTCTCCAAGTTGGGCTAGCTCATTGATGATTTGAGAAAGCCTTCGGAACATTGTATATACGTCTTCATTGGATTCCATCTCAAATGTCTCGTATTTGAGTTGTAGAAGATCTATCTTTGTATCTTTGAATTGGTTGGTTCCTTAGTGGTATATCTCCAATTTGTCTCAAATCTCTTTTGCGGAGGAGCACATCGAGATCCGGTTGTACTCGTTCATATCTAAGGAACAATGCAAAAATATTCATAGCTTTAGCATTTTGAGATATTAATTTCATATCCTCCTTTGAAAATTCATCCATTCCCTTAGGAATTTTGACTCCCTCAACCTCTTTCATAGGTATGTAGGGACCTTTCACAGTTACTTTCCAAAGGTCATAGTCTACGGATTAGATGTATAGGGGCATTCAATTTTTCCAATATCCGTAGTTTATGCCGTTGAAAAGAGGAGGACGATTGGTTGATTGCCCTTGAGCATAATCGCTAGCTAGATTTGCCATATAGCCTTTTTTGAAAATATTTTGTAAAAAGGTGGCTCTGATACCACTTGTTAGAATCTAATGGAGGGGATTTAGGTTCTATTGGCAACTTTAGCAATTTAAAGCGATTATGCAGATACGCAAGCGGAAGACTTAAAGCAATCAATAATAAATGCAATAAATAAATGTGTAATGTAAATAAAGCAGTAAAAGGGATAAGAGATGTTTATGGAAGTTCGACGATAAATCGTCTACGTCTCCCCTTCTTGGTTAAGATTGATTAACCAAGGATCCACTAGCACTTCGAACGTCTTGGCCTTGATGGTTCCAAGGATAGCCGTAAAACTCAACACGATCACCGCGCCGATGCAACTCGATACTCTTGGCCTTAAGGGCTCCAAGGATAGCACAACACTCGTATAATACACTCGGCTTCACACACGAGTGTTTACAACAATCAAACAACCAACTCACTAATGATCTTATACAAACAACCCTCGATTTTGAATATATCACACAACTATCACTTGAACACTTGATGGAGATGATATTGCTTGTAAAGAAGAGAGGAGATGAATTGGTTGATTTGTAATGGCTTCAAATGGCATGTATTTATAGTTGCCAATCCGGGCTGGCTCGGAGCCTCCGAACTGTACTTCAGGTCGTCCGAACGTTGTCTGATTTAAGTTCAAATTTCTATGGCTGGTGAGTTGTTCGGGGATCCGAACTCATCTTTGGGTCATCCGAACGGCTGCATTAAATTCATTCCGGCAAATTTCTTCCAACAAAATCTTTAGTGGCCGTAAAGTAGTTCGGGTCCTCCGAACTTGTCTTCGGGTCGTCCGAAGTGTGTATTTCGTGTCCTCCGAGAGTGCCTCCGAGAGTGCCTCCGAGCAATATTAAATTCCAAGAAATTCTTTGGGCCGTTCGAACTATTCTTTCATGGCCTCCGATTTGATCCTTCGAACATATTTAAATTTTGAATATTCTTTGGGTGGTCCAAACCATCTTCGGGTCGTCCGAACCTGGGAAAATTCGAACCCATAAAATTTTTATCTCCAATTTTTTATTATCGGTACTTGCTTCCAATATTGTTCATACTCAAAAGTATTATTATCTGCAAATTTCTCACTTTAAACTGTTAGTAACGATTAACCGAGTTTGGTAATCATCAAAACATATTTAATTTGAGACTTGTTAATGCATTAAAAACATTAATCTCATTACACGAGATTTGTATACGTTTAAGGTGTAACAGCTCCTATATCTCGTATTGAGTCATTCCAATTATTGCTAGACATTTCATGTCATATGGGAATTAAATTGTATCAAATGGATGTCAAAATTATTTTTCTAAATGGTGTTTTGAGTGAAAAGGTGCATGTGAGACAACAAAAGAGGTTTGAAGATCCACAACACTTGGATCATGTTTACAAATTGAAGAAGGTAAATTATGGTCTGAAGAAAGCACCTCGCATATGGTACGGTAGGTTGACCGAGTACTTGCTTAATATTGGCTTTAAAATAGGTGAGTTTGACAAAACTCTTTAATTTCATTCAAAGATCAAAGGTGATAATCTGTCGAATCTATGTAAATGACATAATTTTTTGTGCTTCTAAAAATCGTGTGGAATATTTTGTTGATTGCATGTATTATACATTTGAAATGTGTATGGTAGGTGAGTTGAATTTTTTTCTGAATTGCAAGTAAAGCAAATGGATGATGGCATCTTTTCGTGTCAAATAAAGTATGATAATAATTTGGTGAAAAAGTTTTGTAATGACAATTCTAAACACATAAAAACACCATGAGGTCGAGTGAAAAGTTGTGTAAGGACAACTGAAACGACCCAACTTACTACTGAATTTTTTTTAATACTTATTCATTTTTTTTAAATCCTTACATGCAAGATCCGTAACATAAAAACTTAAATATTATACTCTCATAAATCCATGCATACGCAAAACTCATGCATACGCAAAATATTTCAAAACCAATAAATTGTGAAAGAGAAAATATTAAAACATTTGCGGAAATAACTGTTTTAAATCTCAAAAACCACTGAACATAAACTGAACATCGGTCATGGGTGAGCTAGCTTCCTAGACGCTCATACGTCCTCACCACCAATAGGGGCTACATGCTCAACAACAAACTTTTGTCCACCTGTACCATTTAAGTCTAGTGAGCCTAGAGACTCAGCACGTTTTATCCAATATTAACAACATGAAACCACATGCAAGCAAATATCATATAAAATATCATGAATATACTTATACGTGCAAGATCTTAAAAACATTACATAATGCTGAATCTTTAACATCATCATCATCATAACTCAACATCAAGATTATCATCATACTGATTTATAAATATCATCAAATCTGTAAATCATATCTTGAGCTTGATCATTATACATAATATCATATGGAAGGTCATAATTCTGAAACTTTCATATAGGTTGTATCAATTTCGTGTGACCGTCACATGTGTGATTGATCAATCAAGGAACCGACGTACGTGGAGGTGGGATCTCCACCTCTTATGCCACTTCACCAGGCTCAACTTGGATCCATAGGCGCATAAACATAATCATGTGGAAAGGCAATCAGGCCTCAGTATCCCGACTCAGAGTCCCGTAGCATATGGAAAGGGCTCCGGGCCTAGGCATCCCATCCCCAATCCCGTGAATTGTCACACGCCCACTTCAACTTCCTTAAAATGTTTTCAAATGCCCATAATCATTCATAACATATTTCTTTCATGATATATCTTAAAACCATCATAATTTCATCATTTCATAAAACTTTTCCCTTACTTTACATTAAAAATCCTTGCATGATGCATGAACTTAAAAATCATCCTTATTTCTTTATTTCATAAAAATTTGTCCATAAATATATATTTAATTTATTTCCATAAAATTCATATTTATATATAATAAAATACATGCATGAATTAAATATATATTTCCGGACCACTTATTTTCTCCAAAGACGTGAATAAGTTTGCATGAACATGAATATTTTCATTCTAAAACCACATACATATGAAACATCATATCTTTCATGCATAAATCAGTGTAATATGACTTAAATAGCGAGCAAAAAAGGATTAAAAACATGTCTTTGCATTTCTAACGCACGAAAACTTAATCGGTTTCATAGATCTTGACTCAGGAATCTTATAACTTTCTAATATTGAAAATCTCAAATCCCTAAACTGTTGATTTCTACTTCTCAATATCCTCAACTCGCTTCCAATTTGCGAAAAATCACATAATGGTCAAAAGTCAACCTTAGTCAAACTTTGACCGATAAATTTCAAACTTTATTGCGTTCTCACCGGTTCATGGCTTTGTATCTCGACTAGAAATTTGAATATTAAGATCTATCATGTTGAGACGATCAAAAATGGTTAACATGTCGACGGCCGGTGGCTCGCTGGATAGACGGCGGCGACGGCGGAGGTGCGGTGGCGATCTGCAAAACTCCAAAAATTCTGAAATTTTGAAGGCTTGTAGAACTCGACGAGACGATCTCAACCATAAAAGCCACGACCGGAACGGACCACCGAGGTGGCGTAGATCTAAGATTTTCAGACCGATTCCGGCGAGAAATCTTTGCTCTGATTTGGTCCGATTTCTACACTAAATTCTATGGAAAGCTTAGGAAATGTTCTACACAACATTTAGCATCTAATAATACTTTCAAATCCAACAAAAACGAGCCCAAAACTCAAATCTCACCGGAGAAGATGATGAATAGTAACGCGTCTGTTCTTCTTCTTTTTTTTCGACGATCTAATCGTCCAAACTTCGATTTCTTGGTACCAATAGACTCGCCTAGAACTTGGCTATCTAATGACCGTTTGGATTTTCCATCGGAGCTCTGACAAACGGCCGACAAAGGCAAAAACATGGACTGCTACAGTAATGTCGAGAATTTCGGGGAAATTTCGGAGAAATCGTTGATTTGTGTTTTATTTTAGGTGTTTTAGTGTGTTTGATATTTATAGAAACTCGATAATTTCTTGGCCTGAACTAATTTATTTGATGCTCAACTGATAAAATTAGTCCCCAATCTGATATTTTCCTGGTACACACACCAACATCTATTAACACCATTTTCTGAAATTATTGACTTTGACCAGTCAATTAGACTTATAATTTTTCAAATTAATTATTGAGTCAAACTTAGACTATGACCAGTCAACCAAGACTTTGACTAGTCAACTAGGTCAAATACACTTTTAAATTAAATTATCTGGCATAAATAATTATTTTTATTTCAATATCTCAATAATTATTTAAAAATTTCAATATTCCAGATATCCAAAAATAGTCAAACTCATTGACTTATTAACACATGTATTTTGTAAATACACTCTATAACTCATTTGGAAATAATACTTATTTTATCAACTCAATAATAATCTTAATTTCCAATTAATTCGGTAGCTAATTTTTTGGGCGTTACAACTCTCCCCTCCTTAAATGGAATTGCGTCCTCAAAATTGAAATACGTACTGAAAAGCTCAGGATAACGCTTCCGTATATCGGCCTCGGCCTCCCAGGTAGTCTCTTCTTCCGAATGATTTAGCTACCGGACCTTGACCATGGGAAGAACTCTAATCCTAATCCTCCGCTCTTAATGTGCTAAGATTTGCACTGGTCGCTCCTCGAGCAACAAGTCTGACTTCAACTGCAGAGGCTCGTAATATAATCCGTGAGATGGATTGGAGATATATTTCCGCAACTTTGATATGTGGAATACATTGTGCACTACCGCAATATTTGACACTCATTGGCTTTTGCTGTGCACTCTGATCCTTATCGACACCTATGTTATCAATGATTTGACTAACTCTTACTGTTTAATAAAGTCACAGTTATTATTTGTTCTCAAGCGATTGTATTTTAGGAACTTTACATCATTAATCATAGTCAAAACTCTCTGCGAATCTCAACTCTGACTCATACCCAACAATCAATTTTTCAAACCTTAAGCTTACCAAAGACAATAGCTTAAATACCCAATTCAACAACTTAGAATTCAGAGAGAATTTACGTCTATCATACAACTCTTAACATCTCTGCCTTTATTGCATTTTCAATTTCTCAAATATGTCTACAAAACATATGCAAACTCATATAGTAAGTCATTCTCAAATAGATCAACACTCATCCGATGTCTCTTAAATCAAATTCGATAATCATCAAACGTAAACATCTGTTTGCGATGGAACTCGCCTCTACACCAATTTCTATAATTCATGTATTTTCTTCATTGTTCAATCAAAACAGACATCACCAAACACTTGAAGTTCGTGAAGAAATACTACATATTCACCTCGGAACTAAAAAACAAAATACCAATACGTCGATCATATTAGCTCGGTTATCTAATCAAATCAAACTGAACAAATGTCTATCTATCTCATTCTTTTTTTTTCAAGTGTTGGTAATTCAAATAATTATGAATTCAGATTCTGCTAAATTTATCTACTCGTCTCTACCAACGTTGAAACTTCAGTTCAGAATTCAAAGTTCTGTTCTGGGTATAAATACTGGAGTTCCACTAAAATACTTTGAGAGAACTGAAACGACTCAACTAATTAATTATATCAATTCATTCCAAAAATCTGATATGTTCTCGAAACTTCTCTGATTCTCTTGTCTAATTTAATTTGGATCAAAACATATCTGTTGGGATCGGTTCAGAGGGTAGAGGGGGGGTGAATACACTCTGAAACTTTTCTTCTTCTTCTTTAAAATGATCAAGTGAGGTTTAGTTCACTTAATCTGTTTTCTCAACTTCTAAAACGTTTTGAACAACTTAAATAGTGCGGAACTAGTTCAGCGGTTTTAGTGAAGCAAAGTTTATAAAGCAATGTATGAGCAGGATGTAAGATAAATGGCAGTAAAGGCTAAAGCACGATTTTATGGAAGTTCGAAGGCTTAATCCTTCTACGTCTCCCCTTCTTCCACTTAGGAAGGAATTCACTAGAAGACTTTGGTTATTACAACGTCTTGTAATACACCCACTTCAGACTTAGGACTTATCCAATGCCTAATCCGAAACTCCTAGATTTACACAGATAAGATTCTCAGTTCTTATCAGACTGGTGGAAGCTTTCAGAGCAGCTTCAAGTCTCTTCAACACTGAGTATAGTTGAGTTGAGCTTCTCAGACTGCAGAGCGGTTGAGAGGCTTGGAAACCCTAGGATGATCCTTGATGATCAGATACGTGAACTATAAGCGAGGGTTTATTTGAGCAGCAGATGAATGATCTTGTGAGTGTGCTCAAGTATATCAGATGAGGACTTCTGATATTACTCAAGTGATTGAAATGTCTCTCTTCGTTGTCTCGTATCACTTGTTGTTGTTCCTTTTTTGTTGTTATTGTTGTTCACTTCTTGAGCAATCCTCCCTTTAAATAGGTCAATCATCAACGTCTTTATTTTGAACGTTCTGATGCTGCATTGAATGCACATTTAATGCTCATAAATGCATTGATGATTCTGCATGAGGATCGTACACTGCAGACAACTTCCAGGGTCCAAAACTGGAATAAACGGTCGAGTGCTTTATCTGCAGTCATTCTGTGTTTTTGCCATTTTGGTACAACCTGTTGTCTTGATTTGCAGGAGTCAACAAATCTTCTGATACGCCGGTTCTGCTTTTAATAAAGGATCCTGCAAAGAACATCTTGTCACAGGTTCTTGTCTCGAGATATCTTGATAGGCAGTTGGCATTCTACCGGTAGGGATATTTGTCCTCTGCTGGTTTGAATAACCAGTCGATAGGCTTGAGACTTCAACCGGTCGAGAGACATAGGCGGTTGACAAGCTTCCGGTGGATGGATTTATCCTTGTGTCTTCAGCCGATCGAGAGCAAGGGCGATTGACAAGCTTCCGGTAGAAGTTGTAGTAGATTCCTGAAATACAATGGTTGGCAGCACATTCCTATACAATGAGTTGTTGTTTGTTATCACCAAAATATCGGATTCAACAATATCTTTTCAAGTCGGCTACAAATCTGCTTTAGGAATTAATTCAGATCACCAAAATCCTCAATATCTTCAGACACGTGATTCCTACTCCAATGGTAGTTAACAGTCAAAGAAAACGGTAACAAACGGCTGGTTTTCTTGTCCTTTCGCCCTATAAATATGATCACTCAAATACATTTCAATCACACTCAACTTATTCTTTCTCTCACAAGTTATTTCTCCAAGATCTCGAACAAGAAGGTGACATTTTAAAGATTATTCTTTGTAACTATCTTGATTATCCTACTCACGAGCCTTATATTTATCGGTGAATATCCACCACACGTTTTTTCTCTATTATTAAATATGATTGAACTCATTGTTCTTCCATTGTTTTTTATTGTCATAATGATAGAAATTAACTAAACCCAAATCAAATTCTCAATTTTTATGATGCAATTCGAAGTTATAGATTCGAATAAGAATTCAGTGTTTTCAAGAGTTTAATCTAATCCTACTCATGCTACATCCCCAAGTTGCTCGGTCTGCTGCTTAAGTAGTCTAGTAATACCAGCTAAGTTATGTTTGTAATGTGTTCGAAATATAACTTGACCACTCTTCCTCTCTGTCTCGCAACTGATGGTATACAAATCTCAAATCGATCTTGTAAAACATCAAAAGTCCCTGCAACTAATCAAATAAATCATCGGTTCTCGTCACTAGATACTTGTTCTTCACTGTGAATCGATTGATTTCTCGATAATCGATACATAATCTCATGTTGTCATCCTTCTCCTTCACAAATAGGACTGGTGTACCCCAAGGTGAGAAATTAGAGCAAATGAAGCCCTTCTCCAACATCTCCTAAATCTGTTCCTTCAGCTCTTTCATTTCAGTAGGATCAAGACGATACGATGCCTTAGAAATAGGCACAGTACCTGGTAGTAGCTCAATACTGAACTCGACCTCCCTGACTGGTAGAATTCCAGCTATAACATTCGGAAAGATAAATGCAAAGTCGCTTACAACTTCTACATTCTGAATAGAACTATTAAAGAAAGCCCTACTTAAACATAACTTAAAGCATTTAAATTTTACAGAATGACAGTGCGGCTTCTGAGTTCCATGTTGCATGCTAGTCACCATCCAAGGACCATGCTCTGATACCAACAAAAATGACCCAACTTACTACTGAATTTTTTTTAATACTTTTACTTTTTTTTAAATACTTGCATGCAAGATCCGTAACATAAAAACTTAAATAATATACTCTCATAAATCCATGCTTATGCAGAAATCATGTATACCCAAAATATTTCAAAGCCAATAAACTATGAAAGAGAATATATTAAAACATGTGCGAAAATAACTGTATTAAATCTCAAAAACCACTGAACATTAACTGAACATCGGTCACGGCTGAGCTAGCTGCCTGAAAGCTCATACGTCCTTACCACCAATCGGGGATACAAGCTCAATAACAAACTCTTGTCCACTTGTACCATTTAAGTCTAGTGAGCCTAGAGGATCAGCACGTTCTATCCAAAAATAACAACATGAAACCACATACAAAAACACATAATATAAAATATCGTGAATATATTTATACATGCATGATATTAAAAACATTACATAATGCTGCATCTTAAACATCATCATCAACATATCTCAACATAAAAATTATCATCATAATTGTTTATAAATATCATCGAATCTGTAAATCATATCTTGAGTTTGATCATTATACATAATATCATATGGCATGTCATAAATCTGAAACATTCATATAGTTTGTATCAATGTCGTGTGACCGTAACATGTGTGATTGATCAATCAAGGAACCAACGTACATGGCGGTGGGATCTTCACCTCTTATGCCACTTCACTAGGCTCAACCTAGATCCATAGGCGCATAATCATAATCATGTGGAAAGTCAATCGGGCCCCAGTATCCCGACTCACAGTCCCGTAGCTTATGGAAAGGGCTCCGGGCCTAGGCATCCCATCCCCAATCCCGTGAATTGTCACACGCTCACTTCAACTTCCTTAAAATATTTTTACATGCCCATAATCATTCATAACATTTTTCTTTCATGATGTATCTTAAAACCATCATAATTTCATCATTTCATAAAACTTTGCTCTTACTTTACATTAAAAGTCCTTGCATGATTCATGAACTTAAAAATCATCATTATTTCTTTATTTCATAAAAATTTTCCCGTAAATATATATTTAATTTATTTTCATAAAAATCATATTTATATATAATAAAATACATGCATGAATTAAATATATATTTACGGACCACTTATTTTCTCCAAGGACGTGAATAAATTTGCATGAACATGAAGATTTTCATTCTAAAACCACATACATATGCAACATCATATCTTTCTTGCGTAAATCAGTGTAATATGACTTAAATCGCGAGCAAGAAAGGATTAAAAACGTGCCTTTGCGTTTCTAACGCACGTAAACTTTACCGGTTTCGTAGATCGTGACTCAGGAATCTTATAACTTTCTAGTTCTGGAAAGCTCAAATCCCTAAACTGCTGATTTATGTCTCTAAATATCCTAAACTGGCTTCCGATCTGCAAAAAATAACATAATGGTCAAAAGTCAATCATAGTCAAACTTTGACCGATAAATTGCACAATTTATTGCTTTCTCACCGCTCCACGGCTTTGTATCTCAACTCAAAACTTGAATATTTGAATCTATCATGTTGACACGATCAAAAATGGTTAGCATGTCGACGGTCGGTGGCTCGGGGGAGAAGACGGCGGCGACGGCGGAGGCGCGGCGGGGATCTGCAAAACTGCTCCAAAAATTCTAAATTTTGCAAGATTGTAGAACTCGACGAGACGATCTCAACCATATAAGCCACGACCGGAATGGACCACCGAGGTGGCGTAGATCTATGATTTTTAGACCGATTTCGGCAAGAAATCTTCCGCTATTTGGTCCGATTTCTACACTAAATGCTATGAAAAGCTTAGGAAATGTTCTACACAACATTTTGCATCTAATAATACTTCCAAATCCAACAGAAAACGAGCCTAAAACTCAAAAATCTCACCGAAGAAGATGATGAATAGTAGCGCGTCTATTCTTCTTCGTTTTTCCGACGATCTAACCGTTCAAACTTCAATTTCTTGGTACCAATAGACTTGTCTAGACCTTGGCTATCTAAATACTGTTCTGATTTTCCATCGGAGCTCTGATGAATGGCCGACAAAGGCAAAAATGTGGACCGCTACAGTAATGTCGAGAATTTCGGGAAAATTCGGGAGAAAATCTTTAATTCCCCAATCTGATATTTTTCTGGTACACACACCAACATCTATTAACAACATTTTTTGAAATTATTGACTTTGACCAGTCAATTAGACTCATAATTTCTCAAATTAATTATGAGTCAAACTTATACTATGACCAGTCAACCAAGTATTTGACTAGTCAACTCGGTCAAATACACTTCTAAATTAAATTATCTAGCATAAATAATTATTTTTATTTCAATATCTCAATAATTATTTCAAAATTCCAATATTCCAGATATCCTGAAATAGTTAAACTCATTGACTTATTGACACATGTATTTTGTAAATACACTCTATAACTCATTTGGAAATCATAATTATTTTATAAACTCAATAATTATCTTAATTGCCAATTAATTCGTAGCTAATTTTTGAAGCGTTACAACGATGTTGTGGAAGATGTTGACAAACACATTGTACCGCAACATTATTGATAGCCTTTTGTATTTAAGTGTCAGTCGTCCTGATATTTATGTTTTGTAGTAACCAGATTTCCATTCTAGAAATTATATAGACTAAGTGTGTTTAGAATGGTTAAAACATGATTATGGGATTCTCATATGTGATTAAAAAGAAGAAAATCGGATTCAGGACGTTCGACAAATGTTTCGGGAAGGTCCCAAGTAGTGAGGAGTTCGGACGATCTGAGCTAAGGCATGCAAGGGGATCGGACCATCCGAACTGTTTGGAAGCTAGGTTAGAGTTCAAAGGCTCCGGAGGGATCGGACAACCCAAAGGGGAGACTGGACGATCCGATTGCGTTTATATAAGTAGTATGGGCGTTGATTTACAATACCAGGAGATCGAACGATCCGAAGATAGGATCGAACGATCCAAACTCTGTCGGCAACCAGCTATCCGAAGATAGGACACGTATTCGGAGGGGGTTGATTGGGGGAGATTGGATGATCCGAACTGGGGATCGGACCATCCGATCTCTGGTTTACATATAGGGGCCGAGAGCCTCATTTCAAAGTTCACCATTTCCTATTTCTCTTCTATTCTAGTTATCTTTTAGGGGCTTTTAGACGTTCTTCTCGAGGGACAGGAGGCGACAGAACTCTGTTGGCAGCCAGCTGCCCAGGGTTGTAGCGGAGTTGTATCCAAGTTTTGGGGCTATCGCCATCATTGGGCTAACGACAGACGCAAGTATACTACTAGACTTGGATTAGCTTTTGTGAGTAGCTAATAGTCTAGTTAATGCTTTTAGTAATCTATAAGTGATATAGTGATTATATGCTTATAGACTTGAACTTGAGTATGTGGGTGGCTAGGTTGCTTGAGTATCAGGATTTGAGGTACGGGTGTACTGTCCGAGATACCCTGGTTGAGTATGCTTATTCTATGATTGCATGTTTTATGTGGCATTGATTATATGTTCATTTATTATGTCACAGATATTGGTAGCTCTCAGTCGTATCGCGCCAAAATTACACGAATCAACTTAGCTAAATAAAATGTAGTAGCGAGAGTAGAGATCGTTCTCACGAGGAAAGTGAATTTAATTGTGTTCTTAAAATTATTGAAAATAAATAAAAAGGGGGTTTTGGATTTCAATTTATCTACTAATAATTAAAAACATATTAAACTAAATTTTATTAACTAGCATGCAAGATTAGGATTTGAACGAAAAAATCAATTGAAAAAAAGTCTTGTATCGGTCGACAACACCCTTGAAGTTATTCACTCGATCATCGATTCTATAAAAATAATTGATTCTCATTAAATATTCATCATTGGATGTTTAATTCCTATCTCGCCTTAATTTTACTTAATTAGACACAAGTGTTCTAAATCAACCCTTACCAATGAATTAACCCAAATACAAGCGATTAAGGTTTAAACCCAAGGTAGCATTCAAACTAGTGAAATTGATGAAGCTAAACAATACAAACACAAGCGGTTGTATTTAATTTAGTCAATTGTTGTTCTTACGAATTAACAAATTAACAAGCGAAAAATATCAATCATAGTTGTTTAACAAATTAGAGGGATCAAACAATTACGGATTTGATATCTAATTTATTTTTAGATTATATGAGAAAATTATTATATGATCAGCCAATAATCAAACACACAAGCATAACAATCAATTCCAAACAACTCTTGATACTCAAATAAAAATTAAACAATCAAAATCAAAATCTCACAAGATAAATAAACTTCAAGGATTCGTCTTCCTCTACCAAGAACTAAAACTTAGAAGAATTGAAGGAAGAAATTAAATCTAAGAACAAGGAAGATAAAACCTAGCCGCCAGATGTTTCTCTCGCGTTCACCCGTCCAAATATGGTTACAAGATAGGTATTTTTCGAGATCATATATTATAATCAAGGCTAGAGTCCTTCCCAAGAAAGTTTCCTTTTTACATTAAATTTTCCCGAACTTCCGTCGCGCTCGATTGGTGAAAATCTAATGCTCGAGCGAGCCTTGCTCTGTTCCGCAACTTTTATTTCCATCTCTTCTCCCGCTCGATCGGTAAAAAGTTACCGATCGAGCGAAGGCTTCTCTGCCCAAAACTCTCTACGCATACACAACATCGCTCTTCATTATTGCTATCGCGCTTTTAAAGGCGCACAAAGCGCTGCTCTAATGCGCTATCACGCTTCACCTTTTCTTTCCCAAGAACGCCCTTCACAAGCGTAATAGCGCTTCACCTACCATCATAAAGCACTGCTCAAGGGCTCTATAGTAGAGTTGTTCAATGGAGCTGTTCGTTAGAGCTGTAAAACAACAACTCGAATTTTTTTCCATCTTCTTTCTTTTCTTCTTTTCTTCAATTCTTTTGCTCCATTTTTCTATTTTCCTATATCAATCACAAACAATGATTAGGAACTATAAAGAGAATTTAATTAATGCAAATTCTCCTAATCATTCAAATTAACTCAAATAAATATAGGAAAATATAACCACATCAGATATTATGCTGCATGCATTGGTATAATGAGCCTGTACCTTTCATTGAGATAACCATTAGAGGGGTCACTTATCCCCATGATATTTTGTGGATGGATGCCATGGTTTTGGATCCAGATATGTCCATTGTTTTATGATATGGGAGCCACCTTCTAATGCGATGGCCCAGCATGCTGCATACCATGGCGCCTTTGTCTGAGCAGTGTTCTATCTATGATAGGTTTCCGGTACCCATTCATATGCATTTGTATTTGCATTCATAGCATGTGTATAATCATACCTTCATGCTAAGTATTATTTTCTCACGTCTGTGTGTTTTATTGGACACCCCATTCGACGGGACAATTGCAGGTTTCCCAGGTTCGGGGACCAGTGAGTAGTTGGCAACCGGAGAGTTAGGAACTCTGTTGATGCCAGCGGTATTAAATAGGCTTGACCTTTTTGTATTGGATTTTTGATTGGGTTGTATTATTATTTTAGGTTTTTTTTATTTACCGATTGTATTCTGTCGGGTTATTATTTGATTTAAGTTTCTGCAGTTTTTATCTGATTTTGTTATTTAAGTTTAATTGCATGCTTAAGATTTGGTTACTTAGTGATTTTGGGACGGGTCACTACCTGTTTAGTGTGTGTTTGAGTGCGAGATACCAATCTAATCCTAAGGTCACATATTAAAAATCTGTAAAGTGAATCCTGAGATATGTGGCTGCAACCTTAGAATTAGGATTGTGGCACACCAAAGAAACCAACACCAATCTAGTGGGGTTCAGAGATACATAATGGGCTGGGGGACTTGGATGAGAGAAAAAATAACACGGATGGATGTTTTTATCTAGGAAACAATTTTGTGTCATGGTATAGTAGAAAACAATTTTGTGTCAGGCTTAAGTACTGTATTAAGATTTGTTATAATAAGTACTTCTTTGTAAGAATTTTTGATCATTGTATTATTGATTCCAAATTTTTGGGAATTTCTTAGTGGTGGTAACTAAAGATTTCGAATAAGAATTTTGTTAAACCTGGTTCAATGGTTTAATGTTTATTATCAGTGTTGGATCATTCGGTGATCTATTTGTTATTAGTTGATTAGTGTTCAAATATTATGACTCATAGATTGTTTGAGTAAATCGATTGTGGGTACTTACCATGTGATAAGTTCTAGGCGTTTTCCTAGAATGGTAGTGTAAATATGTTACTTTTTAGGCTGTTGCCATGGATGACGTGTTTCATCAAGGGCATGATTCATACTAGTAGCTGTATGATTTAATATAGGTAATTTCCTAGACCAGTTGATTGAAATTGAGACCTTCATTGGTTGTTGCTATGGATGATGGGTTTCATCAGGGGAACGGTGGTGGTTTGTACCAGGTGTTGTGGAATGTGTTGGTTTTGATTGAGACGGGTGAGGAGGCGTGTAGTAGTGCAGTTCCATTTTACAAGATTAAGTGATTTTAAACATGTTAGAAAATGACATATAATTTTAAAAGTGTCAAAACATTTTTAAGATTTGGCAAAAATAATTGGAAAATCAGATCTGGAACATCCGAAAGTGGTAGGGAGGGTCCCGGGGGCCCCAAACCAGTTCGGAAGCACCCAAAAATAGTTCGGAAGAAGCGATGCGTTTGGAGCTTCCAAACTCATCCAGTACAAGGTGTCTTTGAGGGTTGAACACGTAGTTGCATTCATGGAGATCGGAGCTTCCGAAGTGCAGATCGGAGCTTCCGATTGTAGCCATCCGAAACATGGCATGCATGCGCAGATCGGAGCTTTCGATTGTGCTCTATAAATAGGGGTCCGAGGCTCCCATTTCAAATTGCAAATTCAGTTCCTCTCACTCGATTATTTAGTATAAATAAGGGTTTCCAACCTTCCTAAGCATGGGGCGGAGTCTTGGCGAGGCGTCAGGAAGTCGTAGCAGAGTTGTGCCCAAGTTCTGGGAAAACGACATCAAAGGATTGACGACGTACGCAGGTATAAGTCTAGACTCTGATTAGCTTTTGGGAGTATGTTATAGCTTAGTTAAGGCTTTTATAATATGATTATGATGCATGACTATTTTGTATTGTAGTGCGGACTATAGGCTTGGACATAGAGCTCATATAGCTTGCCTAGTATTTAAGGTACGAAAGTACTGTTCGAGATACCCTGACTGAGTATGCATATTATGTGTTGTATTGTTTATATGACATGATTTTATCTTCATATTTTATGTCACGTTATTATGCTTCATGAATGATCATATCGAGCATGTATTCTTGAGATAGTCAGTAGTATGGGGCTCATCTACATTTAGTGGATGGTTGGACACGTGGACTCGTGATAAGGTTACCATTATCTACTCAGTATAGGAGTCATCTCCTGATGCAACAGCGCAGCGTGCTATATACCCTGAACTCGGTCTGTGAGCAAGACTTCTTGACCTTGTGTCTTGGTACTCGTACACTTACATACATGCACATATAATATTTGTATACTCATACTCTCTTGCTGAGCATTTTATGCTCACATCCTTGTACTGTTTTTGGACATCCTATTCCACGGGACAGGTCTCAGACTTGATGGAGCAGGAGGCTTAAGGAGACCATAGTTGCAAGGTGGCTGCAGTGGTGGAGATGGGTACTTTAGTTTGTTTTTGTTGAGAACAGTTGTTTTGACACAGTTATTCGATATGGTTGTATAACTTGAGTATTTACAGATTCCTTTCCTTGGAATTGTATCTGGTTATGTACTTCGCTGTTTAATTTGATTTTTTTTTAATTAAGTTAAATACATGTGTAAGCTCTTGATTAGTTGGTGATCCCGGTACGGGTTACTACATTTATGGTATCAGAGCATGCATTTAAATCTTGAGATCTAGAATTTCCTTGGGAATTAACCTTTTGATCATCGTATAGATGACGGGATACGATGATGAAAGCAGCCATGGTAGCGTGGGTGGACGCTGGGGCATTGAGGATGATCGTGAGCATCTTCGAGGCCATCATCACCATCTCCATGATAACCGTTGACGCTTTAGTATGCATCGATTCATGTAGATGAGTCCTAAACCGTTGGATGGAGGTGAGTCTCAAGAAGATGCAGAGAATTGGATAGAGCGCATGGAGAACAGTTTTCCAGAATTTTGCTGCACAGAGGAGCAGAAATTGGAGACTCTTAATTTCCTACTGAAGGGTCATGCTTGGAAATGGTAAAGGTCCACATCTACACCCTTCATCACGGAACGAGGAGTAGCTACTTGGACATATTTTTGCACAGTTTTTCATAATCTGTATTTTCCTTTGGCACTCCGATAGGTGAAGGCGAGTGAATTGCTGGGATTGAAGTAGGTTGAATACAAGCAGAATTTCTTTGAGTTGTTGCCCTATTGTCCTCAGATTTCTGACAGCACTGAGGCAAATTACAGTTTGTTTCTTCAGCTTTTTAATCCATAAATCCATGTCCTTTTATCTATTGGCAATGACATGACTTACGAGAGATTGATTAGTCGATGTCACCAGATAGAGGACAACATTTGCCGTAACAGGTCTTTTCCTTCATCTAGACCCGCATGTTCTTTGGGTCCCCATGCTCAGACTTTCAAGAAGTCTGATTCTTCTTCTTCCTCCGGATCTGGGGGAGTGATGCGTATTGGAAGGAAAGGTCAGTGTAACCATTGTGGTAAGAATCATCCGACTGACAAGTTTCGTAAAGCTGCAGGAGTATGTTTTTGATGCGGGGATATTGGCCATATGAAAGAAGATTGTCCATAGGATGGGGGAGTTGGTTCTGGTTCTCAGGCCACCGTACAATAGAAACCACCATGGCAATATACAGGAGGGTCCATTCTGCGACATCGTACTTCTAGTCTGGTGATTGCATTAAGGAATGACCAGGCTATGGAGGAGAATGAGACGGTTATCGCAGGTACGTTTTTATTATGCGGTATGCCTACTTTTGTTCTTATTGATACTGGTGCATCTCATTCCTTCATATCTGCATGATTTGTCAAGCATCATAAGTTACCATACATTAACCTAGAAGTAGTGCTTTCTGTTTCTACACCGACGGGTCAGACTGCGTTGGCTAAGCATCTAGTGGTTGGTTGCTCTTTAGAGTTTGAGGAAAATGTTTTTATGGCGAATCTCATGGTATTAGCAATGGAGGATTTCGATTGCATTTTGGGAATTGATATGTTCATTACTTACCAAGCTACAGTGGACTGCTATAAAAAATTGGTGTGCTTTCATCCGGTTGTAAATGATAATTGGTTCTTTTATGATGAGGGAGAGCGACCTCATATGCCACTGGTATCAGCTTGGAGTGCCTGTCGTGCTCTGGAGTCTGGCAGGGAAGGCTACGTCATCTATGCGATTGATTTGTCCACTAAGAGCATTGGTATAGGGTATCTTCCAGTTGTGAATGAATTCTCTGATGTTTTCCTTGATCATATTTTGGGTTTTCATCTTGTCAGGGTAGTCGAGTTTGGTATTGAGTTAATGTCAGGGACTTCGCCTATTTCTCGAGCACCGTATCGTCTGGCTCCATCAGAGATGCATGAATTGAAGAATCAGTTACAGGATCTCTTGGATAAGGGATACATTCATCCTAGTGTATCTCCGTGGGGAGCTCTTATTCTCTTCATGAAAAAGAAAGATGGTTCCATGCGCCTGTGTATTGACTACCGACAATTGAATCATGTGACCATCAAGAATAAATATCCTTTTCCTCGTATAGATTATTTATTTGATGATTTGCAGCGACTTCAATTTATTCCAAGATTGACTCGATATCTGGATATCACCAGATGCAAGTCAGAGATCAGGATATAGCTAAGACTGCATTTAGAACCAGGAACGAGCATTATGAGTTCTTAGTGATGCCATTTGGGTTGAATAATGCACCGGCTATATTCATGGATTTGATGAATCGAGTATTTTGTGAATTCCTGGATAATTTTGTAGTTGTCTTTATTGACGACATTTTGGTGTATTCATGTAATGTGAATGAGCATGTGTATCATCTGAGGCTTGTGTTGCAGACTCTGAGAGATAGACAGTTGTACGCTAAGCTGAGTAAGTGTGAGTTCTTGCTTGATCGAGTGGTTTTTCTTGATCATATCATATCTAGAGATGGAGTTTCTGTAGATCCGAGAAAGATTGAGGTTGTATTGAACTGGTCGCATCCGACGATAGTGGTTGATATCCGTAGTTTTTTGGGTCTGGCAGGATATTACCGTCGTTTCATCACGAATTTCTCGCAGCTAGCTCGCCTCCTGACACAACTTACTCGAAACGGCGTAAATTTTGAGTGGTCCTCAGATTGTGAAGAAAATTTCTGTGAATCGTCGACGATTGACTTCTGCGCCTGTATTGGCATTACAATCAGGACCTAGAGGGTATGTAGTGTGTACTGATGCTTCATTAGAGGGGTTACTTGTATCCTGACTCAGAATGGGCATGTGATAGCATACGCTTTTAGACAGTTGAAGGTTCACGAGAATAATTATTTGGTACATGATCTTGAGTTAGCAGCTATTGTCTTTGCGTTGAAGATCTGACGTCATTATCTGTATGGCGAGAGATTTGAGATCTTCATAGATAAAAAAAAGTCTCAAGTATTTGTTCATGACGTGAGTCAGTTTTACGTGTTTTCATTGCATTGTTGTTGAGTGTTTTGCCTTTGTTTTGCATCATTATGGTTGCGTGAGAGTTATTTTATTTGCATTTAGTGTTTTTTCTCATGCATATTGTTCACTTCTCTAGATTTGTGGTTGATTTGGCAGAAAAACGAATAAAAATCACATCTGCTGGGCAAAACCAGGGAGGGTGCGCTCGGGATGTCAAATCTTACCGCCCAAGCTCAACATAAAAAAAAAAAGAAAAGAAAAAGGCAGAGAAGGGGAGTGCCCGAGCGGTAATTTCTTACCACCCGAGCATGCTCTCGAGCAAAAGTAGTGTTGAGAGGCAGTGTATCCCAGCGCCCGAGCCGTCAATTCTTATTGCCCGGGCGCTCTCACGAGTTTGGAAACTTTTATTTTGCGGGTATTGTACATGGAAAGGAATATTGGGCACTATAAATAGATAAAATTCAGACTGTTTTAGGGTCGGAAAAACACAGAAAATTGAGGAGGAGGAGGCGGATGCTAGAGATTGGAGGAGTTCTTCATCTTGTTTTGAGTTTTCTTCTCTTCCAAACTTTGAGATTTTATGTTTAAGACTTTCTTATATTGATTATTATTATGAATTTTAGTAGCTAGACCTTATTTTTGTTGGAATCTAGGGGATCCTACCCCCGAACACTTTTGTGTGATTGAATATTTTGGACGAATCAAATTTACGTTATATTATTATTTGACTTTGTCCTGGTTTTATTTTTCTATGTTGAGGAGTAGCTAACTTTAGCATAGTTTCGTATATTGTGAATTATTATCGAGAGATAAATTCATGATTAGGAGGAGTGACATGATCCATGGACTTAAAATATGAATAGAGATATGATATTTAGTACATGTTGATAATCATAGACCATCAGGTTGAAAGTTATGTGAATTCAAAGAGCGCATGGCAATCCGTAATGTTTAATATTCAGAGAGATTTGATTATTTCATTAAACTGAATTAGATTGGCATAACTTGAGAGAGAGTGTCAATATATCAGGAATTCTTGTCAAACATATCTGTATAAAAATGAATTTCAATCGTCCAGTTCAATTAGGGGGAGGTGAACCGCAATTCCATCAAATTTCTTCATTATTTATTATTCTTCAAAATCTTTTCATCTATTTTAGTTTCAGTTATTTAAGTCAATTTTGTTAGTTTATAATTTTAGTTACAATAATTCTCAAAATTTTGTTACTTTGGGTAGAGAAATAAGATAAATGAATTTATGTTGAATAGTCTCTGAGGACGATACTCGTACTCAGTACCTTTTACTATAACTTGATTCGTGCATTTGCGATAATTTTGAGCGGAATTGAGAGATATTTATACTCATATTAAGTGTTAGTATTTGCTCGGTCAAGTTTTTGGCACCGTTGCCGGGGACTATTAATTACTTTAATTTGTTTTATTTAAATTTCTCTATACCAATTTTAATCACTATTTTCGTCTGTGAGCTGCAGGATACTCTTGCAGTGCATGCAACATCCATTTGATTCGAAACTCATCCCTATTGATCCTGAAATCGAGAAAAGCTTTCACAGGAGACGAAGGCAACAGAGAGAAGCAATGGCAGAAGAGGAACAACGAAGTTTGAACGATGGAGATGCTGAAAATAATGCACCACCTGTTTATAGATCCATGATGGATTGCGTCTTGCCATCCATTGAGGACTTTATACCAAGCATCATCAGGCCAACAATAGCATCAGCCCATTTCGAGATAAAGCCAGCTATCATTCAAATGATTCATAACTTAGTTCAATTTGGTGGGACAACAATTGACAACCCGAACACTCATATCGCAAATTTCTTAGAAATTTGTGACACTTTTAAGGAGCTGGGAGTTTCTGATGATGCTATTCGTTTATGCTTATTTCTCTTTTCGCTAAGAGATAAATCTAAAGCATGGCTAAAAAATCTACATGCAGGTTCAATTACTACTTTAGATGATCTGGAAAAAGCTTTCCTCACCTAATACTTCCCTCCATCAAATTCGATGAAGTTGAGAATAGATATCATTACGTTTGCTCAAGGCGAACAAAAATCACTCTACGAAGCATGGGAATGCTATAAGGATTTGTTAAAGAGATGCCCACACCACAAATTACCTGACTGGCTTGTGGTACAAATTTTTTACTATGGCCTTCCTCATGATAATCGCACTATGTTAGATGCAGCTGCAGCTGAAAATCTGTTACGAAAATCACCAGAAGAAGGATGTGAGTTGATTGAAGAGATGACATCTAGTAGTTATCAACCTCAATCTGAGAGGAATGTAATGAGGAAATCTACGGGAATTCATCAAGTAGAGGCATTTACTTCAGTGGCAGCTCAACTTGAGGTAATGAATAAAAAGATCTATGAGCTATACTTGGGGAATTCTGCAATGCTCATTCAAGAAATATGGTGCTGAACATTTTACTAAAGACTGTCAGACTGGGAATCCATTCTATCAATCGGAGGGAGGTTAGTAAACCATGTAGGGAATCAAAACCGCCTTAGAAATGATCCTTTTTCGAATACATATAATCCAGGGTGGAAACAACATCCAAATTTCTCATGGGGAGGACAGAACAACAGGCAGTATGAGAATCAGAATTACAGAAAACAACATCAAGAAGAGAAATCAAGTATGAAGTAGATGATGCAAAAGTTTATATCATCCACTGAGACCAGAATGTAGAATCGGGATGCTTCAATAAATAATTTGGAGAACCAGATAGGGCAATTGGCTAAAGAAATGTCCGGTAGAGATCCTGGTACTTTACCAAGTGACACCGAAAAGAACCCTAAGGAGCAGGTGAAAGCCATTGACTTAAGAGGTGGAAAAAGAGTAGAAACTAAGAGACAAGAACCAAAAGAGCCAGAAGTCATTCCTATACCGGAGTAAACCGAGTCTCATCGAGGTGCATAACACTGGAGCCACTACTTACACACTCACGTTCACATGAAAATCTAAAAGAAATGTAAAGATTTAACTTTAAGGAAATGAATATCTCTGAGGCTTGAAAAGTTTGAGTTCATCCATATTTTTGTTTTTACGTTTTGCTTTGTTTTTATTTGCATTCTTGTTTGTCACCTGTTTTTCTCGAGGGCAAGCAAAAGGTTAGTTTGAGGAGGTTGACGTGAGTCGGTTTTACGTGTTTTTATTGCATGGTTGTTAAGTGTTTTGCCTTTGTTTTGAATCATTTTGGTTGTGTTAGAGTTATTTTATTTGCATTTAGTGTTTTCTCATGCATATTGTTCACTCCTCTTGATTTGTGGTTCACCCGAAAACGAATAAAAAGAACATCTGTTGGGAAAAACCAGGGTGAGCTTGGCCGGTCAAATCTTACCGCCCGAGCTCAACATTAAACAAAAGAAAAGAAAAAGGCAGAGAAGGGGCGCGCCCGAGCGGTAATTTCTTACCGCCCGAGCGCGCTCTCGAGAAAAAGTAGTGTTGAGAGGCAGTGTATCCCAGCATCCGGGCCGTCAATTCTTACCTCCCGGGCGCTCTCGCGAGTTTGGAAGCTTTTATTTTGCGGTTTTTTTACATGGAAAGGACTCTTGGGCACTATAAATAGATAAAATTCAGACGGTTTTAGATTTGGAAAAACACATAAAATTAAGGAGGAGGCGGCTGCTAGAGATTGGAGGAGTTATTCATCTTGTTTTGAGTTTTCTTCTCTTCCAAACTTTGAGATTTTATATTTAAGACTTTGTTATATTGATTCTTATTATGAATTTTAGTAGCAAAACTTATTTTTGTTGGAATCAAGGGGTTCCTACCACCGAAACACTTGTGTGATTGAATATTTTGGACGGATCAAATTTACGTTATATTATTATTTGATTTTGTCATGGTTTTATTATTTTATGTTGAGGAGTAGCTAACTTTAGTATTGTTTTGTATATTGTGAATTATTATCGAGAGATAAATTCATGATTAGGACGAGTGACATGATACATGGACTTAAAATATGCATAGAGATATGGTATTTAGTACATGTTGTTAACCATGGACCATCAGGTTGAAAGTTATGGGAATTCAAAGAGCGCAAGGCAATCAGTAATGATAAATAATCAAAGAGATTTGATTATTTCATTAAATTGAATTAGATTGGCATAACTTGAAAGAGAGTGTCAATATATCAGGAATTCTTTTCAAACATATGTGTATAAAAGTGAATTTCAATCGCTCAGTTCAATTAGGGGGAGGTGAACCGCAATTCCAACAAATTTCTTCATTATTTATTATTCTTCAAAAATATTTTCATCTATTTTAATTTCAGTGATTTAAGTCAATTTTGTTAGTTTATAATTTTAGTACAATCATTCTCAAAATTTCGTTACTTTGGGTAGAAAAATAAGATAAATGATTTTTTGTTGAAATAGTTCCTGAGGACGATACTTGTACTCAGTACATTTTACGATAACTTGATTCGTGCACTTGCGATAATTTCGAGCGGAATTGAGAGATATTTATACTGATTTTAAGTGTTAGAATTTGCTCGATCAATTGACTTAGGCGGATTTGAACATGAGACAGAGACGTTATATGGAATTGCTGAAGGATTATGACTATGAAATTAAATACCATTCAGGAACTGCTAATATTACTGCTGATGCTCTGAGTCATAAGGTGCAAGTATCCGCTTTTCAGAATTGTTTGGTATCTAGTGCGATTTAAGACTAATGTTCTTCAGGGTATACCTTCAAGCATAAGAAAGGTATGCATTGTATCCAGATGTTTGCGATTTTATCTGAGCTAGCTTTGTATTCTTGGATTAGAGATGCTCAGATGTCTGATCCGAAGACCCAGCTTTTGGCTCGTCTAGCCAATGAGGGTAGTAAGTCTGGATTTCATTATCAAACAGATGGTTTTTTGTTAATCTGGACGTATTGTAGTTTCGGAGGATGATACTTTGAGGGAGGAGATTTTATCCCAGACTCATCGTAATAAGTTGAGTATTCATCCAGGGAGCAACAAGTTGTACAAGGACTTGCGTACTCGGTTCTGGTGGAAGGGAATGAAACACAGTGTGTATCAGTATGTTTCGAGATGTTTGGTGTGTCAACAGGTCAAGGCATAATATCGATGACCTGGAGGATTGCTTCACATTTTTCCTATTCTTGAGTAGAAATAGGAGTTTATCACGATGGATTTTGTGACCCATTTGCCGGTATATTCGAGGAATTGTGATGCTATCTAGGTTGTGATGGACCGACTCACCAAGTCAGCACATTTTATTCCATATAACCGAGACTATAGTTTTGATAGGATGGCTTGCTTGTACATTCAGGAGATTGTACGATTGCACGGAGTGCCCGTGAGCATTGTCACTGATCGAGATCCTAGGTTTACTTCCAAATTCTGGGGAGTTTTCAGCGCGCTATGGGTACTACTCTTAGCTTGAGTACTGGTTATTATAACGGATAGTCGGAGCACACCATTCGTACTCTTGAGGATATGCTTAGAGCGTGTTCTATGGATTTTGGTCCAGCTTGACAAGATCAGTTGTCATTGATTGAGGTCGCGTACAACAACAGTTACCATCGCAGTATTGGGATGGCACCATTTGAGGCATTGTATGGGCGACGATGTCGTACTCCAATGCTCTGGGAAGAAGTGGGGGAGCGAGAGGTAGAGGGACCAAAATTAGTCCAGCAGGCTATTGATGTCGTCGTACATATCAAGAAACGGATTAAGACTACAAAGGATCGTCATGCCAGTTATGCAAATACCAAGCGAAGGCCTTTGCAGTTTGAAGTTGGTGAAAAAGTGTTTCTGAAAGATTCACCATTCCGCATGGTTTTGAGATTTGGTCTCAAAGGAAAATTATCTCCAAGGTTTATTGATCCATTTGAGATTTTGGAGAGTGTTGGAGATCTAGCTTATAGATTGGCTTTGCCACCGTATCTGTCAAGTATCCACGATGTGTTCCATTTATCGTTGTTACGACGGTATGTGGATGATGAGTCCCACATCTTGCAGTCGTCTGAAGTACAATTGGATACATATTTAACATATGTGGAGAGACCATTATGTATCATGGGTCGTAAGGACAAGGTGGTGCGTAACAAGATCATTCCTCTTGTTCTAGTTCAGTGGCAGCATCGAAGCACTGAGGAAGTAGCTTGGGAACTTGAAAGTTGTATGCGCACATATTACCCAGAGTTGTTCTAATTGTATTTGTATGTCGGTTTTATGTCTTGTAAAATGTTCAAATGTAATAGAGTAATTACTATTACAAGTTCATTTCAGTAGTTAAGATTTTTTTCGATGACGAAATTATCTTTTGTGGGGGAGAATGTAGTAACCCGGTTCATTTTACAAAATTAAGTGATTTTAAACATGTAAAAAAATGACATATAATTTTAAAAGTGTCAAAACATGTTTAAGGAGTCATTATTTGACAAAAATATGTGTAAAATAAGATCCGGAATGTCCAAAACTGGTAGGGAGGGTCCCGAGGGCCCCAAACCAGTTTAGAAGCACCCAAAAACAGTTTCGAAGAAGCAATGCGTTCGGAGCTTTTGATCTCCAGTTTGGAGCTTCCAAACTCGTCCAGTACCAGGTATCTTTGAGGATTGAACACGTAGTTGCATGCATGGAGATTGAAGCTTCCGAAGTGCATATTAGAGCTTCCGATTGTAGCGATCCGAAACTTGGCATGCATGCGCAGATCGGAGCTTCCGATCGTGCTCTATAAATAGGGGTCCGAGGCTCTCATTTCGAATTGCAAAATCAGTTCCTCTCACTCGAATATTTAGTATAAATAAGGGTTTCCAGCCATGCTAGGCATGGGGCAGAGTCTTGGCGAGGCGTCCAAAAGTTGTAGCGGAATTGTGCCCAAGTTTTGGGGCATCGACATCAAAGGACTTACGACAGACGCAGTGATAAGTCTAGACTCTGATTAGCTTTTGGGAATATGCTATAGCTTAGTTAAGGCTTTTAGAATAATATTATTATGCATGAGTATTTTTCATTGTAGTACGGACTTTGGGCTTGGACATAGAGCTGGTATAGCTTGCCTAGTATTTAAGGTAGGAAAGTACTTGGTAGATCTTAGTCATATCACGCCCAAATTAACCCAACTCAATTCAACTAAATAAACATGTAGTAGCGATATTAGGGATCATTCCCACGAGAAAAGTGCAATTTAGTGTGTTCTTAAAAATACTAAAAATAAATGAAAAGGGGGTTTCTGAATTTGAATTTAACTACCATTAATTAAAAGCAATTTAAAATAAATTTTATTGACTAGCATGCAAGAATTAAAATTATGGAAAAATAATTAATTAACAAACCTTAATATCGGTCGACTACACCCTTGAAGTTATTCACTCGATCATCGATTCTCTAAAAATAATTAATTCTCATTGAATATTCATCATTGGAAATTTAATTCCTATCTCACCTTAGTTTTAATTAATTAGACACAAGCGTTCTAAATCAACCCTTACCAATGAATTAACCCAAATGCATGTGATTAAGATTTAAACCTAAGGTCGCATTCAAACTAGTGAAATTGACGAAGTTAAACAATAGAAACACAAGCGGTTGTATTTAATCTAGTCAATTGTTGTTCCTAAGAATTAATAAAATCACAAACGGAAATTATTAATCATAGTTGCTTCACAAATTAGAGGGATCAAATAATTACGGATTTGATATCTAATTTAGCTTTAGATTGTATGAGAAAATTATTAGATAATCAGTCAATAATCAAACAAAGAAGCATAACAATCAATTCCAACAACTGTTGATACTCAAATAAAAATTAAACAATGAAAATAAAAATCTCACGAGATAAATAAACTTCAAGGATTCGTCTTCCTATACCAAGAACTAAAACTTAGAAGAATTGAGAAAAAAAATTAAATCTAATAACAAGGAAGATAAAACCTAGTCGCCAGATGTATTCTTCACTCTTCAACCGTCCAAAATATGATTGAGAGACTCTAAAACTCGAAATAAATATGTTAATTCAGGCTAGAGTCCTCCCCAATCAAGTTTTCTTTTTAGATAAAATTTTCCAAAAATCGCGTCTGTTCTCTGTTCCAAATCTCCTTCTTTTCTACGGCTCCCTCTCGATCGGAAAAAACTTTCAGATCGATCGGGACATGCTCTGTTCAACATCTTCTTTTTTCTCCTTGTGCCCGCTCGATCGGTAAAAAGTTGCAGATCGAGCGAGAACTTTTCTGCCTCAATCTCTCCTCGCATACGTGAGAAATGCTGTTCCAATGCGCTATTGAGCTTCTCCATAGCGCACAAAGCGCTTCTCCATAGCGCTAACGCGCTTCACCAATCTTTCTTCTTTCTTTTCGGTAGAGCCCTTCGTTAGAGCTGTTCGTTTGTAGCTCTAACGAATAGCTCTACTTCTTTCATTTCCTTTCTTTGATTCTTTTCTTCAATTCTTTTGCTCCATTTTCTATTTTCCTATATCAAAATAAAAACAATGACTAGGAACTATAAATAGAATTTAATCAATGCAAATTCTCCTAATCATACAAATTAACTTAAATAAATATAGGAAAATATAACCGCATCAAAATCCCTCATACCTAAACCTTGCTCGCCCTCGAGCAAGTCATGGAAAAACAATATGAAAATATACAAAAACATAAGCAAGGACGAATCATGAATATCATAGCCTCAGAAAAGTTCCAACTTACGAAAAACAAGCTTACAAATACTCTTGAATTTCAACAATACACCTCCAGTCAAGTGTGAACGTGCGTATGTGTCATGTTATTCCAGCTACATGCAACTTCAAAAGACATAGTTTGAAGACTGTTCATCGACCTATGACACTTCAGTGTAAGTATCACCATCAAAAGCTCCTTCTTCCAAACAATACTTAAACAAACACAACTCTTTTGAGATATAATTACGCACCTTCGGATTTTGCACCCGATTTTTCTTAAGCCCCAATAATTACCTGCATACTTTGCTATAACTAAATTATGATTTGAATTTCAATCCCCTCTTTTATAGTCCGGATGGAGCTACAATCCCATTGGATCCGCAAACTTAGCTTTGGAATAGTTAATAGAATTTCAATCACTTTTCAAGCCCGGATAGAATTGTTATTTTAAAATTTTCAAAATTTTAACCTCATTCAATCCGCATAATTATTCAAGAACAAGATGATTAGGATTTCAATCTCTTGCTAATAACCCGGATGGAGTTAATTTCATTTTCCCACAATTTTCATAAAAAATATTTTAACAGTGCGCCCAAGATCATATATGTCATGTCAAAAAGATCATTAGGATTCAAAAACACTATCAGGCTCCACAAAAACCTATTGTCGTGTGGTCCAACAGATACAAATATCATCAATTACTTTGCTACATTTAACTGGTCTAACATGTGTGCTTAAGATTATTCACAATTCAACCTACGGTTCTCATGTCCAATCAAGAGGAAAAATTTTCACAAAACAATTTTTTAACAAAACTTCATCATCATAGGCTACTGAATTTCAACAGTCATATTCATCGCTAACTATGAGCTCTAAAAAAATTCTCTAAAACCGGCTACGTCCTCCAGTGACTGGCTAAGTCCTCTCCCCCATACTTAAGATCTTACATTGTCCCCAATGTAAGTAAACATAACACTAAATAAAAACAAATAAAAACAAATAAAATAAAATATATGGAATAAAATACTCTCCTTGGGTTGCCTCCCAAGCAGCGCATGATTTTCAATCTTCAGCTTGACCCTCGTAAGCACTCCTCAAAAAGCGGCTGATGCCCAAAATAAGTGTCATATGAAACTACAAATGGGTCTTTGTTCCATGTGCCCTCAAGCTTGGCTAGATGTATATAGTTTAAGCTCGTCACCCCAACAACACTCCATAGCAGCTGGTAAACATGGGAAAAGAACATTTCTGTGGGCTCTCGGAAGCCAACATCTTTTGATACTTGTATTGATGGAAGGGAAGGATCTTGGGAATGTGTGTATGATAATACTATCGATGAGCTCAAATCGATAGACTCTTTGTTGGAGAACGCGGCGATCAGATCAATTAGGATTGATACCCGGTGCAGCGGAAGTTTAAAAATTTTATATGGAACGATTCCATAATGGGTATCAACCTTAAGATTAAATTGTGTGTGTAAAAATTAAATAAAGATTATAAAATTTTTACCTCCAATCTCGAAGCGAGATTATGGACACCAACAGATTTCTCTGCTCTTGTTGTATATCCCTGGAACTGATGGACGAACTGTTCTTCAATCAGGTCAACGAACGGATATTTAATCCCTCTGATAGATTGCACTAGAAAATCTATCAGAAGTTTCTACGAAGAGATTAACGAATTTGATCCGTTAAACCAGACTGCAAATTCAAAATTCACAGGCTGGGTTTTTCGAGCAGAGAGGGGAGAAGGGGGCGGCGGCCACTAGGTTTCAAAACCCTAGTTAATTTCGAAAATTATGCCTGTTGTTGTCTAATTTCTGTACTGCAATAACTTATTTATAATGTAGGCCACTAACAGCTTAGGGCCCATTAGTCATAAGTTCAAGCCCGACAAGCAAAGCCCGCATGTTCAGAAATTAATATAAAATTCATCGTGACTCCGATTGATAAACCGATTTCACCAATGTGCACAGAAACCATTTCTGCACCTTTTAAAGTCAAGATAAATTTTTCTGAATCCGAATTCAGTGATTTCCGAAAATGCCCATCCCTATGTCATTTTAGGAAATCTTACTCCTCTACTCATAATTAAGAAGTCCAACTCCTTTGTTCATTAAATTTAACTCTTTAAATTTAACTATCTCAACGGGGATTAAAAATCCATTACACTGTGTGACCCTCAATGGTTCAGGGATACAGCTAGCCATGGGCTCACAACTCCTTGTGACTCGGAACAACAATTTCCGACTTGCCCATCGAATCATGGTAAGAGCGTCTAGCAACATCGCCCCATGATTCCCTAGGTATCACTGATAGTGCCTACAAGAACCAATAGATTTTGGTTAGCGTACAGTACGGTCCCTTCATCCATATATCCCGATCGAATCAACAACCATTGGTATATCGAGAGTCGTTCGAGATTCGATAACTATGCAATACATCTTGAAGATCAAATAGTGACATCGCATGTGCTACTAAGAAACCATTTCTTAAACCACATCATGTACTCTGGCCAGAGATTCGTCACACTAATATCTCCTCAGATCGCATAGGATATCCACACTCGCAAGTATGTGGTGAATCCTTGACAACAAAGCATCGACTCCTATATTTGTTGTAACTGTACCCAATCCCGACACCTGATGACCCCAATAGAGTCGGTAAACGAGTCAAAGCACAGTACTAGCATATAGAGTCTCAATGATGTTTCAAGTAGTAAGGACTAATGGTGTACAACCAAAACCGCGGACTATATCCACTCGATAAGTGATAACCACTTGGAAAGTCCGGATAGGGTAGTTCGATCATTCATCATATGAATATCCATTTGCATGCTTCGAACATCTCTATGTTCCTTACCAATGAAACGTGGTACTCTGCATCGCAAATGCTAGTCTCAAACTCGAGCGATCCTTATCCTTATTATCGGACGGCTCAATCGACTAGGAACAGTTTAGAATATACAGTGATTATAAGATGTGTTTCATGATAGACATCTCCATGTTCTACCACATCTTACATACACTATAGTATATTCAAGGTCTTTATCAAAACAACAATAGTATATCACAATATAACAATATGAAGAAAGATAAAGTCATTGCCATTAATAAAAGTGTAAATAATATTAAACAAAAGATTATTTATACAAAGAGTCATCAAAGCCCTTAGCCACAAGTTGGCTCACCGGGCACCCACTCTTTCAATCTCCCACTTGCCCTAAAGCCAACTAGTCATACTACGTAGACCCATTGCTTCGCGATGTTTGTCAAATAATGGTCCTGGCAAGGGCTTAGTAAGTGGATCAGCGATATTGTCTGCAGAGGCCACTCTTTCGACAGTGATGTCTCCTCTTTCCACAATCTCCCGGATGATGTGGTATTTCCTCAGTACGTGTTTGGATCTTTGATGAGACCTTGGTTCCTTTGCCTGAGCAACGACACCCGTGTTGTCACAGTACACCGGGACTGGACCAACAACTTCAGGAATGACGCCCAACTCTTGGACGAAATTCCTCATCCAAACGGCCTCTTTAGCAGCAGCTGATGCTGCAATGTATTCTGCTTCAGTGGTGGAATCCGCTGTGGTGTCCTGCTTGGAACTTTTCCAAGAGACAGCACCGCCATTGAGCATGAACACAAATCCAGAGGTTTACTTCGAGTCATCCACGTCACTTTGGAAGCTAGAGTCGGTATAGCCTTCCAATTTTAGTTCTCTTACTCCATATACCATGAACATATTCTTAGTCCTTCGTAAGTACTTAAGAATGTCCTTCACGGCTTTCCAATTCATTTGACCGGGATTAGCTTGATATCTGCTCGTGACACTCAGAGCAAATGCTACATCCGGTCTGGTAGATATCATCCCATAAATGATACTACCTATGGCTGACGCATATGGTACATATGTCATTTTCTCTATCTCTTCATCCGTCTTGGGACACATAGACTTGGATAGAGAAACTCCATGACACATGGGTAGATGTCCGCTCTTGGACCCATCCATTGAAAACCGTTTCAATATGGTGTCGATGTAGGTTGATTGAGTGAGTCCTATCATTCTCTTAGATCTATCTCTATAGATCTGTATCCCAAGAATATAGGATGCCTCACCCAAATCCTTCATCGAGAATCTACCTGATAACCATATCTTTGTTGACTGCAACATCCCTACGTCATTCCCAATGAGTAGGATGTCATCAACATAAAGTACTAAGAATGTCACAGCATCCTTAACTACTTTCTTGTACACGCGTGGTTCCTCCGGGTTCTTGATGAAACCAAAATCCTTTATTGTTTCATCAAATTTCTGGTTCCAACTTCTTGATGCTTGTTTTAGACCATAAATTGATCTCTGAAGCTTGCATACCTTATGCTCGCTTCCCATGGATGTGTACCCCTCAGGCTGCTTCATATAGATTTCTTCCTTAATGTCTCCATTAAGAAAATCAGTCTTCACATCCATTTGCCATATCTCATAGTCATACCATGCAGCTATGGCAATAAGGATTCTTATGGACTTGAACATTGCAACTGGTGAAAAGGTTTCATCATAGTCAACTCCTTGTCTTTGAGTATAACCTTTTGCCACCAATCGCGCCTTGTAGGTCAATACCTTACCATCAGGCCCAATCTTTCTCTTGTAGATCCATTTACACCCTATTGGAACAATTCCATCGGGAGGATCTACTAAAGACCAAACTTGGTTTGTATGCATCGAATCTATTTCCGACTGCATAGCTTCAAGCCATAAATTTGAATCCGCATCAGAAATTGCTTCCTTGAAGTTTCTTGGATCACATCCAACATCGGGTTCATCTTGATCCCCTTCAAGAAGAAGACCATATCGTATAGGAGGTCTAGAAGTCCTCTCGAATCTTCTAGGTACAGGCGTGTCTATCAATGGTTCCTGAGGTGTAGGATCGTTATTTTGTATTTCGGGTTCTTCTCGAATTTCTTCGAGTTCCATCATCTCGCCTTTCTTATCCAATAAGAACTCCTTCTCCAAGAAGGTGGCATTCCTTGAAACAAACACCTTTGTTTCAGCAGGATAATAGAAATAATATCCGATTGAATTTTTCGGATACCCTACAAAATAACATAAGCTGGATCGACTATCCAACTTATCTCCCACTGTCCGCTTCACGTAAGCAGGACATCCCCAAATCCTCAAGTACGAATACTTAGGAGCTTTGCCATTCCATAACTCGTATGGTGTTTTGTCCACTGCTTTAGTGTGGACGTTGTTCAACAACAATACCGCCGTTTCAAGCGCATAGCCCCAAAACGAAGGTGGAAGCTCAGTGAAGCTCATCATTGACCGAACCATGTCCAAAAAAGTTCGATTACGACGCTCCGATACACCATTCAGCTGTGGTTTCATAGGAGGAGTCCACTGAGAGAGAATCCCATTCTCTTTTAGATAGTCCAAAAACTCGGTACTTAAGTATTCTCCACCTCGATCCGATCGAAGTGCTTTAATACTTTTACCTAGCTTGTTTTCTACTTCAGCCTTGAATTCTTTGAACTTTTCAAATGCTTCAGACTTATATTTCATTAAATATAAATACTCATACCTAGAATAATCATCAGTAAAGGTAATGAAGTAGGTGTGGCCATATTGAGTACCAACTCTAAATGGACCACAAACATCTGTATGGATCAAATCCAACAGATTTTGACTACGCTCAGGTTTCCCCTTAAAAGGAGATTTAGTCATTTTTCCTTTCAGGCAGGATTCACAAGTAGGTAGAGAGTTAATATCAGACATATCAAACATGCCCTCTCCCACTAGCTTGTTCATCCTCCTTGAGGAAATATGACCTAGCCTAGCGTGCCAAAGGTTTGCCGAGTTTTGGCTATCGATTTTCCTTTTGTTTGTTGTTGCCGGTTTATCAACATAATTTATTGGAACGTCTTTTAGTTTTAAGTTGTATAGATCGTTTTCAAGTTGTTCATTTCCAATTAAACATTCATTCTTGTAAATATTGCAAATCCCATTCACAAAATTGCAAGAATAACCATCTCTATCAAGCATAGAAACAGAAATAATGTTTTTAATCAAATCCGGAACAAATAAAACATCTCTTAAAAGTAACTTAAAACCGTTCTGCAAAATTAAATAAACATCTCCCACGGCTTTAGCTTCAACTCTGGAACCATTTCCGAGCCTCAGCTGGGTCTCACCCATTCTAAGCCTGCGACTTCTTGTCATCACCTGCAAATCATTGCAAATGTGAGATCCACATCCGGTATCCAATACCCAAGAAGTAGTATTAAGTGAAACATTTATTTCAATATAGAACATACCCTTCGCAGTTCGCAACTGCTCTAGATATTCCTTGCAGTTACGCTTCCAATGACCGGGCTTCTTGCAGTAATGGCAAACATCCTTGGATTTTTCCATGTTTGAAGCCTTTGTCTTGTACTTCTTCTCGGGTTCGATTTTCTTGGGTGGGGCAGAACGTTTCTTGCCCTTTGTACTTGGCCCCTTCTTAGCAGAAGAAGAGGAGCCCACCAAGAAAGCCGGTTTATCCTTCTTTAATGTGGATTCATATGTCACAAGCATATTGACCATCTCTTCAAGGGAGGCCTCTATCTTGTTCATATTGAAATTCACCACAAATCCGTCAAACGAAGAAGGAAGAGACAGAAGTAGTAAATCCACGTTGAGTTCATGCTCCAACACCAAATCAAGGGTTACCAACTTCTGTATGAGCCAAATCACTCGTACCCCATGATCACGGACCGAAGTCCCTTCACGCATGCGACACGTCATTAGCTCCTTTACAGTAGCGAACCTTTCAGCCCTCGATTGAGCCCCAAAAAGTTCCTTGAGTTGAACGTGAATGTCAGCAGCATTCACGGTGTCCTCAAATTGCCTCTGGAGTTCATCAGACATCGAGGCTTGCATATAGCATTTGGCCTTGATATCATGGTCCCACCATGTATCAAGTTTGGCTAACTCTTCCGGACTTACGTCAGCTGGTGCTTCCTTCGGAGGAGATTTTTCTAACACGTAGAGCATCTTCTCCGAAGTCAAGACAATCTTCAACTTACGGAACCATTCCGTATAGTTTGCGCCAGTCAACTTATTTTGTTCGAGGATCGAGAAAAGTGGATTACGCGAATTCATCTTATGAAATACTGAAAAGAAACAGACAAATATCAGTGATTGTTTAAGCAATTTACTAAGACATAAAATAGGCGAAATTTATTTTATGAATCTCACTCCCACTATTTTAACGATTTCACTACCCTCTAGTGAAAACGGGAAACTGTTTTTCTTAGTGAGAACATGGAGTCCAATTGACAAACTATGGTCCCGAATAATATCAGCCAACCATAATTTTCAAAAGGTAGAGCCCAATTGCTTCCAAAGCAACCTCCACGTTTTTACCTCATGTCCAATAAGGGCCCAATAATATGACGCCGTTTATTGTGACATGTCAAGATGACCCATCAATATTAAGTTGTGATGGACGGTCGCCATGTGGATCCCCCAATAATATGAGCCGATCCCATGGGAGTTCCACCCAACTTACAACATGTGTCGATCCAATGTACAGCTTTCCGACGAACGGGCCCCCCAATAATATGAGCCGGACCGTATCCGCGGGTAGCATCTCATACATTGATCGTTGATGGAAGGTAGGAACATTTAAACAAATTTAAATTTCCTTTATTTATCTTGATATCAATTTTAAATCATATTTAAAATGAGGGATTTTAATTATAAAAATTTGTCTCATCATTTTTAAAATTTTGTATGCTTGTCGGATTCACACAATTTTGTCTAAAACATGCATACAACTATAATATCACATATTATATAGGATGATCGATTCCATTTCTAATCGATCCGTGGTTGCCAATCACGAGTCTTAGTCCAATCCTAGGTAATATGCAGTATGCAATGCAATCCTATTACATTGAGCTTCCAATTTACATTTCTTCTGTCTTTATTGTCTGCTGGGCCCACCACCGTCTTCAAATCTTGATCTCCCACTAAATCTAATGTATTTACAATAAATAACAATGACAAGTAGGGGATACATTTTTAAGGGGTGGGAACGGGCCATAAACCAAGCCCACTTTTATTACATATGACAATTCATATTGGGCCATAAACCAGGCCCATTAATAAAACCAACAACAATAAAAACAAATGTAAATTCCTAACATACACCTACAAAATTGGTCATGGCAATCGATCATCCTTATCCAATAACATTTAATTCAAAATTAATTTATTGGATAACATGCAATGGCAATTTAAATTTAAAAGGATAAAATCATATTTCATACATAAAATCTTATTTCATATACAAAATCATATTTTATCTTTTTATCAAATAAAATCATATTTTATCTATAAAATCCAATTTTATACATAAAATCATATTTTACTCAATATATCCATAAGATCATATCTTATCATCAATTGTACCAAAAATAATTAATTTCAAAATTCAATTTAACGGATAAAATATTTAAATTTTCCAAAAATTCAAATTTATCCAAAAATCAATTTTAAAATTTTCGGACTCGAACAATTCAATCCGACGCCTCGTGGACCAATCAAAAACAATTTTCGATCGGACCAAAAATAGAATTTTAACATATTAAAATTTAATTTAAAAATTAAAAAATTAATTTTTCCGCGGGCCGCCCGGGACATTCCCGGGCTGCCAGCACCCCATAGGGCTCGGGCCGGGCAGCGACGATCGCTGCCCTGCGCAGCGCCCAGTGCTGCGCTGGGCAGCGCCGTGCGCCGCCCTGTGCAGCTCCGTGCGCCGCCCGGGGCAGCGACCATCGCTGCCCCCCCCCCCCCGGGCAGCGATTGGATCGCTGCCCGGGTTTTTGCCCGAAATTTTTTTTTTTATTTTAAATATTTATTTTGTTTCAAAAACCGAGGCTTAAAAAATTTTTGTACAATCGATTAATTTAATCGCTTGATCTGAGCAACCTGGCTCTGATACCACTGTTGGAGAACGCGGCGATCAGATCAATTAGGATTGATACCCGGTGCAGCGGAAGTTTAAAAATTTTATATGGAACGATTCCATAATGGGTATCAACCTTACGATTAAATTGTGTGTGTAAAAATTAAATAACGATTATAAAATTTTTACCTTCAATCTCGAAGCAAGATTATGGACACCAACAGATTTCTCTGCTCTTGTTGTATATCCCTGGAACTGATGGACGAACTGTTCTTCAATCAGGTCCACGAACGGATATTTAATCCCTCTGATAGATTGCACTAGAAAATCTATCAGAAGTTTCTACGAAGAGATTAACGAATTTGATCCGTTAAACCAGACTGCAAATTCAAAATTCACAGGCTGGGTTTTTCGAGCAGAGAGGGGAGAAGGGGGCGGCGGCCACTAGGTTTCAAAACCCTAGTTAATTTCGAAAATTATTCCTGTTGTTGTCTAATTTCTGTACTGCAATAACTTATTTATAATGTAGGCCACTAACAGCTTAGGGCCCATTAGTCATAAGTTCAAGCCCGACAAGCAAAGCCCGCATATTTAGAAATTAATATAAAATTCATCGTGACTCCGATTGATAAACCGATTTCACCAATGTGCACAGAAACCATTTTTGCACCTTTTAAAGTCAAGATAAATTTTTCTGAATCCGAATTCAGTGATTTCCAAAAATGCCCATCCCTATGTCATTTTAGGAAATCTTACTCCTCTACACATAATTAAGAAGTCCAACTCCTTTGTTCATTAAATTTAACTCTTTTAATTTAACTATCTCAACGGGGATTAAAAATCCATTACACTGTGTGACCCTCAATGGTTCAGGGATACAGCTAGCCGTGGGCTCACAACTCCTTGTGACTCGGAACAACAATTTCCGACTTGCCCATCGAATCATGGTAAGAGCGTCTAGCAACATCGCCCCATGATTCCCTAGGTATCACTGATAGTGCCTACAAGAACCAATAGATTTTGGTTAGCGTACAGTACGGTCCCTTCATCCATATATCCCGATCGAATCAACAACCATTGGTATATCGAGAGTCGTTCGAGATTCGATAACTATGCAATACATCTTGAAGATCAAATAGTGACATCGCATGTGCTACTAAGAAACCATTTCTTAAACCACATCTTGTACTCTGGCCAGAGATTCGTCACACTAATATCTCCTCAGATCGCATAGGATATCCACACTCGCAAGTATGTGGTGAATCCTTGACAACAAAGCATCGACTCCTATATGTGTTGTAACTGTACCCAATCCCGACACCTGATGACCCCAATAGAGTCGGTAAACGAGTCAAAGCACAGTACTAGCATATAGAGTCTCAATGATGTTTCAAGTAGTAAGGACTAATGGTGTACAACCAAAACCGCGGACTATATCCACTCGATAAGTGATAACCACTTGGAAAGTCCGGATAGGGTAGTTCAATCATTAATCATATGAATATCCATTTGCATGCTTCGAACATCTCTATGTTCCTTACCAATGAAACGTGGTACTCTGCATCGCAAATGCTAGTCTCAAACTCGAGCGATCCTTATCCTTATTATCAGACGGCTCAATCGACTAGGAACAGTTTAGAATATACAATGACTATAAGATGTGTTTCATGATAGACATCTCCATGTTCTACCACATCTTACATACACTATAGTATATTCAAGGTCTTTATCAAAACAACAATAGTATATCACAATATAACAATATGAAGAAAGATAAAGTCATTGCCATTAATAAAAGTGTAAATAATATTAAACAAAAGATTGTTTATACAAAGAGTCATCAAAGCCCTTAGCCACAAGTTGGCTCACCGGGCACCCACTCTTTCACTCTTGAACTCCGTCATCCTCAAACTTTAGTGGAAACATATTTCTATCATACCCTATTTCTTCCAGAACATCTTCCGACTGAGGTTCAATAAGAAGAGAAGAATCAAACACCTCAAAATCATCAGCATGATTTAATTCGCACTCCCAATCCTGGTTCTCTGAGTCATCATCATCGAACCAAATTGGATTGGTCACTGCATGAGTATCTTATTTCACTTTCTGTTCTTGGTGTTCATGGAGAATTGATCTCTTGATATTCTCTATTTTCTCTACAAGGTGGCATCTAGAATTGATTAGATCTTCTATAGCTACCTCAGTCGATGCCACAAACTTGCTCATTATATCTTGTAACAGATGTAAGATCAATTGAGAACAACTTTCCTACTCCTTTTGAAGCTCGAATGGTTGGTCTGTAAAATTTGGGTATTGAGTATCTTGTGGGTATTGGTGGCTCCATACCTGTGGTGTAAGATCCCAATACCGGTAATAGTAAAATTCTACCATATCATCCAACAGGTGTATCATACTATCATCATCTCGGCAAAATAGTGGACTATCGGTTGTGAAAGATCCATCTATTACCCATCTTCTTGTCAATGCATCCAAACCCTCAAGAAAAAATATAAGGAGAGAATAGTTAGAAAAATCATGATAGCGGAAGATGGTTGCCAAATCATTGAATCTCTCCCATGATGCGTAGAATGGCTCTCCGTGTTGCTGGATAAAACTTTTGAATACTTGTCGATTTGACATCTCGAAGTATTACACCATAAGAATTCTTGCAAAAACATATTATAAAATGGTGAATAAAATAAAAATAAAAATACAAATAAATTAAATGCCTTCCCCGGCAACGGCGCCAAAATTTGGTAGCGCTTAGTCGTATCATGCCCAAATTAACCCAACTCAATTCAACTAAATAAACATGTAGTAGCGAGAGTAGGGATCATTCCCATGAACAAGGTTCAATTTATTGTGTTCCTAAAAATACTGAAAATAAATTAAAAGTGGGTTTTTGAATTTGAATTTAACTACCACTAATAAAAAGCAATTTAAAATAAATTTTATTGACTAGAATGCAAGAAGTAAAATTATGGAAAAGTAATTAATTAACAAACTTTGGTATCGGTCGACTATACCCTTGAAGTTATTCACTCGATCGTCGATTCTCTACAAATAATTAATTCTCATTGAAGATTCATCATTGAAAATTTAATTTCTATCTTACCTTAATTTTAGTTAATTAGACACAAGCGTTCTAAATCAACCATTACCAATGAATTAACCCAAATACAAGAGATTAAGATTTAAACTCAAGGTAGCATTCAAACTAGTGAAATTGATGAAGCTAAACAATACAAACACAAGAGGTTGTATTTAATCTAGTCAATTGTTGTTCCTACGAATTAACAAATTCACAAACGGAAATTATTAATCATAGTTGCTTCACAAATTAGAGGGATCAAACAATTACGGATTTGATATCTAATTTAGCTTTAGATTGTATGAGAAAGATAATCAGCCAATAATCAAACACACAAACATAAAATTAATTCCAAACAACTCTTGATACTCAAATAAAAATTAAACAATGAAAATCAAAATCTCACGAGATAAATAAACTTCAAGGATTCGTCTTCCTCTACCAAGAACTAAAACATAGAAGAATTGAAGAAAGAAATTAAATCTAAGAACAATGAAGATAAAACCTAGCCGCCAGATGTATTCTTCACTCTTCAGCCGTCCCAAAGATGATTGAGAGACTCTAAAATTTGAAATATATATGTTAATTAAGGCTAGAGTCCTCTCCAAGCAAGTTTACTTTTAAGATAAAATTTCCCAAAAATCGCATCTCGCTCGATCGGTGAAAAGATGCAGATCAAGCGAGATGTTTTCTGGTCCAAATCTCCTTCTTTTCTACAGCGCACGCTCGATCGGGAAAAACTTGCAAATCGAGCAGGACATGCTCTGTTCAACATCTTCTTTGTTTCTCTTTGTGCCCGCTCGATCGATAAAAAGTTGTAGATCGAGCGGGAACTTTTCTGCCTCAATCTCTCCTCGCATACGTGAGAAGCGTTGTTCCAATGCGCTATTGCGCTTCTCCATAGCGCACAAAGCGCTTCTCCATAGCGCTAAGGCGCTTCACCAATCTTTCTTATTTCTTTTGGGTAGAGCCCTTTGTTAGAGATGTTCGTTTGTAGCTCTAACGAACAGCTCTACTTCTTACATCTTCTTTCTTTACTTCTTTTCTTCAATTCTTTTGCTCCATTTTTTTATTTTCCTATATAAAAACACAAACAATGATTAGGAACTATTAAAATGAATTTAATCAATGCAAATTCTCCGAATCATACAAATTAACTTAAATAAATATAGGAAAATATAACCACATCAAACTCCCACATACTTAAACCTTGCTCGCCCTCGAGCAAGTCATGCAAAAACAATATGCAAATATACAAAAACATAAGCAAGGAAGAATCATGAATATCATAGCCTCGAAAAGTTCCAACTTACAAAAAACAAGCTTACGAATACTCTTGATTTTCCACAATAAACCTCCAGTCAAGTGTGCATGTGCGTGTGTGTCATGTTATTCCAGCTACATGAAACTTCAGAAGACATAGTTTTAAGACTGTTCGTAAACCTATGACACTTCAGTGTAACTATCACCATCAAAAGGTCCTTCCTCCCAACAATCCTTAAACAAACACAACTCTCTTGAGATATAATTACGCACCTTAGGATTTTGCATCCGGTTTTTCTTAAGCCCCAATAATTACCCGCATACTTTGCTATAACTAAGATATGATTCGAATTTCAATCCCCTAATCTATAGCCCGGATGGAGCTACAATCCCATTGGATCCGCAAACTTAGCTTTGGAATAGTTAATAGAATTTCAATCACTTTCCAAGCCCGGATAGAATTGTTATTTTAAAATTTTCAAAATTTTAACCTCATTCAATCCGCATACTTAATTATGAACAAGATGATTAGGATTTCAATCTCTTGCTAATAACCCGGATGGAGTTAATTTTATTTTCCCACAATTTTCATAAAAAATATTTTAACAAGTGCGCCCAAGATTGTATATGTCATGTCAAAAAGATCATTAGGATTCAAAAACACTACCAGGCTCCACAAACACTTATTGTCGTGCAATGGTCCAACAGATACAAATATCATCATTTACTTCGTTACATTTCACTGGTCTAATATGTGTGCTTAAGATTATTCACAATTCAGCCTACAGTTCTCATGTCCAATCAAGAGGAAAAATTTTCACAAAAACAATTTTTTAACAAAACTTCATCATCATAGGCTAGTGAATTTCAACAGTCATATTCATCGCTAACAATGAGCTCTAAAAATTTTTTTCTCTAAACCCGGCTACATCCTCTCAATGACTGGCTAAGTCCTCTCCCTCATACTTAATATCTTACATTGTCCCCAATGTAAGTAAAAATAACACTAAAGAAAAACAAAAAAGAAACAAATAAAATAAAATATATGGAAGATAATACTCCCCTTGAGTTGCCTCCCAAGAAGCGCCTAATTTTCAGTCTTCAGTTTGACACTCATAAGCACTCCTCAAAGAGCGGTTGACGCCCAAAATAATTGTCATATGACACTACAAATGGGTATTTGTTCCATGTGCCCTCAAGCTTGACTAGATGTATACGGTTTAAGCTCTTCACTCCAACAACACTCCATAGCAGCTGGTAAATATGGGAAAAGAACATCTCTGTGGGCTCTCGGAAGCCAACATCTTTTGAAACTGGTATTGATGGAAGGGAAGGATCTTGGGAATGTGTGTATGATAATACTATCAATGAGCTCAAATCGATAGACTCTTGAACTCCGTCATCCTCAAACTTTAGTGCAACATATTTCCATCATACCCTATTTCTTCCAGAACATCTTTTGACTGAGGTTCAATAAGAAGAGAAGACTCAAATACCTCTAAATCTTCAGCATGATTTGATTCGCCCTCCCAATCATGGTTCTCTGAGTCATCCTCATGGAACCAAATTGGTTTGGTCACAGCTTGAGTATCTTGCTTCACTTTCTGTTCTTGGTTTTCATGGAGAATTGATCTCTTGATATTCTTTATTTTCTCCACAAGGTGGCATCTAGAATTGATTAGATATTTTATAGTTGCCTCAGTCGATGCCACAAACTTGCTCATTATATCTTCTAACAGATGTAAGATCAATTGAGAACAACTTCCCTCCTCTTTTTGAAGCTCGAATTGTTGGTCTGTAAATCCAGGTATTCAGTATCTTGTGGGTATTGGTGGCTCCATACCTATGGGGTAAGATCCCAATACTGGTAATAGTTAAATTCTGAAATATCACCCAACAGGTGTATCATACTATCATCATCTCGGCAAAATAGTGGACTACCGGTTGTGAAAGCTCCATCAATTACCCATCTTCTTGTCAATTCTTGAATGGTTCCCGAAAATCGCGTCTCGCTCAATCGGTGAAAAGATGTAGATCGAGAGAGATGTTCTTTGGTCCAAATAGCCTTCTTTTCCACGGTGCCCGCTCGATCGGGAAAAACATGCAAATCGAGCGGGACATGCTCTGTTCAACATCTTCTTTGTTTCTCCTTGTGCCCGCTTGATCGGTAAAAAGTTTCAGACCAATTGGGAACTTTTCTACCTCAATCTCTCCTCGCATACGTGAGAAACGTTGTTCCAATGTGCTATCGCGCTTCTCCATAGCGCACAAAGCGCTTCTCCATAGCGCTAATGCGCTTCACCAATCTTTATTCTTTCTTTTGAGTAGAGACCTTCCTTAGATCTTTTCGTTTGTAGCTCTAACGAACAGCTCTAATTCTTCCATCTTCTTTCTTTGCTTCTTTTCTACAATTCTTTGGCTCCATTTTTCTATTTTCCTATATCAAAACACAAAAAATGACTAGGAACTATAAAATTAATTTAATAAATGCAAATTCTCCTAATCATACAAATTAATTAAATAAATATAGGAAAATATAACCGCATCAGTACTGTTCCAGATACCCTGACTGAGTATGCATGTATTATGTGTTGTATTGTTTATATGGAATGATTTTATCTACATATATTATGTCACGTTATTATGCTTCATGTATTATCGGATCGAGCATGTATTCTTGAGATATTCAGTAGTAGGGTGCTCACCCTACATGTAGTTGATGGTTAGACACGTGGACTCGTGATCAGGTCACCATTATCCACTGGGTATATGAGTCATCTCCTGATGCAACAGTGCAGCATGCTATATACCTTGGGCCCGGTCTGTGAGCAAGACTTCTTGACCTTGTGTCTTGGTACCCGTACACTTGCATACATGCACATATAATATTTTTATACTCATACTGTCATGCTGAGCGTTTATGTTCATGTCCTCGTACTATTTTTGGATACCCTATTCAATGGGGTAGGTCCCAGACTTGATGGATCAAGAGGCTCAGAGAGACCATAGTTGCAGGGTGGATGCAGTGGTGGAGATGGGTACTTTAGTTTGTTTTTGTTGAGAACAGTTGTTTTGACACAGTTATTCGATATGGTTGTATAACTTGAGTATTTACAGATTCTTTTTCTTGGAATTGTATCTGGTTATGTATTACGTTGTTAAATTTTGATTATTATTTAATTAAGTTAAATGTATGCGTAAGCTCTTGATTAGTAGGTGATCACGGTGCGGGTCACCACAAGGCTCGACCCTATGTCGTTGTTTCTGGGAGGATTTTTCCATATGGGCTTGTAGGGAAGACTACCTCAATCTCGATGTTTTATGTTGTCGCAGCAAGGGGTATGACTACCAAGAGGATTTCAGTGATAGTTGAATTCATTTGATTTAGTTTTGGTACTGGGTTAGTATCGAGGGATTTATTATACTTATTATCTGATTTGGTCAGTGTAGCGACCCTATCCGGATTCACTACCTAATTAAAGTAATTAGCGCATGCAGTAATTAATTAAAGTATAAAGAGCGGATAATTTAAAATACAATAAATCTAATCGGCAGAATACAACCGACGACAGTAAAAGTGTATAATACTCTTATGCAACCATATCGAAAGTTTTAGGGTAACAAGCCCTACGACAAAACTCTCACATCAACTGTCACCGGCCTCACTCCTGATGCGAACCTCCTGAACCGTCTAGCCTCAAACCTGCCCCGCCATGAGGTATCCCAAGAACACCAAACACAGGGGCGTGAGCGACTACGCTCAATACAAAAGCAATGATATATAGACAAATATGCAGCATACAAATGACTTTAAAATCCTAGGTAAAACGGTCTGCTCAAGGAACCACCGAATATACAGCACCTTGCCAGAGAGCGAATCAGTGGGGGTACTCGTTTATTCACCCTATCAACTATAGCATCTACTTCCCCGTCGTGGTCGCTCCTAGTGATAGCAAAACCCGGGGCTGAGCCTCCCCAAAAACTAATCCATGAGTAACTCATCATCGATGGAAACTATCATGACTCACATCATACCAGATGCAGTCCATTGTAAAAACATGCATGTGATAAAGCAGTAAAACATGGTAAAACACATATCACATAATCATGAAACATATAATCATATATATCATGCCGGCTGTCTTGATCAGTACTTACGTACCTCTAACACTGCAAGCCAAAACCTAGCACACCGGCCTAGATCCCACGCGTACAAGTCCTTGCTACTGCAACTACAATGTAAATACCCATGCATCATTAATTAAGCTCTAAAAGCCTTAACTAAGCTATCCATACTCCTAAATATTTTTAGAAAGCCAAAGCTATACCTGCGTCCATCGATAGCCCACTGCTGACGACTGTCTCAAAACTTAGGCACATCTCTGCTACGACGCCGGGATCGCTCCGCTACTTCCGAATTCCTAATAGGACGCCTAGAAGTCCCTAGATCTGATTGGAAAGGGTTAAGAACAAGGGAGAGAAGAGAGGAATGAGCTCTTAAAAATGAGCCTCAGATCCAATATTTATAGGCAGAGAACGGAACGTCCGATCACGAACGGAGCGTACGATCACCATCGAAGCGTCCGATGTCCCATCTAGTTCGTAAGCAATGACGTCATCTTGCTGAAGTCACGGACGACATCAGCTGACCAGAACGTTGTTTCCATTCTCCAAACGTTGTTTTCGTTCTTGGTCACCCTTTGGGCCATTTTCGATCATTCCGAGTCCATCTCTGATGTCCTTGAACTCGTCTGAGATTTCCTTAACCCTGATTAGTTTGATAATGACATAGTGATTAACGCTTAACCACTTAACTTGGGTACGGGTCACTACATTCTCCCCCACTTAAGAAATTTCATCCTCGAAATTTAAGCCAGAGGAAAACACGAAAAATCAAACAAATGTTCTTTATTACAAATGAACATTTCAAAGTACAAATATTTAAAAAGAAAGGTACAAAACTCAAAATAACTCTGGATGCTCAGCTCACATCCGGCTCTCTAACTCCCAAGTTGCTTCCTCGGTTCCTCTATGCTGCCACTGCACCATCACCAATGGTATTCTTTTGTTGCGAAGAACCTTGTCTTTCCTGTCAAGAATCCTGAGAGGTCTATCCACATAGGACAGATCCTGGTCCAATTTCACCTCATTCGGATGTAAAATGTGCAACTCATCCACCACGTATTGTCTCAGCAAAGATACGTGAAACACATCATGAATGCCAAAAAGATAAGGTGGAAAAGCTAGACGGTAAGACACATCTCGAACCTTCTCAAGAATCTCAAACGGACCGATAAACCTCAGCTACAACTTACCCTTGAGGCCGAATCTCATCAACTTCCGAAAAGGTGACACTCGCAAAAATACATGCTCTCCTACCTCAAAGTGCAATGGTCTGCGGTGAGTGTTAGCATAGCTTGCCTATCGATCCTGAGCAGCCTTAATCCTTTGTCGGATCAATTCCACTACATCGGTCATCTGCTGCATCAACTGCGCACCTTCAACTTTACGGTCGCCAACTTCATCCCAAAACAAAGGCGTACGACAGCGACATCCATATAAGGCCTCAAAAGGTGCCATGTCAATGTTGTGATGGTAGCTGTTATTATAATAAAAATCTACTGATGCCAAGAGATCATGCCACGCTGGTCCAAAATTCATTACTTTAGCTCGAAGCATATCCTCGAGGGTACGAATAGTCCTTTCGCTCTGTACTTCGGTCTCCGGGTGATAAGTTGTACTCAGACTCAGTGTAGTACAAAGAGCTCGCTGGAAGCCACCCCAAAACCTAGAGGTAAACCTCAGATCTCGGTCACTGACGATGCTCAATGGAATCCCATGCAGACAAACAACATTTTGCACATACAAATGTGACATTCGATCAAAAGTAAAGTCCTAATTATACGGAAGAAAATGCATGAACTTTGACAATCGATTCACAGCAACCCATTTAGCATCGCAAATCCTAGAAGACATAGGCAATTGGGTGACAAAATCCATTGTCACGTGCTCCCACTTCCACTCAGGAATCTCTAAAATCTGGAGTAATCCACCGTGTCGTCGAAATTCTGTCTTGACTTGCTGACACACAAGGAATTGAGACAAGAACTGATAAACACTGCGCTTCATTCCTTTCCACCAAAACCTCGTACGTAGATCCTTGTAAATTTTCATAATTCCTGGATGAACATAGAATCTACTATGATAAGTCTGTGTCAGAATCTCCTCTCTCAATATGGAATCATCAGGAACCACCACACATCCGGAAAGGCACAACAGACCATCAATCTAAAATTAAAACCAGAAGTACTTCCATCCTGAGCCAATTGGGCTAATTTCTGTGTTTTCGGATCATCGGCCTGTGACTCCCGTATACACGAGTATACAAGGCTGGTTCGAAAAGTACTGATGAAACGCGCACTCCCTGTTGTTCCTTCTATTGACGGAAATTATATCCCAAGGAACAACACTCCTCTACCACTCGAGCAACTGAGCTGGTACTAAGGGAACTCACATAAATCTTGCAGCTAAGAGCATCCGCAACTGGATTAGAAGAGTCTTGATGGTACTTGATCTCGCAATCATAATCCTTCAGCAAATCCATCCATCGGTGCTGCCTCATGTTCAACTCAGCATGAGTGAACAGATATTTCAAACTCTTATGGTCCGTGAAGATCTTAAACCTCTCATCGTACAAGTAATGACGCCATATCTTAAGATCAAAGACAATGGTTGCAAGCTCCAAATCATGCACGGGATAGTTCTCCTCATGAGTCTTCAATTCCCTAGAAGCATAGGCAATCACATGAACTCTCTGTGACAACACACATCCCATACCCTGCAGAGAAGCGTTGGTGTGGACCACATAACCATCTAATCCAGACGATAGAGCTAGCACTAGAGCAGTAGTCAGACGGCGAGGCAACTCTTGAAAACTCTCCTTGCACTCCAACGTCCAAACGAAAGGCACGTATTTTTTCGTCAACTGTGTCGAAGGCTTAGAAATCTGAGAAAAGTTCTCCAAGAATCTACGGTAGTAGCCTGCCATCCAAAGAAAACTACGAATCTCCGCAACTGTCGTCGAACGCGACCTGTTCAAAATAGCTTCCGTCTTACTAGGATCAACTAAAACACCATCTCATGAAATCACATGACCAAGGAAGACAACTAGGTCAATCCAAAAATCACACTTGCTCAACTTAACATACAACTGCCTCTTTCTTAGAATCTGCAAAACAGTATGGAGATGGAAAGCATGCTCATCCATATTGTGAGAATACTAGGATATCATTGATGAACATCACCACGAACTTGTCCAAAAAGTCGCGAAAAACCCTGTTCATCAAATCCATAAAGACAGCTGGTGAATTCGTCAATCCAAATGACATCACTAAGAACTCCTAGTGGACATACCGTGTGCGAAATGTTTTTTTAGAGATATCCTCCTCTCTAACCCATAACTGATGATATCCCGATCGCAGATCAATCTTCGAGTAAATGGAAGTGCCCTGTAACTGATCAAATAGATCATATATCCGCGAAAGAGGATACTTATTCTTCACAGTCACTTGGTTAAGCTGTTGATAGTCTATACACAAACGCATCGAACCATTCTTCTTCTTGACAAATAAGACGGGGGCTCCCCATGGCGAAACACTCGGTCGAATGCAGCCCTTATCAAGAAGATCCTGCAGCTGTTTCTACAACTCTCGCATCTCTGTCGGTGCTAAACATTATGGAGCTTTGGAAAATCGGTGTATTCTCTGGCAGTAAATCAATTCCAAACTCGATCTCCCTCACTGGTGGTAAACCTGGAATCTCCTCCGAAAACACATCGGGAAACTCACGGACTACGGGTATCTCCTGGATATCTGGTCCCTCCAAGGATGCATCGATGGCATAGATAAGGTAGTCTTCCCCGCCAGACTCTAAAGCACGTCGGGCTTTCAGAGCAAAAACCACTGGCAATGGGGGTCGCGCTTCCTCACCGTAAAAATACCATGCCTCGCCATCCTCAGGACGAAACTAAACAAACCTCTGGTAGCAATAAACTATGGCTCTGTAGGTAGTAAGGAGATCAATCTCAATAATGCAGTCAAAATCATCCATGGATAGGATCATCATGTTAGCACTAAGCTGGTACCCCTCAAAATCCAAAGTGCAACCAACCACTAGACGCTTAGCTAAAACCTTGTTACCCATTGGAGTAGATACCACTAACAATACATCTAAGGGAACATATGGTAGTCTATACTTTTTAGCAAATTTTTCTGAAATGAACGAGTGAGATGAACCAGTATCAATCAAGACATATGCAGGAAAACCACACAAACTACAGGTACCTGAAATCATCCGATCACTGTCAGCCTCCTCGTCCTCCTGGTTCAGTACAAAGACTTGCCCCTGAACACGTGGTCGTAGAGAAGAATGACCATGGGAAGAAGTATGAGAATGTTGTCGCTTCGAATGCTGTGACTGCTGCCGCGGCTGCTGAGAGGGCTGTTGATACTGCGGCTGCTACTGCTGAACAGATGCATGAGAACCTCCGGAACCACTCACTTCTCTCCTCAGGTTAGGGCAATCTCTCTTCATATATCCCTCATGTCCACACTGAAAACATGCGCTAATCGAACAAGGGCACGGACCTGCAGGATGCCTCCGTCTACACTGCTGGCAACGATCCCACTTCTGGACACTGAAAGGTGTACTCCGCCGGATTCGGAAGAAGAAGAAGAAGAAGAAGAAGAAGAAGAAGAAGAAGAAGAAGTTCCGACCTGTTTCTTGAAAGACTGGGTACGCGGTCCCAAAGAGTTAGATGGTCTGGAAGCAGAGATAAAGGACATGTTACGCCGAAGTCTGTCCTCGCCTGGTGACAACGGCTCACTAAACCCTCATAAGTCATGTAATTACAAACCGCCACACGATCATGAATCTCCGGTTTGAGACCCTGAAGGAACAGATTATAATTCATCTCAGTACTAGAGGAAATCTCCGGACAATACACCAATAACTCGAAAAACTTCTGCTGATACTCGTTGATAGTCATCGAGCCCTGGCGCAAACTCAGCAACTCACTGGCCTTCGCCTAAAGAAGTGCAGGAGGAAAATATAACTTCTTGAAAGCTATGCGGAACTCGGCCCATATAACCACTCTTCGATCTGATATAAACGGTCTGGAAGTAGTTCTCCACCACTTCTTGGCATTACCCTCCAGAAGAAAACCCAACGTCTTCATCTTCTGTTCCTCGGTGCACTGGAACTCTCTGAAACAATTCTCCATGCGCTTCATCCAGTCTTCAGCAATATCTGGAGCCTCTCCACCCACTAATGGCTTAGGACTCATCTGAAGAAAACGGTGCATACTGAATCTCCTCCACTTATCGCGATATCCGTGACGGTCTCGTCTACGATCGTCATGATAGCCCCAACGACCACCACCTTCACTGTCATGGATCTCGTCATATTCTGTCATCTATCAAATAGTAACAAATAAAATTTTAATCCGCTTTACTAATTCTCAGTTGCAATGCGCTCTGATGCCAATAAATGTAGCGACCTTACCTGGATTCACTACCTAATCAGAGTAATTAGTGCATGTAATAATAATAATTAATTAAAGTGTAAAGAGAGGATAATTTAAAATACAACAAATCTAATCGGCAGAATACAACCGATGAAAATAAAAGTGTATAATACTCTTATACAACCATATCGAAAGTTTTATGGTAACAAGTGATAAGTGCATTTTGTGTGCATTATTTCATGTTATTTTTATATCTATTTTATGTGCATTCATATTACTTTTATGTGTTTTTATGTGTTTTAGTTCTTGTGTATGTATTACACTCTCCAGGTTAATTTTGTAGGAAAATGGATTTTTGAATAGTGAATTAAGGAGCAGCCTTGATCGAAACTCCGATCTTTACCGTTCCAAATTAAGTTTAAGATGTTTTAAAGCTGCTGTCCAAATTTCATCTTGATCGGACGGCTAGAACTTAAATTTTGTATTTTTCAAAATCGTCGCGCGGAGCAGAAAAATCCACTCGCTCGAGCGAGAGTCTATGCTCGCTCGAGCGAGAGTCTATGCTCGCTCGAGTGAGCCAGACTTGCCAAAAATCTTCCAGGACAGAGAGTTGCTCGCTCGAGCGAGACCTGCTCTCTCTTGAGCGAGCGTGGCGTGCAGATTCCATATATTTGGAAACTCTTGGTCGAAAAAGAGGCTATCTTTTAGAGATCCTTGGACACTTAAATACCGATTTTTGCATCAGAAAGAGGGGTTCCGAACACAGACAACACAAGGGAGGTGGCTTCAAAGCTTGGGAGAAGATTTCTACACTTTTTCTTCTTCTGTTCTTCTTTATTTTTATTTATTGAATTATAGTTTCAATTATTGAGTAGTTTGTTTTCAACCAAGACGGCGTGATTGGAACGAACAAATTCATGTAGAAAACTTGGATGTTTGTTTGGGATTTTTCAGAGTTGATTTTGTTTTATTGATTGTTAGATTTATATTTGTCTTATGAATAGTTTGATCAACTGTTTGCTTGCAAGTTAATCGATTCCAAGTCGACAGAGGAGGTTTCGATTTTGATCACTATGATAATCAGCATATTGTAAAACCAATTAGAAATAGAATTCGATTTCATTATGCGGTTTGGGTGTAAACTGAATTTTCATAAATATTTAATGCATTCAAATTTGATTAGAATTATGAAATATTAGTTCATCAATATTTGAATAGGTTTGATTGTTCTAGAAATAAACTTTTGAACAAATTAGGAGAATTCCCGTGAATTAAGATTAAATCTGAGTCCTGAATCGACTACATGTTACATGATTTGTTCGGTACCTACGTGTGTCTTGGTTGTCTCGTTTAATTATTTTTATCTTCAATTATTTTAATTCTTATTTCTTCAGAAGTTTTTATTTTAAATTCTTATTTTTTTAAAATCAAATTGCTTTTTATTATTTTGTCTAGATTAAGTAAAATAATTAATTCTTGAGAATTGACAGCAATCCCTGTGGGATCGATACTTGGACTCTCTGTCCACTTTACTATTACTTGACCTCGTACGCTTGCCAGTAGATTTATATCACACCGATTTAGCCGGTCAAATTTTTGGCTCCGTTGCCGGAGACTGTTTAGTTAATATTAGGATAGATTATTTGCTTGAGACTAGACATTTTTTTTCCTATTTTTTCGTTCCTTTGATTATTTTTAAAATTTAAATTTTTTTTTTCTCTTTTCTTTGTGAGGTGCTTGGAGATGGATCATCGACAGGTGTTCACAAGGTTTGGCCAACAATATTCGGAGCCTTTCTATGCTGCTTGGGGGAGATTCAATGATTTGGCGAACATATTTCGATGCCATAATTTTTCGAACTCCACGCTCACTCAGATTTTTTATGGTGGTTTGGATGAGACTACAAGAAATTGGATGGATTATGGAGCCTTGGCCACTGGCAGTCACCTGTTCAGAAGAGATGAAGACAGTGCTATGCACTTGTTAAATGATATGGCGGATTTCGACTACCATTGGCATTGTGATCCTTCATTGCAAGGTTGGAGTCACAAATATCCTCCAAAATTCAACTCCACAAATTTTGCGAACCAACCACCGGAGCATCAAAAAGAGTGTGTAGGGTATTTTGAGGATCATGTGGCTCAGTTGGAGAATTTTGTGAAAAGGCAGGAAGAGACAAACTAGTTCTTCGAAATCCGCATCAAATTTTTAAGTCTTTTGGATGAACAGATTGCGCTTCATAGAGAACCAGTCTCTGATATTTGCCAAGAGAGTGAAGTAATTGAGCCAGAGCACGAGAAAATAATTTTTTAGGAATCTTCTTGTGAGGATGAATCAAAAGTGACAATGGAGGGGGAAGAAACATACAAGGCTACATATTTTATGGTCGTTCCATGTACACCGTTAGAAGATTCTTTCTTGCCATTGACTCCACCTCCAGCATATTCCATCCTCTATGAGCTTCAGCCTAGATTCGGAGTCTCCTTTCAAAAGAAAAATTTCAGACCAAGTGTTGTTGGACCGATGAGCTTACAAAGTCTATATCATGCCAAGCTTGAGGGTGAAGGAAATCTAGACCCATACGTAGAGTCGTATGATTCTTACTATGGGCGGCAGCCGCTCTTTGATGGTGGCTTCTGCATAGTCGGGCTGTAGACTATTAATTTAGCGTTGACTGGGAGGCAACATAGTGTTCTTTCCCTTGTTTTTTTTATTTTATTTTTGGTTTTTGTTTTTTTTATTTAATTTTTACTTCTTTTCCATTCCTGTTTGCCGAGCCTGCCAATATACAAAGTCTGTTGCTGTTGTCCCAGCTGATACTATCAAGAAGGAAGAGGATGAATCAAAAACCAGGGGAGTGTTATTTTTGTTCTCATTGTGTTTTTGTTTGTCTTTGCATTTGTGTGTTTGTTATGCATTCTGTTCATTGTTCTGAAGCATTGAGGGCATGCTTTGGATAATAAGTATGGGGGATAGACTAGTTTATTGCATTGTTTGTTATGTTTGTGTTGCATCTGTCATGTTTTGTGTTTGTTTGCATCTAGTTTGTTTTTGTTGTTGTTTGTTTAGTCTTGCATGAGTAGGATGAGTCATAATATCCAATGATGATGAAGTTTATTTGAAAAAATTGGTTTTTTGAAAAAAAAATTTCTCTTGACTTGACATGAGAAACTGTAGGTTGAACCGTGAATATTTATAAGCACTTGTGTTAGACCAGTGGACTGTAACGAAAGATTTGATGAAGTTTTTGTCTGTTTGACCATTGTACAACAATAGGTGGTTTGTGGATCTTGATTTTGTTCTATAAATTTTGATGAGGCTCTAGTTTACACTTATGATCTTGGGCGCACCTAGAAAAAATAATTTATATACAATTCCATCCGGGCCTTGAAAGGATTAAAATCCTATAAAATATTAAATTTAAGGCTAAGTATGCGGATTAAATGGGATTGATGCTCTATCCGGGCTATAGATGAGGGGATTAGAAAGAAAAAACAAAATGATTTTTCGTATCCTAGCCAGTTATAGCTAAGTCAGCGGTTAATTATTGGGGCTAAAGCAATACCGGGTGCAAAAATCCGGAGGTGTGTAATTCATTATCTCAAGGGAAGTGGGTTTAGTCTAGAGGTCGTTGGAAGGAATGAGCACTTGAAGAGTGAAACTTGCACTGACTTGTCATAGGTCGCTAAGAAGATTTGAGACGAATTCGGTCTAAGTTGTATGAAACTGGAATGACATTTCACACACACACGTTCACGTTAAACCGAAGGTGTATTATGAAAAGTTGAGAGCATGCCGGTGATTTTTTTTTTGTGATTGAACTTCTCGGAGGCTGTGCACATTCATGATTCGTCCTCACTTATGTTTTTGTTTGCATATTGTTTTTGCATGTCTTGCTCGAGGGTGAGCAAGGTTTAAGTATGGGGGTGTTGATAAGTGCATTTTGTGTGCATTATTTATGTTATTTTTAATGTATATTTTATGTGCATTCATATTGCTTTTATGTGTTTTTATGTGTTTTAGCTCTTGTGTGTGTATTACACTCCCCGGGTTAATTTTGTAGGAAAATGGATTTTTGAATAGTGAATTACGGAGCAGCCTTGATCGAAAAATCATATTTAATTTTAGATAGATCAAACTCCGATCTTCACCGTTCACAATGAATTTTAAGATGTTTTAAAGCTGCTGTCAAAATTTCAGCTTGATCCGACGGCTAGAACTTAAGATATGAATTTTTCAAAATTGTCGCACGGAGCAGAAAAATCCACTCGCTCGAGCGAGAGTCGATACTCGCTCGAGCGAGCCAGACTTGCCAAAAATCTTCCGGGACAGAGAGTTGCTTGCTCGAGCGAGACCTGTTCTCGCTCGAGTGAGAGTGTCGTGCAGATTCCATATATTTGGAAACTCTTGGACGAAAAGGAGGCTATCTTTTAGAGATCCTTGGACACTTAAATACTGATTTTTGCATCAGAAAGAGGGGTTCCGAACACAGACAACACAAGGGAGGCGGCTTTAAAGCTTGGAAAAGATTTCTACACTTTTTCTTCTTCAGTTCTTCTTTATTTTTATTTATTGAATTATAGTTTCAATATTTGAGTAGTTTGTTTTCAACCAAGACGGCGTGATTGGGCCGAACAAATTCATGTAGAAAACTTGGATGTTTGTTTGGGATTTTTCAGAGTTGATTTTGTTTTATTGATTGTCAGATTTATATTTGTCTTGTGAATAGTCTGATCAACTGTTTGCTTGCATGTTAATCGATTCGAAGTCGACAGAGGAGGTTTCGATTTTGATCACTTTGATAATCAACATATTGTAAAACCGACTAGAAATAGAATTCGGTTTCATTATGCGGTTTGGGTATAAACTGAATTTTCATAAATATTTAATGCATTCAAATTTGATTAGAATTACGAAAGATTAGTTCATCAATATTTGAATAGGTTTGATTGTTCTAGTAATAGACTTTTGAACAAATTAGGAGAATTCCTGTGAATTAAGATTAAATCTGAGTCCTGAATCGACTACATGTTACATGATTTGTTAGGTACCTACGTGTGTCTTGGTTGTCTCGTTTAATTATTTTTATCTTCAGTTATTTTAATTTTTATTTCTTTAGAAGTTTTTATTTTAAATTCTTATTTTTTTTAAATCAAATTGTTTTTTATTATTTTTTCTAGATTAAGTAAAATAATTAATTCTTGAGAATTGACAGCAGTCCCTGTGGGATCGATACTTGGACTCTCTGTCCACTTTACTATTACTTGACCTGGTACGCTTGCCAGTAGATTTATATCACACCGATTTAGCCGGTCAACAAGCCCTACCACTAAACTCTCACAGCAACTGGCACCGGCCTTACTCCTGGTGCAAACCTCCTAGACCGTCCAGCCTCAAACCTGCCTCGCCACGAGGTATCCCAAGAACACCAAACACAGGGGCGTGAGAGACTATGCTCAATACAAAAACAATGATATATAGACAAATATGTAGCATACAAATGACTTTAAAATCCTGGGTAAAACAGTCTTCTCAGGACGCCACCGAATATAAAACACCTTGCTAGAGAGCGACTCCATGGGGGTACTCGTATATTCACCCTATCAACTATAGCGTCTACTCCACCATCGTGGTCACTCCTAGTGATATCAAAACTAGGGGCTGAGCCTCCCCAGACACGAATCCATAAGGAGTAACTCATCACCGATGAAAACTGTCATGACTCACATCATACCAGATGCATTCTAGTGTAAAAACATGCATGTGCTAAAGGAGTAAAACATGATAAAACACTTAGCACATACTCATGCAACATATAAGCATATATATCATGCCGGCTATCTTGGTCAGTACATATGTACCTCCAACACTGCAGGCCAAAACCTAGCACACCGGCCTAGATTCCACGCCTACAAGTCCTCGCTACTGCAACTACAATGAAAATACCCATGCATCATTAATTAAGCTCTAAAAGCCTTAACTAAGCTATTTCATACTCATAAATATTTTTAGGAAGTCAAAGCTATACCTGCGTCGTGACGAGATAGCCCACTGCTGACGACTGCCTCAAAACTTAGGCACAGCTCTGCTACGATGTCGGGATCACTCTGCTACTTTCGAATTCCCAATAGGATGCCTAGAACTCCCTAGATTTGACTATAAAGGGCTAAGAACAAGAGAGAGAAGAGATGAATGAGCGCTTAAAAATGAGCCTCTGATCCAATATTTATAGGAAGAGAACGGAATGTCTGATCTCAGATCGGAACTTTCGATCACGAACTGAGCGTCCGATGTCCCATCTAGTTCATAAGAATTGACGTCATCTTGCTGACGTCACGGATGACATTAGTTGACCAAAACATTGCTTCCGTTCTCCAAATGTTTCTTCCGTTCTTGGTCACCCTTCGGGCCATTTTCGATCATTCTGAGTCTATCTCTGATGTCCTTGAACTCGTCTAAGATTTCCTTAACTCTGTTTAGTTTGATAATGACCCAGTGATTAATGCTTAACCACTTAACTTGGGTACGGGTCACTAAAGACAGAGATTCAAGATAAGGTTATCTTTTGACAGGATTGTCTAAGACATGGGATTATTATTTGACTAGAGTAAGTTTAGAACTAAGTATGTGATGCAGTTTCTATCGTGAATTGGACTGGAATAGTTCTAGTGAATAGATTCAGTCTAGTAAAAGGTTCGTGCAAGTGGATACTTATGTTTATCTTCTGAATTGTCAGAAATAGGAAAGGGGAATCTTGTTGTAAAATTTCTATTATTCAAGTAGTCTTGGGAAATAGTAATTTCTCGATTGAGCTATGATTCCATGAATTGATCAAAGAGAACTCTATGTTCAAGGAATGGTGATCAATAGTATTATATTCAAGTAAGAATCAGAGTCCATAAGTGGTAGCATAACTTAATCGGTATTTTGAGGCTGAGTATGAGCCGCAGTCAATTGTTATCAATAGATGAGACTGTTGTGTTTAAGATGGCTTACTGTACTGTCGTAATGAAATGTAGACACTAACGAAAAGGGTAAGAGTTCTGGTAATCAGTTGTCTTATAGGACTTGGCAAGGAAAGATTACCCTTGGGAAACCGTTCATGAACATCATTAGAGTGTTTACACTCAGGAGTTCAAGTAATACAAAGAGGTTGGCAGAATGAGAATATCTCAAATAAGGAAATAGGTGTTTGATTTTGGAACCCAAGTATGATTAGTTGAGATATATACCTAAGCTGCATGTGGTGGAGTGGGACTCTACGAGTTGCAGTGGTATCTGTCGCTTTGACATTATTAGGATCAGTGTTCTGTTGAAAGAGAGCTGGGTCTTTTAAAAGACTAGCTATGAAATTTATTGATCCGCTCTAGACATGAATTACTCGGTGATTGGGATTATATTTTGCAGTCTCTTGTGCGATTCAGAGATGCGGTACTATTGAGAATAAGTATAAATGTTGCCAATCGGCTTTAGCATCATATTAGTAGTGATCATATGAGGAAAATGAGAGTAGCCGAGGTCTGCAGTCTTTTGGGCCTGGCAGGATTATTATCATTGATTATTTCGAAGTACGTTTGATTTACTAGACTATTGTCGTGATTGTTTCATGGGAGTAGATTCGGGTGCTAAATAGATTGCGACAACTTTTGAGGATGTAGAACCATTAGATATCTCAGTTTGAGGTTATATATACGAATGCATTAGGATTCGTTAAGACCTACTTTTTCTAGCAAGGAGATTAACCGTATTTTTGTTTTAAATAATGTAATATTGTTTTAAGTTTTGGGATGGTTGTAACCATCCGATTTGAACTGTTAGTGTCAGGAGTTGTACTAACCAACATGAGTATCCAACAGATTTTGAGATTTTAGTTTTCAGGAGTTGAGCCTGAAAGTTTCTATACTGAGCAGACAAGTGGATGTGGACAATGGCATTGTCTTATCGCAGAGGATCTGGCAGAGTCTTTTCCATTATCGCGACAGTAATATTTTTGGGCATAATGGTTTAACCAATATTATTAAGGACAACTCGCTTCTATTTTCTTGGAAATGCTTTATTTGGAGATTTTGACTCCGGGATAAGAGTTTTGGCAAGGTAATCTAATAGGGAAGATGGTAGACATTTCAAGAAGTGAATTTTCTCTGGAGATATCAGGACCAGTTACAGATCATAAAAAGGTGATACAGTGCAGTTGTATTGAGTCCATCTATTTGGTATTAATAGATGATAGTTTAACATAGATTACCTAAAATATTTTTACGGAATTCTTGTGTTTCCAAGTGTGAACAGTGATAATTTGCAATGGGTGATTGCAATTTCAGAAAGTGTCTGTGGCTAGTTAAGTTATAGTAACTCAGGTTTTCAAGTCAATATAGTTCCTTCGGTATGAGACGGTACCAAGGGAGTAGTTAGAAAGACTACTCTTACTATCTAATGATGGTGTTATTTGACAGTGTTGATAGTCATAATATTGAAAAAACCGATGAGATGATTTTGGTGCAGTCTAATAGGAAACATCACCATCGATTACTTGGAGTATAAATTATATATCAGAGTAATCTTGATATAGTGTGGTATCAGTTATCTTGATCAACTTCCGGTGAGTTGGGATCGGTGAGGATGCAAGGTATTTCTTGATGGTGCGACGAGATTATCAGAATATTTAGCGGGATGGGATTTCAAGATTTTGCTTAGTGTGATTTGATGGGAATATCCATGTGAGTTATGGGGATTCAAGGATAAAACTATTCTTGTGTATCTTCTCGGGTATTGGGTGATTAGACTGTCACTTGAATTCTTCGATGAGACTAAGGAATTTGATGATTGAGTTTTGTTGGCTCAGCCAGCGATGATTATAACTCGGACCATGGGAGGTGCTAGAATTTTAAATCAGTTAAGAGGCATTAGTGTAATGTCAGAGAGATTGTATTCAACTACTCGGTAATAGAATAAGGTAAATTCTATGATAGAAAAAGGGATTTTGCATCTATGGTCGGACATAGGATTTTGGGATAATTTGTCTGTTAGTCTGGACTACACATTTTTCAGAGTATCGGGAATTTTCAGTCAGTAGGTGCTTGACTTAAGAAGGATAATCTGTAGGGATGGAATTGGATTAAGTTCTAAATTCAATTATTGAGTACTGCTGTAATCCAGCAGGGACGGATTGTGTTTGTTTTTGACGGGACATTTTGGATTGATAAAAGCTAGATTTTCTTATGGTTTAAATCAAGTATTTATCATCGGTTTGAGGAATCTTGTTGAGAATACATTCTAAATATTGACCAACACCTGATTTCGAGAACGAAATCTCTTAAGGTGGGGAGAATGTAGTAACTCAATTTTTATTCTAGAAATTATATAGGCTAAGCATGTTTAGAATGGTTAAAAATGATTATGGGATTCTCAGATGAGATTAATAAGTAAAAAATTGATTCAGGACGTTCGACAAATGGTCCGGGAAGGTCCCAAGTAGTGAGAAGTTCGGACGATCCGAACTAAGGCATGCAAGGGGATTGGACCATCCGAACTGTTTGGAAGCTAGGTTAGATTTTGGAGGCTTCGGAGGGATCAGACGATCCGAAAAAGAGATCAGGCGTTCCGATCGTGTTTAGATAAGGAGTATGGGCATTGATTTGACAAGACCACAATATTGGACAATCCGAAGATATGATCGGACGATCCAAACTCTGTCGGCAGCCAGCTGTCCGAAGATAGGACACGTGTTCGGAGGGGGTTGATGGGGGGAAATTGGACGATCCAAATTGGGGATCGGACCACCCAATCTCTGGTTTATATATAGGGGCCGAGGGCCTCATTTCAAAGTGCACCATTTCCTCTTCCTCTTTTATTCTAGTTAGCTTTTAGGGGCTTTTAGGCATTCTTCTCGAGGGCCAGGAGGTGACAGAGTGCTATCGGGGTTGTAGCGGATTTGTACCCCAGTTTTGGGGCTATCAACATAAGTGGGCTAACGATGGACGCAGGTATATTACTAGACTCGAATTAGCTTTTGTAAGTAGCTATTAGTCTAGTTAAGGTTTTTAGTAAGCTATAAGTGATATAGGGATTATATGCTTATAGGCTTGGACTTGAGTACCAGGGTGGCTAAGTTGCTTAGCATGATTTGAGGTACAGAAGTAATATCCGAGATACTGTAGTCGAGTATGCTTATTCTATGATTCCATGTTTTAAGTGGAACTGATTATATGTCCATTTATTATGCCACGGATATTATGCTGCATTAATTGGCACGTTCAGTCTGTACATTTCATTGAGATAACCAGTAGAGGGGTCGCTCAACCCCATGATATTTTTTGGATGGATGCCATGGTTTTGGATCCGAATATGTCCACGGTTTAATGGTATGGGAGCCAACTACTGATGCGATGGTCCAATGTGCTACATACCATAGCGCCTTTGTCTGAGTAGTGTTCTATCTATGATAGGTTTCCGGTACCCATTCATATGAATTTTTATTTTCATTCATAGCATGTATATATTCGTACCTCCATGCTGAGCATTATTTCACGTACGTATTTTTTATTTGACACCCAATTCGATTGGGCAGTTGTAGGTTTCCCAGGTTCGGGGACCAGTGACTAGTTGGCAACCGGAGAGTTGGGAACTCAGTTGGTGCCAGCGGTATTAGTTAGGCTTGAAATTTTTGTATTGGATTTTCGATTGAGTTGTATTATTATTTTGGGTTTCAGTTATTTACCTGTTGTATTCTGTTGGGTTAGTATTTGATTTAAGTTTCCGCAATTTTTCTCTTATTTTGTTATTTAAGTTTTAATTGCATGCTTAAGATTTGGTTAATTAGTGATTTCGAGACAGGTCACTACATGTTTAGTGTGTGTTTGTGTGCAAGATTTCAATCTAATCCTAAGGTAACACATTTAAAAGCCGTGAAGCGAATCCTGAGATATGTGGTTGGCACCTTAGAATTAGTATTGTAGTATACCAAAGAAACCAACACCAATCTAGTGGGGTTTAGTGATACAGATTGGGTTGGGGACTTGGATGAGAGAAAAAATACCACGGATAGATGTTTTTATCTAGGAAACAATTTTGTGTCATGGTATATTAAAAAACAAAATTATGTGTCACTCTCAACTGTTGAATCTGAATATGTGGCACGTTGCTAACAACTCTTATGAATGAACCAAATGCTAGATGACTACGACCTTAAGAGTGAAAATCTCATTATATTGTGATAATTAAAGTGCAATTGATACATAAAAAAAATCAGTACATCACTCTCGAACAAAACACATTGACATAATACATCACTTTATACGAGATTTAGTGGAGAAAGGTGTGATACATATGGAGTTTTTTGGAACTAATAATCAACTGTCTTATATATTCATAAAGGCATTAGAATTTTGAGATATTCTACAGTCTTAGGAAATATCTTAGCATGTGTGTACTTTAATCACTCACGGATATTGTCCCCGATATTACAACACCTAAGGACAACAACTAGCATGCATGTGCATTTTTAGGACTTTAGGCATGCAGATTTTCTGACAACCATGAAAAGTGCCAAGGATTCTATTTCTGTGCTTTCTCCAATTCCCTCCGATGATGATGAACATGATGTAGAAATGCTACAGGAATACACAAACAACAAACTTCGTTTATCTGACAGCTCTTCCTCTTCTAGCTCTGAGGATGTAGACATTAATGGGTCTGCAAGTGAAGAGATGGAGGTAGATGTTGAGGATGGTGTTGCCAATACTTAGGGCAACACTGTTGATGCAGAACTTGATCATGCCCTTGCCTTCTCCAACAAATTTTAGCTGGAATCCACTGCTGATGACTGGTATTTGTATGCTCACAGATAATTTCTTGAAGAAAAGAACATCAATGAGGAATCTTTTGAAAAAAATGAATTTGGTACATTTTCTGCAGCTTTGCAAGATTTATGCCACTGTCACTGCTGCCACTCCATTTTGTAGGAAGCTAGTACAGGAGTTCTACAACAACCTCTCATCCCGAGTAGGTGATGAGAGTTCTGCTCAATTTGGTTAGGTGTATGTCCGAGAGAAGATTTACAATTTCACTCCTGCACTTACCAATGAGTTATACAACACACCTAATGCTGATGAAGACGAATTGCCTTAGGATATTAATGAAGTCACTATTGTGCTTACTGGAGGCCTGATCACACAATTTCATGTGCATCCAGCCCGATTATCTGCTGCTAATCTGACTTCATTATTCTCTGTGATCTACAAGATAGCCATCCACAACTGGACGCCTTCAATAAATACCACTGTAGTCACTAGGCCACAAGCACTCACACTGTTTTCCATTGGAACACAATCCCATTTTATTTTGGCAAATTAGTCTTCAGAACCATCCTATCATTTGCTGAGGGTGGTTCAAGTCAACCAAGCTCCCTTTTCTCTCTCGGATTTTTTGGATTCTTGAATCACAAGTTTTAACAAGGGTGATGGTGAAGATTTGATTTCTGGAGAGGATCTGTTAAAGACTTCCCTTGCACTGCTAAAGGGAAATCACAAGATTGACCTACCTTGGTCAGGTGTTGTGCCAAGTGTTGCCAACACGGAGTCTGCTCCTGCCAATACCATCTCTCCTAATTCATCCCTCCAACTCAACTTGTCTGCCATCCAAGATCAGATTGCTCATGCTGAGGAGAAAATCCTCCAAGCAAAGGAAAATATTGAGTACTTTGAAGTCTTATTTGTTGAGTACGTACTACGGCTGGGATTGGATGTCCATTCTGGACAAATATGGGGAGTTAATCCAAGTTCAACAACCTCTAAAGTTGGACCCTCTAGAAATAAAGGGACTGAAGATGAAGAAGCTTCTGATAGTGATAAGTTTTAGCTTATTTTTGGTTTTTATGCTTTTTGCGTTTATAAGCTTGTTAAGTCTTAATATATCTATTTTGATCCATCTTTTCTCTGATCACTTTATCTACTAATGGTTTTAAATGATCTTAAAATGATCTGATCTAATAAAGTGATAAATGCTCTGACTTAATAGGTGTTGTGATCATGTTTTTCCAAAACGATCAACAACACTAAGTGCTGACATGATCAAATTCAGGGGGAGAATTATTTTTTGAACTCAGGGAGAGTTATTTTGACTTGTCTGTGCATGTTTTTATCTAGAAAGACAAGAAAGAGGAGATTGAAAAGAATAAATAACTTACCTTGCAAGATAAAAATTCCTTAACATAATTTTCATATTTTTGATAAGATCTTATTTATGTGTTTTTCCTTTTTGAGATTCTTTTTTTCTTAATAGAAATATCTAATCTTTTTTAAAAAAAATTATTTAATTCCTACAAAACATTTGTTTCTATATTTTGTATGGATCTAATCAAAGAATCTTCCATAGGGTTACAAGGCTCTATCTATATGGAAAGTGAAGATGGCTGATGTACAGATAGAGATAGTCGGCAATTACAAAAAATCGAGAAGCTCTGGACATTGAAGAAGATTGAAGTTTTTCTGAAGAAAGTTTTACAACCATCGTTGATGTATTTCTGTTTGTCGTGGTATGTTGAGAACAACTGAAGACAACATTTGCAATATTGTTGTGAATAACTTCTTCTTGTTTCTTGGATTTCGGCAATCGAGGTTAATATCCTATTGGTTTTAGTACTTTTGTTATTTGTTTTTAGGATGTTATTTATTTTCTCAATTTGTTGAGAAAATTGGTTTTCTAATAAAAATCAATAGTATTGTTTTTTTTGTAAACTGGTTACCTTTTTGTGATTATTTGTCCCTGAGGCACCGCACAAGTACTTGTTATTTGTTCATAATTATCTCTGAGTATTCATTTATTTTACTTTTAATTCATGTTTTAAATTTCCACTACATGTTGTCATAGGTGTCGAGACAACACCTATTCAAAATTACAGATAGTATTATCCTGTCAAAAAAAAATTTCTTTCAATCTACAACAATAAAAACATACCTTATTTAGGGGTGAGTGACAGTTTGTTAAAATTACGAAAAATACATGAATAAATATCAGATATGCATAAGATAAACGTGATCGCAAATTTGTGCAGGAAACCATACCTTCCCAAAAGGAATAAGGGGTGATGTAGGAGTTTTTCAATCTCCAAAAATTCAAAAACAATTCATTGCCTTTTTAATTTTTCAGTCAAACCATATTTTTAGTGTCCTTATCTGTCAATTAGCCTTTTTCTGCACATAATTTGTTGGTTTATTGACATTCAATAAGGAACAAGTGTTTTAGTTGACAACTCAAATGAACTTATTTTTTAAGCAGAAAAATTTGAAGTGTGTATTCACCCCCTACACACATTAACCGATCCAACAAGTGGTATCAGAGCGAGAATATTTCTTGCTTTTAACAAATATCTAAAGATTAATTCCTTCAACAAGATACCAATGTTCTCAAATGAAGATTTTGACGATTGGAAGATACGGATGCAAGCTCATCTAGCCGCTCAAGACGATGACATGTGGTCATTACGGAGGGACGTATCACAATCATCACCAAAGAAAATACAACAATCACCATTAGTTGTGGTGCTCCTCAGATGATTGAGAAACATAGGAGCGAACTGACCACTAATGATAAGAAGAAAGCAAATCTTGATAATTATGAAAAATATATCCTTTACAAGACCCTTGACAAAATTAACAAGATCAAAATGTGTAAAAAAACGAAGGAAATATGGGAGAAGCTTATCCAGCTGTGTGAAGGAAATGAGCAGACAAATGAGAACAAGTTTTCATAAAGGCATTAAAAAATTCGATATCATCAAGATGAAACCAGGGGAAAGGATGACTGAATGAGATGAACGTGTTAGCAGCATATTCATCGAGCTGACTGCTCTTGGGAAGACTTAACCAAACCGAGAAGTCATTCTAAAAGTGATAAGTGGTCTGCCAAAAGAATGGGACGTAAATACTATGGCAATGATGGAATCCAAAACCTCAATAAACTGGAGTTGCATGATCTATTTGTAGATTTAAAGGCCCACGAGTTTGAGCTATAGAGAAGGGTGGGTGATCAGTCGACCACTCTAGTCACCAAGTCCCTTGCTGAAGTAAAGCTGGAATCACCTCATCCAGTCGAGAGGACTGTCGAACAACTGAGCGATGATGCTATGTCACTTTTTGTGAAAAATTTTGGGAAGGTCTTGAAGAAGAACCAAGGAAATTTCTCTAACAACAAATACCCCAAAAGACAATACTAGAAGAAAGATTCAACAGAGGACTCAGGTGCTTGCTACAACTGTGGAAAAACTTGACATTTCATCGTTGAATGCACCAAGCCCAAGAAGGATGACATAAGATCAGCGAGAAGGGCAAGAACTAGTTGAGAGGAGGAGAAGCTCTAGAGATGAGAAGAAATTCCATAAGAAGAATCACGAAGCACTGGTAGCTGAGGACAGTAAAGCAAAATGGGTTGAAAGTGATAGTGGCTCATCAGAGTCAGACTGCTCAACTCGCTCCACTGATGATGATGATGAAGTGTTCTTAATGGAAAATTATCGAGAACTAGAATCTACTAGTGAACAGGTATTTGACTTCAATTCTGATGATTTTACACGAGATGAGTTGATCAATGCACTACATGAAATGGTCAATGAGTATCAAATAATTTTCTTATCGTTTGAGGAAGTCAAGACTAGGAAAAGTGAACTACCAGACACCTCGACTGAGCCCAGTTAGGAACATTCAGTCAATAAAATCAGTCTAGTGCAGAAATTGCTAAGCTAAAGATATAAAATGAGAAGGTACGATTACCATAAACTAAGCATTGAGAATCAAAAGTTAAGTGATCTAGTGAAAATCTAGAACAAGTCTTCGGTAACCCTAACCGAGATGTAAGAGTTACAAAAGCCTATAGGGGACAAAACTTGTCTGGGCTTTGGTTACAATGAATGAACTGTAGAGTCAAGTAATCGCACAGAGCTAGACATGAGCAAAGGGAAATATATTCATTTTGTAAAGTCTAGCATCGGATATGAACATGGTGACCCTGCCCGTAAAACATAGAAGCTAGTAGATGTTCTGACCTCGGGAAGAAGGTGTGGCATTGGCTACGTGCTAGAGAGCTCTAATGCAAAGCACGACTGGAAGCCACCGTAGTCCAGTCGAGCTAAGAATGGCTCAATGAATGGCCAGCATAGCATGGAGAGTACCACAACTCCAGGCATGATAAGAAAAGATACAAGCAACTTAAGGACTTGGGTAAGGTCAAACAGCATGTGGTTTCAAGCACACACCATACAAATCACTCATCTGCACCTGCACGAGCTCACACCTTATGGGTTTCACACAATGGTCGCTCAATTAAAGTGGTCAAAGTGTGAGTTTCTAAAGGATTAATCCCTTCTAGACCCAAATATATGTGGAGACCAAGTTATTCAACTCTGTGCTTGCAGGTAACAGGAACAGGAGAATTGAGATCATTAATTTGGTACCTTGATAGTGGCTGCTCTAGACATATGACTGGAGAAGCACGACTACTCACACAACTGAACTTTTTCTCAGGACCAAAATTACATTTGGTGACAATTTCACAGGTAGAACTATGGGTAAGGTTAAGATTATCTATGGTAACATTATCATTGCAGATGTATTGCTGGTTGAAAATTTGAAAATACAATCTAATTATCATCATTCAACTGTGCAATAGAGGATATTCAGTCGATTTTATGAAGAAACGTTGTCTGGTGAAATCCTCTTCTGGTGATATCATCTTAACATGGAACATGTGTGGGAACACTTACAAAGCCAGTTGGATAGATTAACCATTTGAACCAGTATGTTTTGTGGCTGCCAATCAACATAAGAACTAGTTATGGCAAAAGCGACTCAATCACTTGAATTTTGAGGATATTGCTAGGCTGAGCAACCATGTCTGGTCATTGGTCTGCCCAATTTGAATTTTACCAAAGACAAAGTGTCAGCATGTCTATTTGGGAAGTAAGTAAGGTCAGTGGCGGCTCCACATTGGGGCAAGGGGGGGCAGCTTGGGGAGCTTCCCCTCCCCCCTCCCCGTGAATTTTTTTTAACAAAATTATTATATTTTCTTATAGTTAAAAATTATATTTTATGAAAATAAATTAGGAACCAAATAAAAAAATATAAAAGAGGGTCAAAAAATTTAATTTAATCTTCATCGTTTAATGTGTGCAAAGTGACCCAAAAATTTGTGGTTCATAGTCTTTAAAAATTGAAGCTCAATCATTAAGTTTAAAACCTAAACACAAATGAGTTTTAAGTTTTTTAAACCTAAAAAATAATTGTTGAAGCAAGAATTGTCAGCTTAAGAACTTGTAAGTTTGGCTTTTAATTTACGAGTCGCGACAACTGCAGTGAAGAGATAAATTTTTTGCTGAAAAAATTATTACAAATATTTATTAATTATACTGATATATATATATATATATATATATATATATATATATTTCGTTGCCGAATATGATTAATTATTTTAAGAAAGTGTCAAGTCTTTGGGTTAAATTGTAAGTGAAATTTGAAATCTAAAATATTATTTAAATGAGAACATCATATTTAACGTTTGTTATGTGATAATTATACATATATATATATATACATATATATATATATGATATTTTTGTCTGACCGGCTGTCCTCCCTTAATAAAATTTATAGATCCGCCCCTGAGTAAGGTCATCTTTTAAAAATAAAGGGTGTAATTGGTGTATGGTATATGGTATCGTTATAATACCTTCGTAATGAAATTATAAGTTTAGAAAAACAAAACAAAAACAAACCAAAATTGGTGTTACTAGAAAGATCGAATGCTAGAGAAAAAGGGAATTAAAATTTTAAGACTAAAAAATTTGTATAGGATCGAATGATAAAGAATGCCCGGAATTGATAATAGTATATGGCACTACCTTCTCTTACAAAAATATCAAAGAAGATCTGTGCACTTACCGCAGAGAAAGAACCGGATCAGTGCATTTTTTTAGGGTTAGACAATGGTCAAGAGAAATCAGAACGATCTGTGCACTTACCGCAGAGAAAGAACCGGATCAGTGCATTTTCTTTGTTGGTTTAGGCCCTGTATTAAAATTGGGTATTGGTTTAAAGGCTAAAGCCCAACAAAAATAAATACGGGAATTTAAATTCAAATTGTGCCCAACAAAAAAAAAAATTAGTTTTTAAATATATATAAGAAGTTTTTGATATTTTGTTATATACCGAAATTTTTCGAATTTAATACCGATACCGAAAAGTTTAGTATGGTAAAATATCGTACTGAGTTTTTTAATCAACCATTAATTTCGATATGTGTAGTATTCTGTGATATGATAAATACAATATATCAGAATATTTGATTTTTTCCCCCACCCCGGGTTTGGATGGGTGTATTTCTACATGAAGAATAAGTTAAAATCAAGTGCTCCAAAGTTCATTGATGTGCGGTGACATATTAGTCGTGGTAATTTTCGATTCATCCAAAAATATGGGGGAAAAAATTGACATGAAAACTTGTAATTTTTTTAAGATCTCAAATCATCATATACAAGTTTTATAGGTCAAGTAGAAAAATTCTCAGACGCCCACACAAAAGGTGAAGGAGAAGAAATAGAAAATTTATTTAGAGTGTGTGCGATTTCGTTAGCTGATCTTTTTATATGAAAAAACGTCGAGACTGTCGAGCCCCTTACGAGCTCTTTAATTTCAGCCGCTCAAGTTCCGATATATCCCAATCCTCATGGGGCGAGGTGACTGTTTGTACTGCCAAGAGAGAAACTATTATTAATGGGAAAAAAATTTAAAAATGGAGAAAAATTTGAAATTTGAAATTACTAATTTAATTATGTAACTAAGGTATGACATATTAGGGGTGAGAATTCGGTTAATTCGGTCAAAAACCGAACCGAATTAACCAAAACCGAATTAACCGAATTGTATTTTGGTTAACCGAATCGAATATATAGTAAAACCGATTTAACCGAACCAAATTAAAAATCGGTTAATTCGGTCACAGACCGAATTAACCAAATTTTTTTAAAAAAAATTTAAAGATTAAAATTTTTGAAAAATTAATAATTTAAATATGATATTTTAATCATTATAAATATATATTGAGCTTAAAAAATTAAAATAATAAAAATTAATTAAAATATTAAATATAAATTAATTAAAAATATATTATAAATTATATATAAGGCCAAATAAAAAATTCAAAATAAATTATTTTTTAATTTGGTTAACCGAATTAACCGAAATTTTTTAAAAAAAACGAAAACCGAACAGAATTAACCGAGTTAACCGAAATTTTCTAACTTTAAAACCAAATTTCCGAATTGATTCGATTCGATCGGTTAATTCGATTTAACCGAAATTTTGCACACCCCTATATAACATATAAATACCCCGGCCCATTTTACAATTAGGACGAGCCCGGAGCACCGGTGAAACGAAATAGGCCATGTTGTCATGCATTTTAAATATGAGTTCGATCTTTTGGGCTTCTACAAGATCGATCTTTTGGGCTTAGTTAAGTGTTGAATATGCTTGGGCAAAATATTTTTGTTTCCTTACCTACACCTTTTTACCAAGTGTCTGGAGAGTTTTCTTTTTGGCTATTCGAACTTGTATGAATCTACTGACATTTAATTACTCAATAAATATTGCAAGTTCCATGTCAATGAAAAAATGAGAGAAGGCTTTAAAAAATTATAAAATGTGTAATATAGATAACTATATATCTATATCTATATCTATAATATATTATATATTATGTAAGAGATGTATAGTGGTCTCCTGAAATGTCAAACTTTAAATTATAAAAAAAACTCAAAAAATTATCAAATTGCATAAAGCTTCTAGCAAGCAGTAATTTACATATTTTTCTTAACAAAATTTTGAATTTTGTGGAATTTTGTTAAATAAAAGCTGATAAGTTTTCCTTAAAGCTCTTCCAAATAATATCTTACAATTGAATCGACTTGACAGCCATTTCTATGTTAAAATTTTAATGATGAAAACAAGAAATGCGCGACTGGTGATATTAAGGATACAATTACAGCTTATTATGAATATCTAATTTTTATTAACAAATAATAACAGGGGTTAAATTTAACTACATAAATTAAGTAGTTTAACATTAATTTAAGATTCCACTCGGTTCCGCTAATTCTTACACATGGTTTCAATTTTTTTATTTTTAGGAACTGAAATTGAACCGTAATCTTCGATTTTGGTTCCAGGTTTGGAGCCAAATTCCAGAATATTGGAACATTAAGTTTTGGTGTTAAATGTTAAAACAACAAAACATATGTAAAGGTAAAAACTAAAAAATATATGTGAAGTCAATAGTCCACAAGTTTAATTGGATATACACGACTGGACTAGACGACTAAAATACTCAAGAGACCAAGACTAGATATAATTGAGTATTTGATGATTGAGTCTACAACTGAACATAGCACCTTAACTGAACCATAACCAGAAGTTATTCTCGACTAGTCAAGGATGCTCAACTGGACTGACAACAACTGAAGTAAAGGCAACGAATTATTTTAAAGGATATTCAAAAAATGTCAGTTGTATCTATAAAAATTCCCAACATGCACCTTCATAATATTTCAGATTTGGCAGTTAGTTATTTTTGGATAAAAACATTACGATAGACGAATCAACAACATCAATGCACAAAGTTGTACTAGCCTTCAGAAATTGTCTATGGGAGCTATCACACAAGGCAAAGGATATTTTCGTGAGAAACGGATAATTTTAAATTCATTTATGACCGTTGCAATCAGTGCCCAAAAATAGGCTTGAAGATTAGTTGAAAAAGTCTCTCTGAATTCTTGCAATCTTTGAACACAAGCTTTTCAGTCGTACATTCAAATTAATCACAAGTTTTCATAAAGTTTTCTTAGGAAAACTGATACATTAAATAGCACACTTTCAAAGTTGTATATTTGATCAAGTAATGATCAAGTTGTGATAAATTTCCAAGTAAGATTTTTGCACTTATAAATTAGTCCAAGACTATTTTTGTATCTAGATGAATACTAGGAGTTTCAGTAGAGACAGTATTATGTCCTGTTTGAATTGTGATTTTTCAAAATACTTGTAACTCTCAAATCTACTAGTTTAAATCTTCATGATAGAAAAAAAAGGTGACGTAAGAGTTTATGAATATCCGAACATCCATAAACAATCTCTTATATTATTTACTTTCTGTTGATGCATCTTTTTAGTGTTCTTGTCTGTCAGTAAACCTTTCTGCACATATTTTGTTTATTGATTGATATCAAAAATAAAGAAGGAACGAGTGGTAATTCAGTTGACAATTCAACGTACTAAACTGATTATTTGAAGTAGAAAAATTTGAAGTGTGTATTCACCCTCTCTACACATATTAACCGATTCAACACAGAAAATAAAAGGGTTCTAGTTTAAATTGTAGAGATGGTTTTAATCACGTATTCAACGTACTTTGCGATTTTGATCGTTTGTACTATTGAATTCACTTTTAATCACATATATTTTATTTTCAACAATTTTAGTCATTTATTATTGGATGTAAAGAAAATCTACCCATAAGGTAGTATCCTAAAGATTCTTCAAACCGTAAATATTTATCAATACATATGTGTACATTGATTTTTTAGTGAACATCATATCTATTAAATATACACCCTTAGATACACTCATAGAATAGTGATGTGGCATAACACATATCAACGCCACATCATATCTACATAAAAAAAAAACTAAAATTTCTATTAAAAAAAATAGTGGATTAAAACTGAAATTTGACAACTTAAAATATCAAAATTGTGAAAAAAAAAATCAAAATGCAGTTTTTCCATATATAAATGTGTACACAACATATATACATGTACATGTACATGTACATACATAGATATATAATGTACGTGGATATATATATATATATCCACGTACATTATTATGATTAAAAAAATTGGAGACAAAAAATTATGTGCTTTGGTGTGTAGGTCCCAATGCTTGTGATATGAAAGTGACAAGATAAGAAAAATGATTGGAGAAAATATTAAATGTGTTTTCATGAATCACTCAAATTGCTAAACATTATAGAGTTAATTTTCTGAGAATGAAAGGGACTTATTAGGTCACGTATTCATTATTTTCATATTATTATTCTATTACGACGTGCCTTCTATTAAATAAAAATTTACATACCGTACTAGTTTTTAATAAAATATATTTTAGTAAAATAACTTAGTATTTTTATGTTATTGATATCCTTTTAATTTTATCCAAATATCAACGTCCTCTTGTTAGGAAGTAATGTCCTGTTAATGTAAGAGTTCAAAACGTGTAGCAATTGGATTATATCATATAAATTCCAAAAATTAGAGTTCCATACTACAATATGTTATAGATTTTAGTCAAATCGTAAACGTTTAATCATGTATTTGGTGTTACAGCCAAAGTTACATGCAGGGCCGTTCCTATTTGGAAGCCGAAGAGTCGTCCGACTCAGGCCCATTTTTTTTCGAGGCCCATAATTTTGAAAAAAATTTTATTATATTAAAGTATAAATTGATCCAATATAAATTACTTATTCTTGGGCTTTTTTCATTCATATTTCAGGAAATTATTTTTCTTTTGCCTACTACCTAATATAAATTTTTATTATTATTTCTGGATTTTTTGATAAATTTATTTATGAAGTTTATTATTCCTATGTCTCTTGATAATTTTTTTCAAATATAAATTATTTTTCTCGTGCCCAATATAAACAAAAAAACATTTTTATTCCCTAAATTTATTATATATTAGTATAATTGGACCAATATAAAAACATATTTTCCGACTCATAAGGGTTGTTCTGATATTAATGAGCACGATTTATTTTCGGAGTTGACATTCTTGAAGTTCTCATTACCAAGAGAAACAAAATCGACAATGGATGTAGTGAATTACTTGAAAAACAAATTGATGGATATTTCTCAAATACTCACGTTGCTTATTAAATCTTGTTAACTATATTTTTACAGTTGTAAGTGCAAAACAAAATTTCTCAAATTTAAAGCTTTTCAAAACATTTTCTCAATAAACCATGTTATATGAAAAGATTGAATGAATTGGTTATATATGTTATTAATTGAGAACAAAAATTCCTGAACAATTTGATCAATATTGTTAGCTCTAAACTGTTAGACGAGTTATTTTATAGTAATCATTTTGTACAGAATATAAACGCACATTATGATTTAGGGGCCTCTTTTAAAAGTTAGACTCGGACCCAAAAATTGTTAGGATCGGCCCTGGTTACATGCATATTCAAAATTTTGATTAATTGCAAATTTGCCCAATTATCAGCTAGCAAAAGGGATTGCCGTGGAGCATAACGAAATAATAGAAGAAACATTGTGTCTAGGTTGACGTACAATTGAAAAAATATTTTAGTTGCATTGTTATCATAAATTATATATAACTTTTAGTAAAACATTGATCACTCGATTCTACACTTGTCAAATATTGAATCCTTTTATTTTTATTTTTATTTTTTTAGGTTTTATAAGTCCTTATTGATTTCTATTTCTACTATCTGGAAATTTTTTCTTCCACTAAATTATTTCTCATTTAGTTTTGGTTTTGAAGATCAAACTACACTTAGCTCGAGAAGAGACGACAAATTGAAAAAAAAAAAAAAGAATATTAGTAAAACAATTTTTTAACTTCAATTATTGTGAAATTTGATCTGTTAAACACTTGATTATTCAAGGACGCTGAATATCATCCTTTGTATCGAACGATATCTATATAGGATGAAATCTTAATATAATCCAGTATACCAATATGTTATGAAAATTTGTAATCTGGTACTTTTTTCTTATATATTCAAAATTGCCCAATTTAGACAAATCAATGTCACCTCACATAAAATAAAATAAATTTGTTGAAGTGTACTTCTGTCAGATTGAATAAGAATAGAAAAGAGATAAGATCAAAGTGCAATGATCAGATGAGTTCAGTGATCAGATGAGTTCATGGTCAGATCAATTACTGGGATCAAATCGAAGTATTTGGGCAAATGAGTTCTTCACTTGAGTCCTGGTGGCAGATCGATTGTCCGAAAAGTTTGGAGCTTGGAGCGAGAAAGCAGATCAAAGCAGATCAAAATATGAGGACAGATCAATTGCATTAAGAAGCAGATGACTTATCGGGTTGGACCATGTTGACTTTAAGATTGGGCCAAAGGAAGTTGTTTACCTAAAGCGCAAGAAAAAAATCGGTGTATTTTCTTATATAAGCAGATGGAAGCTGGCCGTAACGAATATAACAGATTTTCAATCTCAAGAAAAATATTTCAAAGAGAATATAAGAGAGAATTCAGAGAGAGAGAGAGAGAGAGAGAGAGAGAACTGGGGCGTAGATTGTGACGAAAAGATTCAAGGAATTAAAGCTTAAATTGAGTCTGTATCTAACGTTAGAGTTTTCTGTTCTGGATTGTAATAAGCTCTGGTTTGAGCTTGGATTTTTTCTCTGGTTTGTGATCAATAAAGTGGTTGTGTTGCTCTCCCGTGGATGTAGGCAAATTTCTTGCCAAACCACGTAAATACTTTTTTTATTTAATCGCTTTCGTGTGAGTTGGTGATTGATCTGCGTAAGTTGGGTTTTATCTGTCTTCTAGGATTGTGTTCTTGATCAGTTTCTCTCTCTCTCTCTCTCTCTATGTGTGTGTGTGTGTGTATGTGTGTGTGTGTTTGTCTGTTAACTTTCTCGAAATATCAAGTTTGTTCTAGTTGATTCCTAACAAGTGACGTCGTTTGTGAAAAACTAAGCAAAGATGGTGGGATCAATGAAATTTGATGTTGAAAAGTTTACTGGCAATAACGATTTTTCGCTCTGCAGAATTAAGATGCAAGCAATCATGATACGGCAAGGTTTGGTAGAAGCCCCCAAAAAGAAGGAGGAGATGTTTGATGATATCAAGAACAAGGACGAATTGCTCGAGAAAGCACACAATGCGATAATTCTCTGTTTGGGTGACAGACCACTCAGAGGTGTGGCAAAAGAGGAATCTGCAGCAGCTGTGTGACTTAAACTCGAGAATTTATACATGACAAAATTTTTGGCTAACCGTTTGTACATGAAACAGAGGTTGTACTCCTTTGTGATAAAGGATAATAAGAATCTCGAAGACCAGATCGAAGAATTCACCAAGATATTGTATGAATTGGAGAATATCGAAGTAAATCTTGATGATGAAGATCGGGCTTTAATACTTCTGAATGCACTCCCTAAAAACTATGAAAATTTTAGGGATGCATTGCTCTATGGCAGAGAACAGACGATAACTTTGGAAGACGTTATGTCTGTTATTCAATCCAAGAAACTTCAGAAAAAGTCAAACACAAACACTGAATCACATGGAGAGGGTCTTATGGTAAGAGGCAGAAGTGATAACAGAACATCCAATGGGAAGTATAGGCCAAAATCCAGATCGAAGAGTCAAGGAAGATACCATAACAAAATTTGGAGAATTTGAAGTGCTTTGCATGTCATAAGGTTGGGCATCTGAGAAGAAATTGCCCATGAAGGAAAGGGAAGAAGCAAGAAAAACCCAAAGAAGATGATACTCTGTCCGTAGCTTCAGATGGATATGACTCAGCAGAAGTATTGGTGGTTTGTAAAGGTGATGTAAACCACGAATGGATACTGGATTCAGGATGCTCCTTTCACATGTGTCCTATAAGATCTTGGTTTGAAAAGTTGGAAGAATCTGATCAGGGCATGGTACTGTTGGGAAAATCATTCATGTAGAATAAAGGGCTCTGGGAATATCAGAATAAGGATGCATGATGGGATTGATCGAGTACTCACTAATGTGAGGTATGTGCCCGAGTTGAAGAGAAACTTGATATCATTGGGAACACTTGATGATTAGGGATACTCATTAAAATATGGATCTGGAAGTCCCTCAGTGTCTAAAGGATCTCTGGTTATAATGAAAGTTGACAAAAAGAACCTCCTATATGTACTACAAGGTAAAACAATCATAGGAAGTACATCAAGTATTCAGGAATAGCAAGACAAAACCAAGCTATAGCATCTGAGGCTTGGACATGTAAGTGAGAAGGGATTACATGAATTGTCTAAGCAGGGTCGGTTGGGTGGAGATAAGATCGAATCACTGGAGTTGTTTGATAGTTGTGCTCTTGGAAAATAAAAAAGGTATCATTTGGTCAAGGAAGTCACACAACTGAGCAACCATTGGCCTACATTCATTCAGATATACCGGGTCCTTCTTGGACAGAAACTCGTGGTGGAGGCAGATACTTTATATCTTTGATAAATGATTACTCAAGGAGAGTATGTATATTCATCTTAAAAACTAAGGATGAAGCTTATGACAAATTCGGAGAATGATTGCTGTCAATTGAGAACAAGAGTGATCGAGGATTTAAACACCTGAGAACAGATAATGGGCTGGAATACTTATCAAATAAGTTTATTAAGCTATGTAAGGAAAAAGAAATTACCAGACACAGAACAGTGGCAGGAACACCTCAGCAAAATGGCCTAGCAGAGAGAATGAATAGAACTCTTCTGGAAAGGGTCAGATGTATGTTGATTAATGCTTTTCTTACTAAATCTTTCTGAAGAGAAGATTTATCTACTGCATGCTATTTGGTCAATAGGTGCCCATCAAGCTCAATTGGTTTCAAGATACCAATGGAAAAGTGGAGTGGAATACCTGCAGACTATTCAAACTTGAGAGTATTTGGATGTCTTGCATATGCTCATCTGAAACAGGACAAGTTGAAAGCAAGGACAGTTAGATGTATATTCATTGGGTATCCAGATGGTGTGAAAGATTATAAATTTTGGAACCTAGAGTCAAGAGGTCCAAAGTATTTCAACACCAGAGATGTAAAGTTTGATAAAACCAAACTCGGATATAAAATGAATACATATAGAAAGGACAGTCAGATCAGTGAGAGTCTTAAATTACCGGTTGAGGTGGAGTCTTCTGGGCCAGATACAGGGTCAGATGAGATGCAAGATGAGAATGTGACAGAAAGTGATCCAAAAGAGGATTTTAGTACTTATAATCTTGCAAGAGACAGAACCAGAAGGGAGATCAGAGCTCCTGAGAGGTTTGGAAGCTTATCTGGCTTGGTATGCACTTACAGTAGCTGAGGAGGTGGAGTACTCAAAGCCGAATACATATGATGAAGTTATGGCTTGTAAACACAAAGACAATTGGATAGAAGCTATGAATGAAGAGATGAACTCACTTGAGAAGAATCAAACCTGGACATTGGTAGACAGACCGAAGCATCAGAAGACATTAGGATGAAATGGATCCATAAACAAAAGGAAGGAAATTCTGGTACAGATCAGATCAAGTATAAAGCCAGACTGGTTTCCAAGGGTTTTTGTCAGGTAGAAGGAATATAATTTAATGAAGTATATTCTCCATTGGTAAAACATTGTTCCATCTGGATTATGTTAGCACTGGTGAACCAGCTCGACTTGGAGCTTGAGCAGCTTGATGTGAAGACTGCGTTTCTGCACGGTGAACTTGAAGAAACCATGTATATGGAACAACCTAAGGGCTACATATATCATAAAACACAAAATAAGGTCTGCTTACTGAAAAAATCATTGTATGCGCTAAAACAGAGTTCGAGACAGTGGAACGGGAGGTTTGATGAGTTCATGATTGATATTGATTTTGTGAGAATCCAATATGACAGATGTGTCTATCTGAAGAAGGATGAATGACAGGTTATCTTGTACCTACTGATTTACGTTGATGATATTTTGATTGCAAGTAAAAGTAGGGGCAGAGATATCATTCTTGAAACAACAGCTCAACTCAGAGTTTGAGATGAAAGATTTAGGAGAATCAAAGAGAATTATAGGCATGGACATAATGAGAAACAGAAAAAAGCAAGAGATTCATCTGAGTCAGAAGAACTATTTGAGGAAAGTAGTTTTGAAGTTTAACATGAATCAAGCAAAAATATGTCTTGACCCCTCTGGAACAGAATTTGAAGCTATCTGCGAATCAGTCACCTGAAAGTGAGGAAGACAAGATGAAGATGGCTGGTATTCCATATGGTAGTGGAGTTGAGAGTCTCATATATGGAATGGTGTGTAGTAGACCTGATCTGGCATATGCAATCAGTGTTGTGTCAAGGTTTATGGCTAATCCAGGAACATATCAATGGGAAGATCTTAAATGGATTCTCAGATATCTCATAAACACAACTGGGCTGGGGTTGAAGTTTGAAAAACATCAAGATAGAATTGATTTGGTGGTTGGATATGTGGATTCAGATTTTTCTGGGAACTTAGACACGAGAAAGTCATTGACAGGATATATGTTCACCTTTTATGGCTCAGCGATCACTTGGAAGTCTAATCTACAGTCAGTGGTTGCCCTTTCTACCACTGAAGTATAATTCATAGCTGTTAACAAAGCCATAAAAGAAGGATTGTGGTTAAAAGGGATGATAGAGGAGCTTGGTGTGAAGAAAGATCAAGTTGTAGTACAGCGTGACAATCAAAGTTCAACACACTTGACAAAACACCAAGTCTATCATGAACGTTCGCAACACATAGATGTGAAGATGCATTTCGTCAGAGATGTGATTGAAAAAGGAGATGTGATTCTTGTGAAGATACCATCTAAAGAAAATCCTGCAGATGTTATGATAAAGTCATTGCCGTATGCGAAATTCAACAAATGTTTGGACTTAGTTATTGCGGTGATTTGAAATTAGCCAAAGGAGGCTAGGATGGAGAGCAGCAGTCAACCTGAAAGAATCAAGGTAGAGATTGTTGAAGTGTGCTTCTGTCAAATTGAATGAGAATAGGGAAGAGATCATATCAAAGTGCAATGATCAGATGAATTCATGGTCAGATCAAGTACTGGGATGAGATCGAAGTATTTGGGCAGATGAGTTCTTCAGATGAGTCCTGGTGGCAGATCGATTGTCCGAAGAGTTTGGAGCTTGGAGCGAGAAATCAGATCAAAGCAGATCAAAATATGAGGACAAATCAATTGCATTAAGAAGCATGTGACTTATCGGGTTGGACCATGTTGACTTTAAGATTGGGCCAAAAAAATCTGTTGACCTAAAGCCCAAGAAGAAAGTCGGTGTATTTTTTTATATAAGTAGATGGAAGCTGGTCGTAATGAACATAACAGATTTTCAATCTCCAGAATAATATTTCAGAGAGAAGAGAGGAGAAGAGAAAATTCAAGAGAGAGAATTGGGGCGTAGATTGTGACGTGAAGATTCAAGAATTTAAAGCTTGAATTGAGTCTGTATCTAGCGTTAGAGTTTTCTGGTCTGGATTGTAATAAGCTCTTGTTTGAGCTTGGATTTTTTCTCTATTTTGTGATCAATAAAGTGATTGTGTTGCTCTCCTGTGGACGTAGGCAAATTTCTTGTCGAACCACGTAAATACTTGTGTTATTTAATCGCTTTCGTGTGAGTTGGTGATTAATCTGCGTGTGTTGGGCTTTATCTGTCTTCTAAGACTGTGTTCTTGAGTTATTGTGTGTGTTTTTGTCTGTTAACTTTATTCTTGTTGATTCCTAACAAAATTCTTGACTCTAACCAATAGATATATTTTAGAAATGTGGTCGCTTTTGGTCGTGCATCAATTAATTCATTGTTGACATGATATTTACACTAACAAATATATAATATAATAATATATTCAAGATAGGTATAGAGATTGATGGAAAATATCAAAATGGAAAATATCAAAATATTTAAAAAATCATCATACTATATAGTATAAATTAAATATGATGCAATTAAAATGTAATATATACAAATTGTTTTATGCGTATGTTATGTGCTTGAAGAATTCTTTTGTTACAATCGTTTTATATTTTGGTTGTTTTAGTGCCCATTTATATTATAAATTATCGGAATAATTATTGCAAGGCATACGTTGTGCACGTTGAAATTTTCATATTTTTGCTATTTTATTGTAGTTATTTTATGATTTATTATTAGGGGAAGTAAATTTATTAGGTATACCCTCAAATAAATAAATATATATTATATATATGTATATATATTTGTATATGTGTAAAGGTGATATTTGAGACATTAGTTGATAGTGGGCAAACAAAGTTTAGTGGAAATTGGCCAATTGTTAGAACTAAAGAAAGAGAGTCACTTTCAAACAGACATGCCCAACTATTGCAACCTCACGAGTGATTTTGACATTCAACCTTCTTCTTCAAGTTCCAAAGAATGTTTTTCTTTTTTTTTTTTTTTTTTTTGCCATTTACAATTGTGAACCAATGTAATTTTTTTAGGAAAACAAATAATTTTCGAGTATTAGAAAAAAAATTTAATCGAGATATATAAATTGAATATTTTTCTAAACAAATATTATATCAATAATATTGTTTTTCCAATCAACTGATTTCGACTGGCTCGTCGTCGGCATGACCCATGCAGCCGTCAATTGACATTTAATTAGTTCGCATTATGCATGTACATGCACAATTCCAATATTTTCTTGATCTCAACCCAAAGATTTTAATATAATTTCTTGTTTGAATCTTCACAACCCCACATCAATATTTTCTTTTGACATTGTTTTCAGCAATTTCGGTCTGACTTTTCTTCTTTAATTCACTGTTTTTTCTTCTTCTTTAATTCGATTTTCTTGTAGAAAAAATTTGGAAGAAATTTGAGGGACAAAAACATGTGGGATTTGAAGTGGGATTCTAATGTGATCTATCCTCAAGCCATATTTGACCCAAGGGTTTCATACTCCAATAGCTACGTTTAATTCTATGAACTCATACTATTTATATCATATTATGTGTCACGTCGAAAAAAATTAAAATTAAATTCTTCGGAAATCAGAACACTAATCCTTGTAGTACAGAAATATCATAGAGATATAGAAATTAGTTTTATCAAGTGATCCGATTGCGTAAGTGACCGCTTAATTCGGTATTTACTAGCAAGTGCACTAGGTCAAGTAATAGTAAAGTGGACAGAGAGTTCAAGTATCGATCCCACAGAGACTATAGTCAATTCTCAAGATTTAATTATTTAGCTTAATCTAAACATAATAATAAATAGGAGTGTTAAGAATTAAATAAAAATTCAATTATTAAAAAGAAATAAGAAATAAAATAGCTGAAAGATAAATTTAATTAAAACGAGACAACCAAGACACAAGCAGATACCAAACAAATATGCAAACAAGTGGCAAATCAAGGATCCAGATTTAATCTTAAATCACGGTGAATTCTCCTAATTTATTTAACAGTCTATTTCTAGAACATTTAAACTTATTCAAATATTGGCGGATCAATCTTTCATAATTCAAATCAAATTCAAATGCATTAGAAATTATGAGAATTCAGTTTTTACCTAAAATCGCATACTGAAATGAATACTATTTCTAGTCGATTTAACCATATGTCAATTATTGGAGCGATCAAAATCAATTCCTAATCTGTCGACTCAGAATCAATTAACATGCAAATAGACAATTTATCAGATCATTCACAAGATAAAATATAAATCCAACAATCAATAATTAAACATAAATAAAAAAATCCCAAATCAAAATCCACATGTTCGACATAAAATTGTTCGGCTCAATCTCGCCGTCTTGGTTGAAGAAAAACTACTCAATAATTGAAAACAATATTCAAACAAAATAAAGAAGAAGAAACAAGAATAAACTAAGATGAAGCGTTCTTCAAATCTTCAATCTACAAGCCTCCGCCTTAGCCACCTCACGATCTCTGCGTGCGACGTCTGTTAACCTTCTATTTATATGTCTTTGAAAGCCCATAAAATAAAATCCGGCAAGTTAAGAATTTTAATTTCCAAAAATTCTATTTTTTTTTATTCTGCGACATGCACGGACCCTGGATACAGGTCCGTGTATTAAACTGGAATGCAGATTTTTTTTACGAATATGCACGGACCCTTATCAAGACCCATATGTATACCTCCCTGCCAGCGCGCAGCATTCTTGAAAAATTCATATCCCGAGTTCTAGCCGTCGGATCAAGCTGAAATTTGGACAGCAGCTTCAAAACATCTTGATCTTCATTTGAAATGGTGGATATCGGATTTCGATTTCTCTATCATTAAAAATATATTTTTTACCATAGCTTCTCCGTAATTATTGCTTGCGGTTCTTCTCTTGCTCCTAAAATCATGATTTCTTCAATATTTCTACAAAAATCAACCCGGAGAGTGAAATGCACACATGCAATAAATCATGAATAAAACTTATAAAACACTATGAATGCATGTAAAATAAATATAAAAACAACACCGAAATATGCACACAAAATGCACTTATCAGTAAGCATTCTAATGACAACTGAAGTACTGAAGTTATAGTTGATCGCAATGATGCAACGCTGATCTTTTAAACTGTATAGTCGTTCAAGCATTGCATTCCAATCGTTCTTCTATCAGAAAAAATTACTGTTTCTCAATAACCTTCGTATCAATAATTGAACTTCTTTCAATCCTTACAAATCGAACGTGTCATTCTTGCTCTGATAAGCAATTATAAGAATAAGACTATGCAAAAAAAAAAAAATAGAAGAAGAAAAGGCGGCTTGGATAAAAATGTTAACAAGTGGTCAAGCTGTTATTAAGCTTAATTAAAAAAAATATTTCACATATAATTTTATATATATCATTTATGCTAGATTAAAGTTGTTATTTTTTATTTTATCTTTTTTTTGGGAGTTAGTCTTAGGGAAGTTGACAACGATGATAAACTATATAAATAAAGTATATATAAGTGATAAAGTCATCCAACTTGCAGCGCATACAACATTTCTCTTTCACTTTTTAAAACACCATAATTATTCATTATTAATGGCCGGTCAATGAAATTAAAGCTAATTGTGCAAAAACTTTGAGTTGAGTACACTTTTGACATCAAAACTCACCCCATGCTTTTTTTAACTCTTTTTTGGCACTTCACTTATAGTACAGTGACATAAATTTCTTTCAATAAAATGGAGGTTTAAGTTTGATAATAAATGATAGCCGGAAAAAAAAACCTCATGTAATGAAAGAAAATCTCAAATTTGATTTTATTTGTTGTTACAAAAGTTGGCGTTGCATTTAGATGAAATGATTCAATTTGTGTTGAAGAGTTATTTGAACATTGATATCCTGGTAAGATAACTTGGGTGGTAGGATAACCCGGGGGGTAAAATAACCCGCGGAGGGTTTAAAACACCGGGCAAGTGAGATAGCCCGGGAGGGTTTTAAACACCCGGGCGATCTCAAAGACCCAGGAAGGCTTGGGGATCCCAGGAGATCGAGAGGAGCCTGGGTAAAAGCATGGGAGCCGGGCATCTAGGAATAAGCTTTCGGAAGGCAGGAAAAGAATAAAAGCTGGTGGGACCCGAGCTTTTCTATTTTTAGGGCCAGAAAGCGGTCACGTCTACTTAGAGTATCTCAAGCTCTTGTCACAGACCAAATCATTACTAATCACGTTTCAACGGTATGGGCTCTTTCCTGATATTACGGAGTATCTAAATCACACGTGGTAACCATCTCATCGCATTAAATGCTGTCAGTTAGTCCATACCCAATAGTCATTGATGACCCGGGCTGGCGAGTATAAACACCAGGCTCGGGCGCCTGGCTTTTTTCAATCTTTTACTTATCACTATCATTTTCCGCACACACTCACTCTCTCAAAATTTTTAAGCTCACTTCATACATCTTAATCTGACTTAAGCATCGGAGTGGCGACGGCGAAAACCCTTCCGGCTCCCCACTTACGAGTTTCCTTGTTTTTTGGTGCGTAGATATTCTTCACGGAAGGACGAGAAACTCACCTGACATCTCACCCGAGAACTCATTTTGTGATAATCACATCAAACATGAATTTCAAACTACGTCAATATTAAGATCGATTTCATAATAACACGTATAGTGTATGTTCAAGCATATATATTAAGATTTTTGAATTCAGATATCTATACTATAAAATATATTAAGGTATTTAATAACTGCCTTAGTGCCATTACATCTTCACAAAATGCGCATATTCTCTCCCTTAATCTAAATAAATTCACGCTTAATATTTGCATCCACTACGAATAAAAACTTATCAAAATTGATTCCAGATTTGAGGTTTTGCAATTGCGAATTTGTATTAAACTGTTGTAAGAAACAATTACTCGTAACGGGAATTTAAATTGAATAACATCTTACTACCACCTGTTATAGCTTTAATTCGGGTAAAACCAATGGGTAATTGATCATAGTATCATACAAACTGGAGCGGACTCAGACAAGGACGAGGGGGTCATGGCCAGCCCCAATAAAATAATAATATTTCACAAAGAAAATATATACTATCGAACAAGCATTACAGAAAGCTACAAAACCCTTTGTCTCTAACATAGCATATACATTGGTTTACATGCTAATTAACAGTGGCTTTGATTTTGCCGGTTTCTAGTACCACATTAAAGAGAGCATTTTCAACAATGAAAATTGTAAAGAATCGACTTTGCACATAATGGATGATCAATATTCAATGATTCTTTGGTGGTATATATTTGAAAAAGATATAGGGTAATGCTACATGTGCACGAAGTGTTACATGTTAAGTTACACATTATATTTAGAGCCGTCAATTTGGGTTAGGCCCGACGGCCCGGCCCGGTCCGCCACACAATTTAAGTGGGTTGGGTTGAAATTTTTTCAACTCAACTAAAGGTGGGCCTAGATGGGTCAAACCGCCAAGGCCCGCGACCCGCGCGGGTTTACCCGTCGCGGGCCTGGAGAAATATTATTTTATTTTTATTTTTAATGTAATATATGTATTTTTTAATGAAATTTGTGAATTTTTTGTATTAATTACTTTATATAAAATTTACACGTCTGAAATCAATAATTAAAATTTTTATTAATATGTTTCTATTAATATTTATTTATGAAATGAAATTTATAATTAATTATAATGATTTTTATTTATTTTTATTTGTAGTGAGCCTACTTGCGGGCTGGTCCGCCTAACCCGCAACCCACCTTGGGTTGGGTTGGGTTGAGAATTTTCAGCCCGTCGAGATGGTGGGCCGGACCGCCCTTGACCCGCCAAAAGGTGAGTTTTTGGTGGGTCAGCCCGTCCCGCCATGGGTTGGCCCGTCTGACAGCTCTAATTATACTTAAATTACATGATTATCCTACGTGCATTTTTGAAAGTGTGGGATAATCATGTAATTTTAATTGTAATGTGTAGCTCAACGTATAACACTTCGTGTACATGTAGTATTACCCAAGATATATTTAGTAACTTATCAAAATACAATTAGTGCTAATTGCATCAACACCCCTTGTGAAAAATTAAAAAAAAAATCAAAAAACACTTTATGTAAAATTAATAGCATGTTAGACCCTATGTTTTAAAAAATTTAGCATAAAACCCTCTATCAAAGGGGGTAAATGTGTCTGAGTTTATATAAAATAGGAGTTAAATGTGCTAAATTTTTAAAAAATGAAGGATTCATTAGCCTATTAATATTTTTTATGTGGTTTTATGCCTTTTAGACTTTTCACAAAATATATTAATGCAATTAGCCCAATTATTATATCATAAATTATTAACAAAAACTGAAAAACCTTAAAGTTTAATTGTAAGTAATATTTGATTTGATGGTAATGTTCTAAACAGTGTTTTCATAATCGGACCGGTGATCGAACCGGTTTACTTAAAAAAATGGTCCAACCGGTCGGACCGTTTTAACTGGACGGTCGAACCGAAAAACCGTTTATATAATTTAATATAATAAATAATATATTTTGGAATTTTAAAAACTCAAAAATTATATAAATAGACATAAAATATATATTTAACATAGTTTAAAAGCTAAATAAATATGTAAATATATTTAAAATATCAATTATAGTTATAAATTATTTAAATAATAAATTATTTATTTTTTAAAATACCAATAATTATTTCCAAAAATTTTAAATGGAGTTGAAATTTCAAATAATAATGTATTTATATATAAAAATATTAAATATGAGGTTTAAAAATAAAAAAATTTAAATTTTCAAAATAAAAAATTCAAAAAATTCAAAAAACCGGTCCAACCGGTTGAATCGGTTTTCCGGTCCTTGTCCGGTCCAACCGGTTCTTGACCGGTTTTGACCGGTTCTGACCGGTTGGACCGGTTTTCCGATTTTTGGGGTCGGACCGGACCGGTCCGGCGACCGGTTCTCGGTCGAACCGGCCGGTCCGGTCTGGTCCGGTTCCGAAAACACTGGTTCTAAATTTTTTGCTCATCTTTTAGTTGATATAAATTATATTTTTGTGATTTTATATGAATTGTGCCCTTCTAAACAAAATTCATGGTCCTTATATATAGAGACTTGATCCCCCGCACCCTAGGGTGCGGGGAATCCGTGCACACTTGTGCTCAAAATAATTCTGATTGACTTGAAATTTTTACGGTAGGATCGTTTCAAAAATACGAATCCAACTATATATCATATGCTACAAATTTCAATCTTGGTGACCGGAATCGTGAAAATGACCAAAAATTTCACATTTAACCATATTTCCGGCCATTTTCACGATTCCGGTCACCGAGATTGAAATTTGTAGCATATGATATATCGTTGGATTCGTATTTTTGAAACGATCCTACTATAAAAATTTCAAGTCAATCGGAATTATTTTGAGCACGGGTGTGCACGGATTGAAATAATAATAATAATAATAATAATAATAATAATAATAATAATAATAATAATAATAATAATAATAATAATATACCATAATATACCATTTTCGGTTCGAAATCGAAAATTTTCATAATAATAATAATAATAATAATATATCATTTTCGGTTCGAAATCAAAAATTTTCAAATTTAAATGTTAGCATGTCACCATTTTATCTTATAAAAAGAATCCTAAATAATTAACACATCCAAATTTAAATGTTATATATATCACAAATCAAATCCTATCAAATATATTTAATATACCAATAAATTTGCATATTTGATATTCTATCTTAACAGCATATATATACAAATTAATCTTATTAAAAATATCGTAAATAATTAACAAATCAAAATTTAAGTGATATATATATTAATCTTATTAAAAATATCGTAAATAATTAACAAATCAAAATTTAAGTGATATATATATATATATATACAATTTTGCTATCATGCCCACTCACTGTGCATCCAATAGTTGAGTGCCACCTCATGGTGGGCACATTATGTGGGCACGGTAGGTGGGCAGGATAGCAAAACTATATATATATATATATATATATGAGTTTTGATCACATGAGCAACCACCATGGGCAATTACGTGAGCAACAGCTGACGTGGCACCTTGTACATCCAATGAATGATTGCCAATCAGTTGTTGCTCACGTAGTTGCCCATGGTGGTTGCCCATGTGATCAAAACTATACATATATATATATATATCAACTAGGTAATTTATATAATTTCAAATAAAAAAACCTACGATACAACCTAAAACATTTATATATGCTATACATATAGTTTTCATAAATGCTATACATATACACACACATATATATACAGTAGCGTACCCAGAATTTTCGATCAGAGGGGGCGAATTCAATAGATTTTAAAAAATATACAATAAATATCATATATTAACTTTAATTTATATGTTTTTTACAATACATTTTCCCAAATTTCATGTTTTGAAAATACTACACACGATACCAAACAATTATTTAATCATTTTTCAACCGATTACGAAGTGATGTTTTAATAATTTTCATTACTCAAAAAAAGCTCTTTACTGCAGTTACAACGGATATATAACAATGCTAATTTCCAAAGTAAATATATCAAATGAAATATTGATGTTTTTTTTCCATTAGAAAATCCTTTTAGCAATCTCGCTAATTTATGCAACATCAAAAAATTAATTGCTATTTTATATCTCAAATAAAGGTATGATGTTGATGCTCAAGATGCGCTAACTCTATTAAAGTGAAATCAGATGATAAAAATGAGAAAATCAAAGTAAATTTTCTTATCATAAGTAAAAAAATGAATTTGATGGATCAAAACATGCCTATACATAACAGCAAATTTGTGTACACCCAGTTAAAGCGATTGTTTAAATCTCTGAAAATCTGTCACTTCATAAAATCTTTCAAAACGATAATAGTTAAGATGATCCCCTTTTTTTTCAGTATTTCGTCGTGATCTCCAAATATGTCTTTACTGCTATTTATTCAAAGTTTATCATGGTAGTCAAAATGAAGGTGACTCTTTTGTTATTGAGGAGGAGATTGCACAATTAAAATTTGTATTTTAAAAAGATATTATGGTAGTGTTTGGGAGATCTTTTGAAAATTTTGTTAATAAAAAGCTGAGAAATATTTTCCAAAAGCTCTCTCAAACACTATATATATATATATATATATATATAAATTTTTTTAAAATTTGAGGGGTGGAGGGCCGAGGGGGGGCCATCGCACCCTTTCGGGACCATGTAGCTCCACCAGTATATATATATATATATATGTATGTATATATATATATATATGTATATATATTTGTGTATGTGATAGTTTCTTAAAATAATAATAAGATATGATAATTTTTCAAAATAATAATACACCAATTTCGATTCAAAATTGAAATTTTTTGAATTTAAATAAATTAAAATAATAAAAAAAATTACGACACAACCTAAAACATTTATATATGCTATACATATAGTTTTCATAAATGATATATATATATATATATACATATATTTGTATGTGTGATAGTTTAATAATAATGAAATATGATAATTTCTCAAAATAATAATAATAATAATAAAATAATAATACAACAGTTTCGGTTCAAAATTGAAAAATTTTGAATTTAAATGTTAGCATGTCGCTATTTTATCTTATCAAAAGAATCCTAAATAATTGGCACATACAAATTTAAATGTTATATATATCTCAGATCAAATCCTATCAATATATTTAATATACCAATAAATTTACATATCTCATATTCAATCTTATCAGATTAAACAAATGGCTCCATTGTTCAGACTAATCCGTTAAGTTAACACTTCGTCCATGCACTAGGCACTGAAACTACGTACAATTGGTTTGTTCTTATGATCTACCTGAAACCCTACATTGGAATGCATCTTTCATTTTTTTAAAGTAAAATAATTTTTTTTAATTTTATAGGGTTCACGTATCCACGCAACAATAAAAGATGGGATCGTAGAAAAAGTGAAACCAATTCTCAAAGAAGGTCATCTTTATGCGATTAAAAACGTCATTGTTGCAGAAAACAATCTCAAATATAAGACAACAAAAAATGAAAACAAATTCAAATTTTTCAATAAAACAAATATCTGTTAGATTTTTTATGATGATTTTTCAACAATGATGTTTCAATTCAAGAGTTTTAGAGATTTGAAGAGTAAGAATGTCATTGATGAGACTGATCTTTTTGGTAAGTATTTTTTTTAATATTCATGATCACTTTTTCTATCATTTTTATGTTTACTCATGAGTTATTTTTAAGTTGTTTTTTTTGTTCATGTTTTATGAATATATCACCTTTCATATGATGTTATTGGCAAGATGGTATCAAGAGACTTACCTCAAAATAGAGAAGTTAATGATCGTGCAACGAAACTTATTGATTTCGTCTTAGAAGATTTGGAGTAAATACTCTTTTTCTCATATTTCTTATTTTTTTTCTTGGTGATTTTTTGTTAAATTTTTAATATTCAATGTCCTTATATTTATTGTTTGTTAGGAACAATAATTTAGCATGTACTTTGTGGGAAAACTTCGTAGATGACATCGTAACATATTTGGATACGATCGGTGATGATCCTTGTTATTGACAAGATGGTATCAAGAGACTCACCTCAAAATAGAGAAGTTAATGATCGTGCAACGAACTTATTGATTTCGTCTTAGAAGATTTGGAGTAAATACTCTTTTTTTTCATATTTCTTATTTTTTTTTCTTGGTGATTTTTTATTAAATTTTTAATATTCAATGTCCTTATATTTATTGTTTGTTAGGAACAAAAATTTAGCATGTACTTTGTGGGAAAACTTCGTAGATGACATCATAACATATTTGGATACGATCGGTGAGGATCCTGTAGTGGTGGTTCTTTGTGTCGTGCAAAAAGATTTTGGGGTGAAGTGCGTGTTTCAAACACATTTTATATCATTAAGAGGATACTAAATGATAATTGCAATGAAATTCTTGAATTTCGAAACATGTATATTTATTTATTTTTGTTTAAATTATAATTTATTTTTGTCTATTATATAATTTAATGTCTTTTTAAATTTAGGATGAATTCAGATGGCAAGACTCCAACAAATTCAATCAGCAACAAGTTAATGTCAAATGCCCAAACTATCGTGGAAGAGCTTCCTAATGCAAATGATAATTTTAGGACTATAGAACAAATTTCAGAAAATAATGAGGTATGATTAAAATTTTATATTATGTTTTCTGGACAATACTATTTAATGTATGTTATATATATTTTTAATTATTATTTAATTTTAATACTGCAGTATGTATAATTTTTGTTGCATGATATTTTATTTTGTTTATTTATAGGTTGGGAGTTTTTGGGTTTGTACAAGAGTAGTATCTGTGGAATCTCATGGAAATTGGTGGTATTTATCATGTAAAAAATGTCCTAAAAAAGTCAATGTGGTAGGTGATAAATTTTACTGTGAAAAATGTGACCATTTTGATACGGCGGGAAATATGAGGTTTGGTTTATTAATATATGCTTATTTATTTCATAATTTTATTTTAAGTTATATATTTTACAAACATATTTTTAAAACATTGCTTTTCTAGGTTCAAGATTCATGTTAGAGTTGTTGACAATAATGGAAATGCAGTTTTCTTACTATGGGACAAAGAGTGCAATCAACTTATTGAAAAAACAGCGAATAAAATTAATGCCGAGATGGAGAATCAGGTTTTTATTCTATGGTTTTAATAATAATAATAATAATAATAATAATAATAATAATAATATATTAATATATTATTATTATTATTATTATTATTATTATTATTATTATGTGTGTTAAGAAATTTTTTGGACCTAACTCACCTCAAAAGCTAGCTCAAGAGGAGAGGTTTGCCCTTGCCTATATAAAGGGCTCCCAGGTTATTTAGCCAACCGATGTGGGACACAAACTAAGACACCAACACACCCCTCTCATGCTCTGGAATGAAACGACTGGAGCGTGAAGATATTAACGGGTGACCAACTATGGAATGGGTGAGGCCAACTATGGGTCGTCCAACACATAACGGTGGAACCCGGGCTCTGATACCATGTTAAGAAATTGACTTGAACCTAACTCACCTCAAAAGCTAGCTCAAGAGGGGAGGTTTGCCCTTGTCTTTATAAATGGCTCTCAGGTTATTTAGCCAACCGATGTGGGACACAAACTAAGACACCAACATCACACACACACAAGTAAGATTTTAATCACCCATACAATATTCCAGGCGACGTATGCTTCAAAAACACCAAAATAAGTTGATCATTTGGTTGATCGGTAGGTTCTGTTCAAAGTTCAACTTAAAACCAACCAGATTCGCTGATTTAATGGAACATACACTGTCATGAAATTAACAGAAGACCTTGTTGTTGTGGAAAAGTATTGTGGAGAAGTTTTTTAAATTCAGGTATGATATTATTTTTTACTTGAATGTCAATATTTAAATTTTAATATAATATTTATTACATTCTTGGTTTATTTCATGAATCTGATTTGTTTTCAAAATTGAAAAATACTGAAACTGGAGATGTTGAGATAAATATTACAAAATCAAATATATCTTCTATAAGAATTTATAACAATAAAATAAAATATCAATTGTTTCTATTTTTTTTAGATTCTTTCGTTGAAAGATGAAGTTTTCACACTTTTAAAATCCACTAACAAGGCCGTGATTTCAAAAAAATGTTCTAAATGATTCTACACTGAAACGATCACTTATTGATGAGTTCTCATCTACAACACCGAACAAAAATTTGAAGGTTCAAATCAAGCAAGAGAAGGACTAAACGCATTAAGAAAATTTATTCACAGTTGTTTTTAGATATTAAGGTTTTTGAGACTTCTATTTTGATTTCGATCTAGTTTAGACTTTTTTTGGATTTTAAATTTTAATTCTACTACTATTGTTTTAATTAGAGGATTTAAGTTTAATTTTTGAATTTTAAATTTTAGAAATTTATGGTTTATTGTTTTATAATTTTCTTATTCCATAATGTCTCAAAATTTATACAAGGTTTTTATATACAATTTCAAATAAAAATCTTACGACACAACTTAAAATATTGAAATCATTTTATTTTATTTTGACAGTACCATCGGCTTAATATTTTAAAAATAATCAAATATTATATTTAATACTACCTTAATTACACATATAAATTTGCTTTAAGTATTCAAAGTGTAGTGTTTTATGCATATAAGAAATGAAATACTAATAAAATACGAGAACACAATATTCTGATGCATCAGAAACAACTGAGATATGAAATGTACAAAGGTTTTCATGATGCGCTTTTTCATGGTGAAACAAATGCATCTACACAAGGAAAACGAATTATATTGCCTTCTACTTTTACTGGAGGTGCACGATATATGATTCAGAATTACCAAGATGCAATGGGCGCTATATGTAAATGGGTCGGTTACCCAGATTTGTTTATTACATTTACATGTAACCCAAAATGGCCCGAAATTGTGAGATTTACTGAGGCTCGAGGGTTGAGGGCTGAAGACCGTCCGAATATTGTCTGCAGGATGCCTTGATTAAAGATCTCCAAAAGAATAAAATATTTGGAAATGTTAAAGCAGGTAAAAATTTCGATTATATCTAAGTTACTGTTATTTTGTATTTTAGCAAATTATAGTGTTCCAGTGAATTTAATTAATTTTCTATATTAAATTTTTGTAGTAATATATACTGTGGAATTCCAAAAGTGGGGATTACTGCAAGCTCACATTTTGCTTTTCCTATATAAGAAATAAAAACATCCGACAGCAAATACAATCAATCGAATCATTTCTGCCGAATTTCCTAATGAAAAAAAAAGACCATGTTTGTTATGGTGAAGTACAGGATCTAATGATGCATGGTCCATGCAGTGAGGCAAGAAAAAATTCTCCGTGCATGTCTAATGGTCGTTGCAGAAAGAAATTTCCTAAAAAGTTTGTCGAAATGAAATCAATTTATGAGGATGGATACCCAAGTTATATGCGCAGAGATAATAGGTGAACAATTATCAAGAATGGTGTTGATCTGGATAACATATTTGTTGTTTCCCATAATCGCTATTTGTTGATTAGGTATAGAGCTCATATGAATGTTGAATCGTGCAATCAATCTCGGGCTATGAAATATTTGTTCAAGTATATAAATAAAGGACACGATCGTGTGACTGCATTGTTTTAGAAGAGCTCAGATGAGGAGAGTTTGGGAAAAACTGTTGATGAAGTTAATATGTACTATGACTGTAGGTATATTTCCTCATGTGAGGCTACATGGAGAATTTTCGGATTTGATATTCATTACAGAGATCCGCCTGTTGAACGTTTGAGCTTTCACCTTTCGAATGAACAAAATATTACTTTTTCATATTCGGATGAAATCAGCAATGTTCTCAATCGAACTACTGTTAGCAAGATCATGTTTCTAGCATGGATGGAAGCTAATAAGAAATATCTAGATGCAAGAGAATTAACATATGTTGAATTTCCAATGAAGTTTGTTTGGAAGCAAGATACACGAGAATTCGTTCCCAGGAATCAGAGATTTTCAATAGGACGTATTTTTGGACATATTTATCAGATGATGTTTTATACAGACAAAATAACTTGCTACAACACAAAGATATGCATGTATTTATACATTTTTTTGTTAGATCCGTTATTTGAGTAAACTATATATTAAAGCTATACAATTTTATATATTTATTTTTTATTTGTAGAATTGACATTGAACGATGATGAAATTAGAAACTATGCCTTAGTTGAAATTGAAAAAATATTGCGAAGCTTTGGAAAGAGTTTACGTGAATTTCAGTCAATGTCATTTTCCCGTAATCAATATTTTCAGTCTTCACCAAACAGATTAATATATGATGAGTTGCGGTTTGATAGAAGATCTTTGTCAAAAGAACATGATATTCTCCTTAATGATTTGAACTCTAAGCAACGTCATGTATATGATACGATAATAAATGCAGTTCATTCAAATAAGGGAGGGTTTTTTTGTATATGGATATGGAGGTACTGGAAAAACATTTGTTTGGAAGACTCTATCTGCAATTTTGAGATCGAAGGGAGAAAATTGTGTTGAATGTGGTATCAAGTGGTATAGCGTCTGTTCTATTGCCTGGTGGAAGAACCGCACATTCCCGCTTTGCAATTTCATTTAATTCTAATGAGGAATCAACATGCAATATCAATCAAAGGAGTCATCTTGCGGAGCTTATTATAAAATATAAAATTATCATTTGGGATGAAGCTCTAATGGCACATAAGTTTTGTTTTGAAGCTTTGGATAAAAACATGAAAAATATAATGAGATTTGTCAATCATTCAAGCCCTCATTTGCCTTTTGGAGGCAAAACAGTTGTTTTCGGTGGACAATTTTTGACAAATATTGTCTGTTATTCTAAAAGGTAGTAGACAAGATATTGTTCTCTCCACCATCAATTCGTCGCATATCTGGAGACATTGCACGGTTTTGAGATTGACGAAAAACATGCGGCTACAAAATTTAGGTTCTGATGAAGACTGTTCTAAAATGAAGGAATTTTTGGATTTGATTGCTAATATAGGATATGGAAAAATTGGAGAACCAAATGATGTCTATACAACGATCGATATTCCTGATGATCTTTTGTTGAAATATTGCAATGATCCTATTGCAGCAATAGTTGAGAGTACGTATCCGTCTTCAGACATATGTATCATCGACACTGGATATTTTCAACAGAGGGCTATTTTGGCTCCTACTCTCAATTTCGTTCAATCCGTAAACGAATACATGATTTCTCAAAATCATTCCGAGGGAAGGTTATATTTAAGTTCTGATACGATGTGCCACTCAGATAGAAATGTCGATCTATTGCATGATGTGCATACCCCTTAATTCTTAAATGGAATAAGAGAGTACCAAATCACGAGTTAAACTTGAAGGTTGGAACTTCAATTATGTTGTTGCGGAATATAGATCATTCTCTTGGATTGTGCAATGGTACTAGAGTGATTGTGATGAGGCTTTTGGAAGGAGAAATTCTTACTTGAATTAATGCAGGTCATACAATGCTTATTTCAATAATGTAATTGACCCTTCTGATTCAAGGCTTCCTTTTAAATTAAAGCGGAGACAATATCATTTGATTTTATCATACGCAATGACAATCAATAAAAGTCAAGATCAATCACTGTCTCACGTAGGACTTCTTTTTAAGAACTCCGTTTTTAGTCATGTTCAGTTGGACATTGCTATATCTAGGGTTACCAATCCTCGGAGTCTGAAAATTTTGATATTTGATATTGACCGTGACAGAAACCAGAAAAATTTAACGACAAATGTTGTGTTTAAGGAAGTTTTTCAAAATTTGTAGAATAATTTTTTTTTCTAATTGTCTATAATGCATTAAGATTTTTGTAATTTAATTTTTTATTTAATTTATCATAATTACTAATTTGAATAATTAATTATATAAAATAACATTTTATGCATCTCATGGGTGGAATACTAGTTAAAAATCCAAAAAAAGGTTCTTGTATCAAGACTCAACTTTGGCTACTTATTTGATGATGATCCAAAACAGATCCAGTTACATATATGGTGAATTTGACCCTTTTTTTTTTTTTGGATAATGTTACATTTGTTTTTAGTAATAATATTACATATTTTACATACGAATAAGAAAACCTTATTTTAATTGAGTACATAATAAAATAATTATTCATATTAAAATTTCTGATAAAAATATTAAGTGATAATTGCATATATTGCCCTTGTGTAATCATGAGATTGTTGAAAACTCTCTATTACTATTAACCTTTTATGCATGTTTTGAAATTTTGAGCACAAATACCCCTGAAAAAACATACGGAAAAGGGGTTTTGTGCTCAAATTTTGAAAACATTGGAAGATATGTGCTCAAGATTAAAAAAACACATGAAACTAATAGATCTTTTTTTTTCATAAAATTTTTTTAGCAATCTCGACATTTCATAGAGGTAACAGTGTATGCAGTTACATCAAACATTAAATCAGTCTTTTCATTGCCAGTCATTTTATCTCGGGTCGTTATACTCGAAGAAATTTATGTATCGATGATGTATTTAACAACGATATATATAATTTTAAATATATTAAAAAAATTTAGGTTGCATCAAAATGATCGAGACTGCGTGTTATAATGACATGTTCGAAATGGGAATATAATGATTTAATATAGGTATTAATCATAGAGTAGGTAAATGATTAAACCCATCTAACATGGAAAGATTTAAAATATTGCAGTTAATTAACGTAATTTATTATTTAACTTCTGATGTTGATTCCCTTAATCATCGGTTGAATGAGTTACAAATCTCTCCAGCTAGCACAAGATCATTCGACTGACTTGTAAATGAAAGATTAATATTATTGAATTGAGTGGTTGTCACTTTCTCGATAATCATGCATGGTTGATCATAATGTTGCATCTCTATCTTTTAATTTGAATCGTTTGATAGTCCAAACATCGCATTTGAATCGTTCCTAGGAGATGCCAGTGATTGTCGTCGCATCAACTTACAATTCATCATAAACGAAATGTTGAAGTATAGTTTATGGCAACAGTGCAATTATTCAAACATTACATTTTAATTGTCATTTCAACCGGGCAGTTTTTAACTCTCGATCGACGTAAAATTTTTATTTTTCTTGGTAAAAAAACATTATATATAAATATTTAGTGTGTTCTTTTAACACAACGAAGATTATCATCTTTTCTTTTTCTGTTTTTGATGTCATGGACTATCATGATTTCTTATATATAAACATTTACATTAAAACTATTTATAGCTTCGGCAAAAATAACTTAATTTAATATAAGGTGTCGGTATTTGCACCTCACTTTATGAATAGTTTTTATACATGAACTCGAGAGTGTAAATAACATTAATCTTCAATTTATAATTGGTGTTTTGACAAAGATCAAGTTTGACATGCTCCATAACACTCATTGTTGGGGCGGGAATTCTTAATGTCAACATTGTATCGTTACCATCGTAATGGATGCTCCAATGCAACGTTAGCGTCAAAATATAGAGTTGTCATATTTGACAAATTCTCGTAACTATAGAAAGCAATGATCGGGCATTGCATTATTTAAAATCTTACAAAATTGTATGAGACGATTTTACGGGTCAATTTTATTATACGAATCTCTTATTCGACCTAATTTATAAGAAAGATATTATTATTTATGACAAAATTTTTACTTTCATTATAATATGAGTCAAGTCGACCCGTCTCACGGATGTTAATCCGTGAGATCATCTCACAGGAAGTCATGGAGAGCAATAATTGTCTCTGCTGGGTAGAACAATCGAACCACGACGCTTGAACTGTTGTGCGGTTTAAAATATTTGAGTTGTATCATTACCACCAACTATATTTTTGGGTAAAACGAAAAGTGTTCGGTCCTACAGTTGATATCAGAGTCAAGATCATGTGTTCAATTCTCAATGATTGCAATGAGTGTAATTATTGGGATGAAGATTATTGGGGTGCAATAATTGTCTATGTTGGGTAGAGCGATCAAACCATGACCCTTGAGTTGCTGTGCGGTTTAAAATATTTGAGTTGCACCATTACCACCAGCTATAGCTTTTGGTAAAGCGACAAGTGTAGGACCAACTGATAATGATGTCGTAGGACCATGGAAATAGTAAATATCAAAACCAAACCAAACCAAAATATTTGAGTTGCACCATTACCACCAGCTATAATTTTTATTATTATTAAAATTGCATAATTTGATAATGGGTGGATTTGAAATTCACTTCAATTTTGTTTATTCATGTTGGAACTCACAGAGTTATGATATTGACAAAATTAAGTGTACCTCACAGATCAACTGATTATGTCCAGATCCAAGCACAAAAGACGTGAACTGTGCAAAATTATCTAAATATAAATTGACCACATCAACCGACTTGACGTTGTCCAAAAGCTAAACTGAAACCATCAAGTGGTCATCAAGTAACATCGAGCAGTCGACCTCACATAGGCAAACTGCATTCAGTTTACGGCTAAACTGAATCAGCTCCTCAAGGGCAAACAATTGTACGCGACCAAAACTGAATTAGTCTCTCAGATCTAAACTGATGCCCAATCTAACTGAAAAAAAAAAGACTGAGAAAGCTAAATTGAATCGAATAAGGTCTTTTGGATAGACTCTCTGTGCAAGACAACACGTCGCGTTTACAGAGCTCTTCAGTGTACGGTTATGTCAAGGAATGTCTACGGATGAGACAAACTAAAGGTATTAATTCAAATTCAAAAGAGTCATTGCCCGCCAAGTATAAATACTCACCTAGAGCATCAGAGATCGCATCCGAATCAATAAAAATTCTCACATATACACTCCAGTTATCAGAGGTAAACTAAACTCTTTCAGTTTACCAACTTAATCAAGAAAACCAGCAGAGAGAATCTTGAAGCTTATCATCTGAGAGTCGAAGAACACTAGCAAGAGCATCCGAGCATAGTAGATCAGTGAGGATCATATAGTGCTAAGTGTTGTAACAACAAGTGTTGTGTTAGTGATATATCAGTTGAGGTGCTGCAAACCTCGTTGTAACAATAAGCGGTCGTGAACTGTAGTGACCCTATCTCGGATCACATACTAATCAGAGACTTAGGCATGAAATTAAACAATAAGTATTCACAATGAGAGTAAATGCGAAAACTTAAATAACTTAATACCAGTAAGATTGAACTTAATGGCTAATCCTACAATCCTGCCTTTGTTCACTACCTAAACTTCAAATCCTCAAGAGAAATATCTACAACTGCCCCATCGAATGAGTTGTCCATAAAACAGAAAATAACTAGACTTGAGCATAAAACTCTCAGTACGCTACTATGGGTAGACATACAAATATGATGCATGCAATGTAATGAACGGGTATCATATCTGGGTAACGAATAAGAAATCCACTAAGACTGACGCCTAAGATGTGAGCTGTAATATCGGAGAATCAAACCACTGGATGCAACCACTCACTCCTAATTGGAAGTGGACCAAACAAATGTCCCCTAGATCACTAGAGTCCGCTTGACCCGTCGACCACTGTGACTCTCAGTGTCAAAACGTCCTAACAAGGGCTGAGCACCCTATAACACTGGATTATCTCAAAGGAGATTCAAGCTCAATATGAAATGCACATGTAGCACAATATCTTAAAGCAGTAACATGCATCATGTCAAATAATATGCAACACATAAGCATGCAACTCGCTGGCTATCTCAGTCAGTACTTACGTACCTTTCTAAGGCAGTTCCTAGAAGCACTCATCTAGGTTCCAAGTCTACCATGCAACACTATAATTCATAATAACCATGCATCATCTAACATGCTCTAAAAGCATTAATTAAACTATTGCATACTCCCTATTTTCTACAAGGAGCTAGAGCTATAGCATCGTCCATCATAAGCTCGCTGATGTCGAATGCCCCAAAGCTTGGGCACAACTCTACTACGACATCTGGACACCTCGCCAAATATCCGCTGCTTGGAAACTATTACGGACACTGTCTGTTATTAATACAAATATAACTACCTACTGCAACTGAAAGAGTGGGTGCCCGGTTAGCCAACTTGTGGCTAAGGGCTTTTATGACTCTATGTATAAACAATCTTTGTTTAATATAATTTACATTCATTAATGACATTTTCTTTGTCTTTCTTCATATTATTATATTGTGATATACTATTATTGTTTTGATAAAGACCTTGAATATATTATAGTGTAAGTAAGATGAGATAGTGAATAAAGAGATATCACTATTATGAAACACATCTTATAGTCACTGTATATTCTAAACAGTTCCTAGTCAATTGAGCCGTCCGCTAATAAGGATAAGGATCTCTCGAGATTGAGACTAGCATTTGTGATGCCAAGTATCACGTTTCATTGGTAATGGACATGAAGATGTTCAAAGCATGCAAATGGATATTCATATGATGAATGATCGAACTACCCTATTCGGACTTTCCAAGTGGTTATTATTATTTGAGTGGATAAGTCCGCGGTTTTGGTTGTACACCATTAGTCCTTACTACTTGAAACATCATTGAGACTCTATATGCTAGTACTGTACTTTGACTTGTTTACCGACTCTATTGGGGTCATCAGGTGTCGGGATTGGGTACAGTTACGACACATATAGGAGTCGATGCTTTGTTGTCAAGGATTCACCACATACTTGCGAGTGTGGATATCCTATGCGATCTGAGGAGATATTAGTGTGACGAATCTCTGGCCAGAGTACATGATGTGTTTTAGGTTACTCGGTTTTCTTAGTAACACATGCGATGTCACTATTTGATCTCCAAGATGTAATGCATAGTTATCGAATCTCGAATGACTCTTGATGCACCAATGGTTGTTGATTCGATCGGGATATATGGATGAAGGGATCGTACTGTACGCTAACCAAAATCTACTGGTTCTTGCAGGCACTATCAGTGATACCTAGGGAATCATGGAGCGATGTTGCTAGACGCTCTTATCATGATTCGTTGGGCAAGTCGGAAATTGTTGTTCCGAGTCACAAGGAGTTGTGAGCCCACGGCTAGCTGTATCCCTGAACCATTGAGGGTCACACGTACAAGTAATGGATTACTAAACCCCGTTGAGATAGTTAAATTTAAAGAGTTAAATTTAATGAAAGAGAAGTTGGACTTCTTAAATAAAAGGAGTGGAATTTCCTAAAATGACATAGGGATGAGCATTTTTGGAAATCACTGAATTCGGATTCAGAAAAATTATCTTGACTTCAAAAGATGCAGAAATGGTTTCTGTGCACATTGGTAAAATCAGTTTATCAATCGGAGTCACGATGAATTTTATATTAATTTCTATAATAACAGGCTTGGCTTGTTGGGCTTAAGTTATGGATTGTGGGCCCTAAGCAGTTAGAGTCCTAATACAATTATAACTTAATCTAGTCTAGAAACTATCTATAAATACATGTGTAGTGTTCGAAAATCATAAGCTTTCAGTCTTGCAATTTTCGAATTACACACATATATTTTCAAGAGGATTTTTCGAAAATCCTCTAATCCTTTTTGAGATAATTCAGTCTGTAATTTTTGTGAAAAATTACATTCTGAATTGACAGATCAAATCTGTTTATTCTCTTCGATAAACATCTGATTGATTTCTAGTGCAATCAATCAGAGGGTTTTAGTTTTCTATTCGTGGACTTAATTCCGAAGGTTGATCGTGATAGTCATCGGTTCTCGGGATTTACAAGAAGAGCAGATTAAATTCTGTTGGAGTCCATAATCAAGACTTTGCTTGAATAGGTAAAAATATTTAATTGTGAATTTTTTATTTTTACTTGTAAGATTTTAATCGTTAGGATTTGATACCCACGATATGGAATCGTTCCATATCGAAAAATAAAATTTTTTAAACTTTCGCTGCTCCGGGTATCACATCCGTGTGATCAGAGAACGCGTGTTCCAACAGTGGTATCAGAGACAGGTCGTAAACTTTGATCAAACGATTAAAATTAATCGATTTTACAAAATTTTTAGCCTCGGTTTTTGAAACAAAACGAAAAATTTTTAAAATTAAATTTGAAAGGAAACAAGGCAATCGGGCAGCGAGCGTCGCTGCCCGTTGCCCACCTCCACGTGGGCAGCCCTGTCCCACGTGGAGGCGGGGCTGCCCGGGAATGTCCCGGGCAGTCCGGAAATTTAAAAAATTTGATTTTTTGGATTTTTTGAAATTTTTGAAATTTTAGTTTTTGGTCCGATCGAAAATTGTTTTTGATTGGTCCACGAGGCATCAGATCTAATTGTTTGAGTCCGAAATTTTTAAAATTGATTTTTGGATAAATTTAAATTTTTGGAAAATTTATAAATTTTATCCGTTAAATTAGATTTTATATAAATTAATTATTTTGATACAATTGATGATAAGATATGATCTTATGAAAGGATAAGATAAAATTTGATTTTATCTTTTTAATTTTGATGTTATTGCATGTTATCCAATTATTTAATTATTGAATTAATTATTGGATAAAATGATGATCGATTGCCATGAACAATTTGGTAGGTGTATGTTAGGTTATTTACATTTGGTTTTATTGTTGTTGGGTTTTATTAATGGGCTTGGTTTATAGCCCAATTTGAATTGTCATTTGTAATAAAAAGTGGGCCTGGTTTATGGCCCGTTCCCACCCTTAAATATGTATCCCCTACTTGTCATCGAAATTTATTGTAAATTTATTAGACTTAGTGGGAGATAAAGATTTGAAGACAAAGGTGGGCCCAGCAGACAATAAAGACCGAAGAAATATAAATTGAAAGATCAATGTAATAGGATTGCATTGCATACTTGCATATCACCTAGGATTGGACTTAGACTCGTGATTGGCAACCACGGGTCGATTAGTGATTGGGATCGATCATCCTTTAAATAATATATGATATTATTGTTGTATGCATGTTTAGACTAAATTGTATGAATCCCGCAAGCATACAAATATTGCATGATGAGACAATTTTCAAAATTAAAAATCCCTCATTTTAAATATGATTTAAAATTGATATCAAGATAAAAAAAAGGGAATTTAAATATTGTTTAAATATTCCTACATTCCATCAACGATCAATGTATGAGATGCTACCCGAGGGCACGGTCCGGCTCATATTATTGGGGGGGCCCGTTCGTCGGAAATCTGTACATTGGATCGACACATGTTGTAAGTTGGGTGGAACTGAAGGAAAACTGTGTTCAGATCAATTAGAATTGATACCCGGTGCAGCGGAAGTTTAAAAATTTATTTTATTAATATGGAACGATTCCATATTTGGGTATCAAAACTTTACGATTAAATTGTGTAAGTAAAACAAATAATCACTATTAAATATTTTACCTTAAAATCTCGAAGCGAGATTATGGACACCAACAGAATTTAATCTGCTCTTGTTGTATATCCCAGGAACTGATGAACGAACGTTTCTTCAATCAAGTCCACGAATAGAAAAACAAAACCCTCTGATTGACTGCACTAGAAATCAATCAGAAGTTTGCGTAGAGAATAAACAGATATAATCTGTTAATTCAGAATTGTAATTTTTCACAAAAATCACAAGACTGAATTTTCTCCGAAAAGGGACAAGGATTTTCGAAAAACCCTTAGAAAATAACATGTGTGTGTGTTCGAAAATTTGATGAATGAATTCTTATGCAATTTTAGAACCCACTACATGTATTTATAGATAATTTCTAGACTAGGTTAAGTTATAATTGTGTTAGGACTCTAACTCCTTAAAGCCCACAATCCATAACTTAAGCCCAACAAGCCAAGCCTGTTGTTATAGAAATTAATATAAAATTCATCGTGACTCCGATTGATAAACTGATTTCACCAATATGCACAGAAACCATTTCTGCATCTTTTATAGTCAAGATAATTTTTCTGAATCCGAATTCAGTGATTTCCAAAAAATGCCCATCCCTATGTCATTTTAGGAAATCCCACTCCCTTTAGTTAAGAAGTCCAACTTCTCTTTCATTAAATTTAACTCTTTAAATTTAACTATCTCTACGGGGTTTTAGTAATCCATTACTTGTGAAACCCTCAATGGTTCAGGAATACAGCTAGCCGTGGGCTCACAACTCCTTGTGACTCGGAACAACAATTTCTGACTTACCCATCGAATCATGGTAAGAGCGCCTAGCAACATCGCCTCATGATTCCCTAGGTATTACTGATAGTGCCTGCAAGAACCAGTAGATTTTGGTTAGCGTACAGTACGGTCCCTTCAACCATATATCCCGATCAAATCAACAATCATTGGTGCATCGAGAGTCGTTCGAGATTCGATAACTATGCATAACATCTTGGAGATCAAATAGTGACATCGCACGTGTTACTAGGATAACCCATTAACCTAAAACACATCATGTACTCTGGCCAGAGATTCGTCACACTAATATCTCCTCAGATCGCATAGGATATCCACACTCGCAAGTATGTGGTGAATCCTTGACAACAAAGCATCGACTCCTATATGTGTCGTAACTATACCCAATCCCGACACCTGATGACCCCAATAGAGTCGGTAAATGAGTCAAAGTACAGCACTAGCATATAGAGTCTCAATGATGTTTCAAGTAATAAGGACTAATGGTGTACAACCAAAACCGCGGACTTTATCCACTCGATAAGTGATAACCACTTGGAAAGTCCGAATAGGGTAGTTCGATCATTCATCATATGAATATCCATTTGCATGCTTTGAACATCTCTATGTTCCATACCAATGAAATGTGGTACTCGGCATCACAAATGCTAGTCTCAATCTCGAGCGATCCTTATCCTTATTTGCGGACGGCTCAATTTACTAGGAACAGTTTAGAATATACAGTGACTATAAGATGTGTTTCATGATAGTCATCCTCATGTGCTACCACATCTTACATACACTATAGTATATTTAAGGTCTTTATCAAAACAACAATAGTATATCATAATATAACAATATGAAGAAAGATAAAGTCAATGCCATTATAAAAGTGTAAATTATATTAAACAAAAGATTGTTTTACATAGAGTCATAAAAGCCCTTAGCCACAAGTTGGCTAACCGGGCACCCACTCTTTCAGGAACTCCCATGGGATTGGCTCATATTATTGGAGATCCACATAGCGACCGTCCATCATAACTTAATTTTGATGGGTCATCTTGATATGTCACATTAAATGGCGTCATATTATTGGGCCCTTATTGGACATGAGGTAAAAACATGGGGGTTGCTTTGGAAGCAATTGGGCTCTACCTTTTGAAAATTATGGTTGACTGATATTATTCGGGACTATAGTTTGTCAATTGGACTCCATGTTCCCACTAAGGAAACAAGTTTCCCGTTTTTACTAGAGGGTAGTGAAATCGTTAAAATAGTGAGAGTGAAATTCATAAAATTAAATCTCGCCACATTTTATGTCTTAGTAGATTAATTAAACAATCACTGATTATTGTCTGTTTCTTTTCAGTATTTCATTACAATGAATTTGCGCAATCCACTATACTCAATTCTCGAACAAAACAAATTGACTGGCACAATCTATACGGAATGGTTCCGTAAATTAAAGATTGTTCTAAACTCGGAGAAAATTTTCTACGTGTTAGAAAAGAATCCTCCAAAGGAAGCACCGGCTAATATAAGTCCGAAAGAATTAGCAAAACTTGATCAATGGTGGGACCATGATATCAAGGCTAAATGCTATATGCAAGCTTCAATGCCTGATGAACTCCAGAGGCGATTTGAGGATGCCGTGAATGCTGCTGACATACACATGCACCTCAAGGAATGTTTTGGAGCTCAGTCAAGGTCGGAGAGGTATACCAACGTCAAAGAGCTCATGACATGCCGCATGCGAGATGGGACTTCGGTCCGTGAGCATGGGGTACACATGATTGGGCTCATTGAAAAATTGGTAACACTCGATTTGACTTTGGAGCATGAAATAAACGCGGACTTGTTACTTCTTTTTCTTCCTTCGTCATTTGATGGATTTGTGGTGAACTTCAATATGAACAAGATAGAGGCCAGCCTTTAAGAGATGGTCAATATGCTTGTGTCTTATGAGACCACATTAAAGAAGGATAAACCGGTACTCTTGGTTGGCTCCTCTTCTTACTCCAAGAAGGGGCCAAGTGGAAAGGGTAAGAAACGTTCTGCCCCACCCAAGAAAATTGTACCACAGAAGAAGGGCAAGACAAAAGCTTCAAACGTGAACATATCTGGAGATGTTTGCCATCACTGCAAGAAACCCGATCATTGGAAACGTAACTGCAAGGAATACCTCGAGCAGTTGCGAACTGCAAATGATATGTTTTACATTGAAATAAATGTTTCACTTAATACTACTTCTTGGGTATTGGATACCGGATGTGGATCTCACATTTGCAATGATTTGCAGGTGATGACAAGAAGTCGTAAGCTTAGGATGGGTGAGACCCAGCTGAGGCTCGGAAATGGTTCCAGAGTTGAAGCCAAAGCAGTGGGAGACGTTTATTTAATTTTGCAGAACGATTTTAAGTTAATTTTAAGAGATGTTTTATTTGTGCCAGATTTGATTAAAAACATTATTTCTGTTTCTATGCTTGATAGAGATGGTTTTTCTTGCAATTTTGTGAATGAGATTTGCAATATTTAACAAGAATGAATGTTTAATTAGAAATGGACAACTTGAAAACAATCTATATAACTTAAAATTAAAAGACTTTCCAATTAATTATGTTGATAAACCGGCAACAACAAATAAAAGAAAAAACGATAGTCAAAACCCGGCAAACCTTTGGCATGCTAGGCTAGGTCATATTTTCTCAAGGAAGATGAACAAGCTAGTGGGAGAGGGCATGTTTGATATGTCTGATATTAACTCTCTACCTACTTGTGAGTCCTGCCTAAAAGGAAAAATGACTAAATCTCCTTTCAAAGGGAAGCCTGAGCGTAGTCAAAACCTGTTGGATTTGATCCATACAGATGTTTGTGGACCATTTAGTATCGGTACTAAATTTGGTCACACCTACTTCATTACCTTTACTGATGATTATTCTAGGTATGGGTATTTATATTTAATGAAATATAAGTCTGAATCATTTGAAAAGTTCAAAGAATTCAAGGCTGAAGTAGAAAACAAACAAGGTAGAAGTATTAAAGCACTTCGATCGGATCGAGGTGGAGAATACTTAAGTACCGAGTTTTTGAGCTATCTAAAAGAGAATGAGATTCTCTCTCAGTGGATTCCTCCTATGACACCTCAGCTGAATGATGTCTCGGAGCGTCGCAATCGAACTTTGTTGGACATGGTTCGATCTATGGGCTTCACTGAGCTCCCACCTTCGTTTTGGGGCTATGCGCTTGAAACGACGGTATTGTTGTTGAACAATGTCCACACTAAAGCAGTAGATAAAACTCCATACGATTTATGGAATGGCAAAGCTCCTAAGTATTCGTACTTAAGGATTTGGGGATGTCCTGCTTACGTGAAGCAGACAGTGGGAGATAAGTTGGATAGTCGATCCACCTTATGTTATTTTGTAGGATATCCGAAGAATTCAATCGGATATTATTTTTATCATCCTAATGAAACAAAAGTGTTTGTTTTGAGGAATGCCACCTTCATGGAGAAGGAGTTCTTATTAGATAAGAAAGGCAAGATGATGGAACTCGAAGAAATTCGAGAAGAACCCGAGATACAAAATAACGATCCCACACCTCAAGAACTTTCAGTGGACACGCCTACACCTAGGAGATCCGACAGGACTTCTAGACCTACTATTCGATATGGTCTTCTTCTTGAAGGGGATCAAAGTGAACCCGACATTGGATGTGATCCAAGAAACTTCAAGGAAGCAATTTCTGATGCGGATTCGAATTTATGGCTTGATGCTATGCAGTCGGAAATAGACTCGATGCATACAAACCAAGTTTGGTCTTTAGTAGATCCTCCCAATGGAATTGTTCCAATAAGGTGTAAATGGATCTACAAGAGAAAACTTGGGCCTGATGGCAAGGTTCTAACCTACAAGACACGATTGGTAGCAAAATGTTATACTCAAAGACAAGGAGTTGACTATGATGAAACCTTTTCACCAGTCGCAATGTTCAAGTCCATAAGAATCCTTATTGCCATAGCAGCATAGTATGACTATGAGATATGGCAAATGGATGTGAAGACTGCATTTCTTAATGGAAACATTAAGGAAGAAATCTATATGATGCAGCCCGAGGGATTCACATCCATGGGTAGCGAGCATAAGGTATGCAAGCTTCAGAGATCAATTTATGGTCTCAAACAAGCATCAAGAAGTTGGAACCAGAAATTTGATGAAACAATAAAGGACTTTGGTTTCATCAAAAACCCGGAGGAACCGTGCGTGTACAAGAAAGTAGTTAAGGATGCAGTGACGTTCTTAGTGCTTTATGTTGATGACATCCTACTCATTGGAAATGACGTAGGGATGTTGCAGTCAACAAAGATATGGTTATCAGGTAGATTCTTGATGAAGGATTTGAGTGAGGCCTCCTATATTCTAGGGATACAGATCTATAGAGATAGATCTAAGAGAATGATAGGACTCACTCAAGCAACCTACATCGACACCATATTGAAAAGGTTTTCTATGGATGAGTCCAAGAGAGGACATCTACCTATGTGTCATGGAGTTTCTCTATCCAAGTCTATGTGTCCCAAGACTGACAAAGAGATAGAGAAAATGACACACATACCATATGCGTCAGCCATAGGTAGTATTATGTATGGGATGATATCTACCAGACCGGATGTAGCCTTTGCTCTGAGTGTCACGAGCAGATATCAGGCTAACCCCGGTCAAATGCATTGGAAAGTCGTGAAGGATATTCTTAAGTACTTGAGAAGGACTAAGAATATATTCATGGTTTATGGAGGAAGAGAATTGAAATTGGAAGGCTATACCGACTCTAGCTTCCAAAGCGACGTGGATGACTCGAAGTCAACCTCTGGATTTGTATTCATGCTCAATGGCGGTGCTGTCTCTTGGAAGAGTTCAAAGCAGGACACCAAAGCGGATTCTACCACTGAGGCAGAATACATTGCAGCATCAGCTGCTGCTAAAGAGGTCGTTTGGATGAGGAATTTCGTCCAAGAGTTGGGCGTAATTCCTGAAGCTTTTGGCCCAGTTCCGGTGTACTGCGACAACACTGGTGCCGTTGCTCAGGCAAAGGAACCAAGGTCTCATCAAAGATCCAAACACGTACTGAGGAAATACCACATTATCCGGGAAATTGTGGAAAGAGGAGACATCACTATCGAGAGAGTGGCCTCTACAGACAATATCATTGATCCACTTACTAAGCCCTTGCCAGGACCATTGTTTGACAAACATCGCGAAGCAATGGGATTACGTAGTATGACTAGTTGGCTTTAGGGCAAGTGGGAGATTGAAAGAGTGGGTGCCCGGTTAGCCAACTTGTGGCTAAGGGCTTTTATGACTCTATGTATAAACAATCTTTGTTTAATATAATTTACATTCATTAATGGCATTTTTTTTGTCTTTTTTATATTGTAATATTGTGATATACTATTGTTGTTTTGATAAAGACCTTGAATATACTATAGTGTAAGTAAGATGAGATAGTGAATAAAGAGAGATCACTATTATGAAACACATCTTATAGTCACTATATATTCTAAACAGTTCCTAGTCAATTGAGCCGTCCGCTAATAAGGATAAGGATCGCTCGAGATTGAGACTAGCATTTGTGATGCCAAGTACCACGTTTCATTGGTAATGGACATAGAGATGTTCAAAGCATGAAAATGGATATTCATATGATGAATGATCGAACTACCCTATTCGGACTTTCCAAGTGGTTATTATTATTTGAGTGGATAAGTCCGCGGTTTTGGTTGTACACCATTAGTTCTTACTACTTGAAATATCATTGAGACTCTATATGCTAGTACTGTACTTTGACTCGTTTACCGACTCTATTGGGGTCATCAGGTGTCGGGATTGGGTACAGTTACGACACATATAGGAGTCGATGCTTTGTTGTCAAGGATTCACCACATACTTGTGATTGTGGATATCCTATGCGATCTGAGGAGATATTAGTGTGACGAATCTCTGGCCATAGTACATGATGTGTTTTATGTTACTCGGTTTTCCTAGTAACACATGCGATGTCACTATTTGATCTCCAAGATGTAATTCATAGTTATCGAATCTCGAACGACTCTCGATGCACCAATGGTTGTTGATTCGATCGGGATATATGGATGAAGGGACCGTACTGTATGTTAACCAAAATCTACTGGTTCTTGCAGGCACTATTAGTGATACCTAGGGTATCATGGGGCGATGTTGCTAGACGCTCTTACCATGATTCGTTGGGCAAGTCGGAAATTGTTGTTCCGAGTCACAAGGAGTTGTGAGCCCACGGCTAGCTGTATTCCTGAACCATTGAGGGTCACACAAGTAATGGATTACTAAATCCCGTTGAGATAGTTAAATTTAAAGAGTTAAATTTAATGAAAGAGAAGTTGGACTTCTTAAATAAAAGGAGTGGAATTTCCTAAAATGACATAGGGATGGACACTTTTGGAAATCACTGAATTCGGATTTAGAAAAATTATCATGAATTCAAAAGATGCAGAAATGGTTTCTGTGCACATTGGTAAAATTAGTTTATCAATCGGAGTCACGATGAATTTTATATTAATTTCTATAATAACAGGCTTGGCTTGTTGGGCTTAAGTTATGGATTGTGGGCCCTAAGCAGTAAGAGTCCTAATACAATTATAACTTAATCTAGTATAGAAATTATCTATAAATACATGTGTAGTGTTCGAAAATCATAAGTTTTCAGTCTTTCAATTTTTGAATTACACACATATATTTTCAAGAGGATTTTTCGAAAATCCTCTACTCCTTTTTGAGATAATTCAGTCTGTAATTTTTGTGAAAAATTACATTCTGAATTGACATATCAAATCTGTTTATTCTCTTCGATAAACATCTGATTGATTTTTAGTGCAATCAATCAGAGGGTTTTAGTTTTCTATTCGTGGACTTAATTCCGGAGGTTGATCGTGATAGTCATCGGTTCCCGGGATTTACAAGAAGAGCAGATTAAATTTTGTTGGAGTCCATAATCAAGACTTTGCTTGAATAGGTAAAAATATTTAATTGTGAATTTTTTATTTTTACTTGTAAGATTTTAATCGTTAGAATTTGATACCCACGATATGGAATCGTTCCATATCGAAAAATAAATTTTTTTAAACTTCCGCTGCTCCGGGTATCACATCCATGTGATCAGAGAATTCGTGTTCCAACAACTCCTTATAAAAGAGTCCAAAACCCTTAAAAGCGAGCCATTATGGGAGAGGAGAGAATTTTGAATGATTTGGAAATGCGAAATCTCGCCCCTATTTATAGAGCACGATCGAAAGCTTCAATCTCTTGATCTGATACCTGCATGAATGCCACGTTTGGAACGGCCACGATCGGAAGCTCCGATCTACACTTCGGACGTTCCGATCTCTTGCATGCATCTGCGTGTTCAAGTATCATTGCCACGTGCAGGACACCATGATCGGAAGCTCCGATCTCTCTTCGGACGTTCTGATCATCACGTTGCTTCCGAACTGCTTCGCTGGTTCCGATCTTGTAGTAACCCGTAACGCTATAAAGTGATTAAGGAAATTAATCATAATTAATATTCCTAATTTTTGGACGGCCCGAGGAGAAGACCGGAGGATCCGAAGACGTTCAGACGATCCGAAGTGAAGTTCGGAGGCTACGATCGTGTTCGGACGGTCCTTCGGCAGGTTCGGAGGATCCGAACAGGGATAGAGCTTACGTCATCGTCTATGTCAGCAAGATGATGTCATGGCTGATGCATTGATGGGACTTCGGACGCCCCGAAGTTAGTATCGGATGCTCCGATCGTGTTCGGAGGCTCTGAACTGGGTTTGGACGGCCCGAACTCTGTTTATAAATAGAGGAGCCGAGATTAATTTTCTCTCGCACCTTTCCTCTCTTCTCTCTCAATTCCGTAGCCTTCTAACTCAGATCTAGGGAATTATATGCGTCCTATGGGGATTTCGGAAGTGGAATAGCGATCCAGGCGTCGTAGCGGAGCTGTGGCCTAATTTTGAGGCAAGCGACAGCAAAGGGCTGACGACGGACGCAGGTATAGCTTTGGATTCCTAAAAATATTTAGGAGTATGAAATAGCTTAGTTAAGGCTTTTAGAGCTTATTTAATGATGCATGAGTATTTTCATTGTAGTCGCCTTAGTGTGGACTGGTAGGCGTGGGATCTAGACCAGTGGTGCTAGGATTTGCCTGCAGTGTTAGAGGTACGTAAGTACTGACCAAGATAGCCGACATGATATATATGCTTATATGTTGCATGAGTATGTGCTATGTGTTTTACCATGTTTTAAGGCTTTAGCACATGCATGTTTTTTCGGCAGACTACATCTAGTATGATGTGAGTCATTGACAGTTTCCATCGGTGAGGGGTTACTCCTTATGCATTCGTGTCGGGGAGGGGAGACTCAGCCCCTGGTTTTTCTATCACTAAGTGCGGCCACGACGGTGGGTTTTGACACTATAGTTGATTGGAGAATATACGAGTACCCCGCGGAGACCCTCTCTTAGCACGGTACTGTATATTGATGGCGCCCTGAGTAGATTGTTTTAACCAGTATTTTAAAGTCATTTGCTTGCTGCATATTAGTCTATATATCATTGCTTTCGTATTGAGCGTTGTCGCTCACGCCCCTGTGTTGGTTTCTTTTTGGGATTCCTTGTGGCGGGGTAGGTTTGAGGCTGGACGGTCCAGGTGACTCGCAGCAGGGTTGAAGTTGTTACCTATTGCAGCGAGGCTTTAGTGGTAGAGTTTGTTACCCTAAGACTTTTGATTTGGTTGTAAAGAGTATTTATACACTTTATTGTCGTCGATTGTATTCTGCCAATTGGATTTGTTGTATTATAAATATTCCGCTCTTTACGCTTTAAGTATTTATTGCATGCGCTAATTAAACTCTGATTAGGTAGTGGATCCGGGTAGGGTCGCTACAGATCCCTTCGGAACCTCCGAACCCACTAGGATTTGTAGTTCGGACCTTTCGAACTACCTGAGCCCAATTAAGCCCATTAACCATTTTTCAAATGTTCTCGATCAAATTCCTTGGTTCGATTGATAATAAAATCCCTTAATTATGATTTATTTAGTCTAAACATGATTAACAAATTAATTTTGTAAAATGAGACTGGGTTACTACATTCTCCCTTACTTAAGATATTTTCGTCCTCGAAATAAATCTTAAGTACTGTTATGAACTTGTAATCGTATTCATTCTATCACATTTGAACATTTTACAAGATACAGAACTGATACTAAAAGTAAAATCAGCATTTCTCCGGATACGCTGGTCGCATATGGCTCTACATATGTTGAATCTATATCCAAAGGTATCACTAGTCTATTGGAATAACTCAGTTCCTTCTACTTGTCGCATCCCCACTACTTTCTAGAACAGTGGAATATGACATCATTGCCCATACAATGCCTGGAATGGTGTCATACCAATACTGTAATGATAACTATTGATGTACGTGAATTCGATCATTGGCAACTGATCTTGCCATGCTGAATCAAAGTTCATAGCACAAACTTGCATCATATCCTTTAAAATTACGGATAGTGCACTCTGACTGTCCATCAATTTCTGTGTGGTATCTGTACTCAACTCAGTGCAGTACTTAAAGCCAGTGTTCTAAAAAGCGCGCTTAAGCGCCGATTAAGCGCAATTAAGCGTGGAGCGTGGAGAAAAAGCTCCGCTTTCAAGCAAAGCGGAAAAAAGCGGTCAAATCATAGTTTGATTGGATTAAGCGTAATTAAGCGAGCTTAAGCGTGATTAAGTGCGCTTTTTATTTTATTTTTTTAATTTTTTTAATTTTTTTAATTTTGAAGGTATGTATGATTTTTTTAAATAATAAATTAGTTTTAGAATTTAGATGTATATTTTTAAATTTTTAATTATGATTAAGCGTATTTGACAATGATTTGATCAATATTTAACATTTTTATATGGTCTAATTGCAAAAACAACTAAAGATTGTAATTTTGAGATTTTTATTATTTTATAAATATGAGAATAAATTCATTAGACTTAAATTTATCATATTTATGAATTATTTTATCTATTTATTGGTTTGAGATAATTAAAATTACACTAAAAATCAAAAACGTTTTTTTTCACGCTTAAGCCCGTATTAATTCCGCTTAAGCCTGAAAAGCTTGGAGCTTGCCATCCACGCTTCGGACCGCTTCGCGCTTTTTAGAACATTGCTTAAAGCACACTGAAATGTCCCCCGGAATTTGGAAATAAATCTGAGGTCTCAATCACTGACTATACTTTCAAGCATTCCATGAAAATACACGATCCCATGAGTGTACTAAATAATCATACTGTCTATGGTATAATCTTGATTATATAGAAAGGAGTACACTGACTTGGTGAGTTGATCTACTACAACCCAGATAGCATCACAATTCCTCGAGGATACATGCAAATGGGTTAAAAAAATCCATTGTGATAGTCTCCCATTTCCACACAGGAATAGACAACTTGTGATGAAGTCTTTTACATCGTCAGTGTTTTTTCTTAACCTGTTGTCACACCAAATATTTGGAAATATTCTAATACAAACCGTGCTCCATGTCTATTCGTCAAACCAAGTACATAAACTCTTGTACATCAAAAGGATACTATTACCAATAACAAAGAATGATTGATAACACTGACTCATGTGACAACGTCATTGTCCACAAATTCCTGATTTTCTTGAATCTTTCAGGTTCTTACCTTAGACAATATTATTCTGCTGACTTTGAAGTCAAGTAGCACTTTTCTCTCTACTAATAATCTTAGTCAATTAGTGATATCTATCTCACACCTTGAGACAACATTGATTTGATTATCCTGCCACGAGTAATTACAAGTTTTTACTGAATTCTGACTTGCTTATACTTAGATGAATAAGAACTAGTTCACCCAAAATTTGTGAAGTCTCCAAACCAATATAATCTAGCTGACTCTTGACTTGATTCTATCAAATCAAATACATCAATGGTCCAACGCATCAAAAAGACATCCTGGGAAAGCATTGACAACAATCCTGCTTAACCTGGTAACTACAGATCTCAGCTTCTGTCCTTTCCCTACGTCTAAACACTTGATGCTTTCATGTTAGTACCCATTGAAATCCAAACATTTTCTAGATCATAATTTGATGATGACATCCTCAGAATACTATAGAAAATATCTGAACACAGTATCTGCTCTTATTAGTTTTTCGAAACCGATACCTTTCATATTAATCTGAAATAACTGCTTATTTCAGTCTCCAAAAACTGAATTAATAATAATATCTAAAGATTATAGTTGTCTTTCCTATAAAACAAACATTATACCTCTCCCATTATTGGGTTACATCATCTGTATCTACCACAGACAATTTCATAATAAGATTAAACTGGTTCCCAATGTCACAACTATTATTTCTTATCAGTCCTTTAACCGAATTTTTTGGTTATGACTAGCAAGTGCACTAGGTCAATTAATAGTAAATGAAAGACGAGTCCAAGTATCGATCCCACAGAGACTGTAGTTAATTCTCAAGAATCAATTATTTTACTTAATCTAGACAAAATAATAAAAAGGTATTGTGAATTGAATAAAACTAAGAATTAAAATAATAAATAACTATGGAACTACTAACAACTAGATATGGGATTATAAATTAAATTAAAATAGACAACTAAGACACACAAAGATATCGAGCTAATTTATGCATCCACATAGCACAGACTGAAAATTATGTTTATTTCAATCACGGTGAATTTTCCAATCTTATTCAACAATCTATTTCTAGAATTGTTAAACCTATTCAAGTTGGACGGATTCATTATTTTTAATTAATTCTAATCAAACTCAAACGCATTCAATATTTATGAAAATTCTGTTTTCACCTAACACCGCATACTAAAATCGATTATTATTTCTAGTCGGTTTTACCATATTTTGATTGATATCTTTGAAGTTATCTTTAATCAATCCTCTTTCGATTTGTGATTAATCAACAGACATGTGACTAGGTGATCAAGTTATTCACAAGAAATATTAAACTAACACCAATTAATAATTGAAAATATCCAAAATATAATCAAACATGTAACCACGTTTCAAACATAAATTAGTTTCGACCTAATCTCGTGGTCTTGGTTGAAGAAACACTACTCAAAAAACGAAAACATAATTCGAAACAACCTTTTAATCATTAAAAGAAGAAGAAGAAAGAAGAAACTATGATGGAGTGTTTTTTATGTCTTCGATCTCCAACGCACTAGCCGCCGCCTTGAACTGATGCCTGAAAGTCCCCCTTCTGCAGTCTTAAGACTCCCTTTTATATGTCTTTTAAAGCCCATGAATTAAATCCCGACAAGCAAAGGATTTAATATTTCGAAATCATATTTTTTATCTTCTCGCGATCGCGCTCAAGCACGAAAAGTTCCCGCTCGAGCGCGCATGTTTCTGCCCAGCACTCATAAAAACTTTGGCGATCGCGCTCAAGCACAAGAAGTTTCTGCTCGAGCGCGAATGTTTCTGTCCCAAATCTTCACTTTTGCCATCACGCACTCGAGCTGTAAAAAGTACCCGCTCGAGCGCGAGTTTTATTCCAAAATTTGACTTTTCTTCATTAAATCCTACAAATAAACCAGGAAAAATGGAATGAAGACAATATGCATGAATACGTATAAAATTAAACGTAATTAACACTAACAAAACATGAATGCATGCAAAATAGACTCAAAAACTAACACAAAATAATGCATGAAAACACTCCTATCAATTCCCCTATACATAACTCTTGCTCTCCTTCTAGCAAAAATAAATAACAAATTCAAATGCAAAACACACAAAATGAAATTAAGATAATTCCCTGGGAAAGTAATCACCTCAGTGAAGTTCAAATACATTCCAAGTTCAAAAATACCCTCAACTCATCACAATACACCTTCGATTTAGCGTGAACGTGTTTGTGTGATTTTATTCCAATTACGTGCAACTTAGATAGAATCCGTTTATACGACTGAATAGAGACCTAAATAACACATAAGTGCAAGTATCCCTCTCATGCATTCAATCCTTCCAGATACCTCTAAAAATCACACCTCCCTCAAGATTGTATTTTTAACGCACCACCGGATTTTGCATCCGGCTTAAATTAGCCCCATAAATTACCCACAAACTTAGCTACAACTTTGATAGGATTCAGATTTTAATCCCCTTGTTTATAGCCTGGATGGAGCATCAAACTCATTTTGTCCGCATACTTAGCCTTGGACTAGGTAATTAAGATTTCAATCCCTTGTCCATGGCCTAGATGGAGTTTTTTTGTTCAAAAATAAAGATTTTTATTATTTATTTTTTTCAAAATTTGTTTTTAAAAAAATGGTGTGCATACGAGATCATAAGTGCAATATTAGAGTATCACCAAAATTCACAAGGCACAATTGAGATCACTAAAACCTAGTACCGTGCAATGGTCAAGCAGTCAAAAACTTCATCAATTTTCCGCTACAATTCACTGGTTGAACAATAGTACAAAAAAATATTCACGGTTCAATCTAAGGTTTTTCATGTCAAGTCAAAGGAAAGCATTTTCAACAAAATTCATTTTTCTTACTCCACATTCATCATCGGCTCCCATTCATTATCCTAAGTCGACAAAAAGAAAATAAAATAATAGAACTTAAATCCCAAGATGCAACCAAATTCACAAACATACGAACATGCCAAACAAAATGCAATGAACAATAAACTAACTCTCCCCCCCCCCCCCCTACTTATTCAAAGCATTGCCTCCAATGATGCAAACACAGAAGGGCACAAAATTCAAGAACAAGAAAAGAAAAATAACACTCCCCTGGTTTATCTTCGTCATTCTTCTCCTGCTGTGAAACACCAACATCAACTTCTCCTCGTGGGGAAACCTACTGAACATGAAAAAAGGAGGTGGATTAGCAAAAGATAAAAAATAAAAATAAAAATAAAAAGAACAATAAACACTGGGTTGCCTCCCAGTCAGCGCTAGATTTATAGTCGATAGCTCGACCGTGCTTCTTGATTAAGCTCAAGGTGGATCATCCACATTCGTGGAATTATGTCTTTCAATGCTTTCTATTCCTCCAAATCCTTCAGTGGACATATCATGAACGACGTTGACCTGCATATACTGAATCACCCCTTCATCAACAATATTAACCGCAAAGCAAGGTTTCACAATTGGGTTATCTTTGAGCGGCTGAAGCATAGTAAAAATTAACCTTCTCATCATTCAATCTTAAAAATCAACTCTCCTTTTTCTACATCTATTAACGCCCTACTTGTAGCAAAAAACGGACGCCCTAAAATCATAGGAACTTCACAATACTCATCCATGTCAAGAATAACAAAATCAACTGGAAAAATAAGCTTATCGATCTTGACTAAGACATTTTCCACTATCCCTCTAGGATATTTGATTGATCTGTGTGCAAATTTAAGAGAGATAGAGGCTGGTTCAAGAGCTTCTAGACCTAACTTCTTAGCAAGTGCATATGGCATTAAATTTATAGTTGCCCCTAAATCACACAGCACATTACCAAATGAAAAATGACCTATTTTAAAAGGTATATAGAAACTCCCTAGGTCTTTAACTTTTGGTGGGATCATATTTTGAAGCACCACAGAGCATTCTTCATTCAAGGTCACTTGCGCTAAATCATTCAACTACATTTTGTTCTTCAAAATATCTTTAAAGAATCTAGCATATTCGACATCTGAGCTAAGGCATCTGAAAAAGGAATGTTAATATGTAATTTCTTGAAAATTTCAAGAAACTTTTTAAACTGATAATAAAATTGTAACTTTTATCTCTTTGCGGAAAAAGAAGAGTTGAAATATCGACATTAGCATTAATATTAGAACTCGAAGACTTACCTCTCTCACCTGTAGGAGACGAATTTGCAGAGCCACGATTTTCTGCCTTTGTCTCCTATCCTCCGACCCTCTTCTCAGGTTCCTCTTTTTTCAATCTTGTCACGACCATGATAGCATTGACATCTTTAGGATTCTTCTCAGTGTTTCTTGGTAATGATCCAGGAGGACGAGTCGAGAGCTGGGCCGCCAATTGGACCATCTGAGCTTTGAACTTGTGCAACATATCCTCTTGATTCCGCCGTCTTGTTTTCATTCCAGCAACATACTTCATCATAATCTCTTCAAAACTCGGCTTATTCACCTCTTTCTTGGGTTGACTTTTCCAGCTCGGATTATAGGAGTTATTGTAAGAGTTATAAGGTTGCCTTCCTTGATTCCCCATAAAATTTGTTGTCTCGCTATCAAACTTCAGTTGTTCCTCGCCAACCATCCCCTCTACTTGATTAACATACGCTGACTGCAATTGTAACATCTGATGAGATAACGCTTCAATTTTTTGCATTCAATGCCGTTAAAGCATCGATCTCTAGAACCTATTCTTTCTTCTTCTTTTTCAGATCCGTCCACCCAATGTTACTCTCAGCCATGTTACCAATTATTTCCCACGCTTCAGCTAGATTTTTTTCTGAATAAGCTTCCATTGGCGGCTGCGTCCAGCATAGATTGCACTGATGGGTCAATTCCATTGTAGAACGTCTGAGTCTGTTGGCTCTAAGTGAGATTATGTCGAGGACACATCCTCAGTATCTTCTTAAATCTAGTCCAATCTGAATTAAGTGACTCTTCATCTTTCTGTCTGAATGATATAATATCTGAGAATAATTGAGCCATCTTGGTTGGAGGAAAGTAATTGTTCAAAAAAACTTGAATAAGTTCAGCCCATGTCGTGATGGATCAAGCAGGAAGCTCTGTAAGTCACTCAGTCGTGTCTCCTTGCAAAGAGAACGGGAATAACCGCAGTCTCACTACATTAGCTGTCACCCCCATTGAATTTAAAATTATCATAGATATGAAGAAATCTCTCCATATGAGCGTAAGGGTCTTCCACAGAAGCGCCTTCAAACCGAGCTTGAAGTTGGATCATCTGAATAATAACAGGCTTCAGCTCAAAGTTGTTCGCCTCAACAGCAGGGCGAACGATGCTGGATCCATATCCTTCAACTGGAGGCCGAAAGAGATCCAGAACTGTGCGATTTTCATTGATATTTTTTATGAAAAAAATATTACTTTCATTATAATATGATTCAAGTCGACCCGTCTCACGGATGTTAATCTGTGAGATCATCTCACAGGAAGTCATGGGGTGCAATAAGTGTTTCTGCTGGGTAGAGCGATCTGATAAGTGCAATTTTTGCACTTATATTTTATATGAATTAGCTTGGCTTTTGTTATGTTTTGAGCGATATTAAGAAATTTTCTTGTTGTTAGTGTCGTTTGCAGGAACTTGAGTGATATATATTTTATTTGGATAAAAGAAGTCAAAAAGTGCAAAAAGAAGTGAAGAAAAGAGATATAAAAAAAAGAAATAAAAATGCATAGGCTGGCGCCCCAGCGCCACTTACCAAGCGCTCCAGCGCTATACGGGTCCTTCGAGGAAAAGAAAAGTCGAAGTTTAGGAGCTCCAGCGCCTAGTCCCTAGCGCTCTAGCGCTGTTGTGGAAAATCTTCGGGCGCCCCAGTGCCTCACTGTGTTGATTTTAGGAAACTTTTTATGCGTATTTTTAAGGGAATTTCTGGACTTAATTTGAGATAGACGAGGGTTTAGAGAATTATTCAGAGAATAGGATGGCTTTTGAGAGTTTTGGAGTGCACAAGAGCTTAAGAACTCGGTACAAAGATGCAAGACGGCGGCATCCGACGACGGAGAAGCTTAATTCTACTTCGTTCTAGTTTCTCTTTGAATTCTAATTTTCTAGTTTGATGGATTGTTTGAAAAACATTTTTTGTTTGATCTTTAAATTTATTATGAACTAATTTCTTAGTCTAGAGGTAGATGGATCTTGACTTGAAACCATGATTTGGATATTTTGATTTAAATATTTGAATTCTTCGCACAATTTATTTGTGTTTTCCTGATTTTAATGCTTTCAATTTACTGGCCATAGATTGAATGATATTTTATTTGGAATTTATTACTCGAGAGAGGAAATTTTGAATACGACATAGGAAAGTATATTTTGGTGTTTATATTGTTCGAGAGGTATATAACTCCATAGAAGTCGTTAGAAGAATCACTGTGACATTTACCGGATTTAATAGTTGAGCTTAGATAGAGATATTGAGTTTGCTATTGAATACTAATTTTTGTTTGACACTCGAGAGAGGTAGTAAAAAATAATAGGGATTCTTGGCTAATAAATTAGAAGAATTTATAATAAAATAATCATTAGAAATAAATTTTGGTGGACATTCAAGTGAAGTCGAACCTCTAGCATTCATATCTTATTGAATTTTCATCTTGAAAATTTGTGGTTATTTAATTTTAATTTTTGCAAATTTTAGTTTTATTAAAATCAAACCATCTTTGTAGCTCTACATAGGATTAGGATTTGATTAGTTGCAAATATTTGATATATTGCACATTGAGTACAATGAACATATCTAAGTTTGGGTGGTTTGTTGACTTGTTTTGTCTGCTGAGGTTGTTGATGTTGATTTGTTTTGCTTGCTGAAGTTGGTGTATTGAATTTCTTATGGTTTGAGAGTCTCACTAAAGTTTTTCCCCAGTTCCTGCTTTTGTTTTAATTTTCATAGTTCGTATTGTGTTTTTAGTTCGTTTAAGTGTTTGTGTCTTTGTGTCGGTTTTATTATTCGTTTGTGTGTTTGTTCTTTCGTAAAGAAAAAAAAACAAAAATTGTGAAAATTAGAAAAGGAAAAGGAAAATGGTCTATGATGATGAGTTGGAAAAAGAAAAAGAGCATATAATCTAGTGTTGGCGATATTGTACCTTGAGTTCTCACATTTTATGCACTATAACCTTGACTGTCGATACTGCTGACAAGTAGAAAAAAGTTATGTGGATTTTGTAAGTGGATTGGATAATTTGACTCTTAACTTTGGTGATGTACACTTGAGACTGGGGTAGATTTTTGCAAACAGGGAAATGATTTAGGCAATTTTTGTTATTGAGCTTGCAAGCCTTTTAATTGTTAGCCCTTCTTTGGTAGCTTTGAATTGAAAATTCCAAAACCCAAAATGAAAGCTGAAAAAAAAAATCCAAAGAAATGAAAAAGAAAAGGATGGAGAAAGTAAGGTGAGGGAGATATTAAAATAAAATGATTGAAATCCTAATCTAAAGAAAATGCAAAAAGATGTAGAATGTATGAAGTAGAGGAGTCAGGGAAATATCTTACAGTGCATTGAAATTGATAAACCTAGCCTACTCAATACTACAGAAATTGAAAATGTCCAATTCTTTTTTCCTGAATCCTGAGATATGTTTACCTGGAAAATATATTGGATACTTGTCTCCTATAAAATGTGCTTGAGCCTAAAAGAACTACCTAATAAGTCCTTTTGATCTTTGTGAGTAAGGGTTGAACTTGGTGGAGAGTGTGTTGAAATTAGAGGGCGGGGTTAATGACTCTTTGAAGCTTACTGATTGCATGATTTGATCGAAAGTTAGGTGGGAAGACAAGATTTGGCTAATCACACATGCAATAGAACTCTTGAAAAATTATCTACACGTGGATTAATTGTTGAACATCTGAGTCCAGTTGGTTTATTAAAGTTTTATTGCTTTCTTGTGTGTTGTTTAGTTCTTTGTTTGTTTAATTGTTTTGTTTTGCTCGGGACTAGCAAAAGTTCACGTTTTGGGAGATTTGATAAGTGTAATTTTTGCACTTATATTTTATATGAATTAGCTTGGATTTTGTTATGTTTTGAGCGATATTATACATTTTTCTTGTTGTTAGTGTCGTTTGCAGGAACTTGAGTGATATATATTTTATTTGGATAAAAGAAGTCAAAATGTGCAAAAAGAAGTGAAGAAAAGAGATAGAAAAAAAAAAGAAATAAAAATGCACAGCCTGGCGCCCTTACGCTATACGGGTCCTCCGAGGAAAAGAAAAGTCGAAGTTTAGGCGCTCCAGCGCCTAGTCCCTAGCGCTCCAGCGTTGTTGTGGAAAATCGTCGGGCGCCTCAGCGCCGAAGGGAAGCTCTTCAGCGCTTCAGTGTGTTAATTTTAGGAAACTTTTTATGCGTATTTTTAAGGGAATTTCTGGACTTAATTCGAGATTGACGAGGGTTTAGAGAATTATTCAGAGAATAGGATGGCTGTTGAGAGTTTTGGAGTTCACAAGAGCTCAAGAACTCGGTACGAAGATGCAAGACGATGGCATCCGGCGACGGAGAAGCTTAATTCTACTTCATTCTAGTTTCTCTTTGAATTCTAATTTTTTAGTTTGATGGATTGTTTGAAAAACATTTTTTTTAATCTTTAAATTTATTATGAACTAATTTCTTAGTCTAGATGTAGACGGGTCTTGACTTTAAACCATGATTTGGATATTTTGATTTATATATTTGAATTTTTCGCACAGTTTATTTGTGTTTTCCTGATTTTAATGCTTTCAATTTACTGGCCATAGATTGAATGATATTTTATTTGGAATTTATCACTCGAGAGAGGGAATTTTGAATGCTACATAGGAAAATACATCTTTGGTGTTTATACTATTCGAGAGACATATAACTCCATAGAAGTCGTTAGAAGAATCACTGTGCCATTTACCGGATTTAATAGTTGAGCTTAGATAGAGATATTGAGTTTTCTATTGAATACGAATTTTTGTTTGACACTCTAGAGAGGTAGTAGAAAATAATAGGGATTCTTGGCTAATAAATTAGAAGAATTTATAATAAAATAATAATTAAAAATAAATTGTGGTGGACAGTCTAGTGAATTTGAACCTCTAGCATTCATCTCTTATTGAATGTTCATCTTGCAAATTCGTGGTTATTTAATTTTTTTTTGCAAATTTTAGTTTTTTAAAATCAAACCATCTTCGTAGCTCTATATAGGATTAGGATTTGATTATTTGCAAATATTTGATATAATATCATTTTATTCATTCTCTGTGGGATCGGCTTGGACTCATTTTCTATATTAAAACTTGACATCATATGCTTGCGAGCGAAAAATACGCAACATGATGAAACCATGACGCTTGGACTGCTGTGCAATTTAAAAGATTTTAGTTGTACCATCACCACCAACTATAGCTTCTGGTAAACGGCAAGCGCTCGGTCCTACAATTGGTATCAGAGCCAAGATCATGTGTTCAATTCTCAATGATTGCAATGAGTGTAATTATTTGGATGGAGATTGTAGGGGTGCAATAATTGTCTTTGTTGGGTAGAGCGATCAAACCATGACGCTTGAGCTGCTGTGCGATTTAAAATATTTGAGTTGCACCATTACCACCATCTATAGATTTTGGTAAAAAGACAAGTGTAGAACCAACTGATAATGAGTGGATTTGTCGTAGGACCATTGCAAAAGTAAATATCAAAACCAAACCAAACCAAAATATTTGAGTTGCACCATTACAACCAGCTATAGTTTTCATTATTATTAAAATTTCATAATTTTATAATGAGTGGATTTGAAATTCACTTCAATTTTGTTTATTCATGTTCGAACTCATAGAGTTTTGATATTGACAAAATTAAGTCTACCTCACAGACCAACTGATTATGTTCAGATCCAAGCACAAAAGACGTGAACTGGACAAAATTATCTAAAGATAAACTGACCACGTCAACCGAGTTGACGTTGACCAAAATATAAACCAAAACCATCAAGTGGTCATCAAGGAGCATCGAGCAGTCGACCTCACATAGACAAACAACATTCAGTTTACGGAGCTAAACTAAATCAGTTCCTCAAGGGCAAACAATTGTACGCGACCAAAACTGAATCAATCTCTCAGATCTAAACTGATGCCCAATCTAACTAAAAAAAAAAACTGAGCAAGCTAAACTGAATCGACAAAGGTCTTTTGGATATAATTTCCGTTCAAGACAACACGCCGCGTTTACAAAGCTCTTTAGTGTATGATTATGTCAGGGAATGTCTGCGGATGAGACAAGCTAACGATATTAATTCAAATTCAAAAGAGCCATTGCCCTCCAAGTATAAATACTCACCTAGAGCATCAGAGATTGCATCCGAATCAATAAGAATTTTCGCATATACACTCCAGTTATCAGAGGTAAACTAAACTCTTTCAGTTTTCCCACTTAATCAAGAAAACCAGCAGAGAGCATCTTGAATCTTATCATCTGAGAGTCGAAGAACACTAGCAAGATCATCCAAGCATAGCAGATCAGTGAGGATCATATACTTCTAAGTGTTTTAATCCTGAGTGTTGTGTTAGTGATATATCAGTTGAGGTGCTGCAAACCTCGTTGTAACAAGTAGAGATCGTGAACAGTAGTGACCCTATCTCGGATCACCTACTAATCAAAGACTTAGGCATGCAATTAAACAATAAGTAATCACAATCAGAGTAAATGCGGAAACTTAAATAAATTAATACCATTAAGATTGAACTTAATGGCTAATACTGCAATCCTGCCTTTGGTCACCACCTAAACTCCAAATCCTCAGGAGAACTATCTGCAACTGCCCCCATCGAATGAGTTGTCCATACAAAACAAAATAGCTGGACGTGAGCATAAAATGCTCAGTACGCTAGTACGTGTAGACATACAAATATGATGCATGCAACGTAATGAACGGGTATCATATCTGGGTAACAAATCATAAATCCACTCAGACTGGCGCCTAAGATGTGAGCTGTATTTTTGGAGAATCAAACCACTGGATGCAACCACTCACTCCTAACTGGACGTGGACCAAACAAAAGTCCCCTAGATCACTTGAGTTTGCTCGACCGGTCGACCACTGTGACTCTCAGTGTCAAAACGTCCTAACAAGGGCTGAGCACCTTATAACACTGTCTTATCTTGAAGGAGATTCAAGCTCAATATTAATGCACATGCAGCAAAATATCTTAAAACAGTAACATACATCATGTCAAATAATATCCAACACATAAGCATGCAACTCGTTGGCTATCTCAGTCAGTACTTACGTACCTTTCTAAGACAGTTCCTAAAGGCACCCATCTAGGTTCCAAGCCTACCATGGAGCACTACAATTCATAATAACCATGCATCATCTAACATGCTCTAAAAGCATTAATTAAACTATAGCATACTCTCTATTTTCTACAAGGATCTAGAGTTATACCTTCGTCCGTCGTCAGCCCGCTGATGTCGAATGCACCAGAGCTTGGGCACAGCTCTGCTACGACCTCTGGACACCTCGTCAAAGCTCCGTTGCTTGGATACTATTACAGACATTGTCCGTTATTAATAAAAATATAACTACCTACTCCAACTCTTTATAAAAGAGTCTCAAATCCCTTAAAATCGAGCCATTATGGGACATGAGAGAATTTTGGACGATTAGGAATTGAGAAATCTTGACCTTATTTATAGAGCATGATCGGAAGCTCCAATCTCCTGATCGGAAGCTCCGATCCCTGCATGCATGCCACGTTCGGAATGGCCACGATCCAAAGCTCTAATCTACACTTCGGACGTTTCGATCTCTTGCATGCAGCCACGTGCAGGACACCACGATCGGAAGCTCCGATCTCTCTTCGAACGTTCCGATCGTCACGTTTCTTCCAAACTGCTTCGTTGGTTCCAATCCCTTCGGAACCTCCGAACCCACTAGGCTATGTAGTTCGGATCTTCCGAACTACTCAAGCCCATTTAAGCCCAATAACCATTTTTCGGGCGTTTTGGATCCGATTCCTTGGTCCGATTGATCATAAAATCCCTTAATTATGATTTATTTAGTCTAAACATGATTAGAAAATTAATCTTGTAAAATGAGACTGGGTTATTACATTCTCTCTCACTTAAGATATTTTCGTCCTCAAAATAAATAATAAGTACTGTTATGAACTTGTAATAGTATTCATTCTATTATATCTGAACATTTTACAAGATACAGAACTGATACCAAGAGTAAAATCAACATTTCACCGGATACACTTCTCGCATATGGCTCTACATATGTTGAATATGTATCCAACGGTATCAGTATTATATTGGACTAACTCAGTTCCTTCTACTTGTCACTTCCCCACTTCTTTCTAGAACAGTGGAATATGACATATTTTCCCATACAATGCCTCGTATGGTGACATGCCAATACTGTAATGATAACTATTGATGTACGTGAATTCGATCATTGGCAACTGATCTTGCCATGCTGAATCAAAGTTCATAACGCAAAATTGCATCATATCATTTAAAAGTACAGATAGTGCAATCTGAATGCCCATCAATTTCTATGTGGTATCTGTAATCAACTCAGTATAGTACTTAAAGCACACTGAAATCTTCCCCATAATTCGAAAATAAATCTGAGGTCTCAGACACTGACTATACTTTCAGGAATTCAATGAAAATACGTGATCCCATGAGTGTACTAGATAACCATATTGTCTATGGTATAATCTTGATTATACAGAAAGCAGTACACTGACTTGGTGAGTCGATCTACTACAACCCAGATAGCATCACAATTCCTCGAATATACAGGCAAATGGGTCAAAGAATCCGATTATACGACTTATTAGAGACCTAATAACACATCAGTGCAAGTATCTCTCTCATGCATTCATTCCTTCCAGATACCTCTAACAATTACACCTCCCTCAAGATTGTATTTTTAACGCACCACCGGATTTTGCACCCGGCTTACATTAGCCCCATAAATTACCCGCAAACTTAACTACAACTTTGATAGGATTCGGATTTCAATCCCCTCGTATATAGCCCGGATGGAGCATCAACCCCATTTCGTCCGCATACTTAGCCTTGGGCTAGGTAATTAGGATTTCAATCTCTGGTTCATGGCCCGGATAAAGTTGTTTTTTTTATCTTTTTTCAAGAATAAAGATTTTTATAATTTGTTTTTTTTCAAAATGATTTTTTTTTAAAAAAGGTGTGCATACGAGATCATAAGTGCAATATTAGAGTATCACCAAACTTCACAAGATACAAATGAGATCACTAAAACCTAGTGTCGTGAAATGGTCAAGCCATCAAAAACTTTATCAATTTTCCGCTACAATTCACTGGTTTAACAATAATGCAAAAAAATATTCACGGTTCAATCTAAGATTTCTCATGTCAATTCAAAGGAAAGCATTTTTAACAAAATTCAATTTTCCTACTCCACAATCATCATCGGCTCCCATTCATTATCCTAACTCGACACAAAGAAAATAAAATAATTGAACTTAAACCCCAAGATGCAAACCAATTCACAAACATACGAACATGCCAAAAAAAAAATGCAATGAAATATAAACTAACTTCCCCCCCCCCCCAACCCATACTTATTCAATGTATTGCCCCCAATGATGCAAACACAGAAGGACACAAAATGCAAGAACAAGAAAAGAAAAATAACACTCCCCTGGTTTATCTTCGTCATCCTTCTCCTGCTGTGAAACACCAACATCAACTTCTCTTCGCGGGGCAACCTACTGAACATGGAAAGCGACGGGTAAGGCGGTGGATTAGCAAAAGATAAAAAATAAAAATAAAAATAAAAATAAAAATAACAATAAACACTGGGTTACATCCCAGTCAGCGCTAGATTTATAGTCGATAGCTTGACTGTGCTTCTTGATTAAGCTCAAGGTGGATCATCCACATTCGTGGAATTATGCCCTTCAATGCTTTCTATTCCTGCAAATCCTTCAGTGGACATATCATAAACGGCGTTGACCTGCATATACTGAATCACCCCTTCATCAGCAATATTAACCGCAAAGCAAGTTTTCACAATTGGGTTATCTTTGAGCGGCTGATGCATAGTAAAATTAACCTGCTCATCATTCAATATTAAAATCAACTCTCCTTTTTCTACATTTATTAACGCCCTACTTGTAGCAAAAAACGGACGCCCTAAAATCATAGAAACCTCACAATCCTCATCCATTTCAAGAATAACAAAATCAACTAGAAAAATAATCTTATCGATCTTGACTAAGACATTTTCCACTATCCATCTAGGGTATTTGATTGATCTGTCTGCAAATTTAAGAGAGATAGAGGCTGGTTCAAGAGCTCCTACACCTAACTTCTTAGAAAGTGCATATGACATTAAATTGATACTTGCCCCTAAATCACACAGCACATTATCAAATGAAAAATGACCTATTTTAAAAGGTATAGAGAAATTCCCTGGGTCTTTAACTTTTGGTGGGAGCTTATTTTGAAGCACAGAGCATTCTTTATTCAAGGTCACTTGCGCTAAATCATTCAACTTCCTTTTGTTCTTCAAAATATCTTTCAAGAATCTAGCATATATCAGCATCTGAGCTAAGACATCTGAAAAAGGAATGTTAATATGAAATTTCTTGAAAATTTCAAGAAACTTTTTAAACTGATAATAAAATTGTAACTTCTTAGCTCTTTGCGGAAAAGGAAGAGTAGACATATCGACATTAGCATTAATATTAGAACTCGAAGACTTACCTCTCTTACCTGCAGGCAACGAATTTGCAGAGCCACGATTTTCTGCCTTTGTCTCGTCTCCTCCGGCCCTCTTCTAAGGTTCCTCCTTTTGCAATATTATCACGACCATGATAGCATTGACATCCTTAGGATTCTTCTCAGTGTTGCTCGGTAATGATCCAGGAGGACGAGTCGATAGCTGGGCCGCCAATTGGACAATCTGAGTTTCCAACTTATGCAACATATCCTCTTGATTCTGCAGTTTTGTTTCCGTTCCAGCAACATACTTCATCATAATCTCTTCAAAACTTGGCTTATTCACCTCTTTCTTGGGTTGACTTTGCCAGCCCGAATTATAGGAGTTATTGTAATAGTTATAAGGCTGCCTTCCTTGATTCTCCACAAAATTTTCCGTCTCACTGTAAAACTTTAGTTGTTCCTCACCAACCATCCCTGTACTTGATTAACATACGCTGACTGCAGTTGTAACATCTGATGACTAACGCTTCAATTTTTGCAGTCAATGACGTTAAAGCATCAATCTCTAGAAACTCTTCTTTTTTCTCCTTTTTCAGATCCGTCCACCCAATGTTACTCTCAGTCATGTTACCAATTATTTCCCACGCATCAGCTGGAGTTTTTCTGAATAAGCTTCCATTGGTGGCTGCGTCCAGTATAGATTGCACTGATGGGTTAACTCCATTGTAGAACGTCTGAGTATGTTGTCTCTGGGTGAGATTATGCTGAGGACACATCCTCAACATCTTCTTAAATCTGGTCCATGCTGAATTAAGTGACTCTCAATCTTTTTTGTCTAAATGCTATAATATCTGAGAATAAATGAGCCATCATGGTTGGAGGAAAGTACTTGTGCAAAAAGACTTGAACAAGCTCAGCCCATATCGTGATGGATCCAGCATGAAGCTCTGTAAGTCACTCAGTCGCGTCCCCTTGCAAAGAGAATGGGAATAACCGCAGTCTCACTGCATCAGCTGTCACCCCCATTGAATTTAAAACTATCACAGATATGAAAAAATTTCTCTAGATGAGCCTAAGGGTCTTCCACAGAAGCGCCTCCAAACCGATCTTGAAGTTGGATCATCTGAATAATAGCAGGCTTCAGCTCAAAGTTGTTCGCCTCAACAGCAGTGCGAACAATGCTGGATCCATATCCTTCAATTGGCGGCCGAATGAGTTCCAGAACTGTGTGATTTTCATTGTTTTTTGCCATCTCTGGTTCAGATTTCCTATCACTTTTACGCTCTTCTTCCGAATCTGATTCAAGCACCATATTTATCTTCTTCTTAGCTTTCCGTATGCTACTGAGTGAGCGCTCGATTTTCAAATCAAGCGGCACGAGATCTTTGTAGAGTCGAGTGCGGTGCATACAAGAAGAGTTAGTACCTAAAAATCAGAAACAAAGAGAAAGGTTCATAAATAAAGTTAACAAGAAATAAAAATCTAGCCTCAAGCAAATAATCTATCCTAATATTAACTAAACAGACCCCGGCAACGATGCCAAAAACTTGACCGAATTTTTTGGTTATAACTAGCAAGTGCACTAGGTCAAGTAATAGTAAATAGATGACGATTCCAAGTATCTATCCCATAGAGACTGTAGTTAATGCTCAAGATTCAATTATTTTACTTAATCTAGACAAAATAGTGAAAAGGTATTGTGAATTGAATAAAACTAAGAATTAAAATAATAAATAACTATGGAACTACTAACAACTAGAGCTGGAATTATAAATTCAATTAAAATAGGCAACCAAGACACACGAAGGTATCGATCTAATTTATGCATACACGTGGCACAGACTAAAAATTATGTTTATTTCAATCACGGTGAATTTTTCTATCTTATTCAACAATATATTTCTAGAATTGCTAAACCTATTCAAGTTGTATGAATTAATTATTTCTAATTAATTCTAATCAAACTCAAACGCATTCAATATTTATGAAAATTCAGTTTTCACATAAAACCGCAAACTGAAATCGATTACTATTTCTAGTCGATTTTACCATATGTTGATTGATATCTTTGAAGCTATATTTAATCAATCTTCTTTCGATTCGTGATTAATCAACACACATGTGACTAGGTGATCAGGCTATTCACAAGAATATTAAACTAACACCAATCAATAACTGAAAATATCCAAAATATAATCAAACATGTAATCACGTCTCAAACATAAATTAGTTTCGACTAAATCTTGTAGTTTGGGTGAATAAAAACTACTCAGAAAACGAAAACATAATTCAAAACAACGTTTTAATCATTAAAATAAGAAGAAGAACGAAGAAACTAGGATGAAGTGTTCTTCACATCTTCGATCTCCAAAGCCCTAACCGCCGCCTTGAATTTCTGCCTGAAAGTCCCCCTTCTATAGTCTTAAGACTCTCTTTTATATGTCTTTTAAAGCCCATGAATTAAAGCCCGACAATCCAAGGATTTAATATTTCGAAAATCAGCTTTTTTATCTTCTCGCGATCGTGCTCGAGCACGAAAAGTGCCCGCTCGAGCGCGCATGTTTCTGCCCAGCACACATAAAGAGGGCAAGAAGTTGCTGCTCGAGCGCGAATGTTTCTGTCCCAACTCTTCACTTTTGTCATCATGCGCTCGAGCGATCAAAAGTACCCGCTCGAGAACGAGTTTTTCTTCCAAAATTTGAATTTTCTTCATTAAATCCTACAAATAAACCAGGGAAAATGGAATGAAGATAATATGCATGAATATGAATAAAATTAAACTTAATTAAGACTAACACAACATGAATTCATGCAAAATGGAATAAAAAACTAACACAAAATAATGCATGAAAACACTCCTATCATCATTCATAACAGGAGAATATCCAAATTCCGAACTAATACATTTCCAAAAATTTTCAATCAAATGAGAAATTCTAAGTACATTTCTCAGACTAAATTCTTAAGCATGCAAGCTTTCAGAACTGATTTAATTACCTCTTATTCATTAATAACTTAAATCAATACTGATTATTTTTTAATGACTGTACCAATCCAATATCGACTGCATAAACTATCTGCTTAGAATGATCACTAGTCGAGGAATACCCTTTCCAAGACTATTTTGACAGCAGAAAATCTTACTCTGTATCTCTAACGATGTCAGACGATAACTAATTTCCTTTTGACACTGCATCAAATTCCATTTCTTACAAAATAATTTCACATGTCGCGTAACTATACTCCTTCTGTGACTGTATAAAATGTCAAGACTGAGTTTTGTCTCTCCTGTAAGCCATCTCTGAAGCACGAAAGGCTTCCAGAATACATACTGACATAGGATCGCGCATCCTCAACGTCTAGACACATATCATCACAGTCCACAACACTCGGTATAACTCACCATCGTATCTTGATGAGATATGTCATCATTTGACAATAACTAAACAAGTTCAAGTCAGCATCTACTGGTCTAGTTAAAACCACCAAGTTACCAAGTTCCCTGATGAAACATGTCATTCTTGGAACTACTCGAAGTCAATCAACTCATTAGATCATTCTAGAATTTATCAATTGGAAACATGCATATCCTATATGTTTCAGAATGATCACCTGTAGAGGAATATCAATTCCAGACTTATTATGACAACATAAAATCTCAAATTATATCTATGACGTAGTCAGACAATACTTATTCCATATAAAATTTCTCAGCTGATATAATACCCCTGTGACTGTTGTAGAACCACTAGGCTAAGGTAGCCTCCCCCAAATACATCCTCCCCCTAAAACATGAAAGGTTTCCAGAGTAATGCTGGCATAGGGTCACGCTTCCTTTCCATCTAGATAATTCATATCATCCACATTACTTGGTATAATCCTGCCCTGATGAAAACCATCATCACTTGGCAACAACTTAGAAAAGTCCAAATGAAATTTGATAACAAATCAACCAAAAACTAGAATCAATTTCAACTCTGAATTCAATCTCAAAACCAAAATTAGTACAACTTATTACAGTCCCAAAACAGAACAACCAAATAAATAAACCCAAGTGTTGTACAATTCTTATTACAATTCCAAATCAATTTACATCGAAGGATGTACAATGATATTTTTACATCAAATGTCTAAAATCAAGATACAATAATTTAAATTCTTACAACTGAAATATTTTTTACAACAAATCTTAATATAGTATTTAAAACCCAAATACAACGGAAATCTTACAATCTGACTATATGCGGAACTATTTCATTCCGTATTCTGATCTTGAACGTGAAGTTTCCCATCTGCCACACGAAAGCATCGATACAAGAATTTCAGCAGACTTCTTCTTCGCAAGATCTAAAATATTTTATCCTACTAGATATTCCCAAAGCTGCATGATGCATTCCTTTGGCAGGATCTTCTGACGATCTCTCCAACTACTTGTGGAGAGTCTTCAGGGGTATCTATGGCTGACAGGGAATCTAGAAGATTATGTCTTCCCACTTTCCAATAGATCCCGAGAAATGCCTGAAGTTTAAATCTGGATCTTTTCTTCCAGCTCCATCCTGTTGGGATCCACATAAGGCAAAACTATGTTACCAATCTCGACAAATAAAATCTTGGAAAATCCTAAGTACCCTGCTATTCCAACTTATGTTACTGATATCGTCATTGTATCCAACTTTTAATCTACAAGGATAACCCAAATGTCAATACTATGTCCCAAAGAATCTTATTGCATGCTCTGATACCATAAATGTAGTGACCCTATCCTAGATCACCTACTAATCAGAGAGTTAGGCATGCAATTAAAAAATAAGTAATCACAATCAGAGTATATGCGGAAACTTGAATAACTTAATACCAGTAAGATTGAACTTAATGGCTAATCATGCAATCCTGCCTTTGGTCAACACCTAAACTCCAAATCCTCAGGATAACTATTTGTAACTGCCCCATCGAATGGGGTGTCCATACAACAGAAAACTGGACGTGAGCATAAAACTCTCAATACGCTAGTATGGGTAGACATACAAATATGATGCATGCAATGTAATGAACGGGTATCATATCTGGGTAACGAATCAGAAATCCACTCAGACTGGCACCTAGGATGTGAGCTGTAATCTCGGGGAATCAAACCACTGGATGCAACGACTCACTCCTAACTAGATGTGGACCAAAAAAATGTCCCCTAGATCACTAGAGTCCACTCGACCAGTCGGCCACTGTGACTCTCAGTGTCAAAACATCCTGACAAGGGCTGAGCACCCTATAACACTGGCTTATCTCGAAGGATATTCAAATATGAATGCACATGCAGCATAATATCTTAAAGCAGTAACATGCATCATGTCAAATAATATGCAACACATAAGCATGCAACCTGCTGGAAATATCAGTCAGTACTTACGTACATTTCTAAGGCAGTTCCTAGAAGAATCCATCTAGGTTCCAAGCCTACCATGCAGCACTACAATTCATAATAACCATGCATCATCTAACATGTTTTAAAAGCCTTAATTAAATTATAGCATACTCCCTATTTACTATAAGTAGCTAGAGCTATACCTTTGTCCGTCGTCAGCCCGCTGATGTCAAATGCCCCAGAGCTTGGGCACAGCTCCGCTACGATCTCTGGACACCTCTCCAAAGCTCTGCTGCTTGGATACTATTACGAACACTGTTTGTTATTAATAAAAATATATTTACCTACTCCAACTCTTTATAAAAGAGTCCCAAAGCCCTTAAAATCGAGCCATTATAGGAGAGGATATGATTTTGAACGATTTGAAAATGAGAAATCTTGCCCCTATTTATAGAGCACAATCGGAAGATCCGATCCCTGCATGCATGCCATGTTTGGAACGGCAACGATCTGCATGCATGCCACATTTTGAACGGCCACGATCGGAAGCTCCAATCTACACTTCGGACGTTCTGATCTCTTGCATGCAGCTACGTGTTCAAGTATCATTTCCACGTGCAGGACACCACGATCGGAAGCTCCGATCTCTCTTTGAACGTTCCAATCGTCGCGTTGCTTCCGAACTGCTATGTAGTTCGGACCTTCCGAACTACCCGAGCCCAATTAAGCCCATTAACTATTTTTTGGGCGTTTTGGATCCGATTTATTGGTCTGATTGATCATAAAATCCCTTAATCATGATTTATTTAGTCTAAAATGATTAGCAATTTAATCTTATAAAATGGGACTGGGTTACTACATAAACTGTGTTCTTGAGTGTTTCTAGGAGTTCTAGGATAGGCGATAGTGTAAGTCCTAGTCTTGGAGTGGGTTGTTACAATTCGATTGTAATAGTCAAAGTCTTCCAGAGTGAATCCTTTCGATGTGGATGAAGGGGTGATGTAGGAGTCTTTAAAATCTCCGAACATCCATAAACAAACATCAGTGTTCTTACTTTCAGTTTATCACACTCACGCACTCACTACATCTGACAGTCCATCAATTCATTAGTTCAATCTGTTAGTTTGCAATATTCCATACAAAAAACTTGTTTGCAAATTAACATCGACACGCGAGAAGGAAAAGATTCAGTTGACCAACCTCAACTGAATCAAAACTAAGTATTTCGGAGATAAATTGCCACTGTGATATCAAACGATAAGTTTCCTTAGCAGTTTCACTTCTCCAGGACCGATTCTTTCTAGTAAACCGATCCCAACAATTCAAGTAAGTTGATGAATTTGAAAGTCCATAAAAACTCATGTGAGACCGTCTAACGGATTAGCTTTAAGAGATGAATTCCCGATCTGATCCAATCCGAACCCAACCCAAACTGATTTATGAAAAATATTATTTTTTATGTCTAAAGTATTGTTTTTCAAATCTAAATTTTTTTTAGGTATGTTATGAAGAAATATTGTATAATATATGATAATTTGAGTGAAAAATAGTCGACTCATGAAAAATATTACTTTTTATGTCTTAATTATTATTTTTCATAGCAAAAATATCATTTTTATTAGTTGTGTTATAAAGAAATATTATGTAATATATGGTAGCTTGAGTGAAAAATATTATGGACACCTCATGGGTTTATAACCTAACATTACCCTTGAGAAGCCGATGTCCGCAGTGGCCTACTCTAGACGATTTTCACTCATCTTTTAGTACTCAGTGCATTCATCCATACACCTTAATCCGGCCTATAATTTTTCCAATTATCGACATTGATCCGATGGTAGCCTTTTCTTAGGTCGTCCCACTTCCGCTACGCCGACTCTCAACGAGAGCACCAATGTTAGGTTATAAACCTGTAGTTGTTGGAACACGTTTTCAGATCAGTCAGATCTGATACCCGGAGCAGATGAAGTTTAAAATTTTTCTTTTTTGATATGGAACGATTCCATATCATGGGTATCAAATCCTTATGATTAAAATATGCAAGTAAAATAATAATAACAATTATAATTTTACCTCTTCAAGCTATGGCTTGATCTATGGACTCCAACAGATTAAATCTTCTCTTGTTGTAAATCCCAAGAACTGATGACTTGCTCGATCAACTCCTGAATTAGGTCCACGAATAGAAAACAGAAACCCTCTGATTGATTGCACTAAAAATCAATCAGATGTTTATCGAAGAGATTTACAGATTTGATCTGTCAATTCAGAATGTAATATTTCAGAAAAATCACAGACCGAATTCTCTCACAAAAGGGAGTAAGAATTTCGAAAATTCCTACTTGGAATAATATGTGTGATTTTTGAAAATTGCAAAGATGTTGTCATTTTTCGGAAATCCGTATGAATGATATATATAATTTCTGTACTGGATTAAATTATATGTCTAATAGAACACTAACTCCTTAGGGCCCATTAGTAATAATTTAAGCCTAACAAGACAAGCCTGTTATTATAGAAATTAATATAAAATTTATCATGACTCCGATTGATAAACTGATTTCACCAATATGCTCAGAAACCATTTCTGCACCTTTTAAAGTCAAGATAATTTTTATGAATCTGAATTTAGTGATTTCCAAAAATGTCCATCCCTATGTCATTTTAGGAAATTCCACTCCCTTTACTTAAAAAGTTCAACTTCTCTTTCGCTAAATTTAACTCTTTAAATTTAACTATCTCAACGGGGATTAGTAATCCATTACTTGTGTAACCCTCAATGGTTCAGGGATACAGTTAGCCGTGGGCTCACAACTCCTTGTGACTCGGAACAACAATTTTCGACTTACCCATCGAATCATGGTAAGAGCGCCTAGCAACATCGCCCCATGATTTCCTAGGTATCACTGATAGTGCCTGCAAGAACCAGTAGGTTTTGGTTAGCGTACAGTACGGTCCCTTCATCCAAATATCCTGATCGAATCAACAACCATTGGTACATCGAGAGTCGTTCGAGATTCGATAACTATGCAATACATCTTGAAGATCAAATAGTGACATCGCATGTGCTACTAGGAAACCAAGTAACCTAAAGCACATCATGTACTTTGGCCAGAGATTTGTCATACTAATATCTCCTCAGATAGCATAGGATATCCAAACTCGCAAGCGTGTGGTGAATCCTTGACAACAAAGCATTGACTCCTATATGTGTCGTAACTGTACCCAATCTCGACACCTAATGACCCTCATAGAGTCGGTAAACGAGTCAAAGTACAGTACTAACATATAGAGTCTCCATGATGTTTCAAGTAGTAAGGACTAATGGTGTACAACCAAAACCACGGACTTATCCACTCAATTAATGATAACCACTTGGAAAGTCCGAATAGGGTAGTTCGATCATCCATCATATGAATATCCATTTGCATGCTTCGAACATCTCTATGTTCTTTACCAATGAAACGTGGTACTAGGCATTGCAAATGCTAGTCTCAATCTCGAGTGATCCTTGTCCTTATTAGCAGACGGCTCAATTGACTAAGAACTGTTTAGAATATACAGTGATTATAAGATGTGTTTCATGATAGTCATTCAATTCTACTACCACATCTTACATGCACTCTAGTATATTCAAGGTTTTTATCTAAACATCTTATAGTACGTCACAACATAATAATATGATAAAAGATAAAGTAAATGCCAATATAAAAGTGTAAATTATATTAAACAAAGATTGTTTACACATAGAGTCACAAAAGCCCTTAGCCACAAGTTGGCTAACCGGGCACCCACTCTTTCAATCTCCCACTTGCCCTAAAGCCAACTAGTCATACTACGTAGTCCCATTGCTTCACGATGTTTGTCAAATAATGGTCCTGGCAAGGGCTTAGTAAGTGGATCAGCGATATTGTCTGCAGAGGCCACTCTCTCGACAGTGATCTCTCCTCTTTCCACGATCTCCCGGATGATGTGGTATTTCCTCAGTATGTGTTTGGATCTTTGATGAGACATTGGTTCCTTTTCCTGAGCAACGGCACCAGTGTTGTCACAGTACACTGGGACTGGACCAACAGCTTCAGGAATGACCCCCAACTCTTGGACGAAATTCCTCATCCAAACGGCCTCTTTAGCAGCAGCTGATGCTGCAATGTATTCTGCTTCAGTGGTGGAATCCGCTGTGGTGTCCTGCTTGGAACTTTTCCAAGAGACAGCACCGCCATTGAGCATGAATACAAATCCAGAGGTTGATTTCGAGTCATCCACGTTGCTTTGGAAGCTAGAGTCGGTATAGCCTTCCAATTTCAATTCTCTTCTCCCATAAACCATGAATACATTCTTAGTCCTTCTTAAGTACTTAAGAATATCCTTCACAGCTTTCCAATGCATTTGACCGGGATTGGCTTGGTATCTGCTCGTGACACTCAGAGCATAGGCCACATCCGGTCTGGTAGATATCATCCCATACATGATACTCCCTATGGCTGACGCATATGGTATGTGTGTCATTTTCTCTATCTCTTCGTCAGTATTGGGAGACATAGACTTGGATAGAGAAACTCTATGGCACATAGGTAGATGTCCTCTCTTGGACTCATCCATAGAAAACCTTTTCAATATGGTGTCGATGTAGGTTGCTTGAGTGAGTCCTATCATTCTCTTAAATCTATCTCTATAGATCTGTATTCCTAGAATATAGGATGCCTCACCTAAGTCCTTCATCGAGAATCTACCTGACAACCATATATTTGTTGACTGCAACATCCCTACATCATTCCCAATGAGTAGGATGTCAACAACATAAAGTACTAAGAATGTCACAGCATCCTTAACTACTTTCTTGTATACGCACGGTTCCTCTGGGTTCTTGATGAAACCAAAGTCCTTTATTGTTTCATCAAATTTTTGGTTCCAACTTCTTGATGCCTGTTTGAGACCATAAATTGATCTCTGAAGCTTGCATACCTTATGCTTGCTTCCCATGGATGTGAATCCCTTGGGCTGCATCATATAGATCTCTTCCTTAATGTTTCCATTAAGAAATGCAGTCTTCACATCCATTTGCTATATCTCATAGTCATACCAAGCTGCTATGGCAATAAGGATTCTTATGGATTTGAACATTGCGACTGGTGAAAAAGTTTCATCATAGTCAACACCTTGTCTTTGAGTATAACCTTTTGCGACCAATCGTGCCTTGTAGGTCAGTACCTTACCATCAGGCCCAAGTTTTCTCTTGTAGATCCATTTACACCCTATTGGAACAATTCCATCGGGAGGATCTACTAAAGACCAAACTTGGTTTGTATGCATCGAGTCTATGTCCGACTGCATAGCTTCAAGCCATAAGTTCGAATCTGCATCAGAAATTGCTTCCTTGAAGTTTCTTAGATCACATCCAATGTCGGGTTCACTTTGATCCCCTTCAAGAAGCAGACCATGTCGAATAGGAGGTCTAGAAGTCCTCTCGGATCTTCTAGGAAGAGGCGTGTCAATTATTGGTTCTAGAGGTGCGGAATCGTTATTTTGTATCTCGGGTTCTTCTCGTATTTCTTTGAGTTCCATCATCTTGCCTTTCTTATCAAGTAAGAATTCCTTCTCCATGAAGGTGGCATTCCTCGAAACAAACACTTTTGTTTCAGTAGGATGATAGAAATAATATCCGATTGAATTCTTCGGATATCCTAAAAAATAACATAAGGTGGATCGACTATCCAACTTATCTCCCACTATCTGCTTCACGTAAGCAGGACATCCCCAAATTATTAAGTACGAATACTTAGGAGCTTTGTCATTCCATAATTCATATGGAGTTTTGTTCACTGCTTTAGTGTGGACATTGTTTAACAATAATACCATCGTTTCAAGTGCATATCCCCAAAACGAAGGTGGGAGCTCAGTGAAGCTCATCATAGATCGAACCATGTCCAACAAAGTTCGATTGCGACGCTCCGAAACGCCATTTAGCTGAGGTGTCATAGGAGGAGTCCACTGAGAGAGAATCCCATTCTCTTTTAGATAGCCCAAAAACTCGGTACTTAAGTATTCTCCACCTCGATCTGATCGAAGTGCTTTAATACTCCTACCTAGTTTGTTTTCTACTCCAGCCTTGAATTCTTTGAACTTTTCAAATGATTCAGACTTATATTTCATCAAATATAAATACCCGTACATAGAATAATCATCAGTAAAGGTAATGAAGTAGGTGTGACCATATTTAGTACCAATACTAAATGGGCCGCAAACATTTGTATGGATCAAATCCAACAGATTTTGACTACGCTCAGGTTTTCCTTTGAAATGAGTTTTAGTCATTTTTCCTTTTAGGCAGGATTCACAAGTTGGTAGAGAGTTAATATCAGACATATCAAGCATGCCCTCTCCCACTAGCTTGTTCATCCTCCTTGAGGAAATATGACCTAGCCTAGCATGCCAAAGGTTTGCCGGGTTTTGACTATCATTTTTTCTTTTATTTGTTGTTGTCGGTTTATCAACATAATTAACTGGAACATCTTTTAATTTCAAGTTATATAGATCGTTTCAAGTTGTCCATTTCCAATCAAAACATTCATTCTTGTAAATATTGCAAATCTCATTCACAAAATTGAAAGAAGAACCATCTCTATCAAGCATAAAAATACTGTTTTTAATCATATCTGACACAAATAAAACATCTCTAAAAAATAGCTTAAAATTATTTTGCAAAATTAAACAAACGTTTTCCATAACTATGGCTTCAACTCTGGAACCATTTCCGAGCCTTAACTGGGTTTTACCCATCCTTAGACTACGACTTCTTGTCATCATCTGTAACCCATTGCAAATGTGAGAACCACATATGGTATCCAATACCCAAGAAGTGGTATTAAGTGAAACATTTATTTCAATATAAAATATATCCTTTGCAGTTCGTAACTGCTCGATATATTCTTTGCTGTTGCGCTTCCAGTAACTGGGTTTCTTGCAGTGATGGCAAACCTCTTTAGACTTGTCCAGCTTTGCATGTAACATTTGGCCTTGAGATCATGGTCCCACCATTTCTCTAGTTCGGCCAACCTTTCCGAAGTTACATCAGCCGGGGCTGTTTTCGGAGGAGCCTTTTCTAGCACGTAGAAAATCTTCTCCGAACTCAGGACAATCTTAACTTACGGAACCAATCCGTATAGTTTGCGCCAGTCATTTTATTTTGTTTGATAATAGAAACATGTGGATTGCGCGAATTCATCATAATGAAATACTGAAAAGAAACATACAATAATCGGTGATTGTTTAATTAATTTACTAAGACATAAAATAAGGCGAGATTAATTTTATGAATAACGATTTCACCACCCTCTAGTGAAAACGAGAAACTTGTTTCCTTAATGGGAACATGGAGTCCAATTGACAAATCATAGTCCCGAATAATATCAGCCAACCATAATTTTCAAAAGGTAGAGCCCAATTGCTTCCAAAGCAACCCCCATGTTTTTTACCTCGTGCCCAATAAGGGCCCAATAATATGACGTCGTTTATTGTGACATGTCAAGATGACCCATCAATATTAAGTTGTGATGGACGGTCGCCATGTGGATCCCCAATAATATGAGTCAATCCCATGGGAGTTCCACCCAACTTACAACGTGTGTCGATCCAATGTACAGCTTTCCGACGAACGGGCCCCCCAATAATATGAGCCCGACCATGCCTACGGGTAGCATCTCATACATTGATCGTTGATGGAAGGTAGGAACATTTAAACAATATTTAAATTTTCTTTTGTTAATCTTGATATCAATTTTAAACCATATTTAAAATGAGGGAATTTAATTTTGTAAATTGTCTCATCATTTAAAAATTTGTATGCTTGTGGGATTCATGCAATTTAGTCTAAACATGCATACAACAATAATATCAAATATTATATAAAGGATGATCGATGCCTAGATCTTATCGACCCGTGGTTGCCAATCATGAGTCTAAATCCAATCCTAGATGATATGCAAGTATGCAATGCAATTCTATTACATTGAGCTTCCAATTTACATTTCTTCGATCTTTATTGTCTGCTGGGCCCATCATTGTCTTCAAATCTTTATCTCCCACTAAGTCTAATAAATTTACAATAAATTTCGATGAAAAGTAGGGGATACATATTTAAGGGTGGAAACGGGCCATAAACAAGGCTCACTTTTATTACAAATGATAAATCAATTTGGGCTATAAACCAAGCCCATTAATAAAACCCAACAACAATAATAAAAACCAAATGTAAACAACCTAACATACACCTACAAAATAGGTCATGGAAATCGATCATCCTCTTATCCAATAATTAATTCAATAATTTAATCGTTTGATTTGAGAACAACCTGGCTTTGATACCACTGTTGGAACACGTTTTCAGATCAGTCAGATCTGATACCCGAAGCAGCGGAAGTTTAAAATTTTTCTTTTCTGATATGGAACGATTCCATATCATGGGTATCAAATCCTTACGATTAAAATATGCAAGTAAAATAATAATAACAATTATAATTTTACCTCTTCAAGCTATGGCTTGATCTATGGACTCCAACAGATTAAATCTGCTTTTGTTGTAAATCCCAGGAATTGATGACTTGCTCGATCAACTCCTGAATTAGGTCCACGAATAGAAAACAGAAACCCTCTGATTGATTGCACTAGAAATCAATCAGATGTTTATCGAAGAGATTTACAGATTTGATCTGTCAATTCAGAATATAATTTTTCAGAAAAATCACAGACCTAATTCTCTCACAAAAGGGAGTAAGAATTTCGAAAATTCATACTTGGAATAATATGTGTGATTTTCGAAAATTGCAAAGATGTTATCATTTTTCGAAAATCCCTATGTGTGATATATATAATTTCTGTACTGGATTAAATTATATGTCTAATATGACACTAACTCCTTAGGGCTCATTAGTCATAATTTAAGCCCAACAAGCCAAGCCTGTTATTATAGAAATTAATATAAAATTCATCATGACTCCGATTGATAAACTGATTTCACCAATGTGCTCAGAAACCATTTCTGCACCTTTAAAGTCAAGATAATTTTTCTGAATCCGAATTCAGTGATTTCCAAAAATGCCCAATCCTATGTCATTTTAGGAAATTCCACTCCCTTTACTTAAGAAATCCAACTTCTCTTTCGCTAAATTTAACTCTTTAAATTTAACTATCTCAACGAGGATTAGTAATCCATTACTTGTGTAACCCTCAATGGTTCAGGGATACAGCTAGCCATGGGCTCACAACTCCTTGTGACTCGGAACAACAATTTCCGACTTACGCACCGAATCATGGTAAGAGCGCCTAGCAACATCGCCCCATGATTCCCTAGGTATCACTGATAGTGCCTGCAAGAACCAGTAGGTTTTGGTTAGCGTACAGTACGGTCCCTTCATCCAAATATCCCGATCGAATCAACAACCATTGGTACATCGAGAGTCATTCGAGATTCGATAACTATGCAATACATCTTGAAGATCAAATAGTGACATCGCATGTGCTACTAGGAAACCAAGTAACCTAAAGCACATCATGTACTCTGGCCAGAGATTTGTCACACTAATATCTCCTCAGATCGCATAGGATATCCACACTCGCAAGCGTGTGGTGAATCCTTGACAAAAAAGCATTGACTCCTAGATGTGTCATAACTGTACCCAATCTCGACACCTAATGACCCTCATAGAGTCGGTAAATGAGTCAAAGTACAGTACTAACATATAGAGCCTCCATGATGTTTCAAGTAGTAAGGACTAATGGTGTACAACCAAAACCACGGACTTATCCACTCAATTAATGATAACCACTTGGAAAGTCCGAATAGGGTAAATCGATCATCCATCATATGAATATCCATTTGCATGCTTCGAACATCTCTATGTTCTTTACCAATGAAACGTGGTACTAGGCATCGCAAATGCTAGTCTCAATCTCGAGCGATCCTTATCCTTATTAGCGGATGGCTCAATTGACTAGGAACTGTTTAGAATATACAGTGATTATAAGATGTGTTTCATGATAGTCATTCAATTCTACTATCACATCTTACATGCACTCTAGTATATTCAAGATCTTAATCTAAACATCGTATAGTACGTCACAACATAATAATATGATAAAAGATAAAGTAAATGCCAATATAAAAGTTTAAATTACATTAAACAAAGATTGTTTACACATAGAGTCACAAAAGCCCTTAGCCACAAGTTGGCTAACCGGGCGGGCACCCACTCTTTCAGTAGTAGCCTGGCTACTAATTTTAAATAATCTATTTTCTAAAACATGATTAAGGAGTTCTCTAATGGATTAAATAAGCTTAAAATCGAATTTTGTACGTTCAAAATGGCTTGGGAGGGTTTTGTAATTCAAGGAGTTCGGAAGATCCGAACTGGACAAGACAAGATATCGAACCATCCGAACTCTTCGAAAGCAAGATTGGGAGTTCGGAAGCTCCGAAGAGATCGAACGATCCGAATGTAGTATTAGGGATGACAATGGGGCGGGTCTAAACCCGCCCCCGCATCAAACCCGTCCCGACGGAGTGGGTCTAGACCCATCAAAGCGGGTCCACAAGCGGGTCCGGGGCGGGTCTCGGGTTTGGCCAAACCCGCCCCGGACCCGCCCCGCCAAAGTATTATATATATAAATTTAAAATATTCATGTATATATATAAATATAAAATATATATGTAATATTAATAATATATAATTATATTATTATACTAAATAATTAATATTTTATCCATAATTTGAATGTGTAATATTATTGGATTGAAATGAATTTATTTTATTATGATATGTTTAGTATAAAAATAAATCATTATAATGTTTTTTAGCTAATAAATATTAATTAATTACAAGTTAATAAATTTAAAATTGTGAGAATAATTTATTTTTTGTCTTAAACCAATAGACTCAAATTAGTCTAAGTGAGTATCTATTAGTCTAGTTAATGTTTTAGAGAATTAATAGTGATACAATGATTGTCTGATTATAGGCTTGGACTAGAGGACTTGTATCACTAGGTTGCTTACTTTGAGGTACAGACGTACTATCCGAGATATCATGGTTGAGTATGCATTTTCTATGATTGCATGTTTTATGTGGCATTGATTATATGTGCATTAATTATGTCACGGATATTATGTTGCATGCATTGGCACATTGAGCATGTGTTTCATTTATACTACCAGTAGAGGGGTCGTTCAGCCCCATGTTATTTTGTGGATGGATGCCATGGTTTTGGATCCGGATAGTCCACGGGTTTATGGTATGGGAGTCACCTCTTGATGGGACGGCCCAGCGTGCTATATATCATGGCGCCTTTGACTGAGCAGTGTTCTATCTATGATAGGTTTCCGATACCTTTTACTTGCATTAGCATTCATAGCACTTATATACTCATGGTTTCATACTGAGCTTTTTATGCTCACCCCATTCCACATTGCAGGACTTAGGTTGGACGAACCCGGTAGTAACGGTCGTTGAGCTACAACATGGTGGATTTGTATTGTACCAGGTTTATGTTGTATTTGAGATTTTAGTTTTATATTTGATGGGGTGTATAACAGTATTGGTTATTATAGTATTTGTTTGGACCGGTTGTATTCTGCCGATAGGCTTTAGTTGTTTTAATAAAGTTTTTGCTGAATTTTTTAATTATCACTTTTAAGTTGATTTGCATGCTTTAAGCTTGGGTTACTTAGTGATTCCGGATTGAGTCACTACAAAACTCATGAGGTGTCCATCCCAATAGTCGTTCACACCCACATAGTAATTTTCCCTACTTAACACTTATTCTTGATGTTCCTATTAATAACCGTTTCTGATATCATTTTGTCATGTCCCGAGCCTAGGCCAATGCAAACTCAACTGCACAATGATCTCCTATAGTAACCACGACATATTCATTCTATTGTATTTTAATCCACACGAGGCAAGGGTATTACATCCACATCAAACCAAACAAAAATTCATGGTTTGATATGGTTTGGCTACTAAAAATTTATGGTTTGATTTGGTTTAAAATTTTGTAAAACCTATATATATATATATATAGAGTTTTGCTATCCTGCCCACCCACCGTGCCCACCTAATGTGCCCACCATGAGGTGGCACTCAACTATTGGACGCACAATTCATCACATCCAATAGTTGAGTGCCACATCATGGTGGGCACATTAGGTGGGCACGGTGGGTGGGCAGGATAGCAAAATTGTATATATATATATATATGATATATTTACACTCCAAAAATTGATAATCACATTCCAATTTTGACATTTAATGTGTTTTGTTACAAAATTATCCTCTTTTAATTACTTCAGATTTTTACAAGACTAATTTGCCCCTTTTATAAGTATACTTAGGTTTCCAAAATGATTCACTATATATTTATCGGGTTATAAAGTTTCTCAAGTTTTTTAGGCAAAATTAATTTCTTGAAAAGATTTTGAAATACAATAAATTAAATTTACTCCGAGATTTTTTTTTTCAAAAAATATACTTTGTAAGTATATTGTTTGCATAAATTAAACCATTTTTATGCTTAAAAACAATATTTAAAAAAATTATTTGTCAAAGATATTTTAAAATATTATGTATCGTTGTTTATATTATTGTATAATTAGAGAAAATTCTAAATATAAATTGAAGTCAATTGCAATTAAATTTTTTAAGTCAAGGTAAATTAATGTTTACGATTGAGAATATTTTTCATTTTGAATATTTTTTTTTGGTTTAAGATGCTCCGTTGGTGTGTTTGTTATTTATTAGTTATATGTTTTGAAAGTTTAATTTTAGTAAAAAAAAATAATAATATCATTAGTAATATATTGTAACAAATGAAAGAATTATTTGCAGATTTGTTGGATTATAAAAAAAAATACAGATAAAACAAGCAATACTCGTGGTTATGAAAATATTAATAAACAACTCAAATTAATTTTTTTTTTATTTTTGTTTAAATTTTTTACATTATTTTAATCAAACCAATTTCATGACATAATAAATCTTTTTCTTCTTATAGTTACATCATATCTAATTTGTGGATGTTCTTGGAACTTAAAATATTTAATAATTAAATTTTCAAAAAAGAGTAAACATATAATCTATTTAATTAAATTCAAAATCCTTTCAAAAAATATTTTTGAGAAGGGAAAATAAGATTCTCTTATAATAACCTCATAAATAAAGTGACTCAATTTTAAAACTCAAGTATATAAAGAAAGGGCATATTAGTCTTATAAAAATATGAAATCATTGGATGAGGGTCATTTTGTAAGAGAACACAATAAATGTAAAAAATGGAGTGTGATTATATATATATATCGGCAAATGATAAATAAATCCCTATCATCAAACTTATATTTGCCCTCAGTCCCCATGTCAGCAAATATTTGTTCCCACTCCCTGACAAAGTTCTGGCATTTGTTTCAACTCCCTATTTGAGCACAAAATACGAAAATGCCCTCACTTTCTTTTGAAACCCAATAATACCCCTCACTCTTTAAAAATAAAATAAAAATTACTTATAAGGAAGACAACGTACAGTTTCTTTCCCTCATTCTTGTTGAAATTCTCCAAAAATTTATTCATCAATCGTAAACGACTAATCCACCGATTGCAATATTGCAGATCTGCTTCGAATCGGATTGAAGAAAGTTGCTAATCGTTGTGAATTGTTTCTGGACCATGAAAATCTTTTTGAAGAACATTATTTCAAAGATTTTAAGGTAATATTTTAGGTTTTTAAAAATTTGCAGCCAAGAAATTGCATTATAATGTTTGATGTAGTGTAATTATTTTTATATATCCTTTTTAATTGAACGATTTTTTAGATTTGTTATGGTTTTAGTGATTCTATTAAATTTTTGTGTCATCGTGTGAATTGTAGAGATTTTTTTTATCAATCTCTGGTTTTTCCATATATGGGTGGGAATGAATATCATTTATTGGAATTTCGAGATAGAGTAACTGAAATTTCTTGTTGTTCTCGAATATAATGATTTAATTCTTAATCATAATGATTTTAGTGCTGCATTATGACCTAGATATTGATAATTTTTTTATCATTAAAATAAAAATGGGTTGCTTGAATTTTTTATTGTGCACTATTTTTTTGTATGTCATGTGTTATACGAATGAACGTATGATTTTCAATTTAGATCTTATTGTATTGAATGCAGTTTTTTTTAATAGTTTGATAATGAAATCTAGAAGTGATTCTTGTGATTTTTTTTTTTTTTGGTTATTACAAGTAAAAAAAACAGATTTTTGTGATTTAAATCTTCATTGGATGTAGCTTGATGGATATTTTTGTGAGTCTAAGAACAATGTGACGAATTTGTTTGGACTCCCCAATTGAGGTGAAATTATGAAATTACCCTAACATAATATGAAAACTCACTAATACCCATTGACCAATAAATATTTATTTAATAGCTCTTCTACTCTCTTTTGAATCCAACGTTTTCCCAATTTGTCTTCTACTTGAATCCGTCATTGACGGCTAAATCAACGACGATCAATATATTTGTGTCGATGTTTTGTGTGACAACTGAGGCGAAAAGATTTTAAAGCTAAGAATCGTTAGATTTTGAAAATCTTTTCTAAGAACCAACATCAAAACAACAAGTTTAAGGGAGATTTTTTTCTGAAAATTTAAGAAATTTTTAGATGCAATTCCATCTGGATGATTGAGTTTTTTTTTTCTTTTCTAATTGAGTGATTCTTTGAGTGTTTTGTATGTTGTGTTGTGGTTATGTTGAAGTTCCGTATATAGCGTGAATTATACAAATTTGATGGACAACTTTTAGATTTTACATATATAAGTGGGTCTGTGGTTCATCTCAACCAATTGTGTATTGGTTATCTAAAATTTGTAATTATTCTCGATTATATTGATTTCATTGTCAATTTTCATCGTTTAGTACTGGATTATAAATATTATGTGGATATTCCTTGTAATATCCAAATCAGCTGCCTAAAAGTTTGATCTTGTTATTATTTTTGTTGTTGTGAAATGTGTTATGAATAAATCACCGATCTTTATTTTTTAGTTTTATTGTATTGAATGTTATGCTTTTTATTTATTGGGTTGAGAATGGAATCTATAAATGGTCGTAGGTGAAGACGGATATGAAACCGATAAAAAGTTTGAAGGTTTTTTTTTTTCAAAATATGTTTTCATCTTGGAAATCGATTAAATATCATTTTTCCACAAATATTTGAAGGTTTCTGCGTTTTGGTGTTGATTTTTGGTGTTTTTTTTTTGTAATTCTCGATTGTGTCATTTTGTCCCAAATTTGTAGTGTTCTAGTGTTGATTGTGGTCACTCTCTTGTTTAAATTATTTATTTGTTTCCTTTGATTAATTGTTCAAAATTGTTGAATGATTATGCAGAAGTTCGTAAATTTTGTTTTAAATGCTTGACTTTGATTTCGTTATCGAAAATTGCGAGTGTTTTATTATTTAGTTTGATAAAAACATACTCATTTATTTATTTGGTTGTCATAGTGGATTTTTTACTCTAAATCCTTCAATTGTATTTTAAGGTTCATAAATTATTTTTTAGTTATTTATTTTCATGTGTTTATCTCTATTTTATATTTTTGTTCTTGAATTTGTTATATGATTTCTGTTTATATTGTTGGCTGCTTCATTGAAATAATTATTCATTCGAAATGATTAAGTGATTATGGTAAATCCAATTTTTCTTAAACTTTATTTTGGTTCTTCAATTTTTTTGAATCTGTTTGTTAATGTATTTTGTGATTTCATTGGAGTAGCCCGCAAAAGAAATGAGGACAAATAAAAAGACGGTGAAGATGGACACTAATCGAACTTGTGTTGCTGCGAGTATGTTATATGAAGAAATGACTATATTATCTGTTGAACATGGATCGCTGGAAAATAATTTTGAGTTATTTTTATTATATGGTTTTGTTTTTTAGGTTGATGTAACTATGACAATAATTAATTAGTAGAAAGACATGTTGTAAACTCAAGATGATTCAATCTGTTATATAAGCTTCAGTGAAATCAATTTTTATGTGTGTTCGGTATTTCTGGTACAAAAATTAAAGATAACAGTACATAATTTATATAATTTGGCATAGTTATTCGTCTTTCTAGGTTGATAAATTGTTTTACTAAGATTGAATATGTCAACCAAATAAAAAAATTTTATGATCGAATATATATATATATATATATATATATATATATTATGATGAAATATATAAATATATATTCGAGTAATATTACTAAGAAGAACATGTCAACCAACAAAAATAAATTAGGTTCGAATTCTTCTAAATTTGGAATAAATCAAAATTAATTTGGAACAATCTCGGAATCATCATCCAATTACTTGAGTGTTGGTCATCTTATGTCATGTGTAATATTTTGGAAAATATATAAGAGAATACATCTTTTTCATTATTCAATGAGATCATGTGTAACAATATTATTCATTGCTCAATATTTACAATTACGTGATTAGATGTAAGTGGGCCATTAGAATCACACTCTCTAGTTAAAGTGACTTTGGATCAAAATGTCATGCATTAGCTAGGAACAATCTCAGAATTATGCAGAATATTATTTTTGATTTGCGGAACAAGAAGACATGTCCATGTTAACATGCACCAATATCCTATAATACACTGCATGACACAAGTGAGGATAAGTTTTCAATCCCTAGAGATTGGTAGAACCATCACTCAAGTATTTGTCTAGTAATGTGTCTTGCCCCACTCTTGTCTAAGTTGTAGGATTAAGACATTGATCATGACCCAATGAGAGCACCATTTGTGGACGTCCATTGCCACCCAATGTAAACAATAGGGGTATATTTTCAAAAATTCAAACTCTTAACTTGTTTAATATGATGTTTTCTCATCTATGAGGACTATCATTTACTCTAATTCCACTCATATTTGAGAACACGTGAGTGCGAGATCGAGCACAACTAGTACGCATAGATGGGATAAATATTATTCAATCGCGAACAATCTGTTCCGATTTTAGGACAAACATTGTGGGTCATGAGGATCATATTCTCCTAGATAAAGTGGCTTTGGATCAAAATGTCATGTATTAGGAACAATCTCAGACTTATGCAGAATAATATTTTTGATTTGCGGAACAAGAAGACATGTCCATGTTAACATGCATCAATATCCTATAATACACTGCATGACACAAGTGGATAGGAGTTTTCAATCCCTAGAGATTGGTAGAACCATCACCCAAGTGTTTGTCTAGTAATGTGTCTTGCCCCACTCTTGTCTAAGGTGTATGAGAAAGACATTGATCATAACCCAATGAGAGCACCATTTGTGGATGTCCATTGTCACCCAATGTATACAATAGGAGTATATTTTCCAAAATCCAAACTCTTAACTTGTTTAATATGATGTTTTTTCATCTTTGAGGACTATCATTTACTCTAATTCCACTCATCTTTCAGAATATGTGAGTGCGATATCGAGCACAACTAGTACGCATAGATGGAATAAATATTATTGAATCGAGAACAATGTGTTCTGATTGTAAGACAAACATTCTGGGTCATGAGGATCAAACTATCCAAGTTAAAGTGGCTTTGGATCAAAATGTCATGTATTAGGAACAATCTCAGACTTATGCAGAATAATATTTTTGATTTGCGGAACAAGAAGACATGACCAAGTTAATATGCACCAATATCCTATAATACACTGCATGACACAAGTGGAGAGAAGTTTTCAATCCCTAGAGATTGGTAGAACCATCACCCAAGTGTTTGTCTAGTAATGTGTCTTGTCCCACTCTTGTCTAAGGTGTATGAGGAAGACATTGATCATGACCCAATGAGAGCACCATTTATGGATGTCCATTGCCACCCAATGTGTACAATAGGGTTATATTTTCAAAAATTCAAACTCTTAACTTGTTAAATATGATGTTTTCTCATCTATGAGGACTATCATTAATCTAATTCCACTCATCTTTCAGAACACATGAGTGCAAGATCGAGCACAACTAGTATGCATAGATGAGATAAATATTATTGAATCGAGAACAATGTGTTCTGATTGTAGGACAAACATTGTGGGTCATGAGGATCATACTCTTCTAGCTAAAGTGACTTTGGATCAAAATGTCATGTATTAGGAACAATCTCAAACTTATGCAGAATAATATTTTTGATTTGCGGAACAAGAAGACATGTCCATGTTAACATGCATCAATATCCTATAATACACTGCATGGCACAAGTGGGTAGGAGTTTTCAATTCCTAGAGATTGGTAGAACCATCACCCAAGTGTTTGTCTAGTAATGTGTCTTGCCCCACTCTTGTCTAAGGTGTATGAGGAAGACATTGATCATGACCCAATGAGAGCACCATTTGTGGATGTCCATTGCCACCCAATGTATACAATAGGGGTATATTTTCCAAAATCCAAACTCTTAACTTGTTTAATATAATATTTTCTCTTAACTATGACTTACGAACCAACTTCACACGATACGACAACACAAGAGAACCCAATACATAAGAGTACACTACAATCAGAACTCAAATTAATATAAAACAATAGTGTGTTCCAGAGAATCATCAAATCAAGCGTAAACCAACAATGCTTTCACTAGAACAAACATATCTCCTCGAAGGTCCGTGCTCAAGCCAACTTCCATAACCGCTTTCTCCTATGTAAGTGTAAAGATGGAGCATACGTTGCTTTCTTGATTATGGAAGCCCAATATTTTTTGTTATGTAGACGGTAACTTCTCAACACCTAAATAAAAACAAAATAATTTACATTGAGCTTAAAAAGATAAAATCGTGTATGAAAATTTTAATAAAATTAGAGAATAATAAATAATTTAGTATTATTAGCTTCACAAAATTATCTACTAAATGTTGCAAACAATAAGCATGATGAGTCCCCATAAATATTCGTTCAAAGCCTTGATAATCTCAAGATGTCTATCCGACAAAAAATGAACTCGTCGAATAGAGTGCACTGATATGAAAGTAGAATACTTCTCAAACTGTAGTGGAGATACATATCGAAAAATCATGGTTTCTAATGAAATTTCAGCACATTGTTCTCAGGATCACAAAAATATTCATCAAGCTACATCCAATGAAGATTGAAATCACAAAAATCTGTATTTTTACTTGTAGCAACCAAAAATGGAGATATTACAAGAATCGCTTCAAGATTTCATTATCAAACTATTAAAAAAACTACATTCAATATAATAAGATCTAAATTAAAAATCATATATTCATTCATATAACACATGTCATACAAAAAAACAGTACACAATAACAAATTCAAGTAGCCCATTTTTATTTTAATGATAAAAAAATCATCAATATCTAATTCATAATGCAGCACTAAAACATTACGGTTCGGAATTATATCGTTATAATCGAGAACAACAATAAATTTCAGTTACTCTATCTCAAAATTCCAATAAATGAGATTCATTCTCACCCACAGACGGGAAAACCAGATATTGATAAAAAAACTCTGTACAATTCACACGATAACACAAAAATTTAATACAATCACTAAAACCATAACAAATCTCAAAAAATCGTTCAATTAAAAAGGATATATAAAAATAATTACACTATATCAAACACAGTAATGCAATTTCTTGGCTGCAAATTTTTAAAAACCTAAAATATTACCTTAAAATCTTTGAAATAATGGTTCTTCAAAAAGATTTTCATGGTCCAGAAACAATTCACAATGATTAGCAATTTTCTTCAATCTGATTCGAAGCAGATCTGCAATATTGCGATCGGTGGATTAGTCGTTTACGATTGATGGATAAATTTGTGGAGAATTTCAACAAGAATGAGGGAAATAAACTGTACGTTGTCTTTCTTATAAGTAATTTTTATTTTATTTTTAAAGAATGAGGGGTATTATTGGGTTTCAAAAGAAAGTGAGGGCATTTTCGTATTTTGTGCTCAAATAAGAAGTTGAAACAAATGTCAGAACTTTGTCAGGGAGTGAGAACAAATATTTGCTGACATGGGGACTGAGGGCAAAGATAAGTTTGCTCATGGGGATTTATTGATCATTTCCCCTATATATATAGAGAGAGTTTTGATATTATGGGCAACCACCATGGGCACCTACATGGGCAACAGCTGACGTGACAATCACTTATTGGATGTACAAGGTGTCACGTCAGCTGTTGCCCATGTAGGTGCCCATGGTGGTTGCCCATAATATCAAAACTCTATATATATATAGTTTGGTTCGAATTTTTATCTTAAGCCGAACTAAATTGTAGTTAACAAATAACACCCCTAATTTGAGATATATTTTCCAAATCTTGCGTGTTTAGTTTCATTAAAGTCCACCAAATCATGGTATCCAAAAACAACCTTTTAATATATGACACTCTTAGATTACATCGTTCCTTAATGCAACATTAATTCCTATAATTAAACTCAAATCAATACAAGGTCTATCTCCAGCAACAAACTGTACCATGCTACTGTGATATAGTTATCACACATGATTTCACATGCAACTTAACTACTTAAACTTGGAATAACACACACACACACACACATTTAATATATGTGAAGAACACATTTCTTGAAAAAAATGGTTTGGAGAATGGATTTGTTATCATTTATTGAAATTTTGATGTCCCATAAATTACAATTTGAAATAGCTTTAAGTTTTAGTATGATAATATCCATAAATCCATCACACCACAAAATCAAGAAAAGTCCCTTTATTATGTAAAAACAAAAACTAAACATAAATACACATTGACTATTTCGGACTCACCCATGAAAATTACAAGATTCCACCCAATAAACCAAAGAAAAATGAACCACATAGAACCCTAAAAGAAGATGGCAACAAAGATGAAATTTGCAACTATCATCAGACATGAAACATCAAGTGGTGGGTCTAACTTACAACCCTCCCAAGGGGGCAAGGTAAATCGTACCCAAGATAACCTGATCAACCCACATCACCGTGTAATTCAAACCGAGTCCGAACAGGGATTTAACTCGGTTTCCAAGCCGAGGTAGCAATCAATGGCCTAGTGTGCCATCCCAACATCAAGCATCCATTATTTTCATCCACTCTATACCCATCCCCACCAGCAAACAACGCCAACAACATACTAGCCTGCTTGTACGCATTCGAGCCCAGGTGGACCGGGCTAAACCCGATCGAACCGAGCCTATTCCTCCACTGATCCAACGTCTCGTGCCTCTCAACTCGGTCCACACCCTCACAAGCCACCACATTGCATATCTGCCTCCCTAAATACACCTCACTCATAACCTTATCCTGTTCACTCACGCCACCATCGGTGTTGCAACTCTCCAACGAATCGAACAGGGTCGAATAGTAATGCAACGATTGGTTGAACCGGTCCAAGAAAACCGGCCCATTGTGATTAGCCTCTTGCTCCACTATAGTCAAGATTTCAGGCTTCATATCCTTGACCACTTTCAATACCTTCTCAATCGCACCTGGCCTTGCTAGCAACTGATGCAACTCAAAGATCGAATTCACCGCTACGGTCTCGCCTTCGCGGATATCGAACATGGCCGAATCCAGATCTGCCAGAGAACCAGCCACAAAACCTTTGTACTCAAACTCAACATTAATCGTCTCCGCTAACCGAGCTAGTTTCCATCCCACTTCCTGCAAATGATCGGAGTCATCATAGGAAGGTGGGCCGATTCCGGTTAGCCGAAACGTTGGCGGGCCACCCGGCCTCAGCGCCAATGCTTGTAACAACGCCGGCCATTGCATTCCCTGTTTCATACTAAAATCAATCACATGAACCCTGTTTTTACCCGCGAAAGCTTCAAGAATCGCCTGATTTGCTGTAAAATGAGCGAATTTAAGATACGGGCAACTCTCGTAGAAGTGCATTTGTAGCAAATCTGTGAAGGCAGAGTCCTGCGGATTTGTGGGATAAAGTTTGTAAATTCTTCTGGCTAATGCTTCGGCAAAATAAGTGGCGACTTTTCTCATGGCGCCGGCCTGGGAAACCGCTAAAAACCCGATGTTTTGGACCAAAGCCTCGGCGAATTTCAGGTTCTCCTTCTGTACAGCTTCCGCGCAGGCCATCAAAGTGTGGACGAGTCGTATACCGTTCTCCTGCGAGTCGACCAGGACCACCTGCCGATTCGACTCACTGGTCGAACCCCAAGATACGTTTCCCGAACTCGTCGCCGTTTTCATCTTCTTCTGCGGCGGGGACGCCGGCTGGGCTCTTGGGTACACGGCTTTTCCGGGTATGGCGATGAGATCCGAACCGAAGTCGGAGTCAACCACCATGTGCGCTGAGTGGAGAAACGGATCCTGGACCACCGTAGAGGAGGACGAGTCGAACTCGGGCAACGGGTTGAGCCCGGAAATCATGGATTGGAGCCAGGAGTACATATCCGAGGGATTGTAGTGAACGGTATCGGAGGCGAGCTGAGAGAGCAAGCCGTCTTCTTGCGGAATGGTACCCATGACCTCCTCCAACTGCTCGATCTTCTGCACCACCGACGCCATGTCGGAGGGCTTGACTGTGTATCCCAGGGCCGCAAACAGCTCATCTCCCTGCTGCCCATCGGGCTCGGAACACCACATATTGGCCTTGCTGGAGGAGCTACAGCTGCTGGAGTGATTGTTTTCTTGATTTAAATGGTTCCTCTTCATCTCACAAGCTCTGAATTCGAAATCCTCAGCTGATAATCGATTCGGAAGAACAAGAGGAATCTGGACGGTGGGGATTGGGGGAAAGGGATGCTTTGGTTTTCACGTTTCTGAGTTTTTGTTCGAGGACCTCTTTTTTTTTTTCTCTCTCTATATATCTCTCTCTCACGTTGAGTGCGTGTGTGTGAGTGTGTGTGTGTGTGTGTGTGTGTGTGTGTAGGAAGAAGAGTGATGCTTATTGGGGACTCCAGTCCAGTCCAATAATGGATGTAGAGAGAGAAACCGAATGCCCAGGCTTTTCCAATAATTACAGCCTTATTATTTTTTAGTCTTAATAAGACGTTATACTAGGAGTAAAAATTATTTTGTTATTTGAACTATTGATAAAATGTTAAATTGGTATATTAATATATAATTAAACTAAAAGGTTAATTTTGATCATTATTTAATTTGCTTTTAAATTAAATATTATTATTAAATTGATTAATTGAATTACATACATTTTTTTGTTTTTAAATTATTATAATATTAATTATAACTATAAATATAATTTCATATTTATTAATTATAATACTATAAAAAGAATATTATATATCATTATACAAAAAAAATATTCAACATAAAATTTATAGATTATAAATAAAAAACACCCGTTTATATATATTTTTTAATTTGATTAATATAAATAATAATATTATAACATAGATAAACAAAAAAAATCATATCTTTTATTATATATTAATTTTGAATATATAATTTATCAATTGATATATATGTGTTTGTATATGCATATTTATATTAATTAATATTTACGTTGTTTCGTACAATGAGTACGATTTTTTTTTATAATATAAAATTTAAATAAATATAAATTTATGTTTATAATTGTATTAATAAAATAATTTTTAAAGTTAAATTGTGAATTTATTTTAATTTAACAAAAATATTAGACTTTAAAATAATGTAGGAGAAGGGTAAAATTGATTTTATAAATTTATTATGTACCAATTAAACTATTTTCAATAGTTCATATATCAATTTGACATTTTATCAATATTTCATGTATCAAAATAAATTTTAGTTGTTATACTAATAATAATATGGTAAATATTCGTGGTTAATTTTATTTTTAGATATTGTCCAAATCATAAATCTAATTATTTATTGAACAATTAAATTGATAATTAAAATAATACACATAAAATAGATTAAATTCAACCCGTAAATTCGAGCCGGTGCCATCACATTATCATCCTTTGTGTTTGAAGCTTCTGAGCGTAAAGAATGGAAGCCCAAGACAGATGAAAAAAAATTTGTTAGTTATTTTTCACTGCTGCTTTGCTGTAAAGATGAGAACCCCCATTTACGATTTAATTTATACTTAAAATGATAATATATACAAATTATGAAAGAAGATATAATTATAAGGAAAATTATGGGTGTATGTTTTTGTTACAATAGAATTACATTTTATATGATAAATTAAAAACTACCCTTGAATACAATGACATCCGTTCTATATTTTTTCTATTACTTTTGAAAATGAAAAATTTCATCTTAAGTGTATATCTAACATGATTCTAATTATAAAGATACTAGAAACCACATTTGTTCTATTAGGATATGTCTAAAATATTTTAATTTTACGTTACCGAGAATCGTTTTTTATAAAGCGGTCAAAGATTAACGATACACAAGTAATTTCTGATCTCTTTTGTGTCACTTTTAAAACTAAAAAAAATTTTCATTATTATTATTTCAATATAATTTATAATATTATAAAAAAATTAATGCATATATAAAATTTTATATATATGTGTGTGTATATATATTAAATAACCCTTAATGATGTGAGAATCCAGACCTAAGTGTAGCAATAAGTAAAACGAAAAAATGTTATGTACGGATAATATATTGGAGAAATTGCTCAAGTCTACTCTACCATGCGATTAATTCACTTTAAATGTGGAGATTATTATTGGCTACTAGTGGTCCAGCTGGTCTAGTACCATACCAACCGTTGAGATTTGATCTAATTTACGTTGACTAATTAGCGAAAATTTTGAATTTTCTCATATCATAAAATATAATTATGTGATGGAGAAAATGATGGACAAAATTAAAACAAAAACAAAGAAAAAAACTTAAAAACTGATCAAGAATTAATTTCCTGTTTGAGTCTATCAAACAAGAGCTTGGATTAATAGATTAATCAAATACATAATATTTGAATCTATAAGACTCCGTTTGGGCAATTAGTTATAAATTATTTTTATAAATTATTTTTTTTTTACAAATTTTATAAAATATTTAGTTAGGTCAGGTTGATGATTTTTCTCCCAAAATTAACACATAAAACAATCTAACTTAAAAATTATAAGTCTTCTTCGAACCCGTGTTTTAAAAAAATCATACACATCTCCCTCATGTGGAGGGGATTTTATGCCTACGTTTTAAAATATAGGGTTCTTAAAGTTCATTAATTTCATGTAAAGGGTTATGTTTTTTTAAAAAAAAAAATTGATAGGGGGATTTAAAGATAAAATACTTAAAATGGTCCTCCAAATTTGGTAAATCTTTTAATGAATTTAACTCCTCAATTTTAACAATATTACAAGTTTTTACCATAAAAAAAATGGTTCTCCAAGTTTGTCTATTTTGTGTCTTGTTATAGTAAATATTCAAATTTGTGTTTTGATCCTGTAGATTAAATTATGTTTCTGATGCGTTTAAAAATTTACCTCGGGTTCGGTCTGATAGAGCGGATCTCTAAATCTCTCATGAAGCGAGTCGGGTCGGGTATGGAGATATCATGCACAGACAGAAGCTAGGTTAGGGGTGTCGAAGGTGTTTTCGGCGTGACCCCTCCGATGCCTAAGTCAGTGCTCAGAAAATTGAGACAGCAATAGAGCAAGAGAAAATATGCAATGCATGAAGAGAAAAAATGAATAGAAGAGATGAATGAATAAACCATGAACCATACATGTATTTATAGGGGCTGGAGGGGTAAGTTACCTTATTGAGGTAGAATATGTGTTAGAGTAGGACTTTACTCCTAAATCAAATAGACCTCAGTCACCAAGATAATTAGGAGTCTGATGACCGACCTATGAATCATATCAAATCTCGTATTCGTTGGATATTGTCCTTATCTATTAAAGATCCTCAAAATTCTCTTATTGGGCCCGGGTCGGGTTCTATTCTATCCAGTTAGGGTTCCGTCCAATTGACTAAGCAGTTTGGGCTTGAACCATAAATATTATCTTTCTGTGTTGATTGGGCTCTTGGGCCTTGACACCTAAATAACTTGTGGGTTTTGGGGTGTCTTTCCCGGACATAGGTTATCGGGTTCGGGTCAGACCAAACCCATATATTTTTAGGGACATCAATAGTACCTCCTCCTACTGGTATAAAGGAAGTATGAAGTTTAGACCATGTGGTCTGATCGGATCTCGAGCCCATGTAAAAACTCTTAAATTAACCAAGTTCCAATAATATTCACGAACTGGATGGTGACCACTCTGGTCTTACGTGAAAACTATGAAGACCGAGCATAAGTAATAATCCTGAACATTGTAATGACAGGCCCGGACACTTTCAAACAATAGTCAAACAAGATTATATTATTTTCGAAGTGATTGAACTTTTAAGACAATTACGTCGTGCCGAGCTGGTCGGGCTTTTGAGTTTGAACACGAATCGCGTGGTAAGTGCCGAGTTTGGTCGGGCTTTTGAGTTTGACCATGAATCGCGTGGTAAGTGCCGAGCTTGTTTGGGCTTTTAATGGAGGCCACGAATGGCGTGAGCTTACATATTGCCGAACTGTTCGGGCTTTTGATGGAGGCCACAAGTGGCGTGGGCTTACACATTGCCGAACTGGTCGGGCTTTTGATGGAGGCCACGAGTGGCGTGGGCTTACACATTGCCGAACTGGTCGGGTTTTTTTATGGAGGCCATGAGTGGCGTGGGCTTACACATTTCCGAACTGGTCGAGCTTTTGATGGAGGCCACGAGTGGCGTGGGCTTACACATTTCCGAACTGGTCGGGCTTTTGATGAAGGCCACAAGTGGCGTGGGCTTACACATTGCCGAAATGATCGGGCTTTTGATGGAGGCCACGAGTGGCGTGGGCTTACACATTGCCAAACTGATCGGGCTTTTGATGGAGAACACGATTGGCGTGGGCTTACACATTGCTGAACTGGTCGGGCCTTTGATGGAGACCACGAGTGTCGTGGGCTTACACATTGCCGAACTGATCGGGCTTTTGATGGAGGCCACGAGTGGCATGGGCTTACACATTGCCGAACTGGTCGGGCTTTTGATGGAGGCCACGAGTGGCGTGGGCTTACACATTGCCAAACTGATTAGGCTTTTGATGGAGGCCACGAGTGGCGTGGGCTTACGCATTACCGAACTGATCGGGCTTTTGATGGAGGCCACGAGTGGCGTGGGCTTACACATTGTCGAACTGGTTGGAATTTTGATGGAGGCCACGAGTGGCGTGGGCTTACACATTGCCGAACTAATCGGGCTTTTGATTTTGACCACGAATTGCGTGGTATGTGCCGAGCTTGTTCGGTCTTATAAAAATTCGAGTCATAGATTGTACCTTATTGCTAGATTGCATGCCCGATGACGTAGAATAGGGCCTTATTGCAAGATTGCGCCGACGCTATAATAGGGCCTTACTGTGAGATTGCACGCCCAATATAATAGGGCCTTACTGCGAGATTGCATGTTCAATATAAAATAACCTAAACAAAAATACAAGGCAATAGAAGTCCACAACTTTGATTACAAGAAAACTGTAGTAATCCGTATCCAGAATTAACGATTAATGAGTAATTAATAGTACGATCATGTTAGATTAAATGAAACATGATTAAGGAAGTCCCGGATGGGTTAACAGAGTTTGGAAATGGATTCAGAACGCTCGGAAGTGGTTGAGAGGGTTGCCAGTTCGGAGGCTCCGTTGTCGAGTTCGGACGGTCCGAAGTCAGAGTTCAGACAGTCCGAAGAGGGTTCGGACGCCCCGAACGTCCTGCCGACAGACGTCATGGATGACGTCATTTTTTTGACGTAAGCAATGACGCATTATCGGGTTTGGATGACCCGAAGTCAATATCGGATGGTCTGATCGTGTTCGGACGCTCCGAAGCGTGGTTCGGACGGCCCGAACTCCAGCTATAAATAGGAGGGCCGAGATTCATTTTCAGTCGCACCATTCACCTCTCTTCTCTCGATTTCTTGGTCTTCCAGCTTAGATCTAAGGCATTATAGGCGTCCCGTTGGGAATCCGGAAGTGGCGTAGCGATCCAGGCTTCGTAGCGGAGCTGTGGCCTAGTTTTGAGGCAAGCGACAGCAAATGGCTGACGACGGACAAAGGTATAGTTTTTACTTCCTAAAAATATTTAGAAGTATGCAATAGCTTAGTTAAGGCTTTTAGAGCACTATAATGATATTAGTATCATTTGGCAGTGTAGTGCGGATTATAGGCGTATATCTAGAGCTGGTAGAGCGCGCCTAGTATTTGAGGTAAAAAAGTACTGTTCGAGATATCCTGACTGAGTATGCATGTATTATGTGACTGCATGATTTATATGTCATGTTTTTATGCTGCATACATTTGCATCTTGAGCTATCTCTTTTGAGATGTCTGTTAGTAGGGTTTTACTCTATCCTGTTAGTGGATGGACTTCCATCGATTTGGGTCCGGAGTATCCACTGGTATTTCGGTATGGGAGCCACCTTCTGAAGCGACGGCACAACGTGCTACATACCAGGGCCCGGTCTGTCTTTGTTATCTAATCCTTGACCTCGAGTTTGTAGGGAGTTCACTTTGCATGCATGTATACTCATACTCTCGTGCTGAGCGTTTTATGCTGACGTCTCGTACTCTGTGTTTCTGGACACCCTATTCCATGGGGCAGGTTTGCGATTGGACAAGACGAGTGGTTCTAAGTGGGGCTAGACAGTGGTTGGCCAGCTTGAGCTTTGTCTAGGTTTATTCTTTTGTATTGGGTTGATACAGCTTTCGATCTGGTTGTATAAACTATTTGGGTATTTACAGATTCCTTTTCCTTGTGATTGTTTATTGTTTATTGTTTCCGCATCTTAATTCTAGTTTACTGTTTGATTAAGTTAATTGCATGCCTAAGTTCTGTTTAGTAGGTGATCTCGGTAAGGGTCACTACATTTATGGTATCAGAGCATGCATAGTATTCTTGGGATTTAGATTCTGCATAAGATAACCGTGAGGTACTTTTGTAGATGGCGAACTATGATGACCAGAGTAGCCATGGTAGTGGAGGTGGACGCTTGGGAGATGATGATCGTGAGCGTCGTCGGGAACGTCATCATCGTCGTCATGATGAGGATAATTTCAGCGTGCGCCGATTCTTCCAGATGGGTCCTAAGCCCTTGGTTGAAGGTGAGTCTCCGGAAGATGCGGAGAACTGGCTAGACCGTATGGAGATGACTTTTCAGACGTTCCATTGTACAGAGGAGCAGAAGATGGAAACGCTTGGATATCTTCTAGATGGGCGACCCCGTAGGTGGTGGAGGTTTACTTCTGCACCATTTGTTGCGGCCAAAGGAGTGGCCACCTGGGCCGAGTTCCGCACAGCTTTTCAGAAGCTGTATTTTCCTCCTGCACTCCGTCAGACGAAGGTGGGTGAGTTACTGAGCTTGCGTCAGGTAGCCATGTCTATTGAGGAGTATCAGCAGAAGTTCTTTGATCTGTTGTCTTATTGCCCCGAGATTGCTGACAGCTCAGAGATGAAGTACAATCTGTTCCTTCAGGGTCTTAACCCAGAGATTCACGATCGGGTGGCGGTCGGTAATGATATGTCCTACGAGGGTTTGGTGAGTCGTTGTCACCAGGTGGAGGATAGCATTCGGCGTAACCGGTATTTCTCTCAGTCTAGGCCGGCGAGTTCTTTGGGTCCCCATGCTCAGTCTTTCAAGAAGTCTGGATCTACTTCCTCTTCCTCTGGTTCCGCTGGTGTTGTCCATTTTGGGAAGAAAGAGAAGTGCGACCATTGCGGGAAGAACCATCCGACCGACAAATGTCGTAGAGCTTCTGGAGCTTGTTTCCGATGTGGAGAGGTTGGTCATCTCCGGAGGGATTGTCCATTAGCTGGAGGAGGCGGTTCTGGTTCTGAATCGGGTTCTCAGGCTACCGTTCAGCAGAGGTCGCAGGGACAGTCTGTTGGGAGTTCTCACTTGAATCTACAGTCTTCTGGCCAGGTGTTTGCCTTGAGACATGATCAGGCAGTGGAGGAGAATGAGAAGGTCATCGCAGGTACATTTCTGTTATATGGCATACCTGCTCTTGTACTTATTGATACTGGTGCATCTCATTCCTTCATTTCTGCACGTTTTGTTAAGAGGCATAAGTTATCATGCATTGCACTAGACGTAGTAGTTTCTGTTTCTACTCCGACGGGTCAATCTGCTTTGGTTAAGTGTCTAGTGATGGGTTGCCCTTTAGAGTTCGAAGGAAACATTCTGATAGCGGACCTCATGGTTCTTACGATGGACGATTTCGATTGCATTCTGTGGATAGACATGTTGACTACCTATCGAGCTTCAGTGGACTGCTATCAATATTAGTACGCTTTCATCCGGTTGGGAGTGATAGCTGGTTTTTCTATGGTGAGGGAGCGCGACCCCCGATGCCGTTGGTATCAGCTATGAGAGCCTGTCGAGCTCTAGAGTCTGGCGGGGAAGGTTACCTCATCTATGCAGTTGATCTGTCCGCTGAGAGCGTTGGGATAGAGAGTATTCCGGTTGTGGATGAATTTCCAGATGTATTTCAAGATGAGATTCCGGGTTTTCCTCCTGCTAGGGAAGTCGAGTTTGGCATAGAGTTGATGCCGGGTACTTCGCTTATTTCTCGAGCACCGTATCGTCTGGCTCCGTCAGAGATGCGTGAGTTGAAGAATCAGTTACAGGATCTTTTAGACAAGAGGTACATTCGTCCTAGTGTATCTCCTTGGGGAGTTCATGTTCTTTTTGTGAAGAAGAAGGATGGGTCTATGCGGCTATGCATCGACTTTCGGTAGCTGAATCGGGTTACTGTGAAGAACAAGTATCCTTTGCCTCGCATTGATGACTTTTTTTATCAGCTGCAGAGTACTTCGGTTTACTCCAAGATTGACTTGAGATGTGGGTATCATCAGATGAGAGTCCGAGATCAGGACGTAGCCAAGACTGCATTCCGTACTCGCTATGGGCATTACGAGTTTCTAGTGATGCCATTTGGATTGACTAATGCGCCGGCTATATTTATGGATCTGATGAACCGTGTTTTTAGGGAGTATTTGGATAAGTTTGTCGTGGTCTTCATTGACGATATTCTGGTGTATTCACGTAATGCGGACGAGCATGTTTCTCACTTGCAGTTGGTACTGCAGACTCTTCGGGATGAGCAGTTGTACGCCAAACTGAGCAAGTGTGAATTCTGGATGGATCGAGTGGTCTTTCTTGGCCATATCATATCCAGGGAGGGAATTTCTGTTGATCCAAGCAAGATTGAAGTTGTGCTTAATTGGTCGCGTCCGATGACGGTTGCTGAGATCCGTAGTTTTCTGGGTCTAGCAGGGTATTATCATTGCTTCATTCTGAACTTCTCTCAGCTAGCTCGACCGTTGACGCAGCTTACCCGTAAGGGTGTTGATTTCGAGTGGTCCTCAGAGTGTGAGGAGAATTTTTGTGAGCTTCGATGGCGGTTGACTTCTGCGTCGGTGTTGGCATTACCGTTAGGATCGAGAGGGTATGTGGTTTACACAGATGCTTCTCTTCAGGGGTTGGGTTGTGTCCTGACTCAGAATGGGCATGTGATTGCATATGCTTCGAGATAGTTGAAGCTGCACGAAGACAATTATCCAGTTCATGACTTGGAGTTGGCAGCCATTGTGTTCGCTTTGAAGATCTGGCGTCATTATCTGTATGGCGAGAAATTTGAGATCTTTACCGACCACAAGAGTCTCAAGTATTTGTTCACTCAGGCGGAGTTGAACATGAGGCAGAGACGTTGGATGGATTTGCTTAAGGACTATGATTGCGAAATTAAGTACCATCCGGGAGCTGCTAATCTCACTGCTGATGCATTGAGTCGCAAGGTGCGACTATCCGCACTTCATATTTGTTCGATGTCTAGTGCGATCAGGGATTGTTGTTCTTTAGTGTATACCTTCAAACACAAGAAAGGTATGCAGAGTATCCAGATGTTTGCGATACTATCTGAGCCAGCTTTGTATTTGCGGATTCGGGAGGCTCAGATGTCTGACTCGAAGACCCAGCGTTTGGCTCGTATAGCCAACGAGGGTAGTACATCTGGATTCCATTATCAGTCAGATGGTTTTCTGTGTTTGTCTGGTAGGCTTGTGATTCTGGAGGATGTAGAGTTGCGAAAGGAGATTTTGTCTCAGACACATCGCACTAAGTTGATTATTCATCCGGGGAGCAACAAGATGTACAAGGATCTACGTACTCGATTTTGGTGGAAGGGAATGAAACGTAGTGTTTATTAGTTTGTTTCGAGATGTTTGGTGTGTTAGCAGGTCAAGGCGGAGCACCGACGACCTGGAGGTTTGCTTCACAGTCTGTCTATTCCTGAGTGGAAATGGGAGTTTATCACGATGGATTTTGTGACTCATTTGCCGGTATTCTCGAGGAACTGTGATGCTATCTGGGTTGTGGTGGATCGACTCACCAAGTCAGCTCATTTCATTTCCTATAACCGAGAGTACAATGTGGATCGGATGGCTCGGTTGTACATTCAGTAGATCGTTCGACTTCATGGAGTGCCTGTGAGCATTGTCAGCGATCGAGACCCCAGGTTTACTTCTAGATTCTGGGGGAGTGTTCAGCGTGCGATGGGCACTACTCTCAGTTTGAGTACTGCCTATCATCCGCAGATAGATGGTCAGTCAGAGCGCACTATCCGTACTTTGGAGGATATGCTTCGAGCGTGCGTTATGGACTTTGGTTCAGCCTGGCAGGATCATTTGCCATTTATTGAGTTCACGTACAACAACATCTATCATACTAGCATTGGAATGACACCTTTTGAGGCGTTGTACGGGCAACGTTGTCGCACTCCACTCTTTTGGGAAGAAGTGGGGGAGAGACAGGCTGAGGGACCAGAGTTAATCCAGCAGGCATCAGACGTTGTTGATCAGATCAAGAAGCGGATTAAGACTGCACAGGATCGTCAGGCCAGCTATGCTAACACTAAGCGTAGACCTTTGCAGTTTAATGTTGGGGAGAAAGTGTTTCTGAGAATTTCACCTTTCCGTAGGATTCTCAGATTTGGCCTTAAAGGCAAGTTGTCTCCCAGATTTATCGGTCCGTTTGAGATCTTGGAGAGCATCGGCGATTTGGCTTATCATCTGTCCTTGCAATCGTATCTGTCCAGTTTTCTGGACGTGTTCCACGTATCTCTGTTGTGACGGTATGTGGCAGATCCGTCTCATATTCTGCAGCCATCTGAAGTTCAGGTGGATTTGGGTTTGACCTATGTTGAGAGACATATTCGTATCCTGGTTCATAAGGATAAGGTCTTGCGGAATAAATTCATTCCTCTGGTTTTAGTTCAGTGGCAGAGCCGAGGCACTGAGGAAGCCACATGGGAACTTGAGAGCAGGATACGTTCAGAACATCCTGAGTTATTTTGATCTTGTTTCAGTGTTGTATTCAGTTGTAATTCTGTAATCGTTAATTGGAATAGAGAATGTTTCTATTTGTTATTTTACATTCATTACTTAAGATCTGATTTTGGGACGAAATATCTTAAGTGGGGGAGAATGTAGTAACCCGTATCCAGAATTAACGATTAATGAGTAATTAATAGTACGATCATGTTAGATTAAATGAAACATGATTAAGGAAGTCCCAGATGGGTTAACAGAGTTTGGAAATGGATTCAGAATGCTCGGAAGTGGTTGAGAGGGTTGCCAGTTCGGAGGCTCCGTTGTCGAGTTCGGACGGTCCGAAGTCAAAGTTCGGACGGTCCGAAGAGAGTTCAGACGCCCCGAACGTCCTGCCGACAGACGTCATGGATGACGTTATTTTGCTGATGTAAGAAATGACGCATTATCGGGTTCGGACGACCCGAAGTAAAGATCGGACGGTCCGATCGTGTTTGGACGCTCCGAAGCGTAGTTCGGACGGCCCGAACTCCGTCTATAAATAGGAGGGCCGAGATTCATTTTCAGTCGCACCATTCAACTCTCTTCTCTCGATTCCTTGGTCTTCCAGCTTAGATCTAGGGCATTCTAGGCGTCCCGTTGGGAATCCGGAAGTGGCGTAGCGATCCAGGCGTCGTAGTGGAGTTGTGGCCTAGTTTTGAGGCAAGCGACATCAAAGGGTTGACGACGGACGAAGGTATAACTTTTACTTCCTAAAAATATTTAGGAGTATGCAATAGCTTAGTTAAAGCTTTTAGAGCACTATAATGATATTAGTATCATTTGGCAGTATAGTGCGGATTATAGGCGTAGACCTAGAACTGGTAGAGCGTGCCTAGTATTTGAGGTACAAAAGTACTGTTCGAGATATCCTGACTGAGTATGCATGTATTATGTGACTGCAGGATTTATATGCCATGTTTTTATGCTGCATACATTTGCATCTTGAGCTATCTCTTTTGAGATGTCTGTTAGTAGGGTTTTACCCTATCCTGTTAGTGGATGAACTTTCATCGATTTGGGTCCGGAGTATCCACTGGTATTTTGGTATGGGAGCCACCTCCTGAAGCAACGGCACATCATGCTACATACCAGGGTCCGGTCTGTCTTTGTTATCTGATCCTTGACCTCGAGTTTGTAGGGAGTTCACTTTGCATGCATGTATACTCATACTCTCGTGCTGAGCTTTTTATACTCACGTCTCGTACTCTGTGTTTCTGGACACCCTATTCCATGGGGCAGGTTTGCGATTGGACGAGGCAGGTGGTTCCAGGAGGGGCTAGACAGTGGTTGTCCAGCTGGAGCTTCGTCTAGGTTTATTATTTTGTATTGGGTTGATACATTTTTCGATCTGGTTGTATAAACTATTTGGGTATTTATAGATTTCTTTCCTTGGGATTGTTTATTGTTTATTGTTTCCGCAGCTTAATTCTGGTTTACTATTTGATTAAGTTAATTGCATGTCTAAGTTCTATTTAGTAAGTGATCTCGGTAAGGGTCACTTCAAAACATGTAATTTTGAGAGTAGGAGATGTCTCAGAATATTATTAAAAATGATAATAAATTTCAAAAAAAAAATTAATAATTTAATTCCAACATTAATATAATTGAAATACTTATATTGTTCATGCATTGTCGATGACATGACTTTGGATGTATAGCAGGATAACATCTTTTATTCTTTGATCAAAGAACCGACTTGTTGTATAGGTCAAAAATTGATCTCCACCGTCCAGAATGTGTGTCAAGATGTTTTGAACTCATGATAAAAATTTCAAATAATTTCAACGGTTAGATTTTTCAGAATAACTTTTTCAAGAACACTGCTCAGAAACTATGCAAGCAGGTTGTGTTGTAGCTTGACGGTCTGAGCCACCTTTCCCCAAGTACCAAAATTTCGATCATGATCTTCACCGTCCAGATACTAGATAACATAATTATAAATACTCATACCAAATTTGCACTCGATCTGACGGTTCAATTCTTCACAACAAATTTCGCAAGTTGGCTAATGTGCAAGCCATGAGATAATCCGAAATTTGTTTCTTCTTATCTTTTCTTGTACTCACCATCTTAACCCTTTATTTTCAAATTTTCACAGATGGCGCCAATTGATGCGTTTAAAAATTTACCTCGGGTTCGGTCTGGTAGAGCAGATCTCCAAATCTCTCATGAAGCGAGTCGGGTCGGGTATGGAGATATCCTGCACAGACAGAAGCTAGGTAAGGGGGCGCCGAAGGTGTTTTCGGCGTGAACCCTCCGATACCTAGCTAAGTCAGTGCTCATAAAATTGAGAGAGCAATAGAGCAAGAGAAAATATGCAATGCATGAAGAGAAGAAGTGAATTGAAGAGATGAATGAATAAACCATGAACCATACCTGTATTTATAGGGGCTGGAGGGGTAAGTTACATTGTTGAGGTAGAATATGTGTTAGAGTAGGACTCTACTCCTAAATCAAATAGACCTCAGTCACCAAGATAATTAGGATTCTGATGACCGACATATGAATCATATCAAATCTCGGATTCGTCGGATATTGTCCTTATCTGTTAAAGATCCTCAAAATTCCCTTATTGGGCTCGGGTTGGGTTCTATTCTATCCAGTCAGGGCTTCGTCCAATGGACTAAGCAGTTAGGGCTTGAACTATAAATATTACCTTTCTGTGTTGATTGGGCTCTTGGGCCTTGACACCTAAATAACTTGTGGGTTCTGGGGTATCTTTCCCGGACATGGGTTATCGGGTTCGGGTCGGACCAGACCCATATATTTTTAGGGACATCTGTTTCGGATTGTTGGTCCCTTTTTTGTGAGTCCTAATGAACCGTCTAAAAATATATTGTGGACACTATAAAATGTTGACATAACACCGAAAAATACTTACCAACACTTCATAAAAAGATATCAAAATACAAATTAAACACAACTTAATTTACATAACCAAAACCTAAAACTGAATATTTATAGAACCAAAACACAAAGTTGACAAACTTAAAAACCATTTTGACTATTATCCAAATCCCACACCAATAACATGAAATAGCTAATATCTTCTCATGTCATTATTATTATTATTAGTTAAAGAATCACGATATTATTTTTATATCAAAGTAAAATGAAAGACAAAAACTTTTATAAGACGGTCTCAACGATCATTTTTTTGAGACGGGTCTTTTATATGGATTATCCATTAAAAATATTACATTTTATGTCAAAAATATTACTTATTATTATAAATATAAGTAGGATTGATTCGTTTCACGGACCAGACCGTTTCACATGAGTGATACTCAAAATAAAAAGTGTTCGGAAAAAAACACTTTTTATCTAATATCTGAGTTTAAAAAAAAAAATCTAATATCTGCTTACTATACTTAATTGGGGTTTTAAATGAAACTTAAATGTCTTTCCATATAAAGTGAGTTCTGGTTCAAATAATGCAAAAAACTTAATATTCCTTATTTATGTGTACTAAGATTTATTTGGGATTTGGTAGCTGAGTTGTACAACACATTCTCTCATGCAAATTAAATTTTGTGCAGTACCTTCAAATATAATTATGTGTTAATTTTGTGCAGTACCTTCAAATATAATTATGTGTAGTTGAAATTATTGTTATTTTTTAGAATCATAAATTTGTTACTAGTTAACTGGCACACACATTACGTACATTTTACAAATTATTTTCAATATATATCCAAATTTTAAATGATTAATAACATTATTTGTTTGAATTAAAACTATATGAGTTAGCAATGTATTAAATTTTAGTAATTTTTCGATGATATTGGATTGAAGTGAATTAGTATTATGAACAGATTAGGTGACATTTTTCAGAAAAAAATAATTAGATTTAAGAAATTCTTTAAAAGAATATTAGAAAGTTAGAGTAAAGTTAAGCTCAAGTCTTGAAGTGTTAAAGTTGCAAGTGTGCAATATATATTTCTTCGATTATATATATATATATATATATATATATATTATAAATTAAGAAAATCATTGGAAAAAAATATTATATACAATCTTTATATTTTATCTCTATTTATTTTATTCAAAAAATAGTTGTAACTTTTTCAATATGTAGTAAATAAAGGTACATTAGTAACAGTGTAGAAAAATTATTGTTAATTACAATACAAACCTCTATATTTAGGGGGAAAAACCGTAGCTTATATGATTGAAACAAATGCAATAATTAATATGGAAATCAAGAATTAAGTTACACGAAAACATCGAGTTATAATATTTGGTAAAATGACACGCAATTTATTTTATCATTTTATTTGTGATACTTCAACTCTTTTTTTCTTTTCTTTTTTTCACTAAATATGATGACATGAGTCATGACTTCCTTACATGCAGTTATTTATTTATTAATTGTGAAAGAAAGTATTTTTAATTCGTGGCTATTTAAATTCAATGTTGTGAAATTTTGGAATAACTTCGAGAGTTTCAATGCAAATATCAGAATCTCCATGCAAGAATTATTCTGAGATAATTATTTTTATTTGTTCATTTTACCCAAGAAATGCTTGAGAATTACAATTAATAAATTTAATTGGATTTAAATAAAATAATTTTTAAAAATTATTTCTTTACCTGATCTATCGCATCTACCAATACGTACCCCTTTCATTTCAAATTCAAATGAATTATTTGCCTTTGTTCATGTGTTTATTTAATAAACCACTTGTTAAATTAAATACTCATCTCCAATCTCCGAGATATTATAAAATTAGTTACTTGCATGTGAAAATAATAATCCATATATGGTAGTTAAAAAAAATTATCAGGACACTTTACACAAATAATATTATTCTATATTAGATAAACAGTTTTTTTTAATTAAAAAATATATTATGATTATGATTGGTTTAGAACTCATCATATTAAACAAATTGATAAAAATATCATTTTAAGTGGCTCGAAATTCAAATAATTTGTAACAACCATACGAAATCGAATAAAAAAAAGCGTGAAATTCAAACAATTATACACAAGTTTTAAAGTTTTAACCAAATTTGACCTAATTTAAACAATGAACGGATTGGTATAACATCGAACTCTAATGAGACGGTTTCATAAATTAATTTTGTGAAACATATCTTTTATAATATGACTTGAAACATGAAAAATATTATCAAGGTCATCCCTGATTTCAAAAAATTACTTTACAGTTTATGTCAAAAATATTGTTTTTCATTGTAACATGAGAGTCGTCGCATGATATATAAACTGTCTCGCAAGAAACATACTACTAATATAATTAGGTGTCTAAAATGGAGAAATTCTCCATCTTATTAAACTAACTATGTGGTTTACTATATTATAATAACATTTTTTCATTATATTATATTTTATTTTCTCTCATTTGATCGATTTGTTTTTGACAGCATCATTTAATCAATTTCAAAAATTAATAATTGTTATTTTAAAATAAAAAATACTTCATTCTTTATTTTCTATAGAATACACACTAACACATATCACGTATGTTGCAATCTGCTAATATACTTAATAGTTTAACATAGGTTTATATATCATTGACTAAAGAGAATTTTTTCTCGTTAAATTTGGATAAGATTGGAATAGTTTTGTATCTTGATTATCTTAATAATTTTTTCTAAATATGAAATATTATTTATAATAATGAACATAAATAATTTTATCCTCATAAACAAAACTTGACCTTTTGCATGGGCCTAAGCTCGGGAGTCGGCATATAAACATAATGGAATTAAAAATGGTCCGGATCAAAATCACGAAAGATAAATGTTATTCATAATAAGCTCGTTGTTCAATCGAGGATTCGAGTGTACGTGGGCATGACACACATTTGTAGAGACATTCATAATAAATTCAATTATAAAATTCATCAATTTAAATATATATTTTTTTTATAAAAACATGCACATGTATAGTTATTATGTTTCTCAACATTTAAGAGTATCTAAAAACAAACATTAATTGATAAAAAAATAATAATAATAACAATAACATTAGGAGCGTGAGAGCCCCTCGCCGAGTAGCGCGTGGGAGCCTTTTGTTGAGGACGATGAATGATAACCACATTCAGTGTATGTGCTGTCAGATTTTTTATTCACATGGGCAACCGTTTTGACTATACTATCCCTCCCCTCTCAAGAAAAAGACTATATACCCCTCCATCTCCGTTTAAACGGTGCCAATTGCAGCGGCGCGTACGGAGAACGGAGACATAACGGCGTTACTGCCAGCCTTATCTTCTCAATTCCCTATGCACCTCTGAAAGCGCTCTCGCTATATTTGTGTATAAGCAAAAATAGTACATCAGCACATGTATGCGTTTTCTTGCAACATTTTGCCATTTTTGGGCCCACCTCATTGACATATTATCATTATTATTATATCTAAATTCAAAATGAATATAAAATAGAAAGGAAAAATTGTTTTTTTGTTCGTGTATGTTTGTCATTTTGCAATTTCAGTCTTTTATATTTTCAAATTTCAGTTTTAGTATGCTATCTTTAATTTTTTGGCAATTTTAGTCCTTTTTCCGACGTGGCGCTGACGTGACACCAATTCAGTGCTGATGTGGGGCTGACGTGCACAGTGCCATGTAAGCATTTTCAAATAAAAAAGATCAAAATTGCCAAAAATCAAAACATGCAGGACTAAAACTGAAATATGAAAAATAGAGGACCAAAATCGCAAAGTAACAAACATACAAGACCAAATTTGCAATTTTTCCAAATTATTATTATTTTTAATAGCATGAGAACCCGCAGCCACTACTTTTCGGTGCACTTTGAATAAACTTCCAAAATAACGCAATAAATTGTAAACTATATTAGCCAGTAAACAACAATGTGTGACAAACTAGTCTAAAAAATTGTTGTTAAAAAGAATTAAACTTGACCAAGAGTTAATTTACTCAACTAATTTAGACACCCTCTTAAGGGCATGATATTATTATTTCTTTCCAAAACCGTCGAGATATGATTGCTGACGTCGTAAGATAAACATTTTTCGATAGGAGAGATTAGATTTCGAATTCAAACGACTTGAAAAAACTATTTAACGATAGATGTAATAAAAAAAACCATGCAAGTTTAACATTAAATCATATCCAACATTACGTCCAAATGACATCCCAATGTTGCTCCGATCTTGCATTATTTATTGCATCGGGTGTTTTGCGAATTGCTATGGATGAATCTACTGACTACCTGTTCTTGGTTGTGACTTGAGCTATAGGATAGAAGCTTGAGATTTACTTCGTATTAGGTTATCTCGGAAAAAAAAAATTATATGTTTTTGTGTATCATTTGAAATTCATCACGATCATTGTTAAACGTACGTCACCTAATTTGATATAAAATAGATTTATTATTTAAGATATATTAGAGTTTAATCCATGTAACTAATTTTGAAATTTGAAGTCTGTCAATTAAAATCACCTGATTATCTCATCATATTAATTTGTCATGACGACATGGTCACCTTAAGAAATTATATTCCTCCGAGTATGTTTTGAGAATTTATTAAATATGATTTTAATAAAAAACCAAAAATCAATAATTTTCAACTTTATTAAATATGATTATAATAAAAACCAAAAATCAATAATTTTCAACCCGAGATATATAGGTAGCCAATCTCCAAATTAAACCTATAATTCTAATATTGTCTCAATATCATAGATATGCATAATTCGAAATTTGATTGATATAATAATTCGTAAGGAAATTATATATATATATATATAAATATTTTTTTGAAAGATATATAAATATATTATGTGTACTCTATCATTTGATCCTTTTAAAACTTTATGGATTGTTTACTTTTTATCATCTTTTTGAAAGAAAAAAAAGAAAAAAAAAAGAAAAGGAAAGTGATGGGAGAATAATTCAAAAAAATCCAGATCAACCTTGAGAAAATGACCTCAGTTTGATTTCCCCCCACCCCCCCTAGAAAATGATTAAATGAAGATAACTACCTAAAATCACTCGATAAAAATCATCTAAAATATCATAATAATTTAAATAAAAGTCGTCATGCAATTTTTCAGGTAAAAATTGAATTTTCTTTCACCAAAAATACAATGATCTTCTAGATGGAAAAACACTTTCCAATACAGTCTCAAATTAATTTTCAAAACATTCAAAATTGTTTCCAAACATTATTTTCAAATCAAACAAAACGAAACATACCAAAATTTGATATTTTTTGTGATGATTCAACCATTTCAACGAGTAAATTCTGGCATCATCACAACATTTCTTCTTTAAAAAATTAAGGAAAACTATAAATCCTATTGTGAATTAGAGGGTGTTTGGCTGAACTTATAAGCTCTTAAATATATATATATATATATATATATATATATATATATATATATATATATG